>NW_027361773.1:11872500-12500000 GCF_039654945.1 Dendrobates tinctorius
TGCATGCTGGTTAAATGTCTAAGCATGCAACTGGTATTCAAATTTTTCAGATTTTTCCCTCGGCTAAAGGTCTTTGCGCACTTCTTACAGATAACCTTGGCCTGATCATGAGGATTTTGTTCAAAAAAGTGCCACACTGCACTCTTCCTACTTTGGCAGACATTTTGCGGCCTAGCACTCTGTGATCTTTTGACCCTCTGGACAAGCTGTCCAGCAACTATTTTGATGTTTGGAACCTGTCTTTGGAGTGCTACGGGCCTGCCAGATAACAGCTGTTGCGATGTCGATGTCTGCTGTGGATGCTCCTCATCTGAGCTATTGGAAGCAGCACCCTCTTCCCCCAATGGATGCCAATCTGGGTCAACAACTGGGTCATCCATCACCTCCTCTTCTATGTCATGTGCACCTTCCTCTGTGTCACCGTGTATGGTGGTATAGTGTGCGGGAAGGGGCACCTGAGTCTCATCAGGGTCAGAATCTGGCTCTGTACACTGCGAGGACAATGTAGTGCTCTGAGTGAATGTACCAGCAGAATCATCCATCAGCGGCTGTGCATCAGTGCACTCCATGTCAGATTCATCTTGGCCTGGGTAATTCACCATTTGACTTGATAATCCAGGCATGGTATGTGAAAACAGCTCCATGGAGTAATCAGTATTATGGCCTGCGTCATCCTTCAATCTTGGTTGGGGTGAAGGACACAAGGAAAGGTGTGGTTCATGAACATGAGCCTCCAATGACGACTCAGTGCTTTTACTTTTTACAACTGAAGAAGAGGAGGCGATAGAGCTGGAGGCTGAGTCAGCAATGTAAGACAAAACTTTTTCCTGATGCTCTGGCTTTAAAAGCGGTTTGCCAACTCCTAGAAAACTAAGCGTTCGAGGCCTTATGTAGCCAGACGATGACGCAGGCTCAACACCTCCTGCATTCGGTCCTATTTTGCTCTTGCCACTACCATCAGATCCACCACCAACACCATCATTACCAGCTGCCAACCCCCGCCCAATTCCACGGCCTCTTCCACCAGCCTTCCTCATTTTTGGTAGAAATGTAGACAAAATCCAACAAACTATATAGTAATGTAAAACAAGGTACAAGGTGTCTATAGGACAGGGGAGATTTTGAATTTCTGCAGACACTTGTGGACACTGGACACTTTTGGATTGTGTGAGGCCCACTGATATCTGAGCGCTATGTGACAGGCTCGATGGCACAGCTGTGACCAAAGTGACTAGAGGATAAGGGAGATTTTGAATCTCTGCACACACTTTTGGACACTGGACACTTTTGGATTGTGTGAGGCCCAATGAATATCTGAGCGCTATGTGACAGGCTCGATGGCACAGCTGTGACCAAAGTGACTAGAGGATAAGGGAGATTTTGAATCTCTGCACCCACTTTTGGACACTGGACACTTTTGGATTGTGTGAGGCCCAATGAATATCTGAGCGCTATGTGACAGGCTCGATGGCACAGCTGTGACCAAAGTGACTAGAGGACAAGGGAGATTTTGAATCTCTGCACACACTTTTGGACACTGGACACTTTTGGATTGTGTGAGGCCCACTGATATCTGAGCGCTATGTCACAGGCTCGATGGCACAGCTGTGACCAAAGTGACTAGAGGATAAGGGAGATTTTGAATCTCTGCACACACTTTTGGACACTGGACACTTTTGGATTGTGTGAGGCCCACTGATATCTGAGCGCTATGTGACAGGCTCGATGGCACAGCTGTGACCAAAGTGACTAGAGGATAAGGGAGATTTTGAATCTCTGCACACACTTTTGGACACTGGACACTTTTGGATTGTGTGAGGCCCAATGAATATCTGAGCGCTATGTGACAGGCTCGATGGCACAGCTGTGACCAAAGTGACTAGAGGATAAGGGAGATTTTGAATCTCTGCACACACTTTTGGACACTGGACACTTTTGGATTGTGTGAGGCCCACTGATATCTGAGCACTATGTCACAGGCTCGATGGCACAGCTGTGACCAAAGTGACTAGAGGATAAGGGAGATTTTGAATCTCTGCACACACTTTTGGACACTGGACACTTTTGGATTGTGTGAGGCCCAATGAATATCTGAGCGCTATGTGACAGGCTCGATGGCACAGCTGTGACCAAAGTGACTAGAGGATAAGGGAGATTTTGAATTTCTGCAGACACTTTTGGACACTGGACACTTTTGGATTGTGTGAGGCCCAATGAATATCTGAGCGCTATGTGACAGGCTCGATGGCACAGCTGTGACCAAAGTGACTAGAGGATAAGGGAGATTTTGAATCTCTGCACACACTTTTGGACACTGGACACTTTTGGATTGTGTGAGGCCCACTGAAATCTGAGCGCTATGTCACAGGCTCGATGGCACAGCTGTGACCAAAGTGACTAGAGGATAAGGGAGATTTTGAATTTCTGCAGACACTTTTGGACACTGGACACTTTTGGATTGTGTGAGGCCCAATGAATATCTGAGCGCTATGTGACAGGCTCGATGGCACAGCTGTGACCAAAGTGACTAGAGGATAAGGGAGATTTTGAATCTCTGCACACACTTTTGGACACTGGACACTTTTGGATTGTGTGAGGCCCACTGATATCTGAGAGCTATGTCACAGACTCGATGGCACAGCTGTGACCAAAGTGACTAGAGGATAAGGGAGATTTTGAATCTCTGCACACACTTTTGGATACTGGACACTTTTGGATTGTGTGAGGCCCAATGAATATCTGAGCGCTATTTGACAGGCTCGATGGCACAGCTGTGACCAAAGTGACTAGAGGATAAGGGAGATTTTGAATCTCTGCACACACTTTTGGACACTGGACACTTTTGGATTGTGTGAGGCCCAATGAATATCTGAGCGCTATGTGACAGGCTCGATGGCACAGCTGTGACCAAAGTGACTAGAGGATAAGGGAGATTTTGAATCTCTGCACACACTTTTGGACACTGGACACTTTTGGATTGTGTGAGGCTCACTGATGTCTGAGCGCTATGTGACAGGCTCGATGGCACAGCTGTGACCAAAGTGACTAGAGGATAAGGGAGATTTTGAATCTCTGCATACACTTTTGGACACTGGACACTTTTGGATTGTGTGAGGCCCACTGATATCTGAGCGCTATGTCACAGGCTCGATGGCACAGCTGTGACCAAAGTGACTAGAGGATAAGGGAGATTTTGAATCTCTGCACACACTTTTGGACACTGGACACTTTTGGATTGTGTGAGGCCCAATGAATATCTGAACGCTATGTGACAGGCTCGATGGCACAGCTGTGACCAAAGTGACTAGAGGATAAGGGAGATTTTGAATTTCTGAAGACACTTTTGGACACTGGACACTTTTGGATTGTGTGAGGCCCAATGAATATCTGAGCGCTATGTGACAGGCTCGATGGCACAGCTGTGACCAAAGTGACTAGAGGATAAGGGAGATTTTGAATTTCTGCAGACACTTTTGGACACTGGACACTTTTGGATTGTGTGAGGCCCAATGAATATCTGAGCGCTATGTGACAGGCTCAATGGCACAGCTGTGACCCAAGTGACTAGAGGATAAGGGAGATTTTGAATCTCTGCACACACTTTTGGACACTGGACACTTTTGGATTGTGTGAGGCCCACTGATATCTGAGCGCTATGTCACAGGCTCGATGGCACAGCTGTGACCAAAGTGACTAGAGGATAAGGGAGATTTTGAATCTCTGCACACACTTTTGGACACTGGACACTTTTGGATTGTGTGAGGCCCAATGAATATCTGAGCGCTATGTGACAGGCTCGATGGCACAGCTGTGACCAAAGTGACTAGAGGATAAGGGAGATTTTGAATCTCTGCACACACTTTTGGACACTGGACACTTTTGGATTGTGTGAGGCCCACTGATATCTGAGCGCTATGTCACAGGCTCGATGGCACAGCTGTGACCAAAGTGACTAGAGGATAAGGGAGATTTTGAATCTCTGCACACACTTTTGGACACTGGACACTTTTGGATTGTGTGAGGCCCAATGAATATCTGAGCGCTATGTGACAGGCTCGATGGCACAGCTGTGACCAAAGTGACTAGAGGATAAGGGAGATTTTGAATCTCTGCACACACTTTTGGACACTGGACACTTTTGGATTGTGTGAGGCCCACTGATATCTGAGCGCTATGTCACAGGCTCGATGGCACAGCTGTGACCAAAGTGACTAGAGGATAAGGGAGATTTTGAATCTCTGCACACACTTTTGGACACTGTACACTTTTGGATTGTGTGAGGCCCACTGATATCTGAGCGCTATGTCACAGGCTCGATGGCACAGCTGTGACCAAAGTGACTAGAGGATAAGGGAGATTTTGAATCTCTGCACACACTTTTGGACACTGGACACTTTTGGATTGTGTGAGGTCCAATGAATATCTGAACGCTATGTGACAGGCTCGATGGCACAGCTGTGACCAAAGTGACTAGAGGATAAGGGAGATTTTGAATTTCTGCAGACACTTTTGGACACTGGACACTTTTGGATTGTGTGAGGCCCAATGAATATCTGAGCGCTATGTGACAGGCTCGATGGCACAGCTGTGACCAAAGTGACTAGAGGATAAGGGAGATTTTGAATTTCTGCAGACACTTTTGGACACTGGAAACTTTTGGATTGTGTGAGGCCCAATGAATATCTGAGCGCTATGTGACAGGCTCGATGGCACAGCTGTGACCCAAGTGACTAGAGGATAAGGGAGATTTTGAATCTCTGCACACACTTTTGGACACTGGACACTTTTGGATTGTGTGAGGCCCACTGATATCTGAGCGCTATGTCACAGGCTCGATGGCACAGCTGTGACCAAAGTGACTAGAGGATAAGGGAGATTTTGAATTTCTGCAGACACTTTTGGACACTGGACACTTTTGGATTGTGTGAGGCTCAATGAATATCTGAGCGCTATGTGACAGGCTCGATGGCACAGCTGTGACCAAAGTGACTAGAGGATAAGGGAGATTTTGAATCTCTGCACACACTTTTGGATACTGGACACTTTTGGATTGTGTGAGGCCCAATGAATATCTGAGCGCTATGTGACAGGCTCGATGGCACAGCTGTGACCAAAGTGACTAGAGGATAAGGGAGATTTTGAATCTCTGCACACACTTTTGGACACTGGACACTTTTGGATTGTGTGAGGCCCAATGAATATCTGAGCGCTATGTGACAGGCTCGATGGCACAGCTGTGACCAACGTGACTAGAGGATAAGGGAGATTTTGAATCTCTGCACACACTTTTGGACACTGGACACTTTTGGATTGTGTGAGGCCCACTGATATCTGAGCGCTATGTCACAGGCTCGATGGCACAGCTGTGACCAAAGTGACTAGAGGATAAGGGAGATTTTGAATTTCTGCAGACACTTTTGGACACTGGACACTTTTGGATTGTGTGAGGCCCAATGAATATCTGAGCGCTATGTGACAGGCTCGATGGCACAGCTGTGACCAAAGTGACTAGAGGATAAGGGAGATTTTGAATCTCTGCACACACTTTTGGACACTGGACACTTTTGGATTGTGTGAGGCTCACTGATATCTGAGCGCTATGTGACAGGCTCGATGGCACAGCTGTGACCAAAGTGACTAGAGGATAAGGGAGATTTTGAATCTCTGCACACACTTTTGGACACTGGACACTTTTGGATTGTGTGAGGCCCAATGAATATCTGAGCGCTATGTGACAGGCTCGATGGCACAGGTGTGACCAAAGTGACTAGAGGATAAGGGAGATTTTGAATCTCTGCACCCACTTTTGGACACTGGACACTTTTGGATTGTGTGAGGCCCAATGAATATCTGAGCGCTATGTGACAGGCTCGATGGCACAGCTGTGACCAAAGTGACTAGAGGATAAGGGAGATTTTGAATCTCTGCACACACTTTTGGACACTGTACACTTTTGGATTGTGTGAGGCCCACTGATATCTGAGCGCTATGTCACAGGCTCGATGGCACAGCTGTGACCAAAGTGACTAGAGGATAAGGGAGATTTTGAATCTCTACACACACTTTTGGACACTGGACACTTTTGGATTGTGTGAGGCTCAATGAATATCTGAACGCTATGTGACAGGCTCGATGGCACAGCTGTGACCAAAGTGACTAGAGGATAAGGGAGATTTTGAATTTCTGCAGACACTTTTGGACACTGGACACTTTTGGATTGTGTGAGGCCCAATGAATATCTGAGCGCTATGTGACAGGCTCGATGGCACAGCTGTGACCAAAGTGACTAGAGGATAAGGGAGATTTTGAATTTCTGCAGACACTTTTGGACACTGGACACTTTTGGATTGTGTGAGGCCCAATGAATATCTGAGCGCTATGTGACAGGCTCGATGGCACAGCTGTGACCCAAGTGACTAGAGGATAAGGGAGATTTTGAATCTCTGCACACACTTTTGGACACTGGACACTTTTGGATTGTGTGAGGCCCACTGATATCTGAGCGCTATGTCACAGGCTCGATGGCACAGCTGTGACAAAAGTGACTAGAGGATAAGGGAGATTGGAATGCTTTTAAAAAAGCAGTTTGCAGAGCAGTGGGTAAACAGCAATGCCAGCCTGTCAGGAAGCCTTAAAAGGCAGCCCAACAACCAACACCACTGATACACCACTATATAGCCTCCCCTTGCACTGCACACACAGTGACTGGTGTGTTGTGCAGGCCAAATGGCTAGCAGCAGAAGCAGTGTTTTTTTCTTCTCAGCAGGACAAAAAAAAAAAATTGGGATTGCTTTTAAAAAAGCAGTTTGCGGAGCAGTGGGTAAACAGCAATGCAGGAATGTCAGGAAGCCTTAGAAGGCAGCCCAACAACCAACACCACTGATACACCACTATATAGCCTCCCCTTGCACTGCACACACAGTGACTGGTGTGTTGTGCAGGCCAAATGGCTAGCAGCAGAAGCAGTTTTTTTTTCTTCTCAGCAGGACAAAAAAAAAAAATTGGGATTGCTTTTAAAAAAGCAGTTTGCGGAGCAGTGGGTAAACAGCAATGCAGGAATGTCAGGAAGCCTTAGAAGGCAGCCCAACAACCAACACCACTGATACACCACTATATAGCCTCCCCTTGCACTGCACACACAGTGACTGGTGTGTTGTGCAGGCCAAATCGCTAGCAGCAGAAGCAGTTTTTTTGTCTTCTTCCCTGCCTATAGCTCTCCCTACAGAATCAGCAACCTCTCCCTATACTGAGATCGGCAGAAGTAAGATGGCGGTCGGCGTGCATGCCCTTTTATACCCCCTGTGACGCCCACCAAAGCAAGCCAATCACTTGCATGCCCTTCTGAAAGATGGTGGTGACCCCTGCCTATGTCATCACGTTGCCCACAGTGTCCGTGGATCCTGATTGGCTGAAAAAGAGCGCAAAACAAACTTTTGAAACGCGACTTTGGCGCGTAAGTCGCCGACCTCGTGGCCGACCTCATTCTAGGGTCGGGTTTCGTTTCATGAAACCCGACTTTGCCAAAAGTCGGCGACTTTTGAATTTTTTCGACCCGTTTCGCTCAACTCTAGTCTATTCTTGTTCTTAGAAATAAAGGCTATTCCATGCGACAAATTGCCAAGATACTGAAGATTTCCTACAATGGTGTGTACTACTCCCTTCAGAGGAGAGCAGAAACAGGCTCTAACCAGAGTAGAAAGAGAAGTGGGAGGCCCCGCTGCACAACTGAGCAACAAGACAAGTACATTAGAGTCTGTAGTTTGAGAAATCGATGCCTCACAGGTCCTCAACTGGCAGCTTCATTAAATAGTACACTCAAAACGCCAGTGTCAAAGTCTACAGTGAAGAGGCGACTCTGGTATGCTGGCCTTCAGGACAGAGTGGCAAAGAAAAAGCCACATCTGAGACTAGATAGTAAAAGGAAAAGATTGATATGGGCAAAAGAACACAGACATTGGACAGAGGAAGATTGGTAAAAAGTGTTATGGACAGACGAATCCAAGTTTGAGGTGTTTGGATCACACAGAAGAATATTTGTGAGATGCAGAACAACTGAAAAGATGCTGGAAGAGTGCCTGATGCCATCTGTCAAGCATGGTGGAGGTAATGTGATAGTCTGGGGTTGCTTTGCTGCTGGTAACGTGGGAGATTTGTACAAGGTAAAACGGATTTTGAATAAGGAAGGCTGTCACTCCATTTTGCAATGCCATGCCATACCCTATGGACAGCGCTTGATTGGAGCCAATTTCATCCTACATCAGGACAATGACCCAAAGCACACCTCCAAATTATGCAAGAACTATGTAGGGAAGAAGCAGGCAGGTGGTATTCTATCTGTAATCGAGTGGCCAACGCAGTCACCAGATCTCAACCCCACTGAGCTGTTGTCGGAGCAGCTTGACCGTATAGTACACAAAAAGTGCCCATCAAGCCAGACCAACTAGTTGGAGGGTCTTCTGGAAGCATAGGGTGAAATTTCTCCAGATTATCTCAGCAAAGTAACTGCTAGAATGCCAAAGGTCTGCAATGCTGTAATTGCTGCAAAAGGAACATTCTTTGATGAAAGCAAAGTCTGAAGAATAAAATTATTATTTCAAATAAAAATCTTTTTTTCGAACCTTATAAATGTCTGGACTAGATTTTCAATTCATTTGGCAACTCATTTGATTAATAAAAGTATGAGTTTTCTTGGAAAACACACAATTGTCTGGGTGACCCCAAACTTTTGAATGGCAATGTATATAAGATCTCACAGCTCACAGTGCATGTCAGACCAAATGAGAATCATGAAGTCAAAGGAACTGGCCAAGGAGACAGAATTGTGGCAAGGCACAGATCTGGCCAAGGATACAAAAGAATTTATGCAGTACTCAAGGTTTCTAAGTGACCTCCATAATCCTTAAATGGAAGAAGTTTGGGACCACCAGAAGTCTTCCTAGACCTGGTCGTCCAACCAAACTGAGCAATAGTGGGAATAGAGCCTTGGTGAGAGAGGTAAAGAAGAACCCCAAGATCACTGAGGCTGAGCTCCACAGATGCAGTAGGGAGATGGGAGAAAGTTCCACAAATCAACTATCACTGCAGCCCTCGACCAGTCGGGCCTTTATGGCAAGAGTGGCCCAACAGATGCTTCTCCTCAGTGCCATACATATGAAAGCCCACATAGAGTTCGGTAAAAAACACATGAAGGATTCCCCGACTATGAGAAATGAGATTGTCTGGTCTGATGAAATGAAGATAGATCTTTTTGGTGATAATTCTAAGTGGTATGTGTGGAGAAAACCAGGCACTGCTCATCACCTGCCCAATACAATCCCAACAGTGAAACATGGTGATGGCAGCATCATGCTATGGGGGTGTTTTTCAGCTGCAGGGGCAGGATGACTGTTTGCAATTGAAGGGAACATGAATGCGGCCAAGTACAGAGATATCTTGGATGAAAACCTTTTTCAGAGTGCTCTGGACCACAGACTTGGCTGAAGATTCACCTTCCAACATGACAATGACCCTAAGCACACAGCTAAAATAACAAAGGAGTGGCTTCAGAACAGCTCTGTGACCATTCTTGACTGGCCCAGCCAGAGCCCTGACCTAAACCTAATTGAGCATCTCTGGAGAGACCTGAAAATGGCTGTCCACCAATGTTCACCATCCAACCTGATGGAACTGGAGAGAGTCTGCAAGGAAGAATGGCAGAGGATCCCCAAATCCAGGTGTAAAAAACTTGTTGCATCATTCCCAACAAGACTCATGGCTGTACTAGCTCAAAAGGGGGCTGCTACTCAATACTGAGCAAAGGGTCTGAATTCTTATGACCATGTGATATTTCAGTATTTCTTTAATAAATTTGCAAAAAATTCAAAAATTTCTTCTGTTTTTTTTTCAGTCAAATGCAGAGTGTACATTAATGAGAAAAAAATGAACTTTTTTGAATTTACCAAAAGGCTGCAATGAAACAAAGTGACAAATTTAAAGGGGTCTGAACACTTTAAGTACCCACTGTACATATGGCAGATTTTACCTGAAGTCAGCCAGAAAAAAGCACAGAAAAATGCTTTAAAGAAGTAAAGAGAATCTATCTGCAGGGTTTTGTTAAGTAAACTGCAGACACTGTCATTCATGTTGCTGCTGTTACACTGATTAAAATGATACCTGGGGTGAAGAAATCTGTCTTGTGGTTCTTGTGTAATTAGTGTTAGAAGTATTCAGTTAATGATATGCCTGTGCTCCAGTGTGGGACTGTAGGCAGAGTCTTATCTTCCTGCTCTAAGCCAAATAAACCAATTCGAGCCCTGCCCACAGGCCAGCCAGAAGCACAAACATGTTCCTCATCATAGAGACAGACATCTAGTCAGAGAGAGAGAGTGACAGCCAGAGAGAAAGAGGCAGCCTGAGAAAGACAGCCAGAGAGAGAGAGAGTCAGAGAAAGAGAATGACAGCCAGACAGAGAGAGAGCAAGCTAGACAGAAAGAGAAAGACAGCCAGCTAGAGAGAGAGAGAGAGACAGCCACAGAGAGATAGACATATTTTTCTTGCTTTGGCAACACTAATTGTATTTTGGTCCTGCCAATAAAGACTATTTGAATTTGACAGCCAGAGAAAGAGTGAGGCAGTCAGAGACAGAGAGTCAGGCAGCCAGAGAGAGAGAGACAGCCAGTGAAAGAGAGACAGCCAGAAAGAGAGACAGCCAGCCAAAGAGAGAGACAGTCCACCAAAGAGAGAGAGGCAGCCACAGAGAGAGAGGGACAGCCAGCCAGAGAGAGATAGCCAAAGAGATACAGCCAGCCAGAGCAAGAGTGAGACAGCCAGTTAGAGAGAGACAGGCAGACAGAGAGATACGGAGAGACAGACATACAGAGAAACATGGGGAGAGAGACAGAGAGAGAGACTCTCTGACATTATGTCTATCTCTCTCTGGCTGTCTTTCTCTATGTGTCTAGCTTGCTCTCTCTCTCTGTCTGGCTGTATTTCTCTCTCTGTCTGGCTGATTGTCTCTCTCTCCGGCTGTCTCTCTTAGGTTGTCTCTCTGTCTCTGGCTGGATGTCTGTCTCTATGATGAGGAACAGGTTTGTGCTTCTGGACGGCCTGTGGGCAGGTCTTTCCTTGGTTTCTCTGGCTTAGAGCAGGAAGATAAGACTCTGCCTTCAGTCCCACCCTGAAGCACAGGCATATCATTAACTGAAAACTTCTAACACTGACTACACAAGAACCACAAGATGGATTTCTTCACCCCAGGGATCATTTTAATCAGTGTAACAGCACCAACATGACAGTGTCTGTAGTTCACTACATTGTCAAAATGACTTGCTGCGCTTATGTTCAGTCTTTTTGAGTTTCTTTTAACTACTCCAGTCTTCAAAAGCCTAGAGGTGGCTAAAGGAAGTGGCCTGGCAATTATTCAGGCATCTCAGTTTGGAAACTGCTCACTAATTTATAAATATAGTTTAAAAAAAAGAAAAATAACTGTACAAAAAATGACCAAATAGATGCCAGAGAAGACTTCTTGGAAAAACACAGCCAACGTATTCCTGAAGCATCTTCAGCTTCAAAAACCCAGTGGGTACACCGGTGTCTAAAATACTTTGTGTGTACAATTCCCTTCGAGCAAGTAAAACCTTGTATCTGGCTGGGTTCACAGAATTAATCCAAGATAACATCAGGCAACCAAAGATTTATGAGCCCTTACAAAAATATTCAGAATTGAGAGTCCTCAGTGGTTGATACCTTTTAATGGCTAACTGAAAAGATGGTAACACATTGCAAGCTTTCGAGACTACTCAGGTCTCTTCATCAGGCATAGACTAATACAAAATCTGAAGGGTCACATATTTATGCACAATACAGCACAGAAAAAATGCAATAGATGAGACAAGTGACGTGAAGCAGAATTATGATTATGGGAGAGGGAGAAACATACATATTGCTCCAATTCATAGATAAGGAGTCCGGATGTTTTATTGTCCTGTGATTGGGGTCTCCTAATGTGTTGTGATGCCCCCACAAGGTCTTAGGAGCAAATTCCTTAATTGATGTAAAAAGACATAAATCCATGCGACACATTCATTCCAGCATTGAGAGTGTCAAAGGTCGTCATAAATTTATACTCACAGACTCTTCTCTCTCTCTGAGATGTGAAGTTACCTTTCAATACCAGTAATTTCATATCCCTGGTGTTGTGGTCCATCATACAAAAATGTTTTGCCACAGGTAGATCCATTCTTTTTTCTCTTATTGTGTGACGATGAGCATTCATCCTTGTTCTAAGCTTTTGCCCTGTCTCCCCCACATACAGACCCCCAGTTGGACATTTAGTACAAATAATTAAGTACACCACATTAGATGTAATGCAGCTGAAAGTACCTGGGATCTTGTAGTCCTGATGTGAATTTTGGGATCTTTTTCTTGTCCGTGGTCATTATAGATGGACAGATTTTACATTTTTTCTGGTTGCAAGGAAAGGTTCCTCCAGCTGTTGGAGAGGACAGGGAGCTTCTGACAATGATGCTTCTTAGATTTGGGGGCTGCCAAAAGCACAGTAGTGGGGGGTCTGGGAAAATGGATTGTAATCGGGCATCTTTTTGTAGTAAAGATTGTAATTTCCGTGCAGCTCCCCTTAGCACTTCCAGATTTGGGTTGTAGGTGACTACTAGAGGCACTAGAGGAGCCCTTACATGAAATTTTTAGTTTACCTCCCCAAAACCTTCTTTTACATATAATCTCTACTCATCTCTCCTTGATCCTATAGCTCACCCTTCCCCAGAACACGCAAAACATCTAATAGCAGCTCCCGCTTCCTCAATAATCATAAGAACCCTCTCTCTAAAGGTGGCTAGACACAGAAGACGAATGTTAGTCAAGAACTGGACAAAAATCAAATGTGTATGGAAGTGACTCAAAACAAAAAAATGCATTCAAAATAGTGAGAATTCACAAGAACACACACACATATAATTTATTATTATTATGCATTTATATAGAGCCATTTATTCCATGGCGCTTTACATGTGAAAAGGGGAAATATAGACAAGTATAATAAACATGTGTAAGACAAGGGACACACAAGTACATAAGGAGAGGGGACCCTGCCTGCGAGGGCTCAGTCTACAGGGATGGGTGAGGATACAGTAGGAGAGGGTAGAGCAGGTCTTGCTGTGGTTCAGTAGACCGAGGATCATTGCAGGCTGTAGGCTTGTCGGAACAGGTGGGTCTTCAGGTTCTTCTTGAAGGTCTCAGTTGATGGTGAGAGTCTGATGTGTTGCGGCAGGGAGTTCCAGAGTATGGGGGAAGCACAGGAGAAGTCTTGTATGCGGTGGTGGGAAGAAGAGATAAGGGGGTGTAGAAAAGGAGATCTTGAGATGATCAAAGGTTGCGTGCAGGTAGGTACTGTGACGTGCCAAGGGGAGAGGTACTAGAAAACAGGTATATTTCTCCCTGTTTCATTTCATATGTCTCCCTGTACTGATGATGAAGCCAGTTTATTTCACTGTAATCCAGTCCTGGTTTCCTTAGTGATCAGCATGGAAAGGACTGGTAGTTCCCCCTCCACTTATTCAATCCAGGTTTTGGTTTCCTGACTGGTCCAGCTGATATAATCAGGAGGAGCTGGGATCTCTCAGTCTATCTTGTCTGCTGAGCTGGGAGCTGACACAGTAAGATTACATGGACTTGTTTGCTGTTATATAGGTTTATTTTGTAGTTAGCCTGCTATTGTTAGTTAGTGGCCAGAAGGCCTTAGATGTTTTAGTTCATGTTTGGCATGTGTAACATTGAATAACAAGTGTGCACAATAAATATGCCGTGTCCATATTCATGTGGAACTTGCTAGTCTGCTGAAGTGACTTCATAGCCACACGCTTGTGCCAAAGCAAAGATCCCAGCTGAGCTATCTATTCCCCACAAATGGTGTTTCGAATGCGGGCACTTGTGGCTGCTGGACTGTGACTGCAGAGAAAACGCTGTGTATGTCCTGGCTGAAAGCTTCTGCGCTTTTGAAGAGCCAAGAGTCCAGTAATATGGAGGAACTAGTGAAGCAGTTATTGCAAGCAAATGTGCAACAACAGCAGACTAATACTTGCTTCCAGTAGGCTCTGGAGCAGCAACACCAGATGCAGCAAGAGCAGTTGGAGGCAATAAAACAGGCCTTGGTTCGGCAACCCCGAGATGAGGGAGACCGTGCACAAAGCGCTGCTAGTGCGCAGAAAGCCGTACAGAAGACTTTGCTTAAAATGACCGCAGACGATGATGTGGAAGCATACCTCACCGTGTTTGAACGTATTGCAGAACATGAGCACTTACCACTGGACAGATGGGCTGAGGTAGTTGCTCCATTTCTAAGCGGAGATCCACAAAAGGACTATTACGATCTGAGTGGAGCGGATGCTATGGACTATATCAAACTCAAAGGCGAAATCCTGGCAAGACTGGGAGTAAACACGTATGTACGCGCACAGAGGGTGCATTTATGGAATTTTGTGGAGCATCAGCCAGCCCGCTCACAAATGCATGATCTCATCCATCTAGTAAAAAAATGGCTGCAACCAGAGGCTTTGACGTCCGCACAGATGGTGGAGCGTGTTGTTCTAGACAAGTACCTGCGGTCCTTACCCGCTAAGATCCAGAGGTGGGTTGGACAGGGTGACCCAACTACCGCTGACCAGTTGGTGAATTTGGTCGAACGCTACAATGCTTCTGAAAGCCTACTCCAAGGGACGTTAGCACCCCACTGGCTCCCCAAGAAATCGCTGGAGAGTCCTGCGAAACCTACTTCATCTTCAAAAGAAGAGAATGTCACAATGAAGGGTAGCAGACCTACAAAGGACTATGGAGGTGGTACGGGCTCACATCAAGCCAGCAGACCTCGTCTGGGATCTCCATCTAGGAGACAAGGGCCTATACAATGTTGGCGATGTCGCGGGCTTGGCCATGTAGCAGCTAACTGCCCAATGACTACAGAGCCAATGGACTGTAACGCTACGAAGCGTCTTTCGTTATATGTGCAGTCAGTCTGTGTGGCGGAGACCCTCACGGGAAATGAACAACACGTGTGCCACGTCGAGGTTGACGGTTATAGTGTGAATGCCGTCTTGGATTCCGGCAGTCAAGTAACTTTGGTACATGCCAGTTTGGTGGACTCTAGCGCCCTAACGAACTTAACCGTGGGCATTAGTTGCATCCATGGGGATACTAAGAACTACCCCACTGCCTGGGTTACTCTTGCCACGCCAGTAGGGACCAAAAGACATCAGGCGGCAGTCATAAAGTCTATGGGACACAGTGTAATCCTGGGGAGAGACTTTCCCTTATTTTGGGACTTGTTGAACTTCAAAAGTGGCATGAACCCTCTAGTTGAAGATGGTACTCCGGAGCTAGCCCCTGAACCATTGCAGCAAGACGACGGAGAACCCATCTCAGAGGAAGTACTAGAATCTGCGGACTCTCCTCTGGCTGTGTATGCAGGCGAGGCAGACCAGCTAGAGGATGTTTTAGAAATGCCTGATCTTGAAGTGGCCCGTGGTAAGTTCGGGACCGCTCAGCACCAGGATCCTACTCTAGCAAGGGCGTGGGAAAACATAAAGGTCTCCGAGGGAAGACCATTGTACCCAGGGGCTCAAAACGAGTTCCCACACGTGGCGGTGCAGCAGGATATGTTGTATCACATAGACAAGGTGCGAGGGGTGGTGGTAGAACAACTAGTGGTACCTAAGTCCTTTCGCCAGGTAGTTTTGGAGTTGGCACATAAACATCCCTTGGGAGGACACCTGGCGGTAGAAAAGACAAAACACCATATTCTGCAACGTTTCTTTTGGCCGGGTCTAGTGGGAGACGTGACCCAATACTGTCGGTCATGTCCTATGTGTCAATTGACCGCACCTATGTCACATTTTAGAAGCCCCTTAGTGCCCTTACCAATAATAGAGGTGCCCTTCGAGAGGATAGCAATGGATATAGTCGGTCCATTAGTTAAATCTGCCAGGGGTCATCAGTACATTTTGGTAGTATTGGATTATGCCACGCGTTATCCCGAAGCAGTGCCCTTGCGGAATGCCAATGCGAAATCAATTTCAAAAGAGCTAGTTAATATGTTTTCCTGCATCGGCATTCCGAAAGAGATACTTACGGATCAAGGGACCCCCTTTATGTCTCGTATACTTAAGGATTTATGTAAACTACTAAAAATCTCCCATTTGTGTACCTCAGTATATCACCCTCAGACTGACGGTTTCGTGGAGCGCTTTAAAAAAACCTTAAAGGGAATGTTGAAAAGGGTGGTGGATAAGGACGGGAGAGATTGGGATGCCCTACTACCATACCTCCTGTTCACTATACGTGAGGTACCCCAATCCTCCACAGGCTTTTCACCTTTTGAGTTGGTTTATGGACGGTGTCCTAGAGGCCTGTTAGATATTGCCAAGGAGACTTGGGAACAAGAGGTGACTCCTTATCGCAGTGTAATTGAACACATAACACCTATGCAGGACTGAATTGCAGCAGTTATGCCAATAGTTAAAGAGTGTTTAGAGCGCGCACAACATGCCCAAAGCACGGTATACAACCGAGCGGCAAAAACACGAGTCTTTCAACCCGGAGATAGGGTGTTGGTATTGGTGCCTACCGTAGAGAATAAATTTCTTGCGAAATGGCAGGGACCATACGAAGTGCTGGAACGTATAGGTGAAGTAAATTATAAAATACACCAACCAGACAAGAGAAAGCCCGAACAAATATACCACATAAACTTGCTTAAGGCCTGGCGGGACAGGGAGAGTCTGGTGGCAGGAGCTGCCCTTGAGGATGGGCCTCGAGGGGCACCACCTTCTAAGGTGAAGGACCCCCAGGTAGCTTCGCCAGAAGTGGGTATTGCAGACACGCTATCCGAAAGCCAAAAATGAGAGACCAGGGAGTTCATACAGAGGAACGCAGATATTTTCTCGGAACTTCCTGGCCAGACTCACCTAATTAAACATGACATTGTTACTGATCCACAGGCGCGGGTACGGCTAAAACCATATCGAATTCCGGAGGCTCGGAGACAAGCCATTGCCCGGGAAGTGAACAAGATGTTAGAGCTCGGGGTCATTGAGGAGTCCCGGAGTGATTGGGCTAGCCCTATCGTACTGGTGCCCAAACCCGATGGGACTATCTGATTTTGTAACGATTTTCGGAAAGTAAATGAAGTATCGAAATTCGATGCCTACCCGATGCCAAGAGTCGATGAACTGATAGAGAGACTTGGTTCGGCCAGGTACATATCCACTATTGACTTAACAAAAGGTTATTGGCAGATTCCCCTCACGGAATCAGCCAAAGAGAAAACTGCCTTTGTTACGCCCCAGGGATTATTCCAGTACTGAGATATGCCATTTGGGTTGCATGGTGCCGCAGCCACCTTCCAACGTCTAATGGATATTGTCCTAAAACCCCATGGCCAGTATGCATCCGCGTACTTGGACGACATCATTATCTTTAGCGATGACTGGGACACGCATTTGTCAAAAGTACAAGCCGTCTTAGACTCCCTAAAAACAGCTGGGTTGACTGCCAATCCCAAGAAATGTACGTTGGGATTGGAAGAGGCTCGCTATCTGGGATATAGCATAGGGAGAGGCGTCGTAAAGCCTCAAGCCAATAAAGTGGACGCTATTCAAAATTGGCCACGACCGGTAACCAAAAAACAGGTTGGAGCTTTTTTAGGGATCGTTGGTTATTATAGGCGGTTCATCAAACATTTTGCGACCATCGCAGCTCCTCTCACAGATCTTACTAAGGGGTCGAAATCTGTCACAATAAAGTGGAACGCAGAAGCAGAGGAGGCCTTTCAGCGATTGAAAACAGTCCTCTGTGACCAACCAGTGTTGGTTGCACCAGACTTTAAAGGGGAGTTTATTGTCCAAACGGACGCCTCTGGGGTGGGCCTCGGCGCGGTTTTGTCTCGAAGTAAATGGCGAGGAACACCCAGTGGCCTATCTAAGCAGAAAGCTTACGAGAGCAGAAAAGAAGTACAGTGTAGTTGAGCGGGAAGCCCTGGCTGTGAAATGGGCCCTGTGCACCTTGCGCTATTATTTACTAGGTCGCCAGTTTAGACTAGTGACGGACCATTCGTCCCTAACGTGGATGTCCCGGGCAAAAGAAGGCAATGCGCAGGTGACACGCTGGTTCTTAGCATTACAAGGGTTTAAATTTTCCGTTGAGCACAGGGCGGGCACAGCGCACAGAAATGCAGATGCGTTGTCTAGAACGCACTGCTTGGTGAGTCGTGTCCGACCCCACGGGCTCGAACAGAGGAGGGGGGTGTGTGAGGTGCCAAGGGGAGAGGTACTAGAAAACAGGTATATTTCTCCCCGTTTCATTTCATATGTCTCCCTGTACTGATGATGAAGCCAGTTTATTTCACTGTAATCCAGTCCTGGTTTCCTTAGTGATCAGCATGGAAAGGACTGGTAGTTCCCCCTCCACTTATTCAATCCAGGTTTTGGTTTCCTGACTGGTCCAGCTGATATAATCAGGAGGAGCTGGGATCTCTCAGTCTATCTCGTCTGCTGAGCTGGGAGCTGACACAGTAAGATTACATGGACTTGTTTGCTGTTATATAGGTTTATTTTGTAGTTAGCCTGCTATTGTTAGTTAGTGGCCAGAAGGCCTTAGATGTTTTATTTCATGTTTGGCATGTGTAACATTGAATAACAAGTGTGCACAATAAATATGCCGTGTCCATATTCCTGTG
The DNA here is from genome assembly GCF_039654945.1 of Dendrobates tinctorius. NCBI lineage: Eukaryota > Metazoa > Chordata > Amphibia > Anura > Dendrobatidae > Dendrobates > Dendrobates tinctorius. The sequence continues at coordinate 11,891,222 of NW_027361773.1, forward strand.
GAACTTGCTAGTCTGCTGAAGTGACTTCATAGCCACACGCTTGTGCCAAAGCAAAGATCCCAGCTGAGCTATCTATTCCCCACAGTACCTAGAGACCATGTCACAGATGTATGGAGGAGACAGGTTGTGGATGGCTTTGTATGTCATGGTTAGGGTTTTGAATTGTAGCCTCTGGGCAATAGGAAGCCAGTGAAGGGCCTGGCATAGGGGGGAGGCTGGGGAATAGCGGGGAGACAAGTGGATTAGTCGGGCAGCAGAGTGTAGGATGGACTGGAGTGGAGCCAGAGTGCTAGAGGGGAGGCCAGAGAGTAGGAGGTTGCAGTAGTCGAGGGGGAGATGATAAGAGCATGCACTAGTGTTTCTGTGGTTTCGTGGTTGAGGAATGAGTGGATCCGGGAAATATTTTTGAGTTTGAGGCGGCAGGAAGAGGCGAGGGCTTGGATATGTGGTTTGAAAGAGAGCGCAGAGTCGAGGATCACCCCAAGGCACCGAGCGTGCGGGACAGGGGAAAGAGAGCAGCCATTGACATTGATAGATAGGTCTGGTGGAGGGGTAGAGTGAGATGGGGGAAAGATGATGAATTCTGCTTTGTCCATGTTCAGTTTGAGAAAGCGAGCAGAGAAGAAGGCTGAGATAGCAGACAGACATTGTGGGATTTCAGTCAGTAAGGAGGCGAGGTCGGGTCCAGATAGGTAGATCTGCGTGTCATCGGCATAGAGGTGATACTGCAAACCGTGGGATTCTATGAGCTGTCCCAAGCAGAAGGTATAGATGGAGAATAGTAGGGGTCCTAGGACAGAGCCTTGGGGAACACCGACAGACAGGGGGCGAGGTGAGGAGGTGGTGTGTGAGAGGGAGACACTAAATGTCCTGTCTGTTAGGTATGATGAGATCCAGGATAGGGCCAGGTCTGTGATGCCAAGAGATGAGAGAGTCTGTAGCAGGAGGGAATGGTCTATGGTGTCGAAGGCAGAGGACAGGTCCAGGAGAAGGAGGACAGAGTAGTGTCGCTTGCTCTTGGCGGTTAGTAAGTCGTTAGTGACTTTAGTTAGGGCAGTTTCAGTTGAGTGATGCGGTCGGAAGCCAGATTGTAACCGGTCAAAGAGGGAACAGGAGGAGAGGTGGGAGGACAGTTCAAGATATACATGCTGTTCCAGTAGTTTTGAGGCATAAGGGAGAAGAGATATTGGGCGATAGTTAGACATAGAGGACTGGTCAAGGGAGGGCTTTTTGAGGATGGGTGAGATTGAGGTGGGTCGCCCCACGGCTCGCCTAGGGCTGTGGGGGACTCGGTACTGGGCTGGTGCAAGGGGGGATGGTGTGTCACAGCAGCGGTGACCCGGTCCGTGGCCCTGGGCCCCAATATCAATGGCGGTGGTGTTAATGGTGTTTAGAGTTTATTAGATTAGTTTGTGACGCCACCCGTGGTATTTGGCAAGTATGGTGTTAGGCCAACGCTGCATACAGTTCCACTGGGACTGATGGTGTGGTGCAGCAGAGATGGTATAGCTCCCAACAGGTGGAGCTGTAGTCCCAGGGCAGTGTAGGTGCAATGGATGAGGAGAGGCGCAGGATGGTGTAGATGTTGTTACCCAGGTGTAGCGGTGCGGGAATAACTGGAGGACACCAGAGTATGCGGTTCCAAAGCTTTACTCACTGTTTGCAGTTCACACAACTGCCTGCCTCCGTACTGTGTTCTCCAGGTCAGGGCTCTAGCCAACCTCCAGGCAGGACAGGACTCTCCCTTCCACACTCCGCCAATATGTACCTTCACTGAACGACTCCTCAAATGCGCCTTTAGGTGCAAAGCACTCCAGCACTCCAGTACTTAGTTACCCTGGAATGCCTCCCTCTAGGTGTTCCTAGTCTCTACTTGTATGACAGACAGCTGTAGCCTACTTCAGGGACTCCTATCCTGAGTCCCGGCTCTCTAGCCGTTTCGCTGTTGTGTCCCAAGTCTATGGTGGGAGCAAGGCGTTAGCGGCTCACTACTCCTCCGGTGTCTGTTGCCGGATATAAAGATCCAATCAACCTTGGGGACCGGGCCCCGGTCTTTGCGCTCTCTGGATTGGAAGGGTTCTCTCTCTTTCTCAACCAGCTTCCCACCGTCCTTCTCTTCTCCTTCATTCTGATCTGTTCTCTCTCTCTTATGGAATCTGTAGTCTCCAGTCTACGTCTCTTTCTCCTTCTCTTCCTTCCCTGAGGAGCTCGTTCCACTAAGACCAGTCCTCAGCCTCTCCTGACTGACTGCCTTCCTCCGCCTTGAGCTCCTCTCAGGCTGACCTTCTGTCAGCCTGCTGTCTTCTCTGTCTCAGACCCTCGTCTGGCTTCCTTCTTCCCTGGGACTCACCCCAGACTACCCTGAAATCCTACACTTTCCCTCTCTTTTGTATCATCACACTCCACCCGCCTCCCAGCACATCTCGTGTTACGAAGCAGGTTTCCACGAGGGGTGCTCTGCTAACACCCAGCCTGAAGCTGTTAGGTGGCCTCACTGAACTATCCTGTGTCTGGAATGCAGGTGTGGAGCGTGGTCAGGAGTTCCCACCTTACCTGGATGGTGGGGCACTACACCTTAGGAGAAGGTGCAGTACCTCTGTGGCGACTGAAGCCTCAGGGGCACCACATACCCCCCCGTTAAACACAGCATGTCCACGGGCTGCAAGACAACAAAAGGTACAGTACAGGAACACACAAAAAGTTTTAAATGCTGTTTAACAATACTTATCTAATCTTCCTAGTATAGGAGGCACATTTCTTGAACGTTACAAACAGGCTAACTTCCTATCTTAATATCAAAAAGTTACTTAAGTGCAATTCTCAATTCACAGTGCTATACTCAACACATTCTCTTTATTACATTTTCTATCAGTTATTCTCTTTTTCTTTTTCTCTACTACTACTGCTACTGCTGGACGCAAGACACTGACCATCTACTCTTGGCCTGACACCTGTCACTTGCAATTCTTCAATCTTTATTCAACTCTCACATTCTATCTCTAAATTTCCTAAGTCTCTGTATCAAAATATTCTATAAAATACATTTACTTTTCATAAGGCACAACATTATCAAATACGTTATCAATAAAACATTCAAAATTCGTGTAAGGTGCTAAACACTGCTCCCAGCCGGGATTTCTTGCAGTGTCCCTTGAGGTAGACATCATTCTTTATCTTTGCAAAGAGTCTTTGTGTAACCATTATCTTCACAAAGAGGCTACATATGTAAAACCAAGAAAGGGGCACCCAAAGAGGTGCAAACTATTCATAAGTACAGTTCTGGATTATACAGCGTTCATGATCTCTACAGTTCTATTTCAAAAGCAATGCTGCCAATCAAAAACAGGGCAACAAAAATGCTACCGAAAAAACATGATAGCAAAATAGAAAGGCAGAACTGGTGCAAACAAGACCCTCCTGGGTAACGAGATTTACTTAATTGTGGTAATCAGCGACTACCAGACTTAAGGTAGTCATTGGCAATCCGTAGGTACTCCTCTTCCCAATACTCATCTGCCAGTTTTTTCAGGGTGGCTCGGCAGTAGGCCTCATTCTGCTCCTCCCGGGACCCGCTTTCACCCACAGTACCAGCATCCCAGTCCCAGACCAGGTCCAAGACGACCTGGCCAGCCGCTGCAACTGCGGTACACCCCGGGGCCTCCCCAGGTGGAGGGACATCTGACATACCTGGGGCCTCCTGGCGGTGCGGCCTCTGCTCCGATGCAGGTGGTGATGGAGCGGCTGGTGGTTCCGGGCCCGCAGGGGATGCTGTGGGGACCTGCGCAGCCGCGGCAGGTCCGGGCGGGGGCTCCGTTTCCACCCCCGGGTCCTTCGGTAATTTCTTCGGGCAGGCGGCACCTAGCCGCACCATCAGGGTGGACGTGTATATCACCGCTGCCCGGGAACAGTTCGGTGCGGCAGCGGCAGGTACCGGTAGAGGAGGTACCGCTGGTGTAGGCCCCGACGAGGCACACTGTCAGCTCAGTCTTTCCAAGGCCTCCCGCCTCAGCTGCAGACGGGTTGCCAATTCGACTATTTCGGCTTCTAGTAGTTGTCGGTCCATGTCGGGGTTCTGGTTGGAGCCGTCAGCCATGGCGCCGGGGGTTTGCTCTTCCCCGCGCTCTGCAGGCCTCCTTCCCTTACTCTCCAAAATGGAGTTCTGGCATTCTTCTCCTTGCTCCGCCCTTCTGCTCGCCACTGGCTCTCTCTGCCCCTCCTTCAGGGGGCGGCATCTTCTTCCCGCGCCTCCATACCAAGCCAGCATACGAACCCTTCGGGGGTGGGCCATGCATCTGTCACATAGTAATTCAGGCAGGGATGGCCCAAGACTCTTTGCGGTCTTTTCTTAGGACCTCCCATCTCTTCACGCCCTACTTCTCTGCGCCAGCGGCCATTTCCAATGTCCATTTTACAGTCTATTAAATTTGGTCTTCTGCACATTTTCAAAAATTGTAAATCCAAGGCACACAGAACCCGATGGCATCGGGCTTTGTCATCCTGTTAGTGACGCCAAAAATTGGGTCACCCCGCGGCTCGCCCAGGGCTGTGGGTACTCGGTACCAGGCCGGTGCAAGGGGGGATGGTGTGTCACAGCAGCGGTGAACCGGTCCGTGGCCCTGGGCCCCAATATCAATGGCGGTGGTGTTAATGGTGTTTAGAGTTTATTAGAATAGTTTGTGACTCCACCCGTGGTATTTGGCAAGTATGGTGTTAGGCCAACGCTGCATACAGTTCCACTGGGACTGATGGTGTGGTGCAGCAGAGATGGTATAGCTCCCCACAGGTGGAGCTGTAGTCCCAGGGCAGTGTAGGTGCAATGGATGAGGAGAGGCGCAGGATCGTGTAGATGTTGTTACCCAGGTGTAGCGGTGCGGAAATAACTGGAGGACACCAGAGTATGCGGTTCCAAAGCTTTTCTCACTGTTTGCAGTTCACACAACTGCCTGCCTCCGTACTGTGTTCTCCAGGTCAGGGCTCCAGCCAACCTCCAGGCAGGACAGGACTCTCCCTTCTACACTCCGCCAATATGTACCTTCACTGAACGACTCCTCAAATGCACCTTTAGGTGCGAAGCACTCCAGTACTTAGTTACCCTGGAATGCCTCTCTCTAGGTGTTCCTAGTCTCTACTTGTATGACAGACAGCTGTAGCCTACTTCGGGGACTCCTCTCCTGAGTCCCGGCTCTCTATCCATTTTGCTGTTGTGTCCCAAGTCTATGGTGGGAGCAAGGCGTTAGCGGCTCACTACTCCTCCGGTGCCTGTTGCCGGATATAAAGATCCAATCAACCTCGGGGACCGGGCCCCGGTCTTTGCGCTCTCTGGACTGGAAGGGTTCTCTCTCTTTCTCAACCAGCTTCCCACCGTCCTTCTCTTCTCCTTCGTTCCGATCTGTTCTATCTCTCTTATGGAATCTGTAGTCTCCAGTCTACGTCTCTTTCTTCTTCTCTTCCTTCCCTGAGGAGCTCGTTCCACTAAGACCAGTCCTCAGCCTCTCCTGACTGACTGCCTTCCTCCGCCTTGAGCTCCTCTCAGGCTGACCTGCTGTCAGCCTGCTGTCTTCTCTGTCTCAGACCCTCGTCTGGCTTCCTTCTTCCCTGGGACTCACCCCAGACTACCCTGAAATCCTACACTTTCCCTCTCTTTTGTATCATCACACTGCACCCACCTCCCAGCACATCTCGTGTTACGAAGCAGGGTTCCACGAGGGGTGCTCTGCTAACCCCCAGCCTGAAGCTGTTAGGTGGCCCCACTGATCTATCTTGTGTATGGAATGCAGGTGTGGAGCGTGGTCAGGAGTTCCCACCTTACCTGGATGGTGGGGCACTACACCTTAGGAGAAGGTGCAGTACCTCTGTGGTGACTGAAGCCTCAGGGGAGCCACAGAGGCATGTTTGAAGGATGAGGGAAAGACACCATTTGTAAGTGAAAGGTTGAAAAGGTGTGTTAGAGATGGGATGAGGACTGTGGCCAAGGTAGGGATGAGGTGAGACGGAAGTGGGTCGAGGGCACAAGTGGTGAGGTGTGATCTTGACAGAAGGGTGGAGAGCTGATCTTCTGTCATGGTGGAGAAGCTGGCATTTGCAGAACAGGGCTGAGTGGCTAAGAGGGGCATTGGAGGCTGCGGGCCAAAGTTTTGTCTGATTGTGTCGATCTTCTGCTTAAAGAAGGAGGCAAAGTCTTCAGCAGAAATGAGAGGAGGGGGAGGAGGTGTTGTGGGATGGAGTAGAGAATTGAAAGTGTTGAAGAGCTGTTTAGAGTTGTGAGACAGGGAGGATATGAGAGATGCGAAGTAAGTTTGTTTTGCGGCAGAGAGCGTGGACTTAAAGCTGACAAGGGACTGCTTGTATGCGTTGAAGTGCTCAGTAGAATGGGTTCTCTTCCATCTCTGCTCAGCGGACCTGAAAACCGGTCTCAGTTCTTTATATATATAATTTAAAAAGTACATTAAAATACATGATAGAGATAGTGTAAGTCCACACTACACTGAAAAAAACAGAAGCTCCTGTTCCCTATAAGTAAATTGTCAACCAATATTCCAGAATAGACATAATTAATAAGCTGTAAAACAGTCTGGTTATAAAACAATAACTAGAAGATCAAATTTACAAATAGATATCCCAAATATACGTAGTGATATAGCTCACTTCATAATAAATCACTGTATCCACATAAAGTACATGCAACAAATTACAGGAACACAGAGCAATATAGTAAAAACACAAACTATATAGAAATCTCCAAACTGAATATTCTGGACTTCTGCTGGCTGGTTTATTTACAGGGACACAAAGCTCAGGTTTGTCTGAATATATTATGAGCACACCCTGTCTGTATCATGTATGATATTTTATTTAGTAAGTATTTTTAACTCCTATGTGTGCATTTTGACCTTTGACTGAGAATCCTCATTATTTTGCATCCAATTATTTTGGCTTTTATCCTAAGTCATATTACAAGACTCGTTAAAGGGTTGATTGTGACTTGTAAGATCGCTACTACCAACAGGTGGCGCTATAGAGTTCAAGTCCTCTTTCTCTCTGAAGAGGCAATTTGCACATTATTTTGCATGCATTCCACTGTCTTTGGTTGCTATATGTATAATGATTAATGCGTATAAGTGACTGGATTCCTTACTTTATGGTAGTGCAAGTTACATGTTTTTGCTTAAAGGGTTTGTCTGCATACTAGCAAATCTTCCAATTGCATATACTGCGTGCCCTGAGGATTCTCTGGTGCCGACGCTGGAAGTGACTGATTTGCATTCATGCAGTAATGTTTTGACTAGATGGGTGCAGTCTCGTTCAATGCAAGTGTGTTGAGCGAGATCGGAGTCCGTCTAGCCAGAGTGTGGCAGTGCACAAGATGTGAGGATTCACAAGTCCTAAGGCCGGACAACCCCTTTAATATTCATTGTAGTGTCCCAACTCTCCCAAAGGTCAGAACAAAAGTCATGTTGGATTTAGGGTTCAGTATGTTTGATATATGTTACTATACCTCAGAATGAAACGTAATCATGATACTCCTTCTTCACTATGTGCTGTATGAAAAATAACCTAAAGCAAAATTATTACTAATCCAAATACATGTATAATTGTAAGGGGCTCATGCTGCATTGAATAACCTGTTGCTGCCAATAAAGAAAACTAATTTGGCATGATTTCTGCTTTATCACATTTCAGATGTTCCAGCATTCATGAATGATACAGGAATTTGTTACAAATTCATTTGAATTCAACGTTACTTTCTTCAAAAACAAATTTCATTCACTCCCATAGAACAGTTATATTCTCCATTTTGTTTAGGATTCTTTTATTATGTCGTCATGTTACTAATGAGTGTGAACACTGCTTTACAGGTTGAACACCAGGAAGTTCTTGGGAGCTGCCACTGCCAAAGCTGTTAGCGGTTTCCTTTTGGAGTTAATGGATGCGTTAAATGTAGGCAGGCATAGATATTGTTTTTGTGCTGAGCGACTTAATCTGTCACTTTCAATATAATTGCAGTTTAAGCTATTTGTTGGGTGCGGGGAGGAGGGTTCTTTAAAATGCCGTGTAAATTAATCTTTAGATCATGCCATTTTTAACTTGACACATCTCACACAGTTATAGGAAACTACTCTAAAAGCTCAGTTTTGTGAACTTGCGGCAAGTATTTGCTGACTATAGGTAGAAAGTGGCGCATGTAATCAAAAATGCAATTTTTCTCTGTTGCCTTTTTAGCAATTCACATATTTCACTAAAATGTTGAAATATTTTATGACTTATTAAAAAGTTGTATCTGATGAATCATCTGAATACATCTGGAAACCAAAAACTATAACATACAATGGTGGACACATAAAAATAAACTTTAGAAAAGGATCAAATTATAAGGCACAAATGCAAAACAGGTGAAAAACACCGATAACTGGACTAAAAAGGCATAAATGCAATACATAATTAGGCCAAATATATTTCTTCAAATAAGTATTTTATTTAGGCGACATTCACACATATATGTAAAACGTATCACTTTTCTCTCTTGTGTCACATCTGTTCTGCCTCCATTTTGCATTTGTGTTGCATCTGCATTTTTCTAATCTGTTTTTAAATACTGACGGAAGTAAACTTTCTGAACACTGAAGTAAGCAGGATGTCTTTTGCTTTTTATCTATGCTTAACGGAGCTGTCATGATTCCACCACTTTTGGTGTCCTAGGGACGCTGTGAGTTACAGCTATGCCGCCCTATGGGATTGAGGGCTTGCTGAGCTGTCAGTGATGTGTACAACAACTCTACTTCCCAGTTTGAGGCAGAGCTGAGCTATCCTATTTGGCTTGGTCTGTGGTATCTTCTTTGTCTTGATCCACTACCTTCAGACAGACAGCACAAAGACATGTACAATAGATGTGTGAATGTAGCCATAAGTGGCACTAAAGTTCAAGTCCTCTTCCTTGCTGAAGAGGTGTTTTGCATTTTGAAATTCCCAGAGTAGCACTGCATGGCTTAAATGTCTCCTTATGCCAGCTTGACACTCTCCACAAGGAGAAATGTTCCCCATTAGACCCCCTTGTCAGAGATCTCTCACCTAGCCAAATTAGATCTCCTGCTTTGCACTGATGAGGGGCAAACACCCTGAAACACGTGTATGCAAATGGAGTATCTGATTTGGCTTACTATCTTATGCCATGTGACCATGCTCACTAAAGGATCAATATTGACTTTTAGGATTGCTACTTCCTATAGGTGGACTTCCAGTAGTCTTCCTCTCTGAAGAGGTGATTTGCACTGTAGCTGTACACATGCACATAGTGCTAGATGTGGCTTTCTCCATAAGTCTCACAGAAAATGACTTGAGCAGTGGTGTGTACTTGACCTTTACTGTTTTCTCTCAACGACACTAGCTTCAATTTTAGTTAAGAAGTAACATAGAGTGTGATTATGGATAGTTTTATATAATACAGCATTTTTATATTTTGAATCTTTCACATATACTTAGTAATGAAGTCCTGTTATGTTCTTCTTTGGTTATATTAATGTTCCAAAAAGAAATTTAGATCATTCCATAAATGATCCTGTGACAAAACATAGAGTCTGTTCTCAATGCTTGTAATGATTCCTTGATCCTCTTGGTATAAGCTTAAGATCAAATAACAGGGCTTATCACAGTCCCGTCCACGATCATTCAGTATGTTAGCTGCAGATCACAGGAGCCTTGACAGTAAACACTGTTGGAACTTGTTGAGCTTTGACATCTCAGACTCCGTGGCACATTTTGTACTAGAACTGCTTGTTTCTGCATTTTTAGACCTGTAGACCAACTAGCTATTTTTATACAGTTTCTCATAAATCAGTCTGCAGTCATTTCTGCAGTCGCTGGTTCCCACTGGTCAGAATATTTACAGTAAGTGCCCTCACATTGTGAATAACAAATGTAGAGGACTGAAAGACAGCCTGACAGCATCGCCTGGACATTTGACAGGTGCTGTCTGCCAAACCAAACAATGTTAACCAACTTGGTGCCGCTATCCCAAAATATATTTTGCTTACTTGGCAGAGTATCTTGAATTAGGACAGCATATACTATAAAGCTGCTTAGAATTCTCAACCGATGATGTGTTACAAGTTAAAATGACATAATCTTAACTGGAACTGGAATATAGTAAATAGCTATTTGGGGACCCTAGACAAATTGCATGTTAAGACTTCTTGAGCATTTGGGTCGTTTGATGTAGCAGATTTTCTGCAGTATTTTTACACCTATGAACTAAATTACGTTACTTGCGTTGTTTCATTGTGTTTTTGAATGCATTTTTATCACTTTTTTACAATTGAGGTTTTTATTTTCTTTTGACACATTATGGGTTATTTAGCTTTGATAAAACCTTCTTTGTACGGATTACCCATTTTTGGATCTGTGTCAGTTTGGGCTTCTCTGATATAAATTTTTTTCCTTTCAGGCCATAGGGGGGTAATGTCAGTTTCCCCTCCGGTGGCTGCTGGTGTTACTACATGTTTAGTTAGTCTGCTGCTGCTGGTGGGGACCACTCCCACCTTCCTATATAAGGTCACCTGGTGCACCAGCTGACTGTTGGTAATACAGGTCCTTTGGAAACCAACCGTTGTGAAGACTGGTCCTACCTGGTGCAGAGATGGTTCAGCTTATCTGGAGCAGTGGTGATGCTGCTGAAGAGAGGAGCTTTCTGGAGCAGTGGTGTTTCTGCTGAATGCTGAGTTCGGGTGCCTTACTCTGCTGTCCTGTGCATGACAGCAGAGAAAGCTAAGTGTTGTTTGTTTTTCCCTGTCTGTTATTTTTCTTGGTGTTGTATTAGTGCAGCGGTGGGACCAGTGTCCGCACTAGCCAATTCCCTAGTGAGGGACAGGTGGAAGGCAAGCGAGGGCTGAGGTATCCTGGTCGGCAATGGATTGAAAGAAACCGTATAGGGACGTCAGGATAGTCCAGGACACAGCCTAAGGGGAGTGCAGCAGGTGTCCCTTTCCCTGTTGCCTATTGCAGGGCCCACCGTTGTAATTGTGTCCCCTTGTTTTGTCTTGTTGTTTTGTGACCGACCGATCATCGGGTCGCGTCACGCAGGGTCAGTCACATAGTGACATCCGCTTTGTAAATGCACTAAAATCGCATTTGCATTTTTTATTTGCTGATTTTCTTCATTCCATTCAAGTCTATAGGGAAAATCTACAAACGTGTATTTGTCACAAGGGAAATTGGCATGTTGTTGGTTTCAAAAATACACTGCAGGCCATTTTAAGCTCTGTAAAAAAAAAATAGCACAGTGGGCATGAGATTTCTGCAAATTTTATGCACTTTGCTGAAACTGTAAGATGCTGCATTTTTTTCTACAGTAAATTGTGCTGCATCAATAACTCATCATGGGAACTTAGCATTAGGAGTAGAAAGAAATCCGAATAACATCTGCAATAAATAAACTGCAATTCCCAAAAAATAAAATAAATAAATGAAACAGATCAGCCCTTGCTGTCATTATTTTACACAATACGGCAGCAGTTTTTTCTTCAAAATTATAGTTATTGCACATAAAGTTCTACTCTGATACAGAGATGAACCATTTAATCACCCAGGTCACTATTGCATTCAAGTATACATTCAGAATTGGTGCAGCAGAAGCAACACAGAAAAAGAAAGAAGCTAATAAATACCATGCCCCCTATAGGATATTCAAAAAAAATGGACATGCATGTGTATTCAGATATATACCGTATATGTCTAATGAAGTCAATGCAAGAAAGCGGACGGCACCGCTGTTACCGTGCTAAGGTCCGTGGCTGGCAGCAGGCGGAGAGCTCACGTCCAGGACTCCCGGGTGCTTGACCTCGTAGCAAGACGATTGTAGTTTCCAAGAGAAAAAGGTCGCACTCTGCGGGATAATGATGAATGTTTATTGACACTGAATTACATGTCACGTCGGAGATGTGAAGGAGAGTGTGTCAAATGGCTGACTACGGCCGTTTCACGCTACTCGAGCGCTTCCACGGGTCAAAGTGCAGGAGGAAATGACGGATACTTATGCATACCAATCACTCCTCCTGCCAGCCACTACAAAAATAACAAGTGAAACAGACAAGTGTTACATACAATTTACCGCCTCAGTGGGAACAATACCTTTACATGTAAAATTACAAAGATTACAAGGAACAATAAATCATTATCAGTGTTACTGGTTAACCCCTATAATTAAGTTAACTCTTCTGGATAATCTATTCCGGACCAAATATGTGCTCCCATTAAATATAATATAATTGTGATATATTGCGACTATGTCGTAGCTCCTGTCTCCAGGATAAAAATCACTGACACCTATCTTATTGCCATTTATATTATAATAATATCCTAGAAAAACTATTTTCTCATGATCAAAACGGATTAAGACAAATTTAACTATGTAGTACAAAATTAAGCGAATAATAAACTGCCCCAATTTTATTTAAATTTTTTATCAAGCAAAATACCACGCCGAATGTCATAAATTTATATACCTCCCAAACATGATTCTTGTGTTATAATCTCATAATATTAAGCAAAATACATTTATATGAATCAGTTATCATAAAAAAATGGCCATATCTACTTTATCATTGAAACCTGCGGGACCCGTCGCCCGTGTATCCATGATCCATTTCGATTCCCGCTGCAATAATAATTTATGCAAGTTCCCCCCTTGTGGGGGTAACATCACTTTTTCAATACCCGCAAAAGTAAGGACACCCGGATCCGTCCCATGTACAGTCCTGACATGGTCAATGAGACGTGGCACTCCTTTCCCAGATTTTATCGACTTGAAGTGCTCCCGAAATCGAACATAAAGCGGGCGTATTGTCTTTCCTATATAAAAAAAACCGACATGTACAGAAGATAACATAAACCACATGATCAGTCTTGCATGTAATAAAGCTGGACACTGTATGTCTAACTGCACCCATTTGCAGTGTACGATCAGTACAATGATACCTGCAATAGGGACATTGTCCACATTTATAATTACCTTTAGGTATTCCTTGATTTAACCATGTGTCACGTTGAGTTATTAAACGATTCTGGGCTAAAACGTCCCTAATCCTTGTACTGCATCTATTGGAAATCAAAGGTCCTCTGGACACTATATCAATCAATTCCCTGTCTTGTTCCAAAACATGCCAATGTTTCCTTATTACGGATCTGATTTGTCTATCCATGGGGCCATAACGAAAACAAAAGGTAAATCTTTTTTCTTTCTTACTTTCTTTACTCTGTTGATTTATTATGCATCTCCTGTTATCATCCCATTGTGATTTCACTTTTTGAAGTGTAGTATCTAATAAATGGTCAGGGTACCATCGTTGTCTCAATCTCTCATGTAATTCTCTGGAATGTCGTTCCCGACCCTCAACTGTATTATTGACACGAAATATTCGTAAAAATTGCCTATATGGTAATGAATTAACAGTATGTGTGGGGTGATAACTGTCAAACCGCAATACGGAGTTGGTGGCTATAGGTTTCTTAAAAACCGATGTATATATAGTATCATCCTTGATCTCCAAAAGGACATCAAGAAATTCCAAATTATATGTGAATACCATGTTCATGTGGTTCATGTCATTTAAATGGTTAACAAATGTAATTCAGTGTCAATAAACATTCATCATTATCCCGCAGAGTGCAACCTTTTTCTCTTGGAAACATATATATATGTCTAATAACCGTATTTTTCAGACTATAAGACGTACCGAACCATTAGACGCACCCCAATTTTCAGAAGGAAAATAAGGAAAAAAATAATAATGTGTCAAATGGGGGTCCGTCTTAGAGTCCAAATTCAGCTTACCTGGGAAGGGATCCGGCACAGGTGGAGGAGTGGTCACAGGGGTCATTCAGTGGTCCAGGCTCGTGCGGTGGCGGCTCTGTGCTGGGGCAGGTTGGTTGTGCTGGAGCAGCAGGGCTGTACTGGGGCAGCTGGGCTGGGCTGTGCTGGGGCAGGTGGGTTGTGCTGGGGCAGCTGGGCTGTGCTGGGGCAGCTGGGCTGTGCTGGGGCAGCTGGGCTGGGGCAGCTGTGCTGGGGCTGGGTCAGCTGGGCTGGGGCTGGGGCAGCTGTGCTGGGGCAGCTGTGCTGGGGCTGGGGCAGCTGTGCTAGGGCTGGGGCAGCTGTGCTGTGCTGGGGCAGCTGTGCTGCACTGGGGCTGGGGCAGCTGGGCTGTGCTCGACTGGGGCAGCTGGGCTGTGCTGGGGCTGGGGCAGCTGTGCTGTGCTGGGGCAGCTGTGCTGGGGCTGGGGCAGCTGTGCTGTGCTGGGAGGCCCCCGCACATCCCTAGCTGGCCGCCGCCATGTTGCGGTGCCCTCCGGGAACATGGACGCCAGGAAGATGGCCGCCGGTCCGGGGACGGCGCATGCGCAGGTTCAGATCTTGTCCCGAGATCTCGGGGGACGAGACTCAAATCTCGGCAACGAGATCTCGTCCCCCGAGATCTCGGGACGAGATCTGAACCTGCACATGCGCCGTCCCCGGACGGGCGGCCATCTTCCAGACGTCCATTGTCCCGGAGGCCGGGCTTGGAGGAAATGCCGGCGGAGCCGCTGCCCCTGCACCGGAGCACTGAGAGCCGCTACCCCTGCACCGGAGCACAGCCCGCTGCCACCACCGCACTACAGAGCCCCGCGACACCCGCACCAGCCTCCAGCAATGATCACGGAGGTTAGTATATTGCGACCATAAGACGCACCCCCCACTTTCCCCCAAAATTTTTTGGGGAAAAAGTGCGTCTTATGGTCCGAAAAATACGGTATATAGTCATTTGTTGCAAATAGTGTTATAATGCTAATACTTGGTCATAGATAGATTGGTGTTGAATTTTCAATATGTTAGTATTTAATTTAAATATTTGGTTGCATTATTTGTGTGTACAATATGACAGCATTACTTGTTTGTACGTTTTTGTAGTGTCGAAATGTCAGTGTATAATACATGGCAGCATTATTTTTCTGTTCAGTATATGGTGACATATACATATCACCATACATATTGTGAGGTAGCGCTGTCATTTAGTTGGGTGATTCTCGCTAGGCAGCGAACAAATCACGTCCGGCACAGGTTTTCCATCAAAACATAGCAGGTCCATGCGGTTTATTATGCAGCATAAACCATCACAGCAACAGACAGTTCATTTCACCAGCATAGCGTCCATTACAGAGTTTCCATCTGTTACCAATGTCCAGCATAAACAGGCTCTTCAGCCTCATCACTATCTCACCCACGTCAGGGTTTCCTCATGGCTGTTGCTCCCCGCTGCAGACATCCACACTCTCCTCTGGGACTCTCAGATGCTGGCAGCCATTACACACAGCCACTCCACAGGCTGTTAGCCAGGAGACAACTCTACTCATGGGACCTTCTGCTCTGGACCAACCAGGTCCCTGCATTCACCCCTTGTGACTCACCCCAGCCACATTATATCGTTCATAGCCACGCCCACTGGGTCACATGACTCTGACCTCATCACAGGTCCTTCAGGCATTTTCACACTCTTTACAACCGTGCTTTAAACACACCCCCTGGGTGAGTTTGTAGGTAACCAGGCCCCCCAACTCTCTAGTTACCTGGAGACTTCTCCCTCACATATTAACGCAGCACCTCAGCAATGTCCATGCTGATCACACATACATAAGTCTCCATCTCAAAGCCACCCACTTTGAGATACATAACGGTCACTCAACACTCTGCCATTCATCCCTTCTCCTGGGACCTCCACACAGTGCCCCCTAGCGGACACAGTGGTTACTACACCACATACCTCCCCCCTCTGTTCAAACTTGTGGGGTTGAACACACAACATTACATCAGGCTCTTGAGACCAGGCACTCATTACACCTTGCCCCACAGGTTGAGAGAACCTTTTCCATCTGTCACACGGCCTCCTCTCTGCGTTCGGCCTCCCTTGCCCCCAGCAGTCAGAATATCGGTCCTGATCTTTGACCCTCCAGTTACAGTCTGTCTGCATCATCAAACACTGTCTAGTCACCATCTTCGTCTCTCTATTTGTTCCGTTCCCCGACTAGCTCCCCCGGTTGGTACGGTCATCCGTATTACTTGAGTCTACTGTCTGGCCTGAGTCTGACCCACTCAGCGTCTCAAAGGAACTAATGTCTCTCAGCCTCGTACGGCCCGTCGAACTGCCACTCACTCACATTCTTCGGCCACCTGCCCGGTCACTTCTTGGTGGAACCCTTTGGGTCCTTACATGTTGTTGGGTTGGAGGCGGCCGCCACCTGGTATTCCGTACTTCTTCATTAATTCGCCGATGGTCCAGCCTCAACTGCTCAATTGCCTGCAGGTACTCCACTCGATACTCCACGAGCATCCGAAAGTCTCTCAGGCTTTCCATGGAGCCAACCACCATGATGGGAATCCTACCCACTTCCCTGGATATCTGGTCTTCATCATCAGGAGGGATCCTCACCCTCACCACACCGGAGATATTCACAAGGTCCTGCATTACCTTCCCGGATCTTCCAATGATTCTTTCAATCAGAGCTTTGGGTACCGGAACCACACCTTTCCGCAAACCCAGCTGATCCATAGCCTCCTTCGCTAACTCTAGGCATCAAGCACCCTTCATATTACTCCACCTGACCAGCTGTTTGGCGTGGAGACATTGTAAATGCATTTCTTTCAGGACAGCCACTCGGTTTGATGTATCTTCTCTGGCTGATATTACCACCAACTGCCGAGTCTCAGGTGCCCAGTGCACCTCACACGCTTTGACCACCTCTTTGAAAGCCTCATGTACACCTTCCTCCGCACAGGCTTCTTGCATGTCTTCGGGTACCTCAATCACAGACTGGAAGGTCGTGATCTTGCTTTCTTCCAGGAGGCTCTGGCTTTACCACGGACTCTTCCCTCACTACAGTTGCCCCTACTGGGTGACTGTCTTCTTCAGTTCTCCGTTCCTCAACTTCACGAGATCTCATCTCTTCCCGACGTCTGCCAAGACGGGCACCGGCAGCTCCGTTCCACCACCAGTCGGACCCGGCCTCTGTTCATCACTGTCCAAATTCTTCTCCCGCAGAAGACCACTTACAGTTTCTTTGAGCTCTAAGACCTCTTTCTCGAGCTTCTCAACCCTGTGCTCGGCTCGATGTCTCTGGACTGTTTCTCGTTTCACATGTTCTTCCATCTCTTCCCTGAGCGTCTTGTTCACGTTTTGCCACGTTGACAGGTGACCTCTGATCTCAGAGACTTCCTTCCCTAGCCCTTCTGTTCTGTGCTCTCTTTCCCTCTCAGAGCCACAATCACCCCCAGAGTCTGAGTCACGCCGATCATCCGAGTCAACCCTCCAGTTGCCCTCTGACCGTGTGTCTACTCCAGTCAACTCATCTCCCAGCCCACCATCTGTCTTGTCACGAGGCGTCAGGTCCGTCAGTTGGGCAGATGTATTTCTTCCTCTGTTAGCAAAGTCCAGCATACACAGGCTCTTCAGCCTCATCATTATCTCACCCACGTCAGGGTTTCCTCATTGCTGTTGCTCCCCGCTGCAGACATCCACTCTCTCCTCTGGGACTCTCAGATGCTGGCAGCCATTACACACAGCCACTCCACAGGCTGTTAGCCAGGAGACAACTCTACTCATGGGACCTTACGCTCTGGACCAACCTGGTACCTGCATTCACCCCTTGTGACTCACCCTGGCCACATTATATCGTTTATAGCCACGCCCACTGGGTCACATGACTCTGACCTCATCACAGGTCCTTCAGGCATTTTCACACTCTTTACAACCGTGCTTTAAACCCTGGGAGGGTTTGTAGGTAACCAGGCCCCCCCAACTCTCAAGTTACCTGGAGACTTCTCCCTCACATATTAACGCAGCACCTCAGCAATGTCCTTGCTGATCACATATACATAAGTCTCCATCTCAAAGCCACCCACTTTGAGATACATAATGGCCACTCAACACTCATTCATCCCTTCTCCTGGGACCTCCACACAGTGCCCCCTAGTGGACACAGTGGTTACTACACCACAATATATATCCAGTATGACATCACTGTTTCTATAACAAACCGAGCCCCCTCTCTTCTGGTCACCATGCCCCAGCAGCAGGATTCTGCCTGTTCAGTGACTGAACATGCATCCTTGGATGTTCAGTTAAGATCTATATTGTCATGCGGGCAACAGTTAACAGCCGCCAGCCAATCACAGGCCGGCGGCTGACGTCAGCGCGCTTGTTGCCAGCGTATGAAATCACTGCCATATGCCGGCACTTCCGCACCTCAGATGCATCAAGGAGAGGACATCGCTGTACCTCAGCCAGGTAAGGAGAAACTTTTTTTTTTGTAAAGCCGCAGGATGGAGAGACATGGATGCAGTGTGGAGAGACATGGATGCAGTGTGGAGAGACATGGGGGCAGTGTGGAAAGTGACTTGGGGCCAGGATGGAGAGAGACTTGGAGCCAGGATGGAGAGAGACCTGGGGCCAGGATGTAGAGAGACCTGGGGCCAGGATGTGGGACATTATTATTATAGGGGCTAATTAAGGGATATTTTTACTGATGTGATGTATTTTTATTTTTGAGGATACTGGTTTCAGTGAGGGATGGGGGGTGGGGAAGTTCCTGTGCAGTGTGACACTGCCAATTTTGTTCTTCATCTGGTGTAGTGTAGAAGTTGGGGAAAAATTTGGGAATGTGCACTGGATAACTGTGTGATTTTCTGCAGATACGAATCCTGGCTGGAAGAAGTGATGGCCGTCTGTGCTGGATGATGATGAAGGACATCAACAAAAGACATCACATGTAAGAAAGTGTATTATCTGTACACTGACACTATACACTATATACTGTATACAGAGATTCTGTGTATAATGTCACTGGTGGTCACTGTATTACCTGTACACTGACACTATATACAGAGCTCCTTTGTATAATGTCACTGGTGATCACTCTATAACCTGTACACTGACACTATATACAGAGTTCCTGTGTATAATGTCACTGGTGATCCCTGTATTACCTGCACACTATACTATACACTGTATACTATGTACAGAGCTCCTTTGTATAATGTCACTGGTGATCCCTATATTATCTGTACAATGACACTATGTACAGAGCTCCTGTGTATAATGTCACCAGTGATCACTGTATTATGTGTACACTCACAGTATACACTGTGTACTATATACAAAGCTCCTGTGTATAATGGCACTTAAGGTAATATTGTAGTATTTGGTCACTATGTGGGGTATTTATTCCTTGCATGTGGTATTATTCAGTAACTATGTGGTAGCAATATGTGGTCTGGTCAAGGTGTAATATTGTAGTATTTGGTCACTATGTGGGGTATTTATTCCTTACATGTGGTATTATTCAGTAACTATGTGGTAGCAATATGTGGTCTGGTCATGGTGTGGTGGTATTTGTCCCTTGTATGTGTCATTATTCTGTCATTATGTGGTGGTAATATGCTGTCTGGTCATGGTGTGGTGGTATTTATCCCTTGTATGTAGTATTATTCATATATTATGTGGTGGTGGTATGTGGTCTGGCCATGGTGTAGGAGTATTTGTTCCTTGTATGTGGTAACATATCATCTGATCATGGTGTGGTGGTATTTGTTCCTTGTATGTGGTGGTAATATGTGGTCTGGTCATGGTGTGGCGGTATTTGTTCTTTGTATGTGGTGGTAATATGTGTTCTGGTCATGGTGTTGTGGTATTTGTTTCTTGTATGTGGTATTATTGGGTCACTATGTGGTGGTAATATGTGGTCTGGTCATGGTGTGGCAGTATTTGTTCCCTGTATGTGGTACTATTTGGTCATTATGGGGTGCTAATATGTGCTCTGGTTATGGTGTGGCGGTATTTGTCCCTTATATATGTTATTATTGTTCATTTTAAAAAATGTATATGACACATTCCCTTAAAGAAACATAAATAAAAATATACCTAAAAAGAGCATAGGATATTTTAACAAATGTTTAATAGGTTAGAGTAGAGTAGGGCCCGGCGAAAAAGTCTACCTTGTCACGGTGGCAGGCTTAAAAAATCTTTTAGCCAACACAAAATCTGCTGGCTATGTATGTGATATGGTGTTTGATGGGAACTCTTACTGTGTGATTGGTGAGGACATGGTGCAGAAGTGGAGTTTTGCCAAGAGTGGGTGGTGGTACTGTGGAAGGTTCAAGGGTCGGAGATGTAGCCTAGGTGGCATCTCAAGGGGGCCCAAAAATTTTGCCAGTATGGGGCCCAGAAATTCCTGGAGGCATCCCTGGCTACATGTACCAAATTAGCATAACTTATTTATGAATAATCATAGCATTATTTATATGTATGCAGAAATAAAAGGTGAATAAATGT
Source organism: Dendrobates tinctorius (assembly GCF_039654945.1). Classification (NCBI taxonomy): domain Eukaryota; kingdom Metazoa; phylum Chordata; class Amphibia; order Anura; family Dendrobatidae; genus Dendrobates; species Dendrobates tinctorius. Next base: position 11,911,567 of record NW_027361773.1, read on the forward strand.
AACATTAACATACAGCTCTTGAAGAAACATAGCAGACAATATATGATACACTTTATTGATTCCGAATTGTAGAATATATGGGCCAATGCAATATATAGAATATGTATGGGACAATGCAAGTCAGTGTTACTATTGGGGAGCAAAATGGTTATTGAAAGTGATTTAAAGAGATAATTGAAAAGTACTTCTGAACAAAATAATTGTACTTGTAAACAGTCACTTTTTAAAAACTTTACTGAAGTGCAAGTGAATACACTTATAAAATACAAGACTAGTTATTTTTGTTCCCTGGAGTTTACAATTTTCTATTTCTTCCTACAGCATTTGATTATTGCATAAATAAATACAGTATCTTTTCTTCCTCATAGTTAAAAGCCTTTGTTTGTTTTCATGATATTCTTTGCCCATTTTTAGAAAATGTTATTTTTTGCTATTTTGGTTCACAGAAATAGCTCTGGTCACCTTATCATTTTCCACTGATTTCCAAGCCATAAATGTTAACATCCCAAGGGAGGTTTCATAGGAAATATATTCTGGTCACTGTCATCATCGCTGCTGCTCATGTCTAGCCAACATATGTTTCTCTAATAAATGTTGCAGATTTTTTTTTTAGAAATGGTATGCATTTTAGAAATGTAAACAAATATGAGAAATAGTGATTAAAAAACTCAGGAATCTAAGACATTGCATCCCTATATAGCCTACATAGCCTTTCTGATCATTCATTTTTCTTATCTGTAAATAGATTAAAGTATAGATTCAGCTTTGGGAAAGGAATCACAAACTCAGCAATTCCCTGAAAATGCACGTATTACCAGAATTTACAAGTAAGAGTTCCCAGCTTCCAAGCAGGAAAGCTGTGAGAATTTTCATGTCTCTGCTGATGGATTTACAGGGCAGTTGCTGGGAAATCATGCTGAATATCACATATTTATCATACAAAGAGTAATGTCCATAATAAATATACGCCTTTTTACACCTATCCATAAATTCATGGGCAGTATGCAAATATTATTTTTTTTTCTACAAAATGAAATATAAAACTGACTTCAGCTAACGATGTGGCATCATTGTCTTTTTGCAAAAGAACGCAACTTGCCTTGCATTGCCTGACTGTGATTTTATAAAAGAAGAATTTCTGGGAAAATCACGCCAAGTGTTATTCATTAACATAATTGATGAAGAAAAAGTGGAGAAGACTGCTGTATATACAAAGCAACAAAAAAGGAAGCATGCAATGGCCCTGTACCCTTTACTGGGTCTTGGGAGAGGGAACTGGACAGACAAATTTCAGAGGATTGTCAAAAAGAATGTACGGTATATTCTTTCACAAATTGCCTATTACTTGCTGCACCCAGGAGAAAAACTACAAGATCCTATCTAGATGGTACTGTTGTTCCACTATGCTACACAGAATCATCCGCTCTGTGTTGGCGGTGTGGCAAAGCAGCCGGGTCTATGTTACATATATGGTGGGAATGTGCACTGGTTTATGGGCTATGGAATTCAATTTTTCTCACTGTACAATAGCTTTACTGGTAGCAGAGTCACACCATGTCCCCAAATAGGCCTGCTCTCTATTACTCCATATTCAATCTCAAAAGATATCCTTAAGGGCCTGTCACACTAAGCGATATCGCTAGCAATATCGCTATTATTTGTGACGTTATAGCGATATTGCTAGCGATATTGCTATGTCTGATACTTACCTACGACTGGCTCCCCCGCTGGTTATCGCTAATCGCGCAAGAACGTCCAGGACTGTTTCTCGTAGTCAGCTTCCAGCGGCGCTTCCTGCTGTGACGACGAGCGACGCGTGGAGCCGGGCGGGAGGACGCAGGATCGCCTGGTGTGACAGGTAAGTAGCGACCCCCGTCCCCAGCGATGTCGCTGGTGAGATCTGCCTGTGTGGCAGCTCACTAGCGACCACTTAGCGATGTACCAGTGATCCTGACCGCGTCATATCACTGGTCGGGATCGCTGGTGCATCGCTAAGTGTGACAGTACCTTTAGGCAAAGCTGTTATGTCAATTATTCCACGTCACTAGAAATCCACAAAAACTCCCACTTTGGGTGAATAGGTGGAAGGGGTTAATAATATTATGAAAATGGAAAACATGATTGCACATGATAATGTCCTCAGGGCCTTTCATTGCCAATGGACATACTGGAGGGGAATGACCTGGCAATTTGGCTGACAGAAAATAATATTTAAAATAGAATGTTCTGTTAGATGTAAACCCCTTTAAAGTGATGGCTTCACTAAGTCGTAGTATTTTTTTTTTTAATTCCTCCCCATTCTTTATCTTTCTAACCTCCTTTTTTCCTTACATTGCACATACATAGATATTTGGTTTATGTAAAAGAATATATTCATAATTACTCAGACGTGTTATTCTCATATGCTAATGTTTAACGACAACATAATATTAATACTCATCAACTTTTTCATTGTTATTATTGAATGTGATTGGAATGTTCAGTTCCAATGTCGTTAATATTCAACAAAAACTTTTAAAGTAAAAAAAAGACTGTTTAGTACATGAGAGCAAATAACCAACACCTTACTTTTCAATCACATTCACCTAATAATTGCATTGTAAATAAATTGATACATGATCTCTCCACTGGATAATGTGAAAAAAATTAATTATCGGCAAATGCGGTTGCTGCACCCCACCTATAGTTCAAAAAAATCACATCCATGTGTGGCATATCCTAGGAATACCTATTGGCTTGTTACAGTTGCATGCACAGTCTCAGAAGTGGACCAAAGGAACCACTATTTATCAGAGGAAGTTTTTTTATGTTTTCTTTGTACATTTGAACAATATACTAAAACAGGCAGCGCACTCATCAAAAAGCAGCCTTATTGCTTATAAATAGCGGAATTTATATAAGCTTTGCAACAAACAGACTCTTGGTGCCTTTTGGTTTGCAGCTTGCTGTCCTCCTCCTTGTACGTACTAAGCTTCAGATCTGAACATCTTGTTCATAGTGTTAGTTTGCCAGAATTTTAAAGCTAAACTGCAGTGATATCACTGCTGGCTACAAGATCTGTATGGGGACGTAAATCAAGCAGCGCACGACATGTCGATAGCAAAACTAATTTAGTCTTCTGCATATGTATACTAGCCTGATGCCATCTTACATCACATTACTGACCATTCAGTTTGGAAATTAAAGGTAACGTAACGAACAATGTTAACATGACAGAAATATATATAATGGGCAACACTGCAAACTAAAATGCTGAAGCCTCCATACTATCATAAGCTCACAAGCTAATTAGGTGTCCAAATAACATTTACAATTAGATTTGTATCTGATTACTTAGCAGATTTCATGCCAAAAAAGTGTACCTCCAGCCAAAAACTAAAACTTGACTGTGCTACCGAATCATAGGCACTTACTAAATCCAGTATTACTTTCTGTATTTAAAGGACACCTATTAACGCCCTGGAAACTTCATGAGTTACAAGACGACCAAAATATAATCCTTTAAAAAATATTTTTAATGACAAAATATAACAAATTCCATCTCTAATTTAGTAAAAAGAAAGCTGTGGTCATTTAAGAGATCTTGACGGCTTTGAGGACTAACTGCTTCTGAGCTGGGAGACACCACAGTGTGACAGGAGAATATAAGTTGAATTAATTTTGAATTTTGCGAAAAAAGGTTTCTATTCAGCTAAATCCAAATGAGTTGTGATTTGTTTTATGTGAATACAGCAAAATTTCAGCTGGCTAGCTGCCATATTACTGGAATGCAGTGGGTTGTGAAAGGAGTCAAAATATATAAAAAAATGGCATCCTCAACATGACCATTCACCTGTCTCACCATCGCAGCATCCCTTGCTGTCCTCTGCTGGCTTCCACCAGCTCCTCTCTCTTTTTGTCTTCATGGCAGGTGACGTCCTCTCTTACACTCTGTGTAGGGGCTTCTCGCACTGAGTAGGTCTTGGGCAATGCACATTGTAATGTCCTGACGTTTTGTGCTAGAGATTCTTAGACTTAGAATTTTTTTAAAAAAATGGAAAAAATAAAAAGTTAAAAAAATATCCTTTTCAGTCATCTGTGATCAAGCATGCCGTTCTGTGCAGAACACTGACTCAAACTGTTGGTGTGGCTGTTAGAGGTAACACATCCAGCTGTGAGTGAGACAAGTATTGTGCCAAATGTTCCATAATGCCCTGAGCTTCTTCCCCACTAATATGCTTGCTGGAGGCAAAAGAGGCCTATTGTAGCCCTCAGTTGGTGGTATTACTGCCTGGATGGCTGGTGCCCATAATGGTGGTGGTGCTTCTGCTGCTGCTGATAGTGACTCCTGTATACTAATTTTTTACATTTTATTTTTTATCATATTTTTGTGTTTTTTTATTACAATTATTTTCTTACCCACCCTTAAACTAACCTTAGTCCTAATGCTAGCATTATTAGTATCTATAGTCCTAACCCTAATCCTAGTCCCACCCTTATTTTGAGATAGAAGAAATATGTAAAAACTTAAAATTTATTACAAAAAAATTGTTTTTTTTCAAAGGAGTCAATGTTTTAAACTTGAGCAGCACTCCCAGCAGGTTTCTCTGTCCTATCACAAAATTACTATTGAGAGGAGAGTCACAGAGCGGTGGGAGAGCCAAATGCAGCTGTTGTAATTTATGTTGCTTTCTATGCAGTGCGCAGCAGTCAAGAATATTTTGTTATCTGCTGCTGTGCTCTACATTGGCGGGGGCTCAGACTGCAAAGTTCACTACATCATATTGCGAGCAAAGTTACCTTGTGAAGGCTTCTTCATGGGCAATGCTGTGATCCTAGTCCGGGACTATGGTATGGGGTAACATGTTGCTAAGGCCTCATACCCATTGGCGATTAAAAAAACGGTCCGATTTCTGGACTGGAAAAAAGGGTGGAGTGTTATGCCAGTGTCATGCGATTTCTATGCCACACCACACCACAGAATGGTGATGTATCCGTTAAAAACGGATGGAAAACGGATGGTCCATTTTTGGTCTGTTTTTTAATCACACCCATTGACTTCTATTGGCAAAAACGCTGCAAATCACAGCATGCTGCGATTTTTTTCTCAGACCAATTTTGACTGAGAAAAAAATCGCAAGTGAGATGTCACCCATTCACTAACATGGGTCAGAGTGCAATCCGATTAAAAATCAGATTGCAATCATACGATTTTATCGCCAGTGAGCATGATGCCTTAGGCTTGATATGTGAGGTCTAATTTATCTTGCAGGATAGAAAGGATTGATCATAGAGAAAGTGGAATGGCCATTTCTCCAAAGTGCCCAAGGAGCAATATTTCAACATGACAAAGTCCGGTTGCATGCTATTCAAGCTACTGTGAGGAGCCTGCTTGGCCTAAACGTGTTACCATGGCCAGTGGCATCTCCAGACTTGTCTTCCATTGAGCAGATCTGAGATGTCAAGGACTGTATATATATTTCTGTTCAGGATGCTCTGACTCAATACTGAATAAATCGAGATGTTTTAAAATTTTTAATCGATTTTATCATCATTTGCATATCATTAATTGATCCTGTGATTTTCATGATTCTACGACTTTCTCTGTTTGCTGTTGAAATTTTAATGTTGAAAAGTGTGTATAATTGTATGTATGCCAGTGAACTCAAACCCAATTGATTAAAAAGTATAACATTCCAAATTTGTGCTATATACACTCACTGGCCACTTTATTAGGTACACCATGCTAGTAAGGGGTTGGACCCCCTTTTGCCTTCAGAACTGCCTCAATTCTTCGTGGCAGAGATTCAACAAGGTGCTGGAAGCATTCCTCAGAGATTTTGGACCATATTGACATGATGGCATCACACAGTTGGCGCAGATTTGTCGGCTGCACATCCCTGATGCGAATCTCCCGTTCCACCACATCCCAAAGATGCTCTATTGGATTGAGATCTGGTGACTGAGGAGGCCATTTGAGTACAGTAAACTCATTGTCATGTTCAAGAAACCAATCTGAGATGATTCGAGCTTTATGACATGGCGCATTATCCTGCTGAAAGTAGCCATCAGATGTTGGGTACATTGTGGTCATAAAGGGATGGACATGGTCAGCAACAATACTCAGGTAGGCTGTGGCGTTGCAACGATGCTCAATTGGTACCAAGGGGCCCAAAGAGTGCCCAGAAAAAATTCCCCACACCATGACACCACCACCACCAGCCTGAACCGTTGATACAAGGCAGGATGGATCCATGCTTTCATGTTGTTTACGCCAAATTCTGACCCTACCATCCGAATGTCGCAGCAGAAATCGAGACTCATCAGACCAGGCAACGTTTTTCCAATCTTCTACTGTCCAATTTCGATGAGCTTGTGCAAATTGTAGCCTCAGTTTCCTGTTCTTAGCTGAGAGGAGTGGTACCCAGTGTGGTCTTCTGCTGCTGTAGCCCATCTGCCTCAAAGTTCGACGCACTGTGCGTTCAGAGATGCTCTTCTGCCTACCTTGGTTGTAACGGGTGGCAATTTGAGTCACTGTTGCCTTTCTATCAGCTCGAACCAGTCTGCCCATTCTCCTCTGACCTCTGGCATCAACATGGCATTTCCGGCCACAGAACTGCCGCTCACTGGATTTTTTTTCTTTTTCGGACCATTCTCTGTAAACCCTAGAGATGGTTGTGCGTGAAAATCCCAGTAGATCAGCAGTTTCTGAAATTCTCAGACCAGCCCTTCTGGCACCAACAATCATGCCACGTTCAAAGGCACTCAAATCACCTTTCTTCCCCATACTGATGCTCGGTTTGAACTGCAGGAGATTGTCTTGACCATGTCTACATGCCTAAATGCACTGAGTTGCCGCCATGTGATTGGCTGATTAGAAATTAAGTCTTAACACACAGTTTGACAGGTGTACCTAATAAAGTGGCCAGTGAGTGTATAATGTGGTAGAGTGGCTCTCTCAGCAGTACACAAAAATAAAAACAGAACACTGTCTTTTTAAGAACGTCCTTAGTTTAATAAGTGCATCATAAACTAAGAGGGGGAAAAGTAAACATGGCCCTCAGGGTAAAATAGCAAAACAAAACAAAACACAGTCCTTCTCCTAGTAGGGATCATCCCGCTCAGAGTTAGCAACGTCCATGGTTCAGGTTCTTTAATCCAGGCACCAACACTTCCCTGGAGTGTTCCTCTCCAGATACTGAACACTGCTGTCTTTGGAGGCCAGCTACTTAAGTCCCAGACCACACCCTGGGGTGGAGATAAGGTGGACATCCTCCCACTCGCTCTGTGGATGTGCACTTAAAACTCAGCCCATTATAAAAAATTAGCTTAACCCCTCCAACACTTAGTGTGCTGAAGGAAAAACTCTGGGTTTTATATCACTGATGTGATCACGTGCAGTGAAACATATCTCCCCTCCAGCACTTTACCAGTGACTTTGTCACAATAATCATGTAATTTTCTAGACAAATACTGATTTTATAGTAGTTTTTCTTTTTTTTTTCAAAGCAAAAAACATACAGTACATACTTACATTAATTTATATCATTCATCACTGGTGGTGCACCTAATTTAAGCATTATTCAATTACGTATCAGCTACATAATATCTATGGCTCATGATTTGAATCTGAATGGATCATTCACTTGCCGTTACTGCTTTATGACTGTTTTCTTATTTCAGAACCTATTATTTTTCCTCAGCAGCACAACACAATGTTTTATGAGGTATAATTATTTTCATTACTTTTACTCATCATTCTAGCACTGTCATAATGGAACCTTTGAACACTACATAATAGACTGGTCTTCATCTAGTTTTTTCTTGTCTCTGTCATTATAATGTGCCATGTTTGAAAGTGTAGCTCAGAGCTCAAATTTGGGGTTATTCAGGTTGGAAAAACGAAGGCTTATTATAATGTACAAATAAATGAAAGGGCAGTACAGATCTTTTTAATTAGCAGTTTACACCTAGGCCTGTCTAGATGAAAGAAAATTCCCTCCCTAACCAGCCTTGCATAAAGTTATTCAGTGAAAACGAGGTAAAAAAAAGCATTTGTAATGTCCCCTTTTCCTATGCTATTGAGGGCTTTGACTAGTCGATGAGATGTTTAGTGTCCCCCAGACTTGTCAGCCCTCTTTCCATGCTATCATGTCCCTGAGGGCGTGATAACATAATTGCACGAGATGGCATTATTGCTAGCTGATGTAAATCTCGCACATGGGCACTGCCTATTTTGGCAGCGTCACTGCATCTCTGAAGCTGGGTGTGCGCTTTCCAGCTTCAGAGGTGCGCTATGCATGACAGGAAGCCATCTTCTGAACTTCCAGTCAACCTCAGTGCGCCTCTAAAACCAGGAAGCGTACACTTGCCTTTAGAGATGAAGTGATGCTGCTGAAACAAGTGGCGTGCATGTACAGGATTTGCATAAGCTGACAATGACGCCTGCTTGTGCAAATTATGTTATCATGCCCACAGGGGGCGGAAAAAGGGTTGACTTGTTTGAGGAAACTAATGACTAGTCAAAGCCCTCATTAGCACAGGAAAAGGAGACATTATATTATAAATGCTTTTTTATACCTCATTTTCATTGAATAACGTTGTACAGGGCTAGTTAAGCAGGGAAATTACTCACACATAGGTGAATGCTGCTGGATTGGAAGGCATGGGGGACCTGACAGGTTCCCTTTAATTATAATCACCGATGATGATTATCTATTGGCAAAGCAGTGAGACTATGGAAATCGCTGCTATACAATGATACAATGTGGTAATGGTTGATTCAGTAAAAAAAAGTTAAAGATGGCCCTGGATGTCTTTCTCCAAAAATATAATATTACAGGTTTTGGGCACTAGATTTTGTGATATGACGTTCCCTGGAACTAGCCTGATTGCCAAATTTGTAGTTAGGCAATAATTTTTCCCCTTACATGGGGTTATTAGAATCAGCTTCATGGGGTTTTCACCTTACTCTGGATCAACATGTTAGGTTATAAGTAGAAGACAATGGATTTATGTCTACCTTCAACCTAAAAAACTATGAAAAGGGTTATACCCATCTCACCTGTTCACAACTGAGAAATAACAGCATCCAAACGCCAGCTATAAGAGGATGAGCTCCAAAACAACATAAAAATATAGCTACATTTCTTAACTAGTAACAATAAACAATGATTGATAAATTCCTGTTTATGCATGTATACGTAGCAATTTCTGCAAGAGTGGAAGGAGAGAGGCAGAGAAAAATGCTCAATTAATATATGCACTAAATATAGCGTAGCTATGCTAATGTAACATTTCTACACAATTCTGACAGATGTTAGATGGTTTTTACCTAAATTCCATACTGGCTCTTTAAAAGCATCAGTCTCACTATTTTGAGAGCCCTTTGATCCTGCTTCTGAGCTGTAACACACCACTGTGAGGGGGGAGACTGTGAATGTGCAGCATGTAACTGTAAGGCAGCCAGGGTGGCAGTTATGGCAACAAGCTGTAGTGTTCCCACACCCTGACGCCCCACAGATGAAGTGCAAAGTCCTTTCTGCTGCAAGTGCAGCATGTGCCACAGCACACATACAGGCTCTATCAGAGTCCGCACAGCTGTTGTCATGTCAGCTCCGCCTCCATGAGCTCTACACATCACTTCAGAGACGAGGTCCAACAGCGCAGTATATTCATCACACGGGTAGCACAGTTCATACAGAGCCACGTACACTGAACTTTCCCTGCCTTCCGGACAGGCTCTATTCTTTTTGTAATCTCTCTCTTTCCTCCTGGAATTCACTGCCATACCTCTAGTCAAACTCTGTTCTGTCCATGCCTCATTTTTCACCGCCATCTGGGCAGTCTCTTTGGACAGTCCATGTCCCATCTGTGCCTTCCACGTCACCAGCTCCCTGTCAGCCCCTCGTCCGGTTCCAATTGGGAAAGGTGACATGAACACCATCTCAACTGCTCCCACCCTTGTCTTAGATCCCGAATCCTTCTTGGGGATGGTCCTGTTGAGCTGGTGCTCAACTGCACTATTCTCTGCCTGGGGCCTCTTACTGCTGTCACAGCTTTATCCCCACGGACAGAAATCCTTCTGGACTTCCTACTGCATGCACCCTGCCCTGTGCAGGGTTGCCTGGGCTTCTGCCTCTAATCAGGAAGTGCCTGTCCTATATCTCCTTGCTCTGTGACCTCTCCCATTTGCTTAACCCCTATGCTGCCTGATGTAAACTAACACTCCTATCTATTCTCTAATATGCCCCCCATTCTAATCTAACCTTGCTGTTAATTAATCCTAACCCTATGCACAGTACATGTGTTGGAATATGTTTGGTGCAACAACTCCATTCCTGTATATGAGTGTTTAGTTGCTAAATTTGTATGCTGTTCATAAAGTTAAAAAAAAACCTCCCAGAGGCTCACACAGGGAGAGCATATGACTGTATTACCTGTTTTTCCTGTGTCTGTGTATGAGAGAAGCAGCCTGCTGTAGATGCTGCACAGATAGAGATTCCTGATTGTTCCTCAATAAAGAAGCTCTGTTGTCACATGCTTGGAGAGTATTGTTATGGTTCTGCAGCACAGGACTAGGGTAGGAGGGGGAAAACTGACCCTGCACTGCAACTAGGCGATACCCTACGATGGAGTGGGCGACCCATTCCTTGTGAATAGACCCACCGACGACCCTAAGTTAATCTCAAGCGAAGACCTATAGATAGGAGGAAGGGAGTCCCTGAAAGATCTAAGGACTGGGTACAAAAACGGGTCACCACCTAATAGAAAACAAAAAGAAGGCTGCAGAAACAAAATTAAAACAGAAACTAATAGTAGCAGAACCAGAGATCCCAGAACTGCACTAATTAAACACACAGAAGGCAAAGCAAGGCTCCAAGCCAGACTTCAAGCGGATTAACACTGTTGTCCAGCAAGGCATGGGAGACAGGTGCAGGTTAATAAAGGGTGATACACTCCTCACCTGACCAAAGACAAACCTAGCACCAGGGGAAAAAGACCAGCAGCCAGAACACTACAAGAAAATGGCAGATAGTCACAAACTGAACAGATTCTAACAAGTATCCTGAATAATCTGCTGCCAACAACATAACATCACAATACACAAACATTACATTTCATATTAATAAACAATGAGGTGCTGCTACCTCCTTACATAACCACAAAGAAGACCATTGCTGCTGTCTTACTACATGTTGGATTTAGCTATATAAGCAGCAATGCAAGATGGACTCCTGTGTATTATGAAGCAGCAGGTACGTGTGGAGGCTATAAGCAGCAACAGAGGAGGAGGGACTGCTGCTTTCTCTGTGTGTATGCAATAAAATATAATTTTAACGAATACAAATGAGTTGATTTCCTCTGCTTGCAGTTTATCCTTTACTAGCACCTTAGCCCTCCCCATTTAGCTGAGCTGCATGATATGCAGTGACATTTTTTAAAAAATGATTGATAAATAAAAATATGTTGTATGTAGTAAAGTTGAGGCTACTGACAAGAGGTGAGGACAATCATTGATTAATTTGCTGACCAATGAAATGCATTGGAGAATCTGCCATGTCTGTGATTCTCTTTAGGCAAATTTATTAGAACAATAGATGAATCGGTTATCTTATTGTTCTCTACAGATCAGCGACTAAACAACATTAAAACCTAATTGGTCTGAGCAAAACGTTTTTTCTATGATTCAGAAGATGTATAGATGATATATAGAATTAACATTTGTTAGAGAAGATGCTTAGGGCTCGCTCACATCGGTGTAACAAAAATGCTCTGATGTTGATCCAGAAAAGTAGGACGAGTGTCATTCGAGTGTAGTGCGTATTTTATGCAAGTGCAATGTGAATGTGTGATTTTTTTTCTCACCTGGCATAAATATGACATCCGTATGCAATGAGTTTTTAACATCTTTTTTACATACTGTACTTCTCTATTTAATTTAAAGCCAGTTTAGAAAATTAATAAAACAATTTTATATAGAGCTATAGATAGAATAGATGGATGTCCTGTAGATACAGTTGTGCTCAAAAGTTTACATACCCCAGCAGAATTTTTGCTTTCTTGGCCTTTTTTCAGAGAATATGAATGATAACACCAAAACTTTTTCTGCACTCATGGTTAGTGGTTGGGTGAAGCTGTAAAGGAGATACGTTCGTTGAATGCAGTGGAGAGCCAGAGACAGAGAAGGGGTTAACAGGATTTACTGAACAGGCAATTGAACAAGAAATACTCCACGCAGGGAGTCATGACTAGTAACAGCAATGACGGGAATCACGAACAAACACAATGCACGAGAGAAAAATATACAAAAAACAAAGTAACCTATCACTTGCAGTTCTTGCAGGGGAAAGGATGGAAAATCTCCCAAAGGCGTTGCAGATTATGAACAAAGTCTCTGGCTCTATTACGGAGGAACGAGAAGCACTGCTTCCCGACGGTGATGATGTATCCAGTTTGGCTTGGCTTGAGTGCGCTGGAATGTGGAAACTGACCCTTGTGTAGATTCCTCAGGAATGGTGTCGGACAAGAATCGTAGGCATGCTTACAGACCACGGCAGCAGGCGGTCTTCCGGAATAGTTTGTAGCAATGGAGTGGATAAGCTTATCTGCAACTGCAGGAAGGACAGACCTGTCCAGGAAACATGGTTAGGCGGTAACTCAGTAGCGTAACAATCAGTCTTGGAGTCAGTACACTGAGGGATGAATGGCGTGGAGTTGTCAGCCAGAGCAGCGGAGAGGGAGTCAACCTTTTCCTGTCATTTTCCCACCATGTCGGACCCGTTCCCACACTCAGTCCTCTTTATATTCCCCGTGCCCCCTGCTGTCCAGCATGAAGGTCCTTCCCCCAGGAAAAGCCTCCCCTGGCAGCAGTGGTGACAGTGCCGATAGTTCAGGCCTTAAAAGGCACCATAAACTGCTGACTCTGTCTCGGCTCATCTACTTACAAAGCCATTTATTGTCAAACTACCATGCTTTCTCTTTTTAAATCATAATGACAACCCAAAACATCCAAATGGCCCTGATCAAAAGTTTACATACCCTGGCGATTTTGGCCTGATAACATGCACAGAAGTTGACACAAATGGGTTTGAATGGCTACTAAAGGTAACAACCTCACTTGTGACCTATGACAAATGCTACGAAAATTGTTCGGGATGGAAAGAAAAACCCACAACTAACATCAGCTGAAATACTGGACTCTCTGAAAACTAGTGGTGTGGCTATTTCAAGATGCACAATAAGGAGGCACTTAAAGAAAAATGGCCTGCATGGTCGAATCGCCAGAAGAAATCCAAATGACCCTGATCAAAAGTTCACATATCCCATTTCTTAATACCGTGTATTGCCCCCTCTAACATCAATGACAGCTTGAAGTCTTTTGTGGCAGTTGTGGATGAGGTTCTTTATTTTTTCAGATGTTAAAGCTGCCAACTCTTATGGACTGTCTAGCATGAACTGCGCGCTTGAGATCTCCCCAGAGTGGCTCAATGATATTGAGGTCAGGAGACTGAGATGGCCACTCCAGAACCTTCACTTTGTTCTGCTGCAGCCAATGACAGGTCGACTTGGCCTTGTGTTTTGGATTGTCATGTTGGAACATCCAAGTAAATACCATGTGCAGCTTCCCGGCTGATGATTGCAAATTTGCCTCCAGTATTTGCTGATAACGCGCTGCATTCAGCTTTCCTTCAACTTTGACCAAGATTCCTGTACCTTTGTAGCTTACACATCTCCAAAACATCCACTTATATGCTTTACAGTAAGAATGGTGTTCCTTTCATCATAGGCAAGGTTGACCTCTCTCCAAATGTAACATTTATGGTTGTGGCCAAAAAGTACGATTTTGGTCTTATCACTCCAAATTACCTTTTTCCAGAAATTTTGAAGCTTGTCTCTGTGCCGTTTTGCATATTGTAGGCAAGATACTTTGTGGCATTTGCGCAGTAATGGCTTTCTTCTAGCGACTCAACCATGCAGCCCATTTTTCTTCAAGTGCCTACTTTTTGTGCATCTTGAAACAGCCACACCACTAGCTTTCAGAGAGTCCAGTATTTCAGCTGATGTTATTTGTGGGTTTTTCTTTGCATCCCAAACAGTTTTCCTGGCATTTGTCACAGGTCACAGGTGAGGTTGTTACCTTTAACCCCTTCACCCCTAAGGGTGGTTTGCACGTTCATGACCGGGCCAATTTTTACAATTCTGACCACTGTACCTTTATGAGGTCATAACTCTGGAACGCTTCCATTGATCCCGGTGATTCTGACATTGTTTTCTCATGACATATTGTACTTCATGTTAGTGGTAAAATTTCATTCAAATAACTTGCGTTTATTTGTGAAAAAATTGGAAATTTGGCAAAAATTTTGAAAATTTCGCAATTTTCCAACTTTGAATTTTTATGCCCTTAAATCACAGAGATACGGCACACAAAAAACTTGATAAGTAACATTTCCCACATGTTTACTTTACATCAGCACAATTTTGCAACCAAAATTTTTTTTTGTTAGGAAGTTATAAGGGTTAAAAGTTGACCAGCGATTTCTCATTTTTACAACACCATTTTATTTTTAGGACCACATCACATTTGAAGCCACTTTGAGGGGTCTATATGATAGAAAATACCCAAAAGTGACACCATTCTAAAAACTGAACCCCTTAAGGTGCTCAAAACCACATTCAAGAAGTTTATTAACCCATTAGGTGCGTCACAGGAATTTTTTTGAATATTTAAAAAGAAATGAACATCTAACTTTTTTTCACAAAAAAAATACTTCAGGTTCAATTTTTTTTATTTTACCAAGGGTAACAGGAGAAATTGGACTGCAAAAGTTATTGTGCAATTTGTCCTGAGTACGCTGATACCTGATTTGTGGGGGGGAACGACTGTTTCGGCGCATGGCAGAGCTCAGAATGGAAGGAGCGCCGTTTGACTTTTCAATGCAAAATTGGCTGGAATTCAGATCGGACGCCATGTCACGTTTGGAGAGTCCCTGATGTACCTAAACAGTGGAAACCCCCTACAAGTGACCCCATTTTGGAAACTAGACCCCCCAAGGAACTTATCTAGATATGTGGTGAGAACTTTGAACCCACAAGGGCTTTACAGAAGTTTATAACGTACAGCGGTACAATTAAAAAATCATATTTTTTCCACAAAAATGATCTTTTCACCCCAATTTTTATTTTCCCAAGGGTAACAGGACCCTAAAAGTTATTGTGCAATTTGTCCTGAGTACGCTGATACCCCACATGTGGGGGTAAACCACTATTTGGGCGCATGGCAGAGCTCGGAAGGGAAGCAATGCCATTTGACGTTTTTGGCTGGAATTGAGATCGGACACCATGTCGCGTTTGGAAAACTCCTGATGTACCAAAACAGTGGAAACCCCCCACAAATGACACCATTTTGGAAACTAGACCCCCTAAGGAACTTATCTAGATGTGTGGTGAGAACTTTGAACCCCCATGGGCTTCACAGAAGTTTATAACATACAGCCATACAATTAAAAAATCATATATTTTCCACAAAAATGATCTTTTCACCCTCAATTCTTATTTTTCCAAGGGTAACAGGACCCTAAAAGTTATTGTGCAATTTGTCCTGAGTACGCTGTTACCCCACATGTGGGGGTAAACCACTATTTGGGCGCATGGCAGAGCTCTTAAGGGAAGCAGCGCCATTTGACGTTTTTGGCTGGAATTGAGATCGGACACCATGTCGCGTTTGGAAAACCCCTGATGTACCAAAACAGTGGAAATCCCCCACAAATGACACCATTTTGGAAACTAGACCCCCTAAGGAACTTATCTAGATGTGTGGTGAGAACTTTGAACCCCCATGGGCTTCACAGAAGTTTATAACATAAAGCCATACAATTAAAAAATCATATTTTTTCCACAAAAATGATCTTTTCACCCTCAATTCTTATTTTTCCAAGGGTAACAGGACCATAAAAGTTATTGTGCAATTTGTTCTGAGTATGCTGATACCCAACATGTGGGGGTAAACCACTATTTGGGCGCATGGCAGAGCTCGGAAGGGAAGCAGCGCCATTTGACGTTTTTGGCTGGAATTGAGATCGGACACCATGTCGCGTTTGGAAAACTCCTGATGTACCAAAACAGTGGAAACCCCCCCACAAATGACACCATTTTGGAAACTAGACCCCCTAAGGAACTTATCTAGATGTGTGGTGACCACTTTGACCCCCCCAGTGCTTCACAGAAGTTTATAATGCCCGGGCGTGAAAATAAATAATTCGTATTTTTTCCACAAACATGATCTTTTAGTCACCATTTTTTTATTTTCCAAAGGGTACCAGGAGAAATTGGACCCCAAAAGTTGTTGTCCAATTTGTCCTGAGTATGCTGATACCCCATATGTGGGAGAAAACTACTGTATGGGCACACGTCGGAGCTCGGAAGGGAAGTAATGACGTTTTGGAATGCAGACTTTGATGGAATGGTCTGCGGGTGTCATGTTGCCTTTGGAGAGCCCCTAAAGTACCTAAACAGTGGAAACCCCCACAAATGACACCATTTTGTAAACTAGACCCCCCAAGGAACTTATCTAGATGTGTGGTGAGCACTTTGAACCCCCCAGTGCTTCACAGAAGTTTATAACGCCCGGGCGTGAAAATAAAAAATTCGTATTTTTTCCACAAACATGATCTTTTAGTCACCATTTTTTTATTTTCCCAAGGGTACCAGGAGAAATTGGACCCCAAAAGTTGTTGTCCAATTTGTCCTGAGTATGCTGATTCCCCATATGTGGGTGAAAACTACTGTATGGGCACACGTCGGGGTTCGGAAGGGAAGTAGTGACGTTTTGGTATGCAGACTTTGATGGAATGGTCTGCGAGTGTCATGTTGCCTTTGGAGAGCCCCTAATGTACCTAAACAGTGGAAACCCCCCACAAATGACCCCATTTTGAAAACTAGACCCACTAAGGAACTTATCTAGATGTGAGGTGAGCACTTTGAACCCCCAAGGGCTTCACAGAAGTTTATAATGCCAGGGCATGAAAATAAAAAAATGGTATTTTTTCCAGAAACATGATCAATTAGTCCCCAATTTTTTCATTTTCCCAAGGGTAACAGGAGAAATTGGACCCCAAAAGTTGTTGTCCAATTTGGCCTGAGTACGCTGACACCCCATATGTGGGAGAAAACTACTGTATGGACACACGTCGGGGCTCGGAAGGGAAGCAGTGACGTTTTGGAATGCAGACTTGGATGGAATGGTCTGCGGGTGTCATGTGCGTTTGGAGAGCCCCTGATGTACCTAAACTATTGAAACTCCCCACAAGTGACCCCATTTTGGACACTAGACCCCCCACGGAACTTATCTAGATGTGTGGTGAGCACTTTGAACCCCCAAGTGCTTCACAGAAGTTTATAACACTCGGACGTGAAAATAAAAAAATCATTTTTTTCCACAAAAATGATATTTTTGCCCCCAATTTTTTATTTTCCTAAGGGTAACAGGAGAAATTGGACCCCAAAAATTGTTTTGCAATTTGTCCTGAGTAGGCTGATACCCTACATGTGGGGGTAAAACACTGTTTGGGTGCATGGCAGAGCTTGGAAGGGAAGGAGCACCATTTGACTTTTTCAACTCAGAATTGGCTGGAATTGAGATCAGACGCCATGTTGCATTTGGAGAGCCCCTGATGTGCCCAAACAGTGGAAACCCCCAATTATAACTCCAACCCTAACCCCAACACACCCCTAACCCTAATCTGAGCCCTAACCCTAGCCCTAACCCTAGCCCTAGCCCTAACCCTAGCCCTAACCCTAGCCCTAACCCTAACCCTAACCCTAGCTCTAACCCTAGCCCTAACCCTAGCCCTAACCCTAGCCCTAACCCTAGCCCTAACCCTAAGGCTGTGTGCACACGCTGCGGATTTTGCTGCAGTTCCGCAGTGGTTTTGGCTGCTGCGGACCCCAGTACCATGATTCCCTATGGGAATCAAAAACCGCAGTGCAGACGGTGCGGAATTTTCCGCGCGGATTATCTGCGGTTTTCAATCCGCAGAAAGAATTGACATGTCAATTCTTTCTGCGGATTCTCCTGCGGTTTGCCATCTACTCTAATGAGGAGATGAAAAACCGCAGGACAAAACCGCAGAGCAATCTGCAGGTAAAACCGCAGGTCTTTTGACCTGCGGTTTCACCTGCGGATTTTACAAAATCCGCGCTGATGAATCCGCACCTAATCCGCAGCGTGTGCACACAGCCTTACCCTAACGGGAAAATGGAGATAGATACTTTTTTTTTTAGTTTTATTATTTTTCCCTAACTAAGGAGGTGATAACGGGGGGTTTGATTTACTATTTATGGCGGTTTTTATGTTTGGCGGCTGTCACACGCTAAAAGACGCTTTTTATTGTAAAATAGTTTTTGCATCACCACATTTTGAGAGCTATAATTTTTCCGTATTTTGACCCACTGAGTCATGTGAGGTCTTATTTTTTGCAGGACGAGTTGACGTTTTTATTGGTACCATTTTCGGGCACGTGACATTTTTTGATCGCTTTTTATTCCTATTTTTGGGACGCAGAATGAACAAAAACCAGCGTTTCATGAATTTCTTTTGGGGGGGTGCGTTTACACCGTTCCGCGTGCGGTAAAATTGATAAAGCGGTTTTATTCTTCGGGTCAGTACGGTTACAGCGATACCTCATTTAGGTCTTTTTTTATGTTTTTGTCGGTTTTATGCAATGAAAACTATTTTATATAAAAAATAATTATTTTTGCATCGCTTTATTCTGTGAGCTATAACTTTTTTATTTTTTCGCTGATGATGCTGTGTTGCAGCTCGTTTTTTGCGGGACAAGATGACGTTTTCAGCGGTACCATGGATATTTATATGCGTCTTTTTGATCGCGCGATATTACACTTTTTGTTTGGCAGTATGATAATAAATCATTATTTTTTGCTTCGTTTTTTATTTTTATTTTTTAAGGGGTTCGCTAAAAGGGTTAACTAATGGGACAGTTTTATAGGGCGGGTCATTACGGACGCGGCAATACCTAATATGTGTACTTTTATTGTTTTTTTTTTTATTATTTTCAAAAAATGAATTTATTGGGGAATATTTTTTTTTTTTTTTACTAATTTATTTGGCGATTTTTTTTAATTTATTTTTACATTTTTTTTTAATTTTTTTTTACTTTATTACATAGTCCCAGGTGGGACATCACTGTCCTGTGACAGATCGCTGATCTGTCACATCACAGATCACTGTGACAGATCAGCAATCTGTCACAGGCATTGAAGCAGACTTCCTCTTGCCTGCGCTTTGCAGGCACTGAGGAAGCCAGCTTCCTCAGGTCCCCGAAGGCCCCTGTCGCCATCTTGGATCCAGGGGCCTGGAGGATAGGAGCCCCCCGCAGCAGCGCTGCACATTGCGCTGCCGTGGGGGGCTCAGGGAAGCACGGAGGGAGCCCCCTCCCTGCCGATGCTTCCCTTTAACTCCCGGTACACCGCGATCATGTTTGATCGCGGTGTGCAAGGGGTTAACGTGTCGGGGGCGGTCCGTGACCGCCCCTGACACATAGTGCCGGGTGTCAGCTGTGATAATCAGCTGACACCCGGCCGCGATCAGCGGCGCTCACCACGTGGGCGCCGCTGATCGCGGTAGACGTACTATCCCGTCCACGGTCATACGGGCCTGGGTACCGTGGACGGGATAGTACGTCGGATGTCAGGAAGGGGTTAATAGCCATTCAAACCCATTTGTGTCAACTTCTGTACATGTTATCAGGCCAAAATCATCAGGGAATGTAAACTTTTGTTCAGGGTCATTTGGATGTTTTGGGTTGTCATTATGATTTAAAAACAAAAGACACAGTAGTTTGACAATAAATGGCTTCACCCAACCACTAACCATGAGTGGAGAAAAAGTATTGGTGGTATTATTCATATTCTCTGAAAAAAGACCAAGAAAGCAAAAATTCTGCTGGGGTATGTAAACTTTTGAACTAGCACATAATTTCAAAAAACATCACAGAAAAAAGAGGCAGCCTTATCTACACCAGGTCAGATTACGAATGCACTAGCAGGATGCAGCAGACCCCCATGACAAAGCCAGTGGCAATACAGGTGCAAAATACTAATGCAAACCGCCACTCAGAAACCTACCAACTCATGAAGGGAGTGGCTGTGTAGTATTAAACATGCACCCAGATGGAGCTTGGATAGGATGCCAGTCACACTAGTCAAAAGGACAATTTGCATATGAAAAACGGAGTTTACAAAGGCATTATTTTAAACATGTGGTTAGGCGTTAAATACAATAAGGGGTTGGTTAGGCAGGGTATTTAGCAAGAAATATACAAATGCTGGTATGTTGGAGGGCTGGGGGACCTGTCAGGTTCTCTTTTAAATTAGGACAACACAAAAACAAAATGATTGTGTTAGATAGATACTAAATAAAAGTTCACTTTGAGAACCTTGAGAACCTAATTTTTGTATGTGAGCTGCCAGTTGGCTTGTACTGTGAAAGAAGACATCTCTTTACGGTCCTGAGTATGTAATGGTAAGACTCATGCACACAATAGACGTGATATTAGCCGATGCTGGTCCTGTCTGCTCTTGTGTAGGTGTTAGGATACGCTCAGGTGAACTTGGACACTAGTTTCTTTGAAGTGGTCAATCAACCAACATTTGGAAAACACAACATCTCTCAGGAAAGGCAATGATCTCCGGTAAATTACACCCACGGATGTTTTCATTGGGTGCAATAGTCAATGTCTTCCTCATGCATCATTTCAAGCTTCTCATCACAGCTGTAATAAAGCAATTGTTAGACCTTTCTAGGTCTACACCCATTATAGTGCTTTCATATGAATACTCCTACTGTCTGAGTGGTTGCAAAAAGGATGTCATTTTATTATGTATGCTTGCACTCCCGTGAGATTGTTGATCAATGGATGATTGCAGTAGTCGGGGCACTGCTAATGAATGACATGGTGTATACTCAGTGGAAATCCTCCATTTTTGTTTTTACAAAGGGCTATTGTGTAAAAGTAATGCAAATCAGCTTTCAAATTATGCCAAGCCGACTGTCTTTATATAATAATGTAGAAATAATTAATAACAGTAGTCACATTAGCATTATAGCTCATGCACACAACACACTGTGTTACAAATTGGTACAAACGTTCTATTCTTTGGGGCTTTACTGTAACTGTTCTTTCTGATGCTGTCAGAAAAAATGGTGTGTTACGCAGATCTTCCTTATGCTGGGTTCTGATGGTCATATTTGACATACGTGTGCTCTCTGTGTTACAGTCAGTCAGATATAATGCCAACCATGGTTATTGGATAGAGCAGTTAAGATGGGAGTTTTTTCACATGGGCCGAGTGTCCGTGGGTAAAACAATGCAGCATTTGAGTCTCTTCCATTTTTTGTGATGAGATTTGTCTGCTCAACACTATGGATGAGCAAGATAAAACTGATAGTATATGGATCATCCCTATAGCATCCATTTTTTACATTTATAATTTTTCAATTATTAATGTAGGAAACTGTATTTAGTGTTACAGATATCATATGGAAGTAAAAATCAGCCATACATGGATGACACACGGATGGAATATGAATGTCAATACAGATGAAAATTGTCCCGTTTTGTCATATGCTCATCTGAGCTCGCCCTTACTATCACTGCTTTTAAGAGCAAATATATGTGCAATACAGCGCAGTACTAAAGCACTGTATGAGGGACGCAAAGTGCCTATGGCTCTCTAGTATGGAAAATGGGGAATAGGAAAACAACAATTTTTGATTCAAAGATTCTAATTTCAAATTTATAAAAAACAACTAATACTGTTTTTCTCTTGTTGAAATATTTATTTTTTTTGTAACCGTTATTTAATGAGTTGACTGACTTTTTGATATTGATGACCTTAGGATAGACAATCAATATCAGGTTAGTGGGGTTCTGACAGCCTGCACCCCATGAATCAGCTGTTTTAACCCCTTAGTGACAGAGCCAATTTGCAGCTTAATGACTAGGCCAATTTTTACAATTCTAACCACTGTCACTTTATGAGGTTATAAATCTGGAACGCTTTAACGCATCCTGCTGATTCTGAGAATGTTTTTTCGTGACTTTTTGTACTTCATGTTAGTCATAAAATTTCTTCGATATGACTTATTTATGAAAAAAATGGAAATATGGCGAAAATGTTTAAAATTTCACAATTGTCAAACTTTTAATTTTTATCCCCTTAAATCGCAGAGATATGTCACACAAAATGGTTAATAAATAACATTTCCCACATGTCAACTTTACATCAGCACAGTTTTGGAAACAAATTTTTTTTGTTAGGAAGTTATAAGGGTTAAATATTGACAAGCAAAATTTTACAGCAAAATTTACAAAACCATTTTTTTTAGGGACCACCTCACATTTGAAGTCACTTTGTGTGGTGTACATGACAGAAAATACCCAAAAGTGACACCATTCTAAAAACTGCACCCCTGAAGGTGCTCAAAACCACATTCAAGAAGATAATTAACCCTTTACGTGCTTCACAGGAACTGAAGCAATGTGGAATGAAAAAATGAACATTTAACTTTTTTTTCACAAACATTTTACTTCATGACCAATTTTTTATTTTCAAAAATGTAAAATGGGAAAATGAACAACAAAATTTGTTGTGCAATTTCTCCTGAATATGTCAATACCTCATATGTGGGTGTAAACCACTGTTTGGGGGCACAGCGGAGCTCGGAAGGGAAGGAATATCGTTTGACTTTTTCAATGCAGAATTGTCTGGAATTGAGATTGGACACAGTGCTGCGTTTGGAGAGCCCCTGATGTGCCTAAACAGTGGAAACCACCCATAAGTGACCTCAGTTTGGAAACTAGACCCCCCCCAAAGAACTTATCTAGATGGTGGTGAGCAAATTGAAGCCCCAAATGCTTTACGGAAGTTTATAACATAGAGCCGTGAAAATAAAAAATCATATTTTTTCCACAAAAATGAATTTTTGACCCCAAGTTTTTATTTTCCCAAGGGTAACAGGATTAATTAGACCACCAAAGTTGTTGTGCAATGCGTCCTGAAAATTCTGACACTCCATATGTGGGGGTAAACCACTGTTTGGGCGCACAGCAGAGCTTGGAAGGGAAGGAGCGCTGTTTGACTTTTTCAGTGTAGAATTAGCTGGAATTGAGTTCGGATGCCATGTTGCATTTGGAGAGCCCCTGATGTGCCTAAACATTGGAAACCCCCCACTAGTGTCCCCATTTTGGAAACTAGACACCCCAAGGAACTTATCTAGATGTGTTGTGAGAGCTTTGAACCCCCAAGTGTTTCACTAATGTTTATAATGCAGAGCCGTAAAAATAAAAAATCATTTTTTTCCACAATAATGATTTTTTAGCCTCCAATTTTTTATTTTCACAAAGGTAACAGGAGAAATTGGCCCCCAAATGTTGTTGTCCAATTTGTCCTGAGTACGCTGATACCCCATATGTGGGATAAAGCTACTGTTCGGGCCCTTGGGGCTCGTAAGGGAAGTAGTGACATTTTGGAATGCAGACTTTGATGGAATGGTCTGCGAGCATCATGTTGCGTTTGCAGAGCCCCTGTTGTGCCTAAACAGTGGAAACCCCACACAAGTGACCCCATTTTGGAATCTAGACCCCCAAAGGAACTTTTCTAGATTTGTTATGGGAACTTTCAACAGCCAAGTGTTTCACAGAAGTTTGTAAGGCACAGCCGTGAAAATCAAAAATATTTTTTTCCATAAAAATGATTTTTAGCCCAGAATTTTTTTATTTCCACGAGGGTAACAGGAGAAGTTGGACCCCAAAAGTTGTTGTCCAATTTGTCTTGAGTACGGCGATACCCCATATGTGGGGGTAAACCACTGTTTGGGTGTGCGGCAGAGCTCGGAAGGGAAGGAGCACTGTTTGACTTTTTCAACGCAGAATTGGCTGGAATTGAGATCAGGTGCCAGGTCGCATTTGGAGAGCTCCTGATGTTCCTAAACTGTGAAAACCCCCCAATTCTAACTCCAACCTTAATTCCAACACACCACTAACCCTAATCACAACCCTAACCTTAACTCTAACCACAACCCTAACCCCAAAACACCTTTAACACTAATCCCAGCCCAAACTACAACCCTAACCCCAACACACCCCTAACTCTAATCCCAACCCTAACCATAACCCTAACCACAAACCTAACCCTAATCCAAACCCTAACCCTAATCCCAACCCTAACTTTAATCTCAACCCTATCCCTAATACTAACCTTACCCGTAATACAAACCCTAACCCTAAATTTAGCCCCAACACTAACCCTAACTTTAGCCCAACTCACTTTAGCCCAACTATAACCCTATTGGGAAAATGGAGATAAATACTTTTTTATTTTATTATTTTTCCCTAAGGGGGTGATAAAGGGGAGTTTAATTTACTATTTTTTTTATTTTGATCACTGTGGCAGGTTTCCCCCCGCAGCCGAGACCCCTGAAAAATTCTGGCGCTGGGCGCTATAACCTTAAACCTCAGCGCTGTTAAAAAGCGGCACTGTGGTTTAAGTACCCTTAACTGCTGCTGTGAAAAGGCGTATTGGTGGTCGTTAAAGGGTTTAGCAGTGGATGCACGTAAACAGTGAACAAATCAGAACTGAAATAGCATGGACCTGTTCAATGTGTAGTGGCCATTGCCAAGAATTACGGCACAATTCCAATCTGATAATGAAAACTGAAATGTGTGTGCATTGTCACGTCTTCATACAGTGGCTGCAGTGGTTACGTGCACGGTATCGGTTATCTTACTGCTGATACCAGGTACGGACTGGGACTGAAATTCAGCCCTGGCATTTGAAATTACACAGGCCAATGTTGTCCCTGTCCCCAAAAACCAGATGGGATATATTACTAATATTACCCTGGATGGAGGAAAGGAAGATTTACTACAAGACCAATATTTCTAATGATACCCATGGCCTTTTGGGGTAAGTGACAGAGTCAGCGACTTGGTGCTCCATCACAATTCTTAACTGTATTGGTGTCTTGAGAACACCTATTCTGTTAGCAACGTAACAGACATGGCGGCCCACAATCAGAAAGGTCCTTCTGGCATTTGCCAGAATTGCCAGATGGCCAGTCCGGCCCTGGCTGATACCTACCAACAAAGACAGGTAGCAGTGACTGAAAGCTAACACTCACAGTTGGACATATCAGGGCCAACTTCCGCTTCCAAAACAGGTGGAAATGTTCATTATAATGCTCAATTGGACGGCAAAGGGCATATATATTGTTTTGCCACAGGGGCCCTCTTCTGTCTGTGTCTTATCCTGCTAGTGCTTAGGCCGGTTGCAGATGTTATTATATTGGGGCTCAGGAACTTGAATTTATGTCTCTGATGACTGAAGACTGCTGATGTTCAACCTAATGTCTTACAGCCACTCCTTGTGCGCTCCATGAGCATATAACTGTGCATTATACAGATTGACTTTTCAGTTTCCATAGTTTCTATAAAAACTGCAGTATGTGATCACATTTTGCTTTTACAGTTATGCATGACATAACTTCTTACAGTAAGTACTAGTGATTCATCTTATCTGATAAAGCTGTCAGTGACTAGTAGTGTTGAGCATTCCGATAATGCAAATATTGGGCATCGTCCAATATTTGCGGTATCGGAATTCCGATACTGAGTTCCGATACTTTTTGCATATCGAATACCGGAATCGGAAGTTCCCATAATGCTATGAGCCAGTTTGATTTGATTCAGCCAATGAGGAATCCTAAGAAGTGTGGGCACATCCTGTTAGGCATGAAGGCATGTTAACTAATGGCATGGCTGTGATTGGCTGCGAGCAGAGCACCCAGCTGCTCCTCCCCCAGACACACGATGAACAGTAATCTATGGAAAGTGAAACTAGTGAGGGAGGAGGAAATGACCAGTTCTCATTTCAATGCCAGAACACCCCCCCTGGACGTTTATCTTAGAAGCAAGAGATGATATCTTGGAAACCATGCAGACTAGCCACAGAAGGTAACTTACTTATTGTCAGCATTCTGCAGCCTAGATATGCACTGAGATTATGTGAAAAGCCCGGACAACCTGTTCTGTTATGTATTTCCGCCAAGTTGGATCGCCCGCCAGGGCTGGTGGGGTACTCGGTACCGGGCCCGTTTGTTTCAATGGGAGATGTCACGGTAGCTGTGACCCGGTCCGTGGCCCTGGGCATCCATTGTAAAAGGGAAATGTTGAACGTGTGGATGATAATTAAAGTTTATGAGTGAATGATTCGTGACGCCACCTGTGGTGTTCGGCAATGAAGATGTTAAGCCGACGCTGCAGACAGATCCTCTGGGACAGATGGTGCGGTGCAGCTTTGATGTTGTGGCCCTCCACAGGTAAGGCTGTAGTCCCAGGGCAGTGTAGATGGAGAGGTAGTGAAGAGACGTAGATGGTGCAGTGCCAGGCACAGAGATGTAGCAGTGCTGAGTGTGTTGGCGCAGGAATAACTGGAGGACACCAGGGCTTGTAGTTCCAAAGCTTTACTCACAGTCTGTTGTGCATACAGGTGCCCACATCCATGCTGTGTCCTCCGGGTCAGGGGCTCAGTCAACCTCCAAGCTAGATGAAGCACTCCGTTCCAACACTCCACCAACATGTGCCTTTCTGAACGTCTCCCTCTATTGCTACACAACCCCTTTAACATAGTCAATATCTTTGTAACTCCGAACGTCTTAAAAAAAATTAATTCCTGCTATTCCATTTGATTGGGCTAAACCTCTATGCCTTTAATGTCTCCTCCACCTCCCCCAATACATTCTACATTATTCTTAGTTGTTTTCCTTCATGTAGAATTAACCTACAAGGAAAGAAAGGGTTTATTTTAATTCCGATATTTCTGTCCCATTGACTTGCATTGGTTTCCGGTATCGGAATCGTCGATATCCAATATTTTTTGGGTATCGGTCCGATCCAATCCGATATTTCCCGATATCGGAAGGTATCGCTCAACACTAGTGACTAGTACTCCACATGTTAGTGTATCATATCACTGACTTACAATACAGTGGAGTTTAGTACATGATACTTCCATCAAGTAAAAAAAAGGTTGTTGTTCCAGCATCTGGTAAAATGAGTTCTTTCTCTATTTAAATCCATTAAAACTTGCAAAATTACAATGGTTGCATAGACAAGGGGGGGGAGAAAGATGGGTTTCGATTGTTCTCTTGCGTTCTTTATCACAGCTTAGCCACATAATAAAAATGTTTAACTAAAATACTATAAATGTGCCAATGAAAACAGTTGGAACAAGTCACATGACACAATTATGTCAATGAATACATTCATTAAGCAACAGGTGTATGAAAACAGTAAATAGTGATACATGGTTTCTCTTTTTAGATTAAAACCTTTAGGGCTTCTTGAATCCAGATTAGAAATCCAATACTTTTTTTTGTTAATAATTTGCATTTAATATCTCCGCCTCTTGCATTTATTTAAAATAAAGAAATACCTCATTTTACCAGATTGCTGGAACAACAGCCTTTTTTTTCCTTGAGCACATTATCTGGTGTGGATCCACCTGGTTTCATGCAAACTGGACTTCAAGTACTAGGTCTTTAACTTTAGCCCTTTTAGAGATCATTTCATTTTCAACTTACTTATTTGTTAACAAGAACAGTAATCTTCCCCAGGGGTGCCCAAACCTTTACATGTCACTTTATGTCAACTATAGTGAAAAAAACTTGGCACTTGTTTGGTGTGATAAGCAAGGATATCATTTTTATTGTAGAAAATACAGACGAAAATTAGAGACGTTTCGGTAAAAACATAATCTTCATCAGTCTACTAACAGAAAAATATACAAAATATGCAAGTAAATAAAAAGAAAAAATATCAACATATGATTATGTCAAGAATAAAGTTACATCAAGTAGAAAGGCATGCAACTGATAAAACTATCAGTCGTGGATAATCCAAGGAATACATCAGCAATTATCTACTATAATATGACCATTAAATTTGGAAGGAGAATGATCAAAGATATAGGCTTATGAGTGCATTAAAGAGCAGTGTATACTGTAAAATATATATAATGCATCCTGGCAAAAAAATCAAACCAGAAAAAAGACTAAAGCATAGGAAGGGCAGTAATATATCTGCATAGAGACCTAAAGGTAGATAGAGCCAAGAAAATAGTGGTCAATACATTAAACAATTGCGCATGTTGGTGTATCATCCACAGACTGATGTTCAAGTGGAAAGATTTAACAAGACCCGTAAATGTATGCTAAAGAAAATGGTCTCCAAAGATGGGAAGGATTGGGATACGTTACAGTCTCATTTATTGTTTGCTCTCTGAGAGAATAAAGTTTGATTTATTTTTGTAAGTTGGCAAAATACATACATTTAAGTTGGACTAACCTGGGTCACTGCCTCTTACGGCACTGTCGTGTAAGCAGCTGCATTACAGCTTATATAGACATTTTATGAATGGTAAAAAGTGTTTTTCCACAGCGATAACAGATCATCCAAGCGTGTTTGAAAAGATGGATCAATGGCAATCAGTTGGTGAGACATCCTCTTTAATGCAGCTTTGCTCCAAAGCCATCACCAAATACCCTTAGCTACTCATGAGGCAAATGGGATATAGGCTACGTTCCTACAATGAGTATATGCTGAGTTTTTGATGTTGCAGATTTTTTGCATCGCTGCACCTCTTAGGTAAATTTGATAACTTGTGTTTTTTTCATTGCGTTTTTCAGTGCAATGTTTTACTTCCTTTTTATCGTGTTTTTATTGCTGCCGTTTTTGTTTCTTTTTAGCATATAATATTTTAAATAAAGCTGTTTTGTTTTTTATACATCCTGGTATTTGGCTTTGATAACATCTTATTGATACTTTCATGTGCAGAATATGTTCATTTTCTGCTCCGGAAAGACAATAAAGACGCAAATGCATTTTTACCTTAAGATTTTAGTTATCTAACAAAATACTATTGAGAAAATTTGTGCAGAAAACTCATCATGTCCACAAGACAAATTGATAAGTTGCAACGTTCCTTCCAACACGCAATGCAGGTCAGTTTACATGAGATTTTTTTAAATGCTATTCACTTTGCCGAAGCATACACTGCATTTTTTTTGTGGTGAAAATACACATGGACACTCTGATGATATACTGATGCAAAACACTGATGACACCAGTACCATTTTTTCACATACGTGTTTAAACA
The DNA here is from genome assembly GCF_039654945.1 of Dendrobates tinctorius. Taxonomy (NCBI): domain Eukaryota; kingdom Metazoa; phylum Chordata; class Amphibia; order Anura; family Dendrobatidae; genus Dendrobates; species Dendrobates tinctorius. The sequence continues at coordinate 11,940,784 of NW_027361773.1, forward strand.
TGGAATTAGTGACTAAGGCCTTAGCTTTATCATTGTATGTAATTTATCATCATGTTTAGCTGCAAGAAAGCATTGTCAACCCAACAAGTTCATTTCTTGTTGTATACAAAACACTTACCGTATATACTCGAGTATAAACCGACCCGAGTATAAGCCGAGGCTCCTAATTTTGCCACGGAAAACTAGGTAAGCTTATTGACTCGAGTATAAGCCGGGTACGCCTTTTCCCCTGTCCTGGTGTGCATGGCTCCCCCATCGCTGTCCTGGTATGCGTGGCTCCACGATCCCTGTCATTGTATGCGTGGCTCCCCGGTCCCTGTCATTGTATGCAAGGCTCCCTGGTCCCTGTTATTGTATTCATGGCTCCCCGGTCCCTGTCATTGTATGCATGGCTCCCCGGTCCATGTCCTGCTATGCATGCCTCCCCAGTCCTTGTCCTGCTATGCATGGCTCCCCGGTCCTTGTCCTGCTATGCATGCCTCCCCAGTCCTTGTCCTGCTATGCATAGCTCCCCGGTCCCTGTCCTGCTATGCATGGCTCCCCAGTCCCTGTCCTGCTATGCATGGCTCCCTCATCCCGTCCTGGTATGCATGGCTCTTTATCCCCTATCCTACTCACCCATCAGCGTGCCCTCGCAGCGTCTTGGTGGTCCCGGCATCTTCGCAGCATCTCCATAGTTCCAGCTTCCAGGAGCTCCTCCAGCGCGATCATGTGGCGCAGCTCATTAAGGTAACGAATATGTGCTCCATGCCTATGGGAGTACCTTAATGATCAGCGCCACATGATCACTTGGCCAGAAATGCTGCTGGCAAAGGAACCAACGAAATGCAGTGAGGGCTCACAGGAAGGGGAGTAGGATGTGTTCTGGAAGTCGGCGGCTGTCGCTGCGCTCTCCTATAAGAGAAATTAATATTCATTTCTCTATAGAAGCTCCGCCGCTTCCCCTACCTCGCCCGGCTATCTGGACAATTGACTCCTGAATAAGCCGAGGGGGGGCATTTTCAGCACAAAAAATGTGCTGAAAAAATCGGCTTATATACGAGTATATACGGTATGTGTTATCATTCAATATAATTGCTATTATTGCTATTATTCTATTACTCACCTTATTATTAGTGCTTTCTTTTTGGGTGTATTTTTTTTTTCCTATTTGCTAATTATCATATTGTCCATACCTAATTGGTGAATATATTTTCTGATTTAATTAAAGAATATGTGTCACCAGATTTCACAATACAAACTGCATACATTATTAAATAAACCTCTGAGACCTGATGTGGCTAGTTTACGTGTGCATTTTATGAGTCCAGTCTTAGCTAAACTTATAAAATTATAATTTGTATTTCAGGATTACATTGTCATTCCAACATGGGTTTTCAAATTAAGTATACCAGTCTCATTAATCACATATTAACACATACTGACCAAGAAATACCATCATACTGGTTATTAACGAAAACTATAGCAATACAGTAATTATTATTATTATTTATTTCTATAGCACCATTGATTCCATGGTGCTGCACATGAGAAAGGGATACATACAAATGACAGATATCACTTACAGTAAACAAACTAACAATGACAGACTGGTACACAGGGGAGAGGACCCTGCCCTTGCAGGCTTACATTCTACAGGATGATGGAGAAGAAGACAGTAGGTTGGGGGGTTGCAGCAGCTCCAGTGTTGGTGAGGCGGTAGCTCTGGTAGTGGTGAGTAGGCAGTGGGGTCATTGCAGGCTGTAAGCTTGAATAGGTGGGTTTTCAGGTTCCGTCTGAAGGATCTGAATGTGGTTGATAGTCAGATGTATCGGAGCAGAGAATTTCAGAGGATGGGGGATATTCGGGAGAAATCTTGGAGGCGGTTGGGTGAGAAGCGAATAAGTGTGGAGGAGAGAAGGAGTTCTTGGGTGGACTGGAGATTACGTGAGGGAAGATATCGGGAGATTATTTCAGAGACATATGGAGGAGAAAGTTTATAGATGGCCTTGTAGGTCAGTATTAGTAATTTGAACTGGATACGCTGAGGGAATGGGAGCCAGTGAAGAGATTTTCAGAGGGGAGAAGCAGAGGAGTAGCAAGGAGAGAGATGAATTAGTTGAGCAGCAGAGTTAAGGATGGACTGGAGAGGTGCGAGGGTGTTAGTAGAGAGGCCACAGAAAAGGATGTTGCAGTAGTCGAGGCAGGAGATGATGAGGGCATGCACAAGCATTTTAGTAGATTGAGGGTTGAGGAAAGGACGGATTCTGGAAATATTTTTGAGCTGGAGGAGACATGAGGTAGAAAGAGCTTGGATGTGCTGTTTGAAGGACAGGGCAGAGTTAAGGGTTACTCCGAGGTAGCGGACTTCTGGTACGGGGGAAAGTGTGATGTAGTTAATTGTGATAGATATGTCAGGTAAGAAAGATCTGTGAGATGGGGAAAGATGATTTCAGATTTGTCCACATTGAGTTTGAGGAAGCGAGAGGAGAAGAAGGAGGATATGGCTGATAGACACTCAGGGATTCTGAACAGCAGAGAGGTGACGTCTGGGCCAGAGAACTAGATCTGAGTGTCATCAGCGTAAAGGTGATAATGGAATCAATGGACCTTTATGAGTTGCCCCTGGCCATGTGCATAGATTGAAAAGAGTAGGGGTCCTAGAACAGAACCTTGGGGACTCCAACAAAGAGGTTGGGTCGACTATTGGCTTTTTAAGGATAGGCGTGATTGTGGCATGTTTGAAAGCAGAAGGGAAGGTACCAGAAGTTAGTGATAGGTGGAAGAGGTGGGTTAGGCATGGGATAAGAGTGGTGGTGAAGTTGGGGAGGAGGTGGGATGGGGTCGAGTGCACAGGTTGTGAGGTGTGATTTGGAGAGGAGACAATTAAGTTGCCCTTCAGTGATGTTAGATAGAGAGGTTTTGGGGTTTGGGCATATCCAGTGTTTCAGGAAATCAGATTGCTTGAAACACTGATGTTCAGCCTAGGATCGGTGCTGTAAGAGCACTGATCATAGACTGGAGCCTAGCAACCTAACTCCACAATGATCACTTTGGACTTCCACATTCCAGCTTGGGAAGGTTAAAAAGTGGTCACTGTGCTGATCTGTTGCGCTGTGCTAGGCCTTGTGGTGCCACAGACTTTTTGAAGCCTGTGCATCACTGCTGGTGTTCATGCTCTTGCTCCTGCTGCTGCTGCTGAAGAAAGAAAAGTTCCTGATCCCTCCTTGATGCTTGCCTCATCTTTCCTAATCCACCCCAATCCCCCTTTCTCTCTTCCTTCTATTTCCCCCCTTTTCCCCTTTCTCCCCACCCACCCCTTTGCCGCTGAGCACTGATCAGTACTTCATCACTTGATTTTTGACAGTTATTTTCCTTTTTTGTGCATCCTGCAGCCGCTAAGCCCTGATCAGTGACAAGAATCACTGATCAACGTCCGGGCTTGCTATTTTCCAGGACCACTTCCATGCATGCATCCTGCAGCCACCAACTGCTCATCAGTAACACAAATCACTTCTCCGCACTCACGCTTGCTGTTTTTCACTGCTTTTTTCACCTAATTATTTTTTCTCCTCCCCATTTGCTCCACTCCATGTGTGCGTCCCACAGCCGCCGAGCAGTAGATAAGACCCACACCACTGATTAGCACCTGTACTCACTTTTGGCAAGTACTTTTTCCCTGTCTATTTTTTAGTCACTTTTATGCACCACATACATGCGTGCGTCCTACAGCCGTCAAGCACTAGTTAGTGACGAACATCACTGACCGGCCTCCGGTTGTTGTTTTTTTTTGTAGAAAAAGAACTGAGTAAAAAATAATTTAGATTAGTTGAAAGAAGTAGATTAGAGACAGTAAAAATATAATTTTTGTCTATTACAGTATTTTTTACAGAATTGAGTTAGTGTCATACAATATTGATGAGTGAATATTTCAATATTCGTTCATCTCACGATCGCCGAATTTCCGCCGATTTAATAGCCAAATATAGCTGAACGCCATACACAGCACAAACGCTGATGTTTTCCATGCTGTGTGACAGTGTGGGAAACACCAGCGTAGCGCTTCTGATTGGTAGTAACATTACCACTGGTAGAACGTTACTACCATCAGAGCCCTGCGGAGTCATGCTGTCAGATGTTGGCATGACCCCACAGAGATGCGGTGACCAGCAGTAAAAAGCTTACCACAAATCAGTGGGCACCGGCTGATGAGAGACTACTCCTCCTATCAGGCTATTTCTCCTGTCACTGATAACAGTTATAGGAGGAGCCGCTGATGGGAGGAGTAGTCTCTTGTCAGCCAGCACCTGTTACTCACATTAACACTCAATCCCCGATGCCCATGTTTCCTGGAAAAAAAATCAAAAATAATAAACCACCTTATACTCACCTGTGTTGTGAACACTTTTGACCTGGCTTCTGAGTTTTGGCTCCCTCTGGTGGTTGGGCTCCCTGATTTCCGATTTATTCTCCAGAGTGAAAGGTGCTAGTTGGTTTACCAAGCTTGTCCTTAGGGGGCATATAATCTTATTCGCATCAAGCACGGTGATAAATGGAAGATGGCGTTTAATACTCCTGAGGGGCATTTTGAGTACCTAGTGATGCCTTTTGGGCTCACTAATGCCCCTTCCATCTTCCACTCTTTCATGAACGATATTTTCCGGGATTTTGTGGACAAGATTTTGATCGTTTATTTGGACGATATTTTGATTTTTTCCAATGATTGGGATTCTCATGTGGATCATGTTCGGATTGTATTCCGGATTTTGAGAGAAAATGCTCTGTATGTAAAGGGATCGAAATGTCTCTTGGTGTACAAAAAATTTAGTTTTTGGGATTCATTTTGTCCCCGTCCGCTATTGAAATGGACCCTGTCAAGGTCCAGGCCGTTTATGATTGGGTTCAGCCCACTTGCTTGAAGGCTCTCCAGAAATTTTTGGGTTTTGCTAATTTCTACTGTAAATTCATAAGTATTTTTTCTGGTATTGTTAAACCACTTACGGATTTGACCAAAAAGGGCGCTGATGTGGTGAATTGGTCTCCACAGGCAGTCTCGGCGTTTCAGGAGCTTAAGCGGAGATTCACCTCTGCTCCTGTTATTTCTCTCCCATTTCAGGTGGAGATAGATGCTTCTGAGATTGGTGCAGGAGTCGTTTTGTCTCAAAGAGATCCAGTAACCTCTAAGATGAATCCTTGTGCCTTCTTTTCTCAAAAATTTTCCCCATCTGAACGTAATTATGATGTGGGGAATCGGGAGTTGTTGGCTATGAAGTGGGCGTTTGAAGAGTGGAGACATTGGATGGAGGGGGCCAGACATTAAGTGGTGGTCCTCACCGACCAGAAGAACTTGATCTATCTCGAATCGGCCAAGCGATTGAAACTTAGACAGGCTAGGTGGGCCTTGTTTTTCACGTGTTTTAATTTTGTGGTCTCCTTTCTTCCGGGCACTAAGAATATTAAGGCGGATGCCCTCTCTAGGAGTCTCCTTGCAGATTCTCTTGGTGTGACTGAGCCTACTACCATTCTAAATGAGGGTGAGATTCTTTCTGCTATTTCACCCGATTTGAGACTTGCCCTGGAGGAATTTCAGGAGGACAAACCCTTTGCCCTATGGGGAAATTATATGTCCCCGACCAGTGGAGAAGAGTAATGTCTGAAATTCATTGCTACCCGTTAGCTGGTCATCCTGGTATTTTTGGTACCAGAGATTTGGTGAGTCAGTCTTTTTGGTGGCCTACTTTATCTTGTGATGTCAGGAATTTTGTGCACTCCTGTGGGACTTGTTCTCGGTCCAAACCCTGTTCTCGTTCTAGTGGATTGTTAGTGCCACTGCCGGTGCCCAGGAGGCCATGGACCCATATATCAATGGATTTTATTTCTGACCTCCCTGTCTCTCAGAGAATGACTGTTATCTGGGTGATCTGTGATAGATTTTCCAAGATTATCCATCTTGTACCACTGCCGAAGTTGCCATCCTCTTCTGAGTTGGTGTCCTTGTTTTTACAGCAGGTGGTTCATTTGCACGGTATTCCAGAGAACATTGTGTCTGACAGAGGAGTCCAGTTTGTTTCCAGATTTTGGAGAGCTTTTTGTTCTAAACTGGGAATTCAGTTGTCCTTCTCCTATGCATTTCACCCTCAGACAAATGGGCAGACTGAGAGAGCAAACCAGACCTTGGAAACCTATTTGAGATGTTTTGTGTCTGCTGATCAAGATGACTGGGTCTCTTTTTTGCCCTTAGCTGAATTTGCTCTAAATGATAGGGCTAGTTCTGCTACTTTGATGTCTCCTTTTTTCTGCAACTTCGGGTTTCGTCCTCGGTTTTCTTCAGGGCAGGTGGAGGATTCGGCCTGTCCAGGGGTTGATTCTGTGGTAAAGGGAATGCAGCAGATTTTGGATCAAGTAGTGGATAAGTTGTCTCACTCTCAGGAGAAGGACCAATGGTTTGCCAACTGGCATAGGACTGTTGTTCCCCGGTTTAAAGTGGGTGACATGGTTTGGTTGTCCTCAAAAAATATTCCTATGAAAGTTGCGTCTCCAAAATTTAAGCCAAGGTTCATTGGACCTTATAAGATTTTGGAAATCCTTAATCCCGTTTCTTTCCATTTGGCTCTTCCAGGAACGTTCAAGATTCACAACGTCTTTCATAAATCTTTGTTGAAAAGGTTTGTGGAGCCAGTAGTTCCCATGGCTGCACCCCCTGATCCTGTATTGGTTAAGGGTAATCTGGAGTATGAAGTATAGAAGGTATTGGATTCTCGTCTGGCTAGATGGAGACTCCAATACTTGGTCAAGTGGAAAGGTTATGGTCAGGAGGATAATTCTTGGGTCTTTGCTTCTGACATTCATGCTGAGAGATTGGTTCTCGTCTTTCTCCGGGCCCATCCTGATCGGCCTGGTGGCGTGGGTGAGGGTTTGGTGACCCCTCCTCAAGGGCGGGTACTGTTGTGAACACTTTTGACCTGGCTTCTGAGTTTGGGCTCCCACTGGTGGTTGCTGCTGGTAATGGAGCTGGTCTGGCTAACAGAAGTCAATCACCTGAGCAGGAAGATTGGAGGTCAGGTGTTACAGACTGAAGTGATTTAAGTGAGCAACCTTCCCTCAGCTCTTGCCGGTGATTTGGTTTTCTTCCTAAGCTTTTTGGAAGTCTGCTTGCCTCCTGCTTCGTCCTGAATCTTTCAGATAAGTTATTTGTCTGCTTGAACCTTTTTGCATTTCTGCCTTGCTGGTGTTAGTCCAGCCTGGTTCCCTGCTGGGACCTGTGCTGGACTCTGTTTCATTTGCCTCAGCTTATGTCAGTCTTTGCAGTATTTCTAGTCCCCTGTTATATCAGAGTCTTTTGTTTGCGTCCAGTTACACCAGAGTTCTGATTTAGTGGGGGAGAGGTCGTGTGGCCTCAGTATTTTTGCATATCAGACATGTTGGAGTTTTTCTTAGAGTTTTTTTGCTTGATTGCAGACAGTATCCTTTCCTGTCCTTTTCTATCTAGACAGTTTGGGCCCCATCATTTGCTTACTCTATTTTCTGCCTGTGTTTGTGCCTCATCTTATCTTACCGGCAATATATGTTCAGGGGCTATCTATTCCTTTGGGGTTCTACTCTGGGGCAGTTAAGCTTTCCCCTTTCTCTCTTTAGGCTTAGTTAATTCTTTGACTGTGCCGAGGCGTCTAGGGCATCGTAGGTACGTCCCACGGCTAATTCTAGTTGTGTTGTCAGTTTAGGTGTTTGCAATCCGCTAAGTTACCAACCTCTCTGGTTATCTGGTTGCCTTGCCTATTCCCCTGTTATCCTCCTCAGTTACCTAATCATAACACACCTGTCTGCCATAGTCCACGTAATCCCGAGTGTTCCACGGTGATCTCACATGTATAACAGTCACATCGAGACATGTGACTGTTCTAACTGGCCACTGGCGATACACTGACAGGAGGTAATTGCTCCCACAGTGTAAAGCGCTGAACTGCTGTGAGAGAGGTCACACGAGTTAATGATGAACTCCGGTGAACTTTCTCACACAATGGTGTTGCCGTAAGTGAGATCACTGGAGATCATCAGCTGATGAACTCGTGTGACCTCTCTCACGGCAGTTTAGTGCTATAGTCTGCAGGAGTGATTACATCCCACATGTACTTTGCACCCAAAAACCACAAAAAACAAAGCACTCATGCCAAAAACAGGTTGTTTTCAATGCATCACTTTTACTGTCAAGAGAGTAGGTTTTGATTGCAGAAAAAAGCACTGTGTCTGAACATAGCCTAATAATGTCCCCTGAGAGCCCTACAACTAATTAGTACATCCAAGAGATGCAGAAACCTTGCAGAGATTTCTGCTAGCAAATACTCAATGTGCGGACATACCCTAAGGCTGGAGTCATATTAACAATTTTAAAATCTGTCTCCTTTTGTTCCTGCAAAGACGGAAGAGAGTAATGCAAGTGTCTTGTGTTTTTCATGCAAGTATAATCCCATTTTTAATACCTAGCATCCGATTTACATCCTAAGGCTGGTTTCACATGTCCTGATATTTCTGGTGTCAGAAAAAAATGGTACCGGAGATGTCAGTGACATATACAATTAATACAGTGTGTGTGCAGCTTACTTTACATGTATTTAATTATTAAAAGATTATTTTTCGGGAAAAAATGGCGTGAGCTCCCGCATAATTTTCTTATCAGCAGAGGGAAAACCGATGGCTAGGGGCAGAAGCTTATAGCCAGTGAAGGGCGTAATACCCATGAAGCTTCCCAGGCCATTAATATCAGCTCCCAGCTGTATACTTAGCCTTTACTGGCTATTAAAAAGGGGGGCCCCCCAAAAATGACGTAGGGTCCCCCTATAATTATTAACCAGCAAAGGCTAGGCAGACTGCTGTGTGCTAATGTTAATAGCCTAGGAAGGGACCATATATATTGGACCCCAGGCTAAAAACATCAGCTCTCAGCCACCCCAGAAAAGGTATATCTATAATAGGCACTAATAATGGCACTTAGCCTCGCTCTTCCCACTTGCATTGTAGCGGTGGCGAGTGGGGTGATAGTTGGAAAGGTTAATGTCACCTCTGTATTTTCAGGTGACATCAAGCCCCGAGGTTAGGAATGGAGAGGCGTCTATAAGACACCCCCATTAAAAAAACCATAGTCATACTGTATAAAAACAAACAGGGATGTAATAGAGGGATGTAATACATCATATGCTGAGAGAGAAAAGACAGGGTTAAATGAGCCATATCATATAGCCAAGAGATGGCTTTAAATAAGTAGGTACCTGTAGGTTCCCGGGAGAAAGGGATCCGGGTGAGTAACACCGGGTGTGTATCCCCGGCTGGGGATATCCGAGTGAGGCTATCTGGTAATTGGAAGGGAAGATCTGGGTGAGAGGAGTCAGGTGCACGGGATTTTTTATATGCATCCCGTATAGCTCGCCTAAGGAAAGCTTCCGGGTTGCCGCTGGCCGAAGTGAGGCCATAGTGCGCATGTGCATGCCAGAAAAAGACGAAAAAAGCAGACAAGAGCCGGTTACAGTGAACTGGGAGTGCACGTGCGTCCTGTAGATTTATGTTGGGAGATCAGGTCTCGGATATGTTGGGTGGACTCACCAACATAGCCGAGACACCAGGAGATGGACACCAAGTTCCGAAATAGGGGGTATCCTACTCGTATATTGGGCAATAAAACTCAAGAACACAAAGCATCTGTAAGACTTCCTAACACATCTCGTTTGTCTTTCATTAGAACCTTTTATCCCTTTAATTACCACATTAACCAGTGTTAATGGTTAATGGGACATTCTTCTGAGTGCTTATCCCCAGGTTCCAGAGTTCAATTCGAGACCTATGATTTTCAAGAAGAGATGTTTAAATATTAAAAATTATATGGTTAGAACCGATGTAGACCCATCTATTATTATTATTATTATTATTTATTGTTATAGCGCCATTTATTCCATGGCGCTTTACATGTAAGGAGGGGTATACATAATAAAAACAAGTACAATAATGTTAAACAGTACAAGTCATAACTGGTACAGGAGGAGAGAGGACCCTGCCCGCGAAGGCACACAATCTACAAGGGATGGGTGAGAATACAGTAGGCGAGGGTAGAGCTGGTCATGCAGCGGTTTGGTCGATCGGTGGTTACTGCAGGTTATAGGCTTGTCGGAAGAGGTGGGTCTTCAGGCTCTTTTTGAAGGTTTCGATGGTAGGTGAGAGTCTGATATGTTGTGGTAAAGAGTTCCAGAGTAGGGGTGATGCGCGAGAGAAATCTTGTATGCGATTGTGGGAAGTGGAGATAAGAGGGGAGTAGAGAAGGAGATCTTGTGAGGATCGGAGGTTGCGTGCAGGAAAGTACCAGGAGACGAGGTCACAGGCCTCTTTCACACTTCAGTTTTTTGCATCAGTCAAAATCCGCCAAAAGGACGGATGGCGGATCCGTTTTAGTACTGATGACAACGGATGGCACCTGTCCGTTTTTTTGACGGATCCGACAAATGAAGAATTTTAAAGGAATCGCAGCCTGGAAAAGAGAGAGAGAGAGAGAGATTTTTTTTTTGTCCAGCACCCAGAAAGAATTTCGGGTAAAATGAATGTCTGGAGGATCCGCCAGAGAAAAAAACGTTGCAAGCTCCATTTTGAAATCATTGAGGATGGTGACGGACAGCGACTTTTGGCGGATCCGCAAAAATAACGGATGCAACGGACGGCAATCCGTCACAATCCGCCAATAATGTAAGTCAATGGGGAAAAAAACGGATCCTCAAAAGAAAATTGCGGATCCGTTTTTTTCAGAACCTGGTGGATTGTGACTGATTGTAAAAAACTGAAGTGTGAAAGAGGCCACAGATGTATGGAGGAGACAGGTTGTGGATGGCTTTGTATGTCATGGTTAGGGTTTTGTACTGGAGTCTCTGGGCAATGGGGAGCCAGGGAAGGGATTGACAGAGGGGAGAAGCTGGGAAATAGCGGGGGAACAGGTGGATTAGTCAGGCAGCAGAGTTTAGAATAGATTGGAGGGGTGCGAGAGTGTTCGAGGGGAGGCCACAGAGCAAGAGGTTGCAGTAGTCAAGGCGAGAGATTATGAGGGCATGGACTAGGGTGTTTGCAGATTTTTGGCTGAGGAATGAACGGATTCGTGAAATATTTTTGAGTTAAAGTCGGCAGGAAGTGGAAAGGGCTTGGATATGTGGTTTGAAGGAGAGATCAGTGTCAAGGATTACCCCGAGGCAGTGAGCTTGTGGGACTGGGGAGGGTGGGCAGCCATTTACTTTAATGGATAGGTCTGTTGCGGGGGTCATGTGAGATGGGGAAAGATGATGAATTCTGTTTTGTCCATGTTAAGTTTCAGAAATCTAGCGGAGAAGAAGGATGAAATAGTGGACAGACATTGAGGGACTCTGGTTAGTAGGGAGGTGATATCTGGTCCAGAGATGTAGATCTAACAAGGGTTTTAGACAAAGAGTCTTTGACACCCCCCGCAATGGGATTTTTCCTTGTTTAAGATGCTTACAATGTTCTAAGGTTTGTAAGGGAGAATCTTTCACCCATCCTCGCTCAGGTTGTAGGTACCCCATCATGGGACATTTTACATGCAAGTCCACTTATGTTGTCTATTTAATCAAGTATCCTTGCGTTCTCGGCTATGTTGGTGAGACCACCCAACATATCCGAGACCGCATCTCCCAACAAAAATCTACTATTAGATGCGGACGCACACTTCTTCCTATTACGGCAGATTTCCAACAGAGCAATCACAATATTGCTCAGCTGAAATATCAAATCATTGATCATGTTCCTGAATCAAGAAGATGAGGAGATAGAGCAAAAAAATGTAAAGAACGTTTTGGATCCATACGCTCAAGACTTTCACCCCGTTAGGCCTCAATAGAGAATATGAACTTTCCTATTAAAACATAAATTTAGCAAGGTTCCCCCCTCTCTTTTTTTGGGGTCGGGGACCCCTCTCTATAGGAGACTGTGCATCACTCCTCCAGTATGGGTTCTATACTATACCTGCTTAGTGCATACCATTATGTTCCAGTATGAAACTATCATTATACATGTTTTAGGATGAAATTTATATGTTATTGATATGTTTCTATATGTCCAATGTTCTGCAAATATTTCTCATAATTTCTCTGCATACATTTGTATATAGCATTATATGCATTTTCCTTTTTGTATTTTAGTATTATTTATTTATATCTCTTATGTTTATATGTAATTCAGTGTTGGCATTTATCTATTTTCTCACTGCTTTGGTTTGAGTTAGTACAATATATATTATATATATCATTTATAATCATATTATTTCTCTTCTCATCAGCACGCAGGCACATATTCGAGATAGAACGTGTCTTTCCATCACTGCCCAGGATGCATGCGCACTCCCAGTTCACTGTAACTGACTCTTGTTGGCTTTCTTCGTCTTTTTGCGGCATGCACATGCGCACTATGGCCTCACTTCGGCCAGCGGCAACCCGGAAGCTTTCCTAGGTGAGATACACCAGACGCATATAAAAAAAGCCTTTGCACCTGACTCCTTTCACTCGGACCTTCCTTTCCAATCACCAGATAGCCTCACTTGGATATCCCCACCCGGGGACATACACCCGGCGTTACTCTTCGGGATCCCTCTCTCCCGGGAGCCTACAGGTGCCTACTTATTTAAAGCGATGTCTTGGCTATAGGATATGGCTCATTTAACCCTATCTTTTCTCTCCCAGTATTTGATGTATTACATCCCTCTTTTTGTTAATTTTTAGTGGGATTGACACCACTTACTCTTAAGATGACTCTCCATACTAGTAATGTATAAATTCTCTATTTTGTCTTACATGTTAACGCTTGGATATTGAACTATTTTTTCTGATTATATTTTCTGGTATTTGCACTGTATCACAATGCTGTTTCCTTGCTTGTGTTCAGCACAAGGTGTGATTCATTTTGTAGTGTTTAGTACTGATTGATTTTATGAATCCTCTTTCAGTACATACAATTTTTTCACCGTTCTTATGTTTGTTATGTACGATCTATTATGTACAATGTATTTTATTTTCAAATGAATCAGATGATTTGTTATATATTTGTTTGCAATTGCTTCTTATGCACTCGTTTTGAAACTAGTTTTGTTATATTTCACAGAGACAGACATCTCTTGAAAAAGGCTTGCCAGCCGAACCGTTGAGAATTTATGTGTCTGCTATTTTCATTTGAGTCTGCTATGCTAAAAGGAAATAAACTTTAAAAAATATAAATTTTTTCAGTGCCAGAGTTTATTATCTTATTGATTTCATTTTTTTCTTCTGAGCACCAACTTAATAGCAGTGAGCACCCCTTATCCACATTTAATGTACTGTATATATATATATATATATATATACATATATATATACACAGTATACAGTATGTATACAGTATATGCATGTGGTGTCGTAAGTAAGATCACCGGAGCTTATCAGCTGATGAACTCATGTGACCTCTCTCACGGCAGCTCAGTGATATAGACTGCAGGAGAGATTAACTTCCACATGTAGTCTGCACCCAAAAAACGCATAAAAAACAAAGCAGAAATGCCAAAATGTAGGCGTTTTCAATGCAGCTTTTCTTTACTGCCAAGAGAGTAGGTTTTGGTTGCAAAAAAAAGCCCTGCGTCTGAACATAGCTTAATAATGTCCCTTGACAGCTCTAAAACAAATTAGTCCAATTCTTTTGAGAATCACACAGTAATACTCTCCCTCTCGGAGCCTCCACATAGTAAATAGGTAACCTTTATGTTCCCACACTATGACAGTGCCCCCTCAGTGCACAAACATGGAAAAAAGTTTATTCTTCCCCAAATTAATAGTACACTTCTGTGCCCATACACAATATAGTGCAACCTATGTGCCTCCACACAGTAATAATGCCCCCATTGTGCTTCCACATAATAAATGTATCCCCTCTGTACCCCACACAATAGAAATGCCCGCCTTTGTGCCCACTCACAGTAATAGTGCCCTTATTATGCCTCTAAATAATAATAGGGTCGCCCCAGTATCTCCATACAGTAACAGTGCACCAGCTGTACCTCCACAAAGTAAAAGTTATCCAATTATTTCTCCACATTGGAATAATGTCATTATTTATTCAATAGTAATCTCTCTTTGTGTCCCCAAGTGCTCTGGCAATAAAGTCAAATAAACTTCTCCTTCCTTGCCATGTGGCCAACTGCTGGTAATGGCCAATTTCACATTTTTCAGAAATTACAGATGGGCAGCCCAAAGCTGCCTGCTAATTATTCTTTCATAGGAAACAGCAACAATCATGGCTTTGGAGCTGTACAAAAATCTCTGCATTTACATTGATTTCTATAAAAATATTGCTTCACACCATGACTGATGCACTTTGACATCAGTTTGAATCCCATGGGTCATAGTTCATAGGTCATGATCAGGTTTTTTTTTTAAATAAAAATACTGCGAGTGTGAACAGAGGCTAAAATAATTATCCTTGTGTAGGGAAGGTGACCTGACGGACGGACGGACTAGTCAGAGTGAAGAAAGATAGGTTTGCACAGTGTAGGTAGGAGACAGTGATTACAGTGGGGAAACAACTAGAAAAGTGTAGTGGACGTGCAGTACCTTGGGATGACCATTAGATGGCAGGGTGGAGTGTGAGCAAAGGACTTTACAGCAGCTTAGGGCTTTAGAAACCGTTGGTCATGGGGGGCGTGGTGACAGTTAGTGACAGTTTCAAGGAACCGGGGAAGTTATAAATTCTGAGGGAGGGTTCCAGAAGATTCCAGTCCCCAGGGGGAGCCCAGGTGACAGGAGGACTTCGCCAGTCTGTGTGCCCTGAGGAGAATCCGACCAAGGGGACTGAGGAGAGGGAAACGTCAGGGGGTGGTCCTGACAGAAAGATACCGCAGAAGAGACGAGGCAGTGAGTGCCACATACCGTATTTGACACGACGACTGACCAGTGAAAGCGCTGTTGGTTATTGGGCCTAGGGCGGCCACAGTGGCGGACCTGGCAGGAGCGTCGAACAAGTGAAGGAGGGACAGTACGCATATGTACGTCCTTATTGTAAAAGTACGGTGTGTAAACGGCTCTGGAAACGGAGGGCCGATAAGTGAAGAAACGTGCGGTGTGCTGCGGAGGCCGTCAGGCGGACGGCAAGTAATGAAATAAACTTGGACCTGTTGCACCCAGAATCTGCCTCATCGTGTCTCTGTCATCATCTCTGCGCGGTACAAAAGTAGGACCACCCCCCCAGCTCGGCACCCCACCACCGACCCTACATTTGGCGTAGTCGGCAGGATCGCCGCCGCTAATATGCTATCTTCTGCGGCAGGCCTGCAACTGAAGGACTGAGGAAAACTTGGACTGCTCTATTTCGGATTATAAACACCTGTGGACTAAAAATTACTGACCTGTGGATTACAAATTGGGACGCTGTGTCGGATCTGTGTTGCTTGCAGAGGATCCAAGGCAGTAGCTGATTCTGCCCAAGATGGCGGTATTACTTCAGCGCAGAGGAGAGGTCCGGGTGTTTGCAGTTGTTCAGAATGGACTGGGACCCCCTCCAACGTACCCCAAAAGGAAGCAATATATGCCCGGAGACCGACGTTTCCATATATTGGACCCTGGCAGATGGATGGAAAGGTCTGCCAACGCCCCACCCAGCAGGAGGAGTGGCACAGAAGAAAAACTTGGCTGCGGCTGTCTGACGCCATTCGAGTGCTGCCCAACGGACGGTATGAGATGCTGCGGGTGTCGGGGCATCGGCCGCCTAGAGTGGCAATGGCGGCGAGAGATGGAGCTGCACCAGAAGTCATCTTCAGATTTACGGGCAGGCAGCGGGATGCTGAGCCGGGGAGCGGAGCCTGAGGGGAGTCAGCGAGAACGGCTGCCACCAATACCAGCAGAGGACTTCTCAGCGGAGCCCCCGAGTCTGGAGGGAAGGCCCGCAGGACAGTGGAGCAAGGAACGGAGGCTGCGGGGGAAACTGCGTGATGATGGAACGGAGGCGGCAGCGCCAGGGAAGGTGAGAGTACCCCCGGCCCTACCAGTGCCTCCGCAAGCGGCCCCCACCATTCTGCTGCAGCACGCGGCCCCCTGCGCACCGGAAGGCCTAGTTACCACGGGCCCCGTGGTGTATGCAGAGCTGAGCGAGGTCCCCGCTCATGTCCCCGAACTACCCCGCCCGGAGTCACCAGTGCAGAGCTCACCCAAAGAAGATGCTGCTGCGCTTTCCCTGCTAATAGCAGCTGCATTGTTGAAATCGGCCGTTACTCCGACTCCGTTGGAAGTAGTGGATGCGGCCTGTCCTGAGGCCGCGGTTATGCCGCTGCTGGAGTCGGCTGCGACCGATTTAGCGGGCCCTGTGATTCCAGCCCCCGAGGACCCGGTTCTCCCCATTTGCCACCTGACCCCAGCGGCTGCTGGGCCGCAGAAATCTTCGGCCGTTTCTGTCTTGCGGTCTTTTTCAGCGGAGTCCCGCCCACCGGACTCCAGGGCCTGTGCTGTTCCCTCCGTGTGGGAAGCGGAGGTGATCAGGAAGAAAAAGGCCCGGGAGCAGGAAGTGTGGAACCTGCTCCACACTCAAGGAGAGGCCGTCATGGAAAAGAAGAGGACTTGAATGGACACCCTCAGTATCCCCGTGGAGCCCTCACCTCTGTCCATTGAGAGTGGTATAGACTGTCAGGAGTTCGATGCACCGTTGTGCAGATTATAAGGAAAGTTGCATTTAGAAAAAAGTTTTGTTGTTGTTTAACTGATGCAACTATTTTCTCTCTCTCTTTCTTTCTTCTTTCTATGTTCTTTATATACGAAAATATGTTTACCTGACAGAACGGGGATACGGAAAAGTGGAGGAGTGTCCAGGTCCAAGGAAGGGGGGAGGAGGAAAGAAGACATGCAATGTTATGTTGTTATATGTTGGTTTTAAAATGAGCAAAAGAAAACGGAAAAAAAAAAAAAAAAATTATAAAAAAAAAAATGGGTACTTGTGCTATTATAAAGTTGTATGATGTATAATATGCAAAGTAAAATGCAACAGGTCCGGGTAAGGGAAGGTCTGCGGGACCAAAGGAAAGTGTGAGATCCGGTAGGGATCTAAGAGTTGAGGTCTGGGAGACCGGGACGCCGACCATGACATGTAATTGAAAGAAGGAAAATGAATGGGAAGATGTGAGAAAGACAGCCGTCCTAGGTCAGGTCCCCGACACCACGGACACCCCTGAAGAAGGAAAGGCGGGCGCCGGCAATGATCTGGTAGGTGAGTGGCCTCGATCATGGCGTACCGGATAGTGAAAGGTAACAGTAGGGGAGAGTAGGGGAAAGATACACGCCGTAGAGAGAATACGGGTGTACCTTGCCCAATTTGAAAGACGTTGTCATGTGGCGTGCGCGCTGGTGAGTAGCAGTAGGCTGCTCAGAGCATAGTGCTCCCAGTATGGTTCGGCCCCCGCAGATAGTGGGTTTGGCTCAACTTCTGGTCCGACAACAGAATGTAGGTGTAGATTCAGAACGACGAAGGCAGGGATGACGATTGTCGAGGACGACAATGGACAAAGGAAGGGGGAGTGTAGGGAAGGTGACCTGACGGACGGACGGACTAGTCAGAGTGAAGAAAGATAGGTTTGCACAGTGTAGGTAGGAGACAGTGATTACAGTGGGGAAACAACTAGAAAAGTGTAGTGGACGTGCAGTACCTTGGGATGACCATTAGATGGCAGGGTGGAGTGTGAGCAAAGGACTTTACAGCAGCTTAGGGCTTTAGAAACCGTTGGTCATGGGGGGCGTGGTGACAGTTAGTGACAGTTTCAAGGAACCGGGGAAGTTATAAATTCTGAGGGAGGGTTCCAGAAGATTCCAGTCCCCAGGGGGAGCCCAGGTGACAGGAGGACTTCGCCAGTCTGTGTGCCCTGAGGAGAATCCGACCAAGGGGACTGAGGAGAGGGAAACGTCAGGGGGTGGTCCTGACAGAAAGATACCGCAGAAGAGACGAGGCAGTGAGTGCCACATACCGTATTTGACACGACGACTGACCAGTGAAAGCGCTGTTGGTTATTGGGCCTAGGGCGGCCACAGTGGCGGACCTGGCAGGAGCGTCGAACAAGTGAAGGAGGGACAGTACGCATATGTACGTCCTTATTGTAAAAGTACGGTGTGTAAACGGCTCTGGAAACGGAGGGCCGATAAGTGAAGAAACGTGCGGTGTGCTGCGGAGGCCGTCAGGCGGACGGCAAGTAATGAAATAAACTTGGACCTGTTGCACCCAGAATCTGCCTCATCGTGTCTCTGTCATCATCTCTGCGCGGTACAAAAGTAGGACCACCCCCCCCCAGCTCGGCACCCCACCACCGACCCTACACTTGTATAAGGAAATATTATATCTTCTGTAGAGTTTAATCATGAATATAGGAAAAGTGTAAAGCTGGCATCCATATCGTTTTTCATAGAAACAAATGTTTTACTAATAAGCTGGCCATATGGCAGCTGCCTTGTGTCATATCAGCTTCCAGCGAAGAATTCAGGTATTATTATCAGCAAACATGATATACTCTGAAATTACATTTATAAAATTAATTTCCTAGTTTTTCTTTCAGACCATCACATTTATCTTCAATTATCATAGATCAGATTTCAGTATTCAATATTTTTATTGTATTACTTTTATATACAGTATAATATATAGCTCTGGCAAAAATTAAGAGACCACTGCAAAATTTTTAGTTTGATTTTTCTCTTTATAGGTATATTTTTGAGTAAAATGTAAATTGCTCTTTTATTCTATAAACTAGCGTTGCCCAGGTGTAGTAACTAACTACGGTTAGTTATAACAAATTATAATGATTACAATTGTGGCCAAAAGTATTGACACCCCTGCAATTTTGTCAGATAATACTCAGTTTCTTCCTGAAAATGATTGCAAACACAAATCCTTTGTTATTATTATCTTCATTTAATTTGTCTTAAATGAAAAAACACAAAAAGAATTGTCCTAAAGCCAAATTGGATATAATTCCACACCAAACATAAAAAAGAGGGTGGACAAAAGTATTGGCACGTTTCGAAAAATCATGTGATGCTTCTCTAATTTGTGCAATTAACAGCACCTGTAACTTACCTGTGGCACCTAACAGGTGTTGGCAATAACTAAATCACACTTGCAGCCAGTTGACATGGATTAAAGTTGACTCAACCTCTGTCCTGTGTCCTTGTGTGTACCACATTGAGCATGGAGAAAAGAAAGAAGACCAAAGAACTGTCTGAGGACTTGAGAAACCAAATTGTGAGGAAGCATGAGCAATCTCAAGGCTACAAGTCCATCTCCAAAGACCTGAATGTTCCTGTGTCTACCGTACGCAGTGTCATCAAGAAGTTTAAAGCCCATGGCACTGTGGCTAACCTCCCTAGATGTGGACAGAAAAGAAAAATTGACAAGAGATTTCAACGCAAGATTGTGCGGATGTTGGATAAAGAACCTCGACTAACATCCAAACAAGTTCAAGCTGCCCTGCAGTCCGAGGGTACAACAGTGTCAACCCGTACTATCCGTCGGTGTCTGAATGAAAAGGGACTGTATGATAGGAGACCCAGGAAGACCCCACTTCTTACCCCGAGACATAAAAAAGCCAGACTGGAGTTTGCCAAAACTTACCTGAAAAAGCCTAAAACGTTTTGGAAGAATGTTCTCTGGTCAGATGAGACAAAAGTAGAGCTTTTTGGGCAAAGGCATCAACATAGAGTTTACAGGAGAAAAAAAGAGGCATTCAAAGAAAAAAACATGGTCCCTACAGTCAAACATGGCAGAGGTTCCCTGATGTTTTGGGGTTGCTTTGCTGCCTCTGGCACTGGACTGCTTGACTCTGTGCATGGCATTATGAAGTCTGAAGACTACCAACAAATTTTGAAGCATAATGTAGGGCCCAGTGTGAGAAAGCTGGGTCTCCCTCAGAGGTCATGGGTCTTCCAGCAGGACAATGACCCAAAACACACTTCAAAAAGCACTAGAAAATGGTTTGAGAGAAAGTACTGGAGACTTCTAAGGTGGCCAGCAATGAGTCCAGACCTGAATCCCATAGAACACCTGTGGAGAGATCTAAAAATTACAGTTTGGAGAAGGCACCCTTCTAATATCAGGGACCTGGAGCAGTTTGCCAAAGAAGAATGGTCTAAAATTCCAGCAGAGCATTGTAAGAAACTCATTGATGGTTACCGGAAGCGGTTGGTCGCAGTTATTTTGGCTAAAGGTTGTGCAACTAAGTATTAGGCTGAGGGTGCCAATACTTTTGTCTGGCCCATTTTTGGAGTTTTGTGTGAAATGATCAATGCTTTGCTTTTTGCTTCATTCTCTTTTATGTTTTTTCATTTAAGACAAATTAAATGAAGATAATAATACCAAAGAATTTGTGTTTGCAATCATTTTCAGGAAGAAACTGAGTATTATCTGACAAAATTGCAGGGGTGTCAATACTTTTGGCCACAACTGTGTGTGTATATATATATATATATATATATATATATATATATATATAAATCAATGGCCCCAGCAGAGATATTAGAGAGTATGTTAAGGCAGGGGTTCTAGTGCAAAGATCTTCCCCCTGCGACACCACTTTGTATCCCATTAGGAAAAAAGGACTCAAGGGTTTGCTGACACTTACAGAAAGGTTCATGACTTAAGGGCTATTAATGATGATACAGTGAGTGTGACCTCAATCGTACCTAACACACACACAATACTGTCACAGATCCCAGTAATGTTAAAATGTTTCACAGTCAGTGATTTAGCAGGTGCATTTTTCTCTGTACCCCTGCACCCTGACTGTCAGTATCTTTTTCCTTTACTCATAAAGGTGAACAATATTGTTGGACAGTCCTCCCACAAAGGGGGAAAGAAATCCCCTGCCATCTATTCAGCAGCAATGGCAGGGATCCTTGAGTAGTGGCAACCACCTCATCCACAGATTGTACTATTACAGTACGTGGATGACCTTTTGCTGTTCTGCCTGGACCAGAGATCCTGCAGGGAAGCTACATTTTCCTTGCTATGTTTTTTTTTATCAGAAAAGGGTTGCAAGGTCTCATGTGAAAAATTACAGTATTGCAAACAAAAGGTGACATTTTTGGGACATTGTATTGCCGAAGGTACCAGACACCTGACAGGAAACAGGCAATTCAAAATCTCCCTCTACCCAGGTCACATCAGCATCTATGCTCTTTCCTAGGTTTAGTGACCTACAGTAGGCCTTAGATAAGGTCTGCTTCACAAATGTTGCAACCACTTTATGACTTCTTGTCATCAGACCCGGGACCTCACACAAAATGCAATTGATTCCTTCCATTCTCTCAAACTGCTCATTGTGTCTGCACCGGCCTTAGGCATTCCAAATTATGACCAGCCATTTTTCTTGTTTTGCACAGAGCAGGGAGGACATGCTACCGCAGTACTGACACAACAACATGGAGGGAAACAGAGACCAATAGCATACTACTCAGCACAATTAGACCCAGTGATCAGAGGGTCACCTACGTGTGTCAGTGCGGTAGGAGCAGCTGCACTACTACTAGGAAAGGCATGTGCGATCACACTGACGTTTCCTTTGACAATCTATTCCCCACATGACATACATGCCATACTCGTACAAGTTCAACCAAAACCCCTAATATCCCACATCATCCTGTCAGAGCCACGGGACTACTACCCCTAATATCCCACATCGTCCCATCAGCCAGAGCCACCAGACAACTACCACTAATATCCCACATCATCCAGTCAGAACCATCGGACTAGTACCACTAATATCTCACATCATCCCGTCAGAGCCACTGGACTACTACCCCTAATATCCCACATCATCCCATCAGAGCCACCGGACTACTACCCCATCATCCCATCAGCCTGGGGTCAGAACCAGAGCACTGAGTGGAACGGTCCTAACTTCCATACCGGGGATCCCTTTAAGAGAGGCCTGGGATCAGAACCAGAGCGCAGAGTAAATATGCCCTGTCTTCCATACCAATGATACCTTTAATAGAAGCCTGGGGTCAGAATAAGAGCGCTGAGAGATTTGCTCTACCTTCCATACCAGAGATCCCTTTAAGAGAGGCCTGGGGTTATTACCAAAGCGCAGAGTGGATTTGCCCTCACTTCCATGCTGGGGATCACTTTAAGAGGGGCCTGGGATCATAACGAGAGCGCAGAGTGGATTTGCCCTTACTTCCATACTGGGATCCCTATAAGAGGGGCCTGAGGTCAGAACCAGAGCACTGAGTGGAATTGCCCTAACTTCCATACCAATGATCCCTTTAAGAGAGCCTGGGGTCAGAACCAGAGTGCTGAGTGGAACAGTCCTAGCTTCCATACCGGGGATCCCTTTAAGATAGGTCTGGGGTCAGAACCAGAGTGCTGAGTGGATTTGCCCTGACTTCTATACCGGGGATCCCTTTAAGAGAAGCCTGGGGTCAGAACCAGAACCCAGAGTGGATTTGCCCTCACTTCCATACCAGGGATTCCTTTAAGAGAGGCCTGGGGTCAGAATCAGAGCACTGAGGAATTTACCCTCACTTTCATACCGGAGATCCCTTTAAGAGGGAAGATGTGCCTATGGGACTATTGCATGGATGATGTGTGTAATGTGTGATGGCTATATGGGCACGGGAGGGGGGATTCATTTCTGTCAAGTGCTCTCTGGTCCTTTCTGGGGGGCAGACAATGGCTAGGAGCTTATGTTCCCGGGGATGCTAGATTTCTCCCACCCGGTCAGTGTCTGCTGAGGTGTTGTGTAGTGGGAAACAGCTTTTAAACAGCTTTGGTGAAATGAAAGATGCATAGTGATTTGGTGGATCCATGTGGAGTGGGCATGGCCGATACACACATACATTCATTTTTATATATACAGTATAGACTACTGACAACATGTATGCGAATTTTGAAGCACTAAATTTTGTATTTATTTTCAGAAAATGAGAAATGATCAAAATAACCAAAAAATGCAGTGCTTGCAGACCTCAAATCATGCTAAGAAAACATGTTCATATTCATTTAGAAACAACAATACTAATATTTTAACTCAGGAAGAGTTCAGAAATCAATATTTTGTGGAATAACCATGATTGTTAATCACAGCTTTCATGCATCTTGGCATGCTTTCCACCAGTCTTTCACACTCCTTTTGGGTGACCTTATGCCACTCCTGGTACAAAAATTTAATCAGTTCTTTGTTTGATAACTTGTGACTATCCATCTTCCTCTTGATTACATTCCAGAGGTTTTCAGTGGGGTTCAGGTCTGGAGATTGGGCTGGCCATGACAGGAATTTGATGTGATGATCCTTCATCCACACATTGATTGACCTAGCTGTGTGGCATGGCGCATTGCCCTACTGGAAAAACTAGTCCTCATTGCCTGAGCAAAAAGAATCAACTGTTTTCCCAGGATAGCCTTGCATGTGGCTTAATTCATACGTTACCGCAAAGATTAACCTGTGCAATTCCAGCCTTTTTGAAGCATCCCCAGATTATCACTGATCCTCCACCAAATTTCACAGTGGGTGCAAGACATTGTGGCTTGTATGCCTCTCCAAGTCTCTGTCTAACCATTAGTCGACCAGGTGTTGGACAAAGCTGAAAATTAGACTCATCAGAGAAGATTACCATACTCCAGTCCTCTGTAGTCCAATCCTTATGGCCTTTGGCAAACTTCAGCCTGGCTCTTCTTTGCTTCTCATTGATGAAAGGCTTTTTTCTTCCTTTACATGACTTGAGCCCTGCCTCTAGGAGCCTGATCTTGTTGTGCACTTCACCCCAGCTGTCATTTGCCATTCCTTTTGTAGGTCACTTGATGTCATCCTGCAGTTGCTGAGTGACTTTCGAATAAGATGACGGTCATCCCAGTCAGAGGAGAGTCGTTTTCGCCCTCTGCCGGTCTGTAGCTTTGTTGTCCCCAATATCTGCTGCTTGACCTTGTTGTAATGGACTCCTGTCTTAGAAATTTTAAGGATGGAAGCAACATGATGCTCACTGTATCCCTCTGCTAGTAAAGCCAGAATTAAGCCCTTCTTTTCCTCACTCAAGACTTTTCAACGCCTTTGGCATGGTTAAAAGTTATTTTTTCATTCCTATTAAAGTACTTTTGGGATATTACAAGCACTTGTTTTGCCATCCAGCTTGTCCTATTGCAAGAGGATTGTGAACACCGCAGCAGGGTTTGTTATACTTTCCTTCGCTAAATAAGATTTGGTTCAGGTGATCACCCAATCAGAAGCACATTAAGAAGAAAGAGGTTTACTCTGGTTGGAATTCAACTGACACTGAAATGGAATGGCTGGAATTAACTTCTTGTGTTTGTGTCTATCCATTTATTTGTTTCTTCTATTCTCTAATTTTACTAATTTACTCATATTCGTCCTGTTTTGATATATGGTCCTGTTCCATCTACCTCCAGATGTCTGGGATCCACTGATCTGTGTGGGGTTAAAGCTGGAATATGATGAAGATCCTCCCTAATTATATGGAATCTTTTATGGGTATATCTAATTTACTCTGTGTATAGGAACAGCTTATAATTATGGAGTCTTTTATAGGAACACCTAATCAATTCTGTATATAGGAATATCTAATTGTTTTTGTTTTTGAATATTCTTTTTGGTTGATAAATCTTTATGTATACATTTGATTGACATTGACTTATTATATTGAGATTTTATCTTCCTATGGTGTTCTATGTGTGTATGGTGTGGGGATTTTGCGGGGCATAGTGATTTATAATACTAATTTGCACACCGGCAGTGTCCCCGCGCCCTACACACATTTGCATCTTATATTTGATACATATCCATTTGATCCCACTATTGGTGTATTTCATGTCTTATTTAGTCTCTCTAGTACATATTGAAACGACCATAATATACAAGTGTCTTCTGCGCAAGCGCAATAGATCAGTGAGAATGTGTCTGTTCATTACTAGGCTTCAGTAAAATGGTGATGCGCATGAGCACTGCACCTGAGCTCCCTGCATTTTGTTCAAGGCCTCTGTCAACTGACGGCGGGTGGATGTAATGTCACGGAGGATTTCCTCCTGGCTTGCCGGAGCTGAGTGCCGGAAACTGATGCACCTGGGACCCGGGGGTGGCGGTGCCATGCGCGACTTGTGATTTCCCTAGAACTGACTTAGATGGGCTATATAAATGGAACAAGGTAGGAAATGACACACACCTCCCCTTGAGAAAGCCGTATGCGAAACACACGTCGGGGCGTTTGTGGCATTGTGGACGGGGGTATACCTATGGGTATGTTTTGAATTTTATATACTATATCTGGCTTGTCTATGTGTTTGCACTATTAAACGTGTCCCCTAGGATAAAGCAGGATTGTAACAATCAGAAGAAAATTATAATAGAAACACATGCACCACTTGTATATTTTTAACCCACTAATGATTTTGGCATACAAATACTGATGTAAAATACTAAGCAAATACTGAATGTGTGAACATGGCCTTAGACTGATCATATGTCAATACTGGTGTTTGTTGAGTTTAGTATCATAATTTTTACAAACTGGATACCTACTAAAAGCACCACCCTAACTAATGACAAAGGAAACATACCCGTATATACTCGAGTATAAGCTGACCCGAGTTTAAGCCGAGGTACCTAATTTTTCCACGGAAAACTGGGTAAGCTTATTGACTCGAGTATAAGCGGGGTATGCATTGTCCCCTCATCCCTGTCCTGGAATGTGTGGCTTCCCCCGTCGCTGTCCTGCTATGCGTGGATCCCCCCATGCTGTCGTTGTATGTATGGCTCACCCGGTCCTGTAGTTGTATGCATGGCTCCCCCGGTCTGTTGATGTATGCATGGCTCCTGCCCCCGATCCCATCGTTGTATGCATGGCTCAACCCCTCCTTTCCTGGTATGCATGTTTCAAAAAAAACCTAAAACATCCTACTCACCCTCCTTCAGCGTGCCATCGCAGGCGCAGTACCTCGTTCCGGCTTCCAGCAGCGCTTCCTGTGCTGAGCGATCATGTGTCACTGCTCATTAAGGTATTGAATATGCGCTCTATGCCTGTGGCAGTGGAGAGCAGTGCATATTCATTACCTTAATGAGCGGAATGAATATTTATTTCACTTTAGCAGTGGCACAGATACAACCGTAGCCGCCGGCTCCTGCCGCTTCTCCGCTGCTCCCCCACCGGCTTTCTGGACAATGACTGTATGTATAAGCAGAGGGGGGCGTTTTCAACACAAAAAAATGTGCTGAAAATCTTGGCTTATACAAGAGTATATACGGTAGTTACCTGACTACAAGTCAATGGGACTCCGGTTTAAGGGTTTTATATCCATATTGTGTTATTGTTGAAGCTTAGTTTATAATGCCATTAATGTAAAATCTGTGATCCAAGGAGTCTAATAAAAGTACAGTGTCTCCTGTAGCTTTAATTATCCTCATAACTTTTAGAGATCTTTGGCTCTGATTAGCAGAAGAAACGTGTATCGTATAGCTTTACTTAGTGAAGTAAAAGAGTTCTCACATTTGTAAATGATTAACATATATAATTCTCTTTATAAAAGATAATCTGAGAGCTAGAACCCACACACAGCTTCTTGCACGTACTAAACTACACGTGAACAAATTCACACATCATATCTATGTGAAAATTGTACTTTGAACCTTTCATTTTTGCTGGTTGCACGCCAAATTGTAATAATTTACTTAATGAACACTTTCACCTACTTCACTGAAGTGTAGCTAGTTTTCCCTGGTGCATGATTAATACTAATGTTTGATTAGTTAAATTGAGAACTAGTAGCTCAAAGTTAGCACAAAGTGTTTGAGGGTATCAAAACTGGTGCCCTTGCACCCTAGCCCACATGTCTGACCATCCTTCTAGGCTGCTTTTCCATACTGCAACTTCATTAGTGCCAGGCAAGGAGCTGCAATATAACGTTGCAAAATGATTCTACTGCCCAATACACTATCTGCTCCTTAGCGTTACAGGAGCAATAAGTCTTAAAATTATGGTTGACTATGCCTGTCACAAAAGAGGACGTCTTCATCTCAACTGCTCAGTATTATAGTGCCATAGAGCTTGTTTAAGTTGGGTTGTCTGCTTCCTGACTCTGGTTTAACTACTGGAACTAAACTCCGTGATCCACATTTCTTAATTATTAAGAGGGTAGTTGAGGAGAATATCTTTTGATATATTATAAAGCACCTGCCTCTGATTTGGGGTTTTCCACTTTAAGAAAGGTGAGACTTATATATTTATATTTATATATATTATTATATATTATAATATTTTATACTGACAATTGCACAAGAGCAGGAGAAAATTATTCACAAACGGTGTTGCTTCGTAACTGGACAGGTTGATTTCACAGAAGTGTGACAGACTTGGAGTTACATAGTGTTGTTTAAGTGTTCCCTTTATTTTTTTGAGCAGTGTATATATACACACACATGCACACAAACACATTTGCTCAAACACACATATATACACAATGGAAAAAAACTTGGCAATCAAATGGCAAATAAAGTGAATCTTTGTTTTATTGACATCCAGATTATACTTAAACGTTTTCGATCCAACATTGGATCTTCATCAGAAATTCTCTGGACGCTGTATATCACGCCGCCGTAGGGGCCACAAGGAGCAGCGCTATACAAATAGTGACTTCAGTCGCCTTACCAGAGCGCATCTTTCCTCTAAACCTTGATATACAGCGTCCAGAGAATTTCTGATGAATAAAACAAATATTCACTTTATTTGCCAATTGAGTGCCAAGTTTTTTTGCATTGCTATATGGGCTGGTGACGCTACTTGTGCACCTTCCACGAACTTTTTTGATGAGTGCCTTGTTGTTTCTTCTACACTTATATACACATACATGTGTATATTTATGCTGTTTTTCACTTTTAAAGCTTGACCAACATGACCAACAATAAAGCTTTATGGAGTCAAAGGGATTGGTACATAATTTGCAATATCACCCAGGGCGTTAAAGTTTATTGCTCTGGCACTAATGTCTGTCTGCCAATTTGTGTAAATACTTCTCCTAAGATTGCACGTCTAACACGCCTTGCTAGCAGACAGTTCTGTGCATGTTCATTATATAATATATTTTGTTATCTTAAAATGACCCTCTGCATCACAATAACAATACACATTACGTGCTTAATACATAGTTAAAAAAATAGATGTCCTCATTTTTAGCACAAATCTTCCAATCTCATTTCCCCTTCACCTCTATAAAATGGTTACCAGCTACTGAAGCTAGTGAATGTATACTGTGCTTGGCTTGTTTGCTACACTTGAATAGACCCTCCTAGGGTTAGGATGGAGTGTATCATGTTTTTGATCTTGATTAAACTTAAAGTGAATGACTAAAACTTTAAATAGGCAGTCATTCTGAAACCCTGATCAAAGCTGGAATGAGTTTGGTGTGGTTAGTGCAGCCATCAGGAATTTTGGGGTCCTATGCATCCAAGGCGTCCATGCAAAATTGTCATCTTAAAAATTATGCTATATTTGGTCAAACATTTAAATAACTCTAACTTAATGTGATGGCTGAAACTGTTTCACTTTGGTGAGGCATGTGATGGTAAGTGATATTGATGATGTTACTTGCAATTGCTTTTTTAGGTTGACATTGGTCAATCTGTAGCATGGTCGACTCTTTGCGATGATAGGTTTTGAAAAGAATGGCTTGCAATAGTAAGTCGTATGGAACACAGATAAATATTTCAATTTATGTTTCTTCAAAGGGGGAAATTTATCCACTTTACATGACATTTGTAAATATGTACAATAATCTGATGTTGCTAATCAAGAGATTAGAAGAAAAGATCCAAAGTATAAAAATCACAATATTTTTATTAATAATCTTTTAAAAACACAAAGAACAAATGTAAAAGGCAGTAATGTCTCGACAAGACGCCCCCAGAAGAATCCAGTGGTGAAACGTGCGTTGGGGTGGGGAGTCATCACTTGTTTATTTATCAGGTAATCACACTTAGTTTTGGGTTATTTTTGAGTTGCCTTGGCATCTAATTCTACCTGTTTCATTGCCACTTTAGTGCAACATTTGAAGTCTTCTTATTGGTACCATATTGCAGATTCACCCATTCTTACTGGTGTTTCCACGAGTTGTTTCCCTTTACCTATATGCAGTCTACTATAGTACTGAAGGTTTCTGATGTTATCTAGTTATTATTCCCTGTATATTTTCCGGTTATGCACATGTTTCCCTCTTCATTGTTAAACTTAATTGCTTACATATGGAATTTTGGGATATTTTTGTGTTGTGCTAATCCAGGATTTACATATTTCTTTGGATAAAAATATATATTATTCACACTTATTTATCTAGCAATTGCGGACACTTTGTATGTGTTAGGCTATTTTATATATGTGACATACAGCCTTTTCCTTGTAGTGTATACCTGTTTACAATCATGAAGTTTCTTGTTATTTAGTAGCGGTTCTCTTGTCGAGACATTCCTGCCTTTTACATTTGTTCTTTGTGTTTTTAAAAGATTATTAATAAAAATATTGTTATTTTTATACTGTGGCTCTCTTCTTCTAATCTGTTTATTAGCATAATCAGATTATTGTACATATTATTTGCTGGAAGTGCCAGTTCCATATGTTCTCTGGTCTTTTTTTGCTAATATGACATTTGCAAAACCTGGGAAGTTTGCATAATACATCACATAGAATTCACTGAGACTGCTGCTACACTGCCCCACCAGTTGATCCCTAACAAGTTTGTGGGCATCCGCTGGATACACAGAGATGCAAAGGACTACCCTGTAGCCAGAGTGACCATGGGATTAGACTTTGATACTAAATCCAATGAGGTTGAGGTAGTGATAAACTTAATACATCCTGTCAAACTGGGGCAGGATTTTTCACTGCTTTGGAACTTGTTGCAAAAGTCTCTTCCCTCTGGAAGAGACTCCATCAAAAGTAAAGATAGAGACGTTTCCCCTATGTTTCCCCTATGTGTCCTCACTGGAGAGAAGGACAAGAAGGTGACAGGAGAGCCCATCTTCCGTGAGTTAGTAGTGCCTGAGGAGAACTTTGGGACTGCTCAACTTAAAGATTTAACAATGA
The DNA here is from genome assembly GCF_039654945.1 of Dendrobates tinctorius. NCBI lineage: Eukaryota > Metazoa > Chordata > Amphibia > Anura > Dendrobatidae > Dendrobates > Dendrobates tinctorius. The sequence continues at coordinate 11,970,864 of NW_027361773.1, forward strand.
AGGGGGCATTTGACAATGTTACTGTATGAAATGGGGTTGCTCAAGAGATGGGGGCTGACACCAGGTTCCCTCACTTTGCAGTCAATGGCGAGTTGTTGTATTGGGTGACCAAACTGAGGGGAGGTGAGTTAGTGGAGAAGCTGTTGGTTCCAGGACCCTACCGGTGGAGGGTTTTAGACATGGCCCATTTGGATGTGTTTGGGGGACATCTGGGGTAGAGAAGACTCAGGAGAGAGTAATGCAGAGGTTCATTTGGCCAGAATGTTACTGAGAGATCCTAAATTATTGTAGGTCCTGCCCCACCTGTCAGATAGCCGCTCCTACTTCTCAATTCCGAAGCCCCTTAGTCCTGTTACCTGTGATAGAGGTCCCCTTTGAGAGGATTGCCATGGACCTAGTAGGTCCCTGTCACGATCCATTTTTGGATCTGTCACAGTTTGGACTTCTCAAATATAAACTTTTTTCCTTTCTGACCATCGGGGGTTAATGTCAGATTTCCCCCACGGTGGCCTCTGGAGTTGCTACATGTTTAGTTAGTCTGCTGGTGGTGACTACTCCCACCTTCCTATATAAGGTCACCTGGTGCATCAGCTGACTGCTGGTTATGACAGGTCCTTTTTGGATACCAACCGTGGTGAAGACTGGAGCTACCTGGTGCAGTGGTGATTCAGTTTATCAGGAGCAGTGGTGGCTCTGCTGAAGAGAGGAGCTTTTTGGAGCAGTGGTGATTCTGCTGAAAGCTGAGTTCAGGAGCCTTACTCTGCTGCATGGTGCATTGGCAGCAGAGAAAGCTAAGTGTTGTTTTGTTTAACCCTGTCTGTTGTATCTCCCCTTGGTGTTTTATTAGTGCAGCGGTGGGACCAGTGTCCGCACTTACCCTGCACTTATCCCTCACTAGGGAATTGGTAAGTGAGGGACAAGGTATCCTGCTCAGCAATGGTTTGAAAGAAGCCATATAGAGACGTCAGGTTAGTCCAGGACTCAGCTGCAGCAGAGTGCAGGAGGTGTCCCTTTCCCCGTTCCCTATAGCAGGGCCCACCGTTGTAATTGTTTCCCAGGTGTCCCCTTGTTTGTCTTTTTGTTTGGTGACTGACCGGTCGTTGGGTCGCACCACGCAGGGCCAGTCACATATCATGACAGTCCCCTAGTTAAATCTGCTGGCGCCATCAGTGCATCCTAGTGGTCATCAACTTTGCTACCTGGTACCCTGAGGAGGTGCCACTAAGGAACTCTTCGGCTAAGAGTATCAAGCGGGAGCCTGTCTATATCTTTGCTAGGATGGACCTGCCAAAAGAGATTTTGATGGACCAGGGAACCCCTTTCATGAGCAAAGTGATGAGGGAGCCGTTTAGTCTCCTTCAGATTGCCCAGCTGCGAACCTCAGTTTACAATCCGTAGACTGTTGGCCTGGTGGAGCGCTTCAATAAGACCTTGAAGGCCTTGCTCAAGAAGGTCACTGAAAAGGAAAGTGGAGACTGGGACTATCTGCTTCCATTTCTGCTCTTTTCTATCAGAGGAGTCCCACAAGCCTCCACTGGCTGTTTGCCGTTCGAGCTTCTGTACGGTCGACATCAACAACGGCTCCTGAACATTACCAAGGAAACATGGGAAGCCGAGAACACGCTACACCAGAGTGTCATTGAGCATGTCGCCCAGTTGCAGGAGAAAATGGCACATGTGATGCTTATCATGAAGGAACATCTTCTCCGGGCACAGGAGGCACAAACAAGGGTGTATAACTGATCAGCGAGGCTGAGGCTGTTTCAGCCCAGGGACTGTGTGCTAGTGCTTATCCCCACAGTGGAGAGCAAGTTCCTAGCCAAGTGGCAAGGCCCATATGAGTTGGTGAAAAAACTGGGTGACATGCAGTGATGAGAGAGTGTATTCGTTACTATTTGCTATTCGCACAGATAGTACGGTAGTCGGGTTACTCGTTACATTGCGAGTATTTGTGTAATCGCCTCGCTATATTCGCATGTCCCACTGTGCAATTTTGGCGCCTCCTTCGCAGCCACTCAACATGCTGGACTTCTTAACCAAGCACAGTAATGCCGCAGGCATCTTGGTTGTGGCATTACTGTGATTGACTGTTATGAATAGGTCACCAAGGAGGATGGCAGGAAAAGGCTAGGCCACCAGGAAACCAGAAAGGTTGGTAACTTAGTGGATTGAAGACCCCTAATCCTAACAACACAACTAGCAGTAGCCGTGGGGCGTACCTACGATGCCCTAGACGCCTCGGCACAGCCGGAGAGCTAACTAAGCCTAACGCAAGAAAGGTGAAATCTAAACTGCCCCGGAGTAGAACTCCAAAGGAATAGATAGCCCCCAAACATATATTGTCAGTGAGACAAGATGAGGCACAAACACAGACAGAAAATAGACTGAGCAAATGATGGTGCCCAAACTGTCTAGACAGGATAGGACAGGAAAGACACTGTCTGCAATCACGCAAAAACCCTAAAAAAATCCAACACGTTTTATGTACAAAAAACACTGAGGTCTCACGACCTCTCCCCCACTATATGAGCAGGGGGTTGGACCAGATGGCCCAGGAGGTCCCTTCCAACTCTACGATTCTATGATTCTATATCAGCATTCTGGTGTGAACTGGCAGCAAAGCAAAAGAGACTAATACAACAGGGGACTGAACAAACTGACACAAGCTGTAATGTATGGAGCGGGGTCCAGCACTGCCCCAGCAGGGAGCACGCTGAACCCTAACAGCAAAGCAGAAAACAGAAAAAGGCAAAACCAGATCAGATGCAAAGGATTAGCAAATGAACAACTTAACTGAAAAATGCAGAATCACGCAGGAGACAGCAGACCTCAAAATGAGGGAAGCCTGCTCACTTAAATCCTCCCAGTCAGTAACCCCTGACTTCCAATCATCGTCGTCATGTGGCAGACTTCTTTCAATCCGGCCAGCTCCACTACCCGCACTAACCACCAGAGGGAGCCCCGCCTCAGAAGTCAGATCAAGAGAGTTCACATCAATTGGCTGGCTGCCCAACATCATAGGGTCTATTTAAGCCATGCCAACACCATTTTGCGCACATTGCATCTGGAGCCTGTGTTCTACAAGCATAGGAAGAGATTGCTCAGCTGCTAGGGAGAGTCTTTACACCTCTTGATAACACTTAAACCCCTTTTCAGGGCTACCTGTAATGTATACTAGGTATGATGTACCAACTAGTGGTATACTCAGAGACAGGTGTGTATCGCACAGACAGATGTCTGCTGTGATCTGAATCCAGGACAGGTTTCTGGGTCCTGTAGTCCCACAAACCTGTATGTTAGTAAAGGGCTGGATTTGAGGGTTAACCAGAAGTGATGGGTGAGACTGGTTAACCACATACCTCCCAGGGGGTGTGCTCCTGTGACATCAGGAAGGTCCTATATGTGTTATGTGTTTCCTGTTTGCACAACATGGAGAGGATGGCTATGTGTGAGACTGGAGCTGGCTGGAGCTCCTGAGAGTCCAGGGAGCACTGAGGGTCTGAACTGCTGTCAGGACCTATATGAATCCAGGCTGGGAAACCAGAGGATCTGTTAAGCAAGTAACCCAGAGCCTGGGGAATTGTGACCTGATGGGTGTCAGGTATGGAACTGTGCGGACGTAACCACAGTTGAAATAGACTATGTCGGTTCTGTGATGTTAACATGGCCTACAGTGGTTTATGGTTGTATAATAAACAGAAATGGACTTATTTAAATGAAGAAACTGTTGCTTTATGATAAATATCGCTGCCAAGTGAGTCTACCCCAAACCGCTATTGATCACTACATCACATAGGTGAGTGTAGAGTGGGAGAGAGAGATACTTGAGCAGGGACAGTTTAAAGGAGCCGGTCACTAGCTCCATAATACCACCAAAAATATCTCTTTTTAGAGCTGAAAACACACAACAAAGTCAGAGTACAGGGAGGGAGAGATTGTGTATTAGGTAGGGAAAGGTTAAAGTGTTCTTCCAGTGTCCATCTTAAAACAGCTCTTGTTAGAGGTAAAGAAATATATTTTTCCAGCACACAGAGCACTAGCATTTAATGCTGCCTTTTTTTTTTTAAAGCAGGGGTCCCCAACCACCGGTCCGCGGCCCAGCACCAGGCCGTTGCAGTGCCCTTGCCGGTTTTTTTTTTTATACAATTCTTTACTGCTATTGAGTACCCTAGAATCTGCGGTATGGCGGGTGATTCTGTTATGATTGAGTCACCGTAGGAGGCAAAAATAGTAATGCTAGCTAAGTCCAGAAAACCAGAGAAGTTGGCAGCTATCGGATTGCAGACCTCTGAACCTATCAACACAACTAGCAGTAGCCGTGGGGGGCTCCTACGATGCCCTAGGCCCCTCGATCACAGCCGGAGGACTACATAGCCTAAAGACAGAAAGGGAAATCTAAACTGCCCCAGAGCAGATCCCAAAGCAAAAGGCAGCCCCCCACATATAATGACGGTGAAGCAAGAAGAAAGAACAAAACACAGACAGAAAGATAGACTGAGCAAAGATGGGGCCCACGCTAGCTTAGATAGGAAAGGACAGGAAGGCTGCTGTCTGCAATCCGTGAAAAACCCTATGAAAATAAGAGCCAACCAACTGACAGTAAAAAAGGCCCTGAAGACGCTAGGCTTCAAAAAAGCTATGTCAGTACTCAGGAATATTCTGAAGACAGAGCAACAGGCAAAAGGAGATTCAGCTCACCCCAGCAGGGAATGGCAAAATCCAGAAAAGCAAGGAAAACAAAACACTAATGCAAAAAGGCAAAGCAGAAATCTTAGCTTTAGATGAGCAGGAATCAGACTGGTTTCCTAGAAGTCCACAGAGAAATCACCCGCAGGCCAGAAGGGCGTCGGCAGCCTTATATCCAGTCATTAACTCCACTCAGCCAGTCATCATCATCAGCCCCAGGTGTTTGACAATCAGGCTCACTACCTTTCTTCACCAGAAGAGGGAGTTCCTCGGGCCTCAGTAGTGAAGGGGAAAATGAACTCACAACAGTACCTCCCCCTTGAGGAGGGGTCACCGAACCCTCAACCACGCCACCAGGGCGATCAGGGTGAGCCCGATGAAAGGCACGCACCAATCTTTTGGCATGAATATCAGAGGCAGAGACCCAGGAATTATCCTCCTGACCATAACCCTTCCACTTAACCAAATACTGGAGTCTCCATCTAGCCAGACGGGAATCCAGTACTTTCTCTACCTCATATTCCATGTTACCTTCAACCAATACAGGGTCTGGAGGTGCAACCCACGATACAACAGGTTCAACAAACCTCTTCAACAAAGATTTATGGAACACATTATGGATTTTAAATGTGACAGGAAGAGCCAAACGAAAAGAGACCGGATTAATAATCTCCAAAATCTTGTAAGGTCCAATAAATCTAGGCTTAAACTTAGGAGAAGCCACCTTCATAGCAATATTTTTTGATGATAACCACACCATATCACCAACCTTAAATTGGGGACCAATGGTCCTATGTCGGTTGGAAAACCGCTGGGCCTTTTCCTGGGAGAGAGATAACTTATCCACCACTTGGTCCCAGATCTGGTGCATTCTCTCCACCACAGTGTCAACCCCTGGGCAGGCAGAGGGCTCCACCTGCCCTGAAGAAAATTGAGGATGAAACCCAAAGTTACAAAAAAAAGGAGACATCAAAGTGGCAGAACTAGCTCTATTATTTAAAGCAAATTCGGCCAAGGGCAAAAATGAAACCCAATCATCCTGATCAGCAGAAATAAAACATCTCAAATATGACTCCAAGGTCTGGTTTGTTCTCTCTGTCTGCCCATTGGTCTGAGGGTGAAAAGCAGAGGAGAAGGACAACTGAATTCCCAGCTTGGAACAGAAAGTTCTCCAAAATCTAGACACCAACTGGACTCCTCTGTCAGATACAATGTTCTCAGGAATCCCGTGCAAGCGAACCACCTGTTGTAAAAACAGGGGCACCAATTCAGAGGAAGACGGCTACTTAGGCAGTGGTACAAGATGAACCATCTTAGAGAACCTATCACAAATCACCCAAATAACAGTCATCCTTTGAGAGACAGGCATATCAGAGATGAAATCCATTGAAATATGGGTCCATGGCCTATTGGGGACAGGCAAAGGCATCAACAACCCACTAGAGCGAGAACACGATTTAGACTGGGAGCACGTCCCACAGGACTGCACAAAATTCCTGACATCACGAGAAAAGGAGGGCCACCAAAAAGACCGACTCACCAGATCTCTAGTACCAAAAATACCTGGATGACCAGCCAAAGCAGAGCAATGAACTTCAGACATCACTCTCTTCTTCCACTGGTCAGGAACATACAACTTTCCACTGGGACAACGCTCAGGTTTGTCCTCCTGGAACTCTTCCAGAGCACGTCTCAAATCGGGCGAGATGGCAGAAAGAACTACCCCTTCGCCTAAGATGGTAGCAGGCTTGGTCACCACAGGAGAATCAGCAAAGAAGCTCCTAGAGAGGGCGTCAGCCTTGACATTCTTAGTTCCAGGAAGAAAAGAAACCACAAAATCAAAACGTGTAAAAAACAAGGCCCACCTAGCCTGTCTAGGGTTCAAGCGCTTAGCCGACTCTAGGTAAATCAAATTCTTCTGGTCAGTGAGGACCACGACTTTATGCTTAGCTCCCTCCAACCAATGTCTCCACTCCTCAAATGCCCATTTCATGGCTAACAGTTCCCGATTCCCCACATCATAGTTACGTTCAGATGGAGAGAACTTTCGGGAAAAGAAAGCACAGGGATTCATTTCAGATGTTACAGGATCCTTTTGGGACAAAACAGCTCCTGCACCAATCTCAGAAGCATCCACCTCTACCTGGAAAGGAAGTGAGACATCAGGTTGCCGCAAAACCGGGGCGGAGGTGAATCTTTGCTTCAGCTCCTGAAAGGAAGAAACAGCCTCCGGAGACCAATTTAACAAATCAGCACCCTTCTTAGTCAAATCAGTCAATGGCTTGGCAATACTAGAAAATTTTGCTATAAATTTCCGATAAAAATTAGCAAAACCCAAAAACTTCTGGAGGGCCTTCAAAGAAGTGGGCTGAACCCAATCGTAAATGGCCTGTACCTTGGCCGGGTCCATTTCAATAGTTGACGGGGACAAAATAAATCCCAAAAAAGAAATCCTCTGTACTCCAAAAAGGCATTTAGATCCTTTGACATACAGGGAATTCTCCCTCAAGATCCGGAACACAGTCCGAATATGTTCCACATGAGAATCCCAATCCTTGGAGAAGATCAAAATATCATCCAGATAGATAATCAAAAATTTATCGACAAAATCTCGGAAAATATCGTTTATGAAGCAATGGAAGACATAAGGGGCATTAGTGAGCCCAAAAGGCATCACCAGGTACTCAAAATGTCCCTCCTGAGTATTAAACGCCGTCTTCCATTCATCCCCATGCTTAATGCAAATAAGATTATACGCCCCCCTAAGGTCAAGCTTGGTAAACCAGCAAGCACCTTTAACTCTGGAGAATAGATCAGAAATCAGGGGTAACGGATACTGATATTTAACAGTAATTTTGTTGAGAGCACGATAATCAATACAAGGTCTTAATGATCCATCCTTTTTGGCTACAAAAAAAAACCCGGCACCTAAGGGTGAAGAGGATGGTTTAATATGACCCTTCTTCAACGCCTCCTTTATATAGGATCGCATAGCCTCGTGCTCGGGTACAGATAAATTGAAGAGCCGACCCTTGGGAAATTTACACCCCGGGCTCAGTTCAATAGCACAGTCATAACTCCTATGAGGAGGCAGGGACGCAGACTCATTCTCACTAAATACATCATAAAAGTCCGCCAAATAATCAGGAACATCATGCGACTGAGGAGAGGTGGAAAACACCGGAGCCTCACTAAAGGCACACCGACAACCCCAACTCACTACAGACACAGATTTCCAATCCAAAACTGGATTATGAATTTGTAACCAGGGAAACCCCAGAACAATAGTATCATGCAGATTATGTAACACCAAAAACCTGCAATTTTCTTGATGGTCTGGGGCGACCCGCATTACCACCTGGGTCCAAAACTGAGGTTTATTTTTAGCCAAAGGAGTAGCATCTATCCCCCTCAAAGGGATAGGCGTCTGCAGAGGTGTCATCGGAAATCCACAACGTTTAGCAAAATCCAAGTCCATTAGGTTTAGAGCTGCTCCCGAATCCACAAAAGCCTTGGCGGAAAATGTGGACAGGGAGCAGATCAGAGTAATAGCCAGAAGAAACTTAGGTTGAACACCACCAACAGAAAACGTGTGTGCAAAGCGTTTCTCGCGTTTAGGACAGACAGAAATAATATGCGAGGCATCTCCACAGAAAAAACACAACTTATTACGCCTTCTGAACTCCTGACGCTGCTCTCTGGAAAAAACTCTATCACATTGCATAGGTTCAGACATTTGTTCAACAGGTGGCAACACCTCTCATGCAGCTCTGCGTTCGCGTAAACGCCGATCAACCTGAATGGCTAAAGACATAGAATCGTCAAGACCAGAGGGAACAGGAAATCCCACCATAGTATCATTTAATGGCTTCTGACAACCCCTTCCGAAAGAGAGCAGCCAAGGCATTATCATTCCAGGTAGTAAGTACTGCCCACTTTCGGAATTTTTGACAGTACAATTCTGCAGAATCACGACCCTGGTTCAATGCCAGCAGGGTCTTTTCAGCCTGATCAATGGCATTAGGTTCGTCATACAACAACCCCAAGGCCTGAAAAAATGCATTCACATTAGTCAGAATAGGATCATCTGGTTTCAAAGAAAACGCCCAATCCTGGGGATCGCCACGCAGTAAAGAGATGACAATTTTAACCTGCTGCGCGGAGCTCCCTGACGAGTTAGGCTTCAAGGCAAAAAATAATTTACAATTATTTTTGAAATTCAAAAATTTAGACCGATCCCCAAAAAATACATCAGGTGTAGGAATCTTTGGTTCAGCAGCATGTGAATGAGCAAGGTAGGCGGAAATTCCCCGCACCTCCGCAGCGAGCTGCTCCACACGATCAGACAATTGCTTTTTCTCCATTGAGAGAAAAAAAAATTCCCCCTACGGCCTCAGAGATATAGAGGAAAAAATATACACTTTTTTTTTTTATACAATTCTTTCCTGCTATTGAGTACCCTAGAATCTGCGGTATGGCGGGTGATTCTGTTATGATTGAGTCACCTTAGGAGGCAAAAATAGTAATGCTAGCTAAGTCCAGAAAACCAGAGAAGTTGGCAGCTATCGGATTGCAGACCTCTGAACCTATCAACACAACTAGCAGTAGCCGTGGGGGGCTCCTACGATGCCCTAGGCCCCTCGATCACAGCCGGAGGACTACATAGCCTAAAGACAGAAAGGGAAATCTAAACTGCCCCAGAGCAGATCCCAAAGCAAAAGGCAGCCCCCCACATATAATGACGGTGAAGCAAGAAGAAAGAACAAAACACAGACAGAAAGATAGACTGAGCAAAGATGGGGCCCACGCTAGCTTAGATAGGAAAGGACAGGAAGGCTGCTGTCTGCAATCCGTGAAAAACCCTATGAAAATAAGAGCCAACCAACTGACAGTAAAAAAGGCCCTGAAGACGCTAGGCTTCAAAAAAGCTATGTCAGTACTCAGGAATATTCTGAAGACAGAGCAACAGGCAAAAGGAGATTCAGCTCACCCCAGCAGGGAATGGCAGAATCCAGAAAAGCAAGGAAAACAAAACACTAATGCAAAAAGGCAAAGCAGAAATCTTAGCTTTAGATGAGCAGGAATCAGACTGGTTTCCTAGAAGTCCACAGAGAAATCACCCGCAGGCCAGAAGGGCGTCGGCAGCCTTATATCCAGTCATTAACTCCACTCAGCCAGTCATCATCATCAGCCCCAGGTGTTTGACAATCAGGCTCACTACCTTTCTTCACCAGAAGAGGGAGTTCCTCGGGCCTCAGTAGTGAAGGGGAAAATGAACTCACAACAGTCAGCGATGTGAGGGTAAGTATGATGGGGGAGGATGGGGGAGCCGAGTGGAGCCATATATACAAGGGAGGCCGGGAGACTGGGAGCGGAGCCATATATACAAGGGAGGCCGGGAGACTGGGAGCGGAGCCATATATACAAGGGAGGCTGGGAGACTGGGAGCGGAGCCATATATACAAGGGAGGCCGGGAGACTGGGAGAGGAGCCATAGATACAAGGGAGGCCGGGAGACTGGGAGCAGAGCCATATATACAGGGGAGGCCGGGAGACTGGGAGCGGAGCCATATATACAAGGGAGGCCGGGAGACTGGGAGCGGAGCCATATATACAAGGGAGGCTGGGAGACTGGGAGCGGAGCCATATATACAAGGGAGGCCAGGAGACTGGGAGCGGAGCCATAGATACAAGGGAGGCCGGGAGACTGGGAGCAGAGCCATATATACAGGGGAGGCCAGGAGACTGGGAGCGGAGCCATATATACAAGGGAGGGAGAGTGGAAGCAGAGCCATATATAGGGGAGGCCAAGAGACTGGGAGCGGAGCCATATATACAAGGGAGGGAGAGTGGAAGCAGAGCCATATATACAGGGGAGGCCGGGAGACTGGGAGCGGAGCCATATATACAAGGGAGGCTGGGAGACTGGGAGCGGAGCCATATATACAAGGGAGGCTGGGAGACTGGGAGCGGAGCCATATATACAAGGGAGGCCGGGAGACTGGGAGCGGAGCCATAGATACAAGGGAGGCCGGGAGACTGGGAGCAGAGCCATATATACAGGGGAGGCCGGGAGACTGGGAGCGGAGCCATATATACAAGGGAGGGAGAGTGGAAGCAGAGCCATATATAGGGGAGGCCAGGAGACTGGGAGCGGAGCCATATATACAAGGGAGGGAGAGTGGAAGCAGAGCCATATATACAGGGGAGGCCGGGAGACTGGGAGCGGAGCCATATATACAAGGGAGGCCGGGAGACTGGGAGCGGAGCCATATATACAGGGGAGGCCGGGAGACTGGGAGCGGAGCCATATATACAGGGGAGGCCGGGAGACTGTGAGCGGAGCCATATATACAGGGGAGGGAGAGTGGGAGCGGAGCCATATATACAGGGGAGGCCGGGAGACTGGGAGCGGAGCCATATATACAAGGGAGGGAGAGTGGAAGCGGAGCCATATATACAGGGGAGGCCGGGAGACTGGGAGCGGAGCCATATATACAAGGGAGGGAGAGTGGAAGCGGAGCCATATATACAAGGGAGGCCGGGAGACAGGGAGCGGAGCCATATGCACAGGGGAGGCCGGGAGACTGGGAGCGGAGCCATATATACAGGGGAGGCCGGGAGACTGGGAGTGGAGCCATATATACAGGGGAGGGAGAGTGGGAGCGGAGCCATATATACAGGGGAGGCTGGGAGACTGGGAGCGGAGCCATATGTACAGGGGAGGCTGGGAGACTGGGAGCGGAGCCATATATACAGGGGAGGCCGGGAGACTGGGAGCGGAGCCATATATACAGGGGAGGGAGAGTGGGAGCGGAGCCATATATACAGGGGAGGCCGGGAGACTGGGAGCGGAGCCATATATACAAGGGAGGGAGAGTGGAAGCGGAGCCATATATACAGGGGAGGCCAGGAGACTGGGAGCGGAGCCATATATACAAGGGAGGGAGAGTGGAAGCGGAGCCATATATACAGGGGAGGCCGGGAGACTGGGAGTGGAGCCATATATACAAGGGAGGCCGGGAGACTGGGAGTGGAGCCATATATACAGGGGAGGCCGGGAGAATGGGAGCGGAGCCATATATACAGGGGAGGGAGAGTGGGAGCGGAGCCATGTATACAAGGGAGGGAGATTGGGAGCAGAGCCATATATACAGGGGAGGGAGAGTGGGAGCGGAGCCATGTATACAGGATGGGACAGGGGAGCCATGTATACAGGATAGAAGAGTGGGAGCAAAGCCATGTATACAGGATGCGACAGGGGAGCCATGCATACAACAGGGGGAGCCACACAGAGCTGCACAGGACGGGGGGAACCACACATACATTTTCTGATGATTAGAAAATAATCAGTATGTACAGTACTCCAGTACAATTTTTCTTAAGTGCTCAGTGCTCCATTTCCTTCTAGGTTCCAATCATCATTAGCAGTGACGGTCATCAGTAGAAGTAGCGGGTGCTCCCACTGAATCAGAGAAACAAGCCAGGTGCTCCCACTCATTCAAAACCTATGGTGAGTTGAGTCACATTAAAAATGTTATAATTAAATGATAAGTATGCACTGCTAAACTACAACCGCGTCCATAGCCCCGCCCCCTTATGACCAAAGCCCCACCCCTGTCACACCTCCATCCCCGCCCTGCCGGGCCATGGAAGAATGGTCTTGGTTCAAGCCGGTCCCTGGTGCAAAAAAGGTTGGGGACCACTGTTTTAAAGCATCGCTCTATTTCCCCACTGTTTTTGGGGTCAGAGCCTGGCTTCTGCTGTCCACATTAGTCCACTTAAAAAGTTGTTTAGTGCCCTACGCAAAGCAGTAATCCAAACATTTCCTACTGCCTGCTACCAAGTATGCACCAGGCCATTTTCCATGCTGTTTTTTGTGGTCACAGCCTGCCTTCAGCTTTCCACATTATTCCACTTAAAAAGGCGGTTAGTGCTCTATGCAAAGCAGTAGTCCAAACATTTCCTACTGCCTGCTACCAAGCACGCACCAGGCCATTTTCCTCGCTGTTTTTGTGATCACAGCCTGCCTTCTGCTGTCCACATTAATCCACATAAAAAGGCGGTTAGTGCCCTATGCAAAGCAGTAGTCCAAACATTTCCTACTGCCTGCTACCAAGCACGCACCAGGCCAATTTCCCCGCTGTTTTTGTGATCACAGCCTGCCTTCTGCTGTCCACATTAATCCACTTAAAAGGCGGTTAGTGCCGTACACAAAGCAGTAGTGCAAACATTTCCTACTGCTTGCTACCAAGCATGCACCAGGCCATTTTCCCGGCTGTTTTTGTGGTCACAGCCTGCCTTCTGCTGTCCACATTAGTCCACATAAAAAGGCGATTAGTGCCCTATGCAAAGCAGTAATCCAAACATTTCCTACTGCTTGCTACCAAGCATGCACCAGGCCATTTTTCTCGCTGTTTTTGTGGTCATAGCTTGCCTTTTGAATGTGCTTAACCTAGTTGTTCAGAAATTGCTGTACCTACTTGAGAAGGTGCGCCATATTAGTGCCCATTTCCACCATTCCTCTTCTGCTTCTGCTGGTCTTACAGTGCTGCAAAAATGCTTGAATTTGCCAAGACACCAACTCATTTGCGACCTGCCCACGCGGTGGAACTCAACCTATCATATGTTGGCGAGGACTAGTGAGCAGCAGAGGGCAGAAGCTGAATACCAGCTCCAACATGCCTGTCAGACTGAAAGTCAGTCACCACACATAACAACTGTCGAGTGGGTGTGGATCACTGACATTTGTGAGGTTCTTGAGAACTTTGAGTACTGCACCAATCTCGTGAGCGGTGATCAGGCTATTATCAGCGTAACCATCCTGCTGCTGTGTCTCTTGAAACAATCACTGCATAATCTCAAAGAGGAAGCTTTGAGTGCCCAGCATGTTGGTATGGAGCCAGATTTCACAATGAGTGATACTACCCAGCCCAGCCAATAATCTGAGGCAACATTGGGTGATGAGGAGGATGAGGAGGGAGAGGACTTATAATTCTCTGCTACCGAGGGGACTTCTAATGCTACACGGGGGATACCCAACCCAAGTTTCATGTCTATGCAGCCTGAATGGGCTGGAGAGGAGGATATGGAGGAGTCAGCATGAGGAGAGGATGGGTACTGTTCCTACTGTTGGAATACAGAACATTTGCCTTTTAGCGGCTTGGCTCACATGGCACAGTTCATGTGTAAGTGTCTGTGGCAAGACCCTTGCGTGATACACATTTTATCCAAAAACCAATACTGGTTGGCCACCTTTCTGGATCCACTGTACAAAGAAAAATTTCCTTCTCTTCTTTTGGAGTCACCAAAGAGTTTTACAATGTAATCGATCAAGAGGGCTGTTGTAGATCAGTTGCTGAAAACATCACCCTCAGCCAAGGGATAATGAGGAGAGACTCGAACACCAGGTCCAACAGAGGTGGGGGAAAAAATGTGCACAAATTAATTTGGCAATTTTCAATAAAACAGCACAACAGCAAGGGCTATCTGTGCCTGTAACAAGGCTAAGGAGGGAGAAGTTGCAGAACATGGTCAAGGGGCACTTAAGTGACCATACGTGCGTCCTTTCTGGCGCTTCAGTTCCCTTTAATTATTGCATGTCCAAGCTGAACACTTGGCCCGACCTCTCCTTATACACCTTGGAGGTGCTGGCCTGCCCTGCTGCTAGTGTGATATCAGAACGTGTTTTCAGTTCCACTGAGTCAATCATCACTGATAGGCGCACATGCCTCTCCACGGAAAATGCAGACAGCCTTACTCTGATTAGATTCAACAAGGTCTGGATATCCCCACAGTTTGCAATCCCTCCAGATGACAGCAAGCCAACCTAAATTGACCAAAAATGTTGATTCATGCTACTGCTGTTAACATCACCCACTTCCCATAAAAACCCATTTCCTTCCTTCGTCAACCATGACTCAGCCCATAGGGCAAATTTTTACAAACCCTATGCACATTGTGCAGTGGACAAACCAGGACAGTATTCCTACTCCAGCCTAACTACTATTTGTGATCGGAGGCCCTTGGGATGGTGGCTTCCTGCGTCAACCATGAGTCAGCCCATAGGGCTAATTTTTTATAAACCCTATGCACATTGTGCACTGAACAAACTAGGACAGTATTCCTACTCCAGCCTAACTACTATTTGTGATTGGAGGCCCTTGGGATTGTGTCTACCTGCGTTAACCATGATTTAGCCCATAGGGCTAATTTTTACAAACCCTATGCACATTGTGCAGTGGACAAACCAGGACAGTATTCCTACTCCAGCCTAACTACTATTTGTGATCGGAAGCCCTTGGGATGGTGGCTTCCTGCGTCAACCATGAGTCAGCCTATAGGGCTAATTTTTTATAAACCCTATGCACATTGTGCACTGAACAAACTAGGACAGTATTCCTACTCCAGCCTAACTACTATTTGTGATTGGAGGCCCTTGGGATGGTGACTTCCTGTGTCAACCAAGACTCAGCCCATAGGGCAAATTTTTACAAACCCTATGCACATTGTGCAGTGGACAAATCTTGAATTGTGACAGGTTGTCCCACATTCTGACTGAGATAGGGGATACATATTCAATAGAAATGTACACTGACTGTTGATGACTGAGTGATGATCTCTGAAATCTTGAATTGATGCCCACAACTACTACAGTAGTCCAATGTAGAAAATGTTTGTCAAGGGAGGCCCTTGTCATGGTATCTTCCTGCATCTATGACACAGCCCCCAGGAATAATTTTTTCAAATACAATGCACATTCTGCCCTCGACCAAGTAGTTCAGTATCAAGACCAGGGGTGGATTAAGGGTAGCCAGGGCCCCGGGCTGTTCAGACTCTGTGGGCACCCCGGTCATGTGATGGGGTCATCATATACCTGAAACAGATTATTCCAGAAAAATAGTTGCTGAGTGAAACTATAATCTGTCCAATAAAGTGAAAAAGTATAGGTCATACAAGGGGATCACCCGACACAGAATTTGGCAAAAACATATAAATCTTTATTTGGACACAGATAACAAACAGAGTTTAAAAACATTAAAAATCGTCACTCATGTGACATCCACAAACAAAGGCCCATAATAGAGCCACACCTCCCTGGCTATACACTCCTGATGTAACACAATATGTGGTCTAAATCAGTGTAGTATATAAATAGCACACCACATGTAATCACAATATAAATGTATGAAAAAGAGTGCACTCCAAATGGATAATATACTTATAGAACAATTGTAATGAATATAAAGGCGTGAGAACAACGCCCTGGAACCTGAAATAAAATGCAATTGTAGTATGTGTGAAAAAAGGCGTATGATCATACACGGATATCAAATGTTGTGAAAATCAGATGTAGCGACAAGAGCCGTCACAAACTCCGTGACCACAATAATGATCCTATAACCGCCCCAACAACATCATGCTAGGTATACATAATAAAGTACAGAGGAGCTGATAACCCTCTGTACAGAACCAAAATACAGCCCCCAGAAAACCTGTATGGTAAACAGGGCCATACAATGCAACCAATCATCTGCATCACCAATTGGAGTAGCACAAACACAAGATGTAATAAACACCTATGTCATCCATGAATAGACCCTATGGCTTAATGCACAGGCGTCATATAGAAACAGGAGTGCACCCAAGGAGGGCTGAGACCCGACACGTTGCGCCACACTCGGTGGCTTCGTCAGGGGTACTACAAGCCCATCACCTGTGTCCTTAAATACATTTAGGTAATTGCTGATAAAACACAGCTGAGTACAAGCTTACCAAGGAAGCGGCGGTAGATGGTCACCATGTGTGTTCCATTGCGGCGCAGGCAGCTCGGAGTGTAGAGATGACATCATCTTGTGCGCCGGCGCCAGCGTCCGTAACCCGGAAGTGTTGGGTGTGCAGTGGAAAAGGTCACAATCATAGAGCAATACTGCGCCTGCGCAAGGCTGTAAATAGTATAGGCAGAACAGTAAACGGACGCTACCATCATTATACCACTCAGAACCATGCCACGATTATATCTAGCTGCTAAATAAAACTTGCATCAGTAGTGTTGGCACCATGTTTAGGATAACACTTATTAATAGAAGGCTATGCATATTGTAGAAAGTTGTTTGTTGGGGATTATATCGCAAAAAGGGCCAGGATATAAAACCACCACAAACAGCTAAATAATGTGAACAGTACCAAAAATCCGATTTTAAATTAAGACCTTGTATAAATATGAATATGAGACATAAACAACGAAGCAGCACTCATCCACTTAAGACTGTAAATATATGCAGAGCCATCTAGTATTGGCATAGACGGTAGCAACCCACTGCATGTATGTATAAAAATTGATGATTCCACAAACAAAGGCAGCACGTATGCCAGAACAAATATCCGCAAGGCAGTAAAAAGTATACTAAATTTACATGAACCACTAGACTTGAAATGATCATAATGATGACCCTAATGAGAAACCATATCCTATCAGGATTTCTACAAACTATGGCTTAACTCAATTATCTGTAAATTCCATCTCTCTAAAAGCATCACCACATAATATATAAATGAATAACGTCACACAGAGTCCATCAAAGAGATGCCATGTGCCGACTGACAAGCGACTCAGTAGGTCACTGTTCAATCAACACACTACCAATCTCAGATACCCTCCGCATATCCCCCCAAAAAAATCAAGTCTTTCAAAATAGACTGATTTTTATTATAATTGTAGTAATGCTTATTGTCTTGCAGTAATCAAAATAAATAATGTACTCTAGTCATACATAGGAAATAATCAAGTTGTAAAGACCAAAAGGTCGACTAAAGCAAAACAATTGATCAAGCCACCAACATAAATGTATTGTAATAGCTCGAATGGCGAGAGAGATCAATTAATCAAACGTTACCGTTAGTGGATAGTCCAAATTGTCGACCTAAGGTTTATTAATTGATACACCGAACACCATATAATAGACATTACTGTCCAGATATTAGCTAAGTGCATTTGTCAAAGGACTCATAGCCCTTTTAAGAATCTTAGACATCAAACATCCGAACAATGGGGGTGTGTTGGTGGATACCAGTTAGATAATCACAAACATGGTGTGCTATTTATATACACAAAGTACGGTATATGAAGGAAAACTACCAAAGGCCCAAAAACAAGTGACACAAAACTATCCAAGTCGTGGCTAGAAAACAGCAGCGCCATCCCTCGCTCAAACAATGACTAAGTCCCGCTTTAGATGGATTCAATTTCAGATGAAACCTAGAAGGACTAAAAAATGCCTGGGCCTTACAAATACAATTTCAATCAAGATTGTTTATAGAATCCAGTAAATAATAAGTCCTCGTTGAGGCCAGACGGCATCAGGCTGTTGAGATTAAAAATCCACTTTGATTCACGCCTGAGTAATTCAAGAGTAATATCACCCCCTCTAATGTCCGGCTGGATTATCTCTAGTCCCATGATCTTGGTGCCATTCCATTGGGAACTGTGTGTCGTCAAATAGTGTGAGGCAACAGTGGTCAATGTTTTCCCTTTCTCCATATCCTTCTTCGCCGTCGTAATGCAAGAGAAGTGATGCTGGATCCTTTTCCTTAGCTCTTGTGTTGTTTGTCCAACATAGATTTTCAAACACGGACAGATCAAAGCATATACAACATTCCGAGATTTACAATTAACATAACACTGAGTGGTAATCTGGAATGGAAAAGAAGGCAGAGTAAGAGCGTTGGCACACATAGTAAACGAACAAATGTTACAGTTACCACAGGGAAAGGTGCCTATTAAACACGTGCCTCTGTTAAGCCTAGTGACTGGACGTCTAAAATGACTATGGCTCAAACAGTCATTTAAATTTTTGGCCCTTCTCGCCACCAAATTCGGTCGTACAGAAATATGGGGTTTCAATCTAGGCTCACTTAAAAGCATGCCCCAATGTTTAGATAGAATGCCCCTAATATCCTGCCACTGGTTGTTGAATGTGGTGATAACCCCAAGTGGTCTAGGGGGACCCCTAACACGAGTCTCAAGTAGACTGTCTCTGTCCACATCCCTGGCGGCCCTAAAAGCCCGCGAGATTACCTTTCTGGGATAGCCTCTCCTTTTAAATCTTGTAGTCAAATCCTGTGCTTGCAATAAGAACTCTTCCTGTGTGCTGCAATTCCTCTTCACTCGATAAAATTGGCCCTTCGGAATACCGTTCCTGAGGTGCTGAGGGTGAAAGCTCGAAAAATGCAGCAAACTATTGGTGGCGGTGGGCTTACGGAACAGAGAAGTGGAAATAACAGAATCCTTAGATCGAAGTTTCAAATCCAAGAATTCGACCTCTGTTTGTGAAATGTGCGAGGTTAAACGTATATTCCATGGATTATTATTAAGTGTTTCCACAAACAATTGGCATTCATCCAGGGTGCCTGTCCAGAGAAATAGAATATCATCAATATAGCGATACCATTTGATGACATATTTGGAAAAAGCCTCCAGACAGTACACCCGAGTAAGCTCCCACCACCCCAAAAACAAATTTGCGTAAGCGGGCGCACACCGTGCGCCCATAGCGGTCCCAGTCACTTTCCTGTAATATGTGCGATCAAAAATGAAATGATTCTTATCCAATATGAAATGTAATAATTCCAATAAGAATGAATCATGTTTCCTGTCGCCTGTTGTATTAAGATCCAAGAAGTAAGAGACGGCCTGTAAGCCCAGGTCATGTTGTATGCACGTGTAAAGGGACTCAACATCCAGAGTAACAAGCCAGACACCAGAAGGGACCTGAAGAACACGTAATTGTTGGATCAGAAAGGTGGAATCTCTTACGAACGACCTAAGAGAGGAAACCAGAGGTTGTAGAAAATAATCCACATAAATACACGGTCGTTCCAACAAACTCCCTATCCCCGATACAATAGGTCTGCCGGGGGGTACCTGTAATGATTTGTGGATCTTAGGGATCATGTAGAATGTAGGTATCCTTGGATGTTGACAAGTCAAAAATTCTTTCTCACGTTTGTTGATGATATTATTGAGGAATGCTGAATCCAACAAACGGTCCAATTTGTCTTTAAATACACGAGAAGGGTCTGAGGGTAAAATTTGATAACAATTTGAATCCATTAGTTGTCGTTTTGCTTCACGAACATAAAGCTCTACTGGCCAAATAACCAAATTGCCCATTTTGTCAGCTTCCCGTATAACAAAGTCCCGATTAGACCCCAATCTTTTGATTACAGCCTGTTCCTGTATACTCAAGTTTCTATCTCTATTTCTGTCTACTCGCAAGGACTTAATGTCGCGACACACAGTATTGAAAAAACTTTGTACCGTGGGGAACAGTGAGAAAGAAGGGGTAGCCTGTCAAATATCCATTGACCTAGTCAATTTACTCTTCAGTTAGGAAGAAAATTTTCATTTATATGAGGAAATGATTGGGCGGAGCGGCGAGGCGTGGGCGCCGGGGTCTCACACTGCCCGTGGTAGGCCGGCACCGGTGGACACCAGGCCGAGGCACAGCTTGTTGGTTTCCTCCTCGTCTTGCTCTGTGCTGTGGGCTGGAGCCGGGGTTGTTGTCGTTTTAGTCCCATCCCTGAACTGCCTCCTGGGTACATGATGAACGGTGAAGGGATTCACGCTCTCGGGCACTAGAGCTCACACAGGCACTGGATTCGTGTGTCAGAACAGTATGGGGTTTATTGAACTCCATAAACTTGTACAGTTCAGTAAATGAAAAACAGTCTTTTCAGGCAAAACTGGAATAACAAAAATCAGTCCTTTTACAATGAATGCAAAATAACGGGGTCTCCCCCAGACGGCTGCCCCAGGCTCAGTCCTTGGTGCTCACACACAGCTCAACTAGCCTCGGCTGGGACACACAACTGGTGATACTTGCCGCTCTCTGCACTAGGCCACTGCAGTCTCTTTTGCGATTCTCGTCTATCTCTCCCTCAGCTGTGACCAGGGATCACACAGCCTGGATCTAGTCATAGCTGTCCAGGGGCAGCTGATCAGGATGTCGCCCTGCCTGACTGAGGTCTCCTGTAATGGGTATAATGACTGGTCAGTGTCGGTGTAATGTCAGCAGTCCCATGTAACTGACTCAACAGGATGACCCTGGTACTGGCCCCACTGCCTCCTCCTCAGGCCCTATCCCCCCTCTCCATCATCTCCTCTATGGCCCCTCTCTCCAGGGCAGTCTTCTTGCTATGTGGCCTTGCTCTCTCCCATGTCACCCCCTCCTCAGGATCGCCTCCTATGTGGCCCCTAGCCCTCCTATGTGGCCCTTCTCCTAAGGACTGGGCTTCGCCTACAGTTCTCCTCTCCACCTCTAGGGGCGCCACCTGATGTTCTTCTCTAGTGCACAAGTGTCGCCCCCTCTGATTGGTCGCCGCGCCGTCCCATGGCGGTGCAGGCTATATGGAGATATTCGGTGTAGCCCCCCCCCCGGTCACCCTGCTGTGCCAGTGACTTAACCACGGTGGTGACTCTGGGGCTTCCCCGGTGTTCGTAAGCCGATATATAGCAGAGAACTTTATGTCCTGGGAGGAGGGCAATCAGTGCATGGCAGTGTGACCCCGGCCCGAACGCCACCTCGGGAGGGGGCACAGCCACACGTCTGTGGCACCAAGGACAAAGGGGCACAGTGACTGGAAGCAGCTGGGCAGGAGGGTGGCACAGGCTTCTCCTCAGCAGCTGCTCTGTGGGGGATGCTGTAGCTTGGACTCTCCGGCTTCTGTCCCTTCAGCACCTACCTTACAGCGCTCACCGCTGTCATTAGGTGCAGACACCGGCTGTTGTGCGCGGCTCCCCCACAGGACTCTTCCACACCAGGTACAGAGGGGGCGTGCTGTACTTCAGCCCATTTGTGTCTTCTCAGTGAGATATACCTGCTTCACATTTATTACAGTAAGCCGCATCTATATTATTCAGCGATGTTTCTTCTGCTGTGAGGAGACCATTCCCCAGCGAGGAGCGCAGGCAAATAGCCTCAAGAAAAAGCTCCCCCCTACATTGCAGTGAGCAGATGGTACAGTCCACCATGAGCAGCAACACTGCAAGCAAGGAAGAACAGAAATAATCAGATGGGAGGGGCTGCTCTGCCGCTGTGACTGTCGGCAGCGTGAAGCCCGAGCTCCGGCAGAGCTGCACCTCATGCTGAGGCCACCAACCTAAAGAAGATCTCCTGAGTCCTGACTAACACAGCTACAAGATGGAGGCTCTCCTGGACAGACACCTGGCTCCACTGTCCGGGACCTGAGCTCCAAAGATCAGTGGCGGATTATAATGGGGCAATTTACCCTGGGCTGGTGGGCCCCCCCACACCACTGGGCCCTGGGCTACCGCCCAGATTGACCTCATTATAATCCGCCACCGATCAAGATATCTTCTCTTCCGATATAATCTGGGGAATATTATCAATACTCCAACCCATCCTGGAGGGGAGGAACCATATACAGTGGGTACAGAAAGTATTCAGATCCCTTTAAATTTTTAATTCTTTGTATCATTGGAGCCATTTGGTAACTTCAAAAAAGGTCATTTTTTAGGAATTTTTGCAAATTTATTAAAAAAGAAAAACTGAAATATCACATGGTCATAAGTATTCAGACCTTTTGCTCAGACACTCATAGTTAAGTCACATGCTGTCCATTTCCTTGTCATCCTCCTTGAGATGGTTCTACTCCTTCATTGGAGTCCAGCTGTGTTTAGTTAAACTGATAGGACTTGATTTGTAAAGGCACACACCCGTCTACATAAGACCTCACAGCTCACAGTGCATGTCAGACTAATTGAGAATCATGAGGTCAAAGGAACTGTCCAAGGAACTCACAGACAGAATTGTGGCAAGGCACAGATATGGACAAGGTTACAAAAGAATTTCTGCAGTACTCAAGGTTCCTAAGAGCACAGTGGCCTCCATAATCCTTAAATTGAAGAAGTTTGGGACCACCAGAAGTCTTCCTAGACTTGGCCATCCAGCTAAACTGAGCAATCGTGGGAAAAGAACCTTGGTGAGAGAGAGGTAAAGAAGAACCCCAAGATCACTGTGGCTGAGCTCCACAGATGCAGTAGGGAGATGGAAGAAAGTTCCACAAAGTTAACTATAACTGCAGTCCTCCACCAGTCAGGCCTTTATGGCAGAGTGATCCGACGGAAGCCTCTCCTCAGTGCAAGACATATGAAAGCCCGCATAGAGTTTGCTAAAAAACACATGAAGGAATTCCAGACTATGACAAATAAGATTCTCTGCTCTGGTGAGATGAAGATAGAGCTTTTTGGTGATAATTCTAAGCGGCATGTGTGGAGAAAAACAGGCACTGCTCATCACCTGCCAAATACAATTCCAACAGTGAAACACAGTGGTGGCAGCATCATACTATGGGGGTGTTTTTCAGCTGCAGGGACAGGACGACTGGTTGCAATTGAAGGAAACATGAATGCGACCAAGTATAGAGATATCCTGGATGAAAACCTCTTCCAGAGTGCTCAGGACCTCAGACTTGGCCGAAGGTTCACCTTCCAACAAGACAATGATCCTAAGCACACAGCTAAAATAACAAAGGAGTGGCTTCAGAACAACTCTGTGACCATTCTTGACTGGCCCAGCCAGAGCCTTGACCTAAACCCAATTTAGCATCTCTGGAGAGACCTGAAAATGACTGTCCACCAACATTCACCATCCAACCTGACAGAACTGGAGAGGTTCTGCAAGTAACAATGGCAGAGGATCCCCAAATCCCGGTGTGAAAAACTTGTTACATCATTCCCAAGAAGACTCATGGCTAGCTATACTAGCTCAAAATGGTGCTTCTACTCAATACTGAGCAAAGGGTCTGAATACTTATGACCGTGTGATATTTCAGTTTTTCTTTAACAAATTTACAAAAATTTCTACATTTCTGTTTTTTTCAGTCAAGATGGGGTGCAGAGCATACATTATTGAGAAAAAAATGAACTTTTTTGAAGTTGTGATTTGCCAAATGGCTGCAATGAAACAAAAAGTGAAAAATGTAAAGGGGTCTGAATACTACTTCCATACCCACTGTATCCTTTGTCTATTGACTTGCCCAAGAGATATAATTGAGCTTGTCATCCAGTTGACTAGCACAGATATATTTTTCCGGTTCACAGAGTTCACCCAAACCTGAGGATCGCAGGCCACACTCACTGCTACCTTATAATACACCATGTCTCTTGCCCTTTTTCCATGTAGTCTCTGCCCTTAAATGAGTTAAATAATAGAGTGAGGTACGTACAATATGAATAAGTGAGGGCACTCTGAAATGTACACAAGAGGGCCCTCCAAAATTTCTAAAGGAGGGCACTTCCAAATGTATGTTACAGGGCCAAATGAGGGCTCTCGTTAAACTCAGGTTTCCTGCCTACTGCAGGCCCTCTGAACATTTGAATTGAGGGCCGCAGAATCACATGGAGGTTGAGGAAGGAGGGGAGGAGGAGGGTGAAGCCCAACGCTACAATGGGCACATTGTAAACTGCTATGAAATATGTATTCCACTATCTGATTATCAATGAGAGAGGGACAGCCCAAATGTATAAGTAACAGCAGTACTTTCAAAATGCATACTACAGGGCAACCTGAGGCCTCTCAGGTCAAAGATCAGCATACCTACTGGTACGATGTAGCTGGCCTTGTAAAGTGCTGGGGAATAGCTAACTAAAAATGATGAATGACAGAGGGACTCACAAAATGTATAAGTCATGGCCCTCCCAATTGTAAAAGGCAAAAAAAAAAACAACAGTTTGTGTGAACCAAAGCTAAAAGGCATATTTTTTGTTTCTCTAGTTTATTTAGCCTTATATACAAGTGATTATGCAGGAAAAACTGTTTCTTAACCTTTTTCGTGTGTTAAATGCAATTTAGGTTAGGTTTGGTAGTTGCTCTTGTGTATTTGAAAAAGTGGCGTAATACTGCGACAAACTTATTCCCAGAAGCCATATATGAGTCAGAAATGCATGCAGGCATACTCTCCAGGCTCTTCCCATTCTGCATCATCACTTTCCCATCCATTTCAGCCTTTTCCTCAGCCCCCAGATCCCTTTGTAGGGTCCACCAGAAAATTACTCGCATTACCCATTGACTTGCATTGTACTCGCTATTCGGAACGAATACATGATTTTTAGAAAGTACTCTTTACGAGTATAGCGATTACGAATATTACGGTACTCGCTCATAGTTAGTGACTTGAATTACAAGCTACACCAGCACGGTCACAGGAAGCCGCAACAGGTGTACCATGTGAACTTGCTCAAACCATAGCGAGATCGGGAGTCGCTGGAAGCTCCTTAACTGGGGGCCGTCCCAATGCCAAAGTGGAGGCGGTCACCATCACGGAGACTCTAACACCTGCCCAGAAGCAACAGTGTCAAGAACTGCTGCAGCGGAACCGTTACCTGTTCTCGGAGTTGCCAGGGCATACACAGGTGGTGGAACACGATGTGTTAACAGAGCCGAATGTAAGGGTGAACGTCAAGCCCTATAGAATCCACAAGGCATGCTGGGAGATCATATCAAAGGAGGTCAAGAGAATGCTAGACCTCAGTGTGATAGAGGAGTCAAAAAGTGGATGGTCGAGTACCATCGCCCTCATTCCAAAGCCCAATGGCGAGTGGCGGGTTTGTAACAACTACCACAGGCTGAACAATGTGCCAGTGTTGAAGCGTATCTGATGCCTCATGTGGACAAACTGATTGAGTGACTTGGGCCTGCAAGGCACATCACAACCCTTGATCTGACGAAGGGGTACTGGCAGATCACCATGTCCCAGAGCGCCAAGGAGAAGATGGCTCTCTCGATGCCAGATGGGTGTTTCCAATACACCAGCATGCCATTTCGTCTGCAGGAGGCCCCAGCTACTTTACAGAGGGCGATGGATCGTATCTTGGCTCCACATAAGAAATATGCCGCAGCCTACCTTGATGACATTGTCATCCTCTGACCTGACTGGAATTGTCATTTTCCAAAGGTACAGGTGATCCTGTATGCATTAAGGAAAGCTGGGTTCACCGTAAATCCCAAAAAGTGTGCCATCGGGAAGGAAGAAGCCAAGTACTTGGGTTACATCACTGGGAGAGGCAAAATCAAGCCACAGTTAAATATGATTGAGGCAATTCAGAAGTGGCCACAACCGCTTTCAAAGAGGCAAGTGAAGGTGTTTATTGGAATTGTGCAGTATTACTGGCGGCGTATCCCAAGTTTCGCCATGATTGACATACCATTGATGGATCCGCTCAAGCTCACCAAGTTTACGATGGTGAAATGGGCTATTGACACAGAAAGGGCATTTCAGGAGCTGAAGAAGGCTCTGTGCGAACAGTCTGTCCAGATCACACCAGACTTTAGCAAAGAATTTGTGGTCCAGATGGATGCTTCACAAGTCCAGTTGGGAGCTGTGCCGTCTCAGGAAATAAATAGAGAAGAGCCTCCCATCTTGTATTTGAGACAGAAACTCTTTTCCCGTGAGAAAAACGTCACAATTGTTGAGGAGTGTTTAGCCATAATTTGGGCCGTGGATACACTGAAACATTACCTGCTATTCCGTAAGTTTAAGGTACTATCAGACCATGCCCCTCTGAGATGGTTAAGAGAGAAGATGGGTAAGAATGCCCGATTGACTAGGTGGTTCTTAGCCCTTCAAAACTACAATTTCCATTTAGAGCATAAGCCAGGAAAGTTACATGGTAACGCAGATGCTCTCTCCCGAATCCCCTGTTTGGTGTCCGAAGGTGCCAAAACCCCTGGCTTTGGGCAGAGGGGGGAATGTGTGACTGGGTCAGTGATATGAAACCAGAATATTTTCTGCCAGCACACTACGTGTTGTGAGGGTTAAATTAAAGTTGCATACATGGACTGGTTTTAGTGGACACCTATAGAGTGGGGGGAAGATGTCCAACCTATCTCCACTTGCAGGGTTGGCACAACTTACAGGACCTGTGTGACATCACAGTCATGTGATCAGTCACATTGCCTTGATGTTAAATGGCTGGCCTTGAGAGGCAGTCTGTGTGTTATTTTTGGAGAGGAAAGATTCTAAAATGGTAGCCCAGGTGGAGCTGAAGACACATGGGGGTCTGAGAGGGGAATTCTTCAGACAACTGGACTTTGGAATACGTTATCTTTTTGTTTTCCCGTTATGCCAGAAAGGAATGTTTACTTTGCTGAACCCAGCGGTGGTTTATGCTGTTCCACAATAAACCAGCAGGTGTTTTACCATAAGAAGCGTTCCTGTGTCTACCTTGGATTGCAGCTGAGGGAGTCAACCCCTCACACAGGCTACCAAAAAAGCCAAGCAAAACGCTGGACAGCCAGTTAGGGAATGAATGGACCAGTGGTCGAGTTTATCATGTCGATCAATGCGGGACTCGGCAGTCAGACATCCATCAATCAATAAGTTATCACTTATCTTGAACAGGGAGAGGTTAAACTTCCAATCATGTAATCTCTAATGGAAATAATCTTCACTTTATTTATTCAAGAAAGAACAAGTGACCTCTATACACAGCACAATCCAGTATTCCAAGACCAACATACCAATAATACCACATACAAAGAACAAATATCGCCGCACAACTGACCAGACCACATATTACCATCACATAGTGACTGAATAATACTACATACATGGAACAAATACTGTCACATTGTGACTAGGCTACATATTACCACAACATAGTGACCAAATAATACCACATACAAGTAACAAATACTGCCACACAATGACCAGACTACATACAGTATTAGCACCACACAGTGACCAAATAATAATACATACAAGGAAAAAATACTGCCACACAATGACCAGACCACATATTATCACCACATAGTGACCGAGTACTACAATATTAATCATTAATAAAAACCATAATAATAACACTAATATAATTAAAAGTGGCATTACACAGGAGCGCTGTAGATAGTATATAGGGTAAGTATACAGGTAATACAGTGATCATCAGTAACAATATACACTGAAGCTCTGTATAAAGTGTAAGTTTACAGGTTAATATAGTGATCACCAGTGACATTATCCTCAGAAGCTGCTTATATGGTGTAAATATGCAGGTAATCCAGTGATCACCAGTGACGTTGAAGTAATTCATCTCCACTTTTCTTTTTCATCTGTCTCAGATCGCTATTACTTCTTCATACCAAGACTTGTCTCTGCAGAAAGTAACACCCAGACATCTATAGCTGATCGCTTCTACAGCACATTCCTCACTTTTTCCCCTGACTTTTCACCATGCCAGATGAAGAAAAAAAGTTATGTACTGCCACCCTCTTCAGTAACAGGACCTCCCTTTTGTTTCCCTCATGACAAACAGTAGCCTCAAAAGTAGAATACACTGCTCAAAAAAAAGGGAACACTAAAATACCACATCCTAGATATCTCTGAATGAAATATTCCAGTTGCAAATCTTTATTCATTGCATAGTGGAATGTGTTCAGAACAATAAAACATAACAATTATCAATGTAAATCAAAATGAAAATCCCATGGAGATTGGGATTTGGAATGATACTCAAAATAAAAGTGGAAAATCAAATTACAGGCTGATCCAACTTCAGTGGAAATGCCTCATGACAAGGAAAAGATGCTCAGTATTTTGTGTGGCCTCCACGTGCCTGTATGACCTCCCTACTGTACAACACCTGGGCATGCTCCTGATGAGGTGGCAGATGGTCTCCTGAGGGCTCTACTCCCAGACCTGGACTAAAGCATCCGCCAACTCCTGGACAGTCTGTGGTGCAACGTGACGTTGGTGGATGAAGCGAGACATGATGTACCAGATGTGCTCAATCGGATTCAGGTCTGGGGTAGGCCAGTCCAT
The DNA here is from genome assembly GCF_039654945.1 of Dendrobates tinctorius. Lineage (NCBI taxonomy): Eukaryota > Metazoa > Chordata > Amphibia > Anura > Dendrobatidae > Dendrobates > Dendrobates tinctorius. The sequence continues at coordinate 11,999,388 of NW_027361773.1, forward strand.
AGCTTTAATGCCTTCATCTTGTAGGAACTGCTGACACACTCCAGCCACATGAGGTCTGGCATTGTCCTGCATTAGGAGGAACCCAGGGCCAACCGCACCAGCATATGGTCTCACAAGGGGTCTGAGGATCTTATCTTGGTACCTAATGGCAGTCAGGCTACCTCTGGGGAGCACATGGAGGGCTGCGCGGCCCTCCAAAGAAATGTCACCCCACACCATTACTGACCCACTGCCAAACCGGTCATGCTGAAGGATATTGCAGGCAGCAAATCGCTATCCACGGCATCTCCAGACTCTGTCACGTCTGTCACATGTGCTCAGTGTGAACCTGCTTTCATCTGTGAAGAGCACAGGGCGCCAGTGGCAAATTTGCCAATCCTGGTGTTCTGTGGAAAATGCTAAGCATCCTGTAAGGTGTTGGGCTGTGAGCACAATCCCCATCTGTGGACGTCAGGCACTCAGACCATCCTCATGTAGTCAGTTTCTAACCGTTTGTGTAGACACATGCAGATTTGTGGCCTGCTGGAGGTCATTTATCAGGGCTCTGGCAGTGCTCTGTTGTGAATTCGCTTTCTGGCCTCCCTCTTGTTATTACTAAAGGTAGTGGAGCTGGTCAAATTTACAGAGGGGTTGCGAGTTCTCTTTCTGGGCTCCCTCTGGTGGTTACTGGAGGTAATGGAGCTGATCTGATTAACAGTGGCTTGCCACCTGATAATGAGGACGATGATTGGAGATCTGGGGTTTCAGATTGGGATTTAAGACAGCCGACTCCCTCTATCCCTGCTGGTGATTTTCTTTCTGCCTCCTAAGGTCTTAGTTTCCAGCTCAGTCCCTGCATGTTCAGCTAAGTGTTCATTTGCTATTCTGTTTACTTTTTATCTGGTTTTGTCTATCTCAGTTTTGTGTGGGTCAGCCAGCTCCAGCTGGGGCTGTGCTGAATCACCGTCCATATGTTACTGCTTGTGACAGCTTTCTTTTGTCCCTTATTAGATTGGCCTCTTTTTGCTCTGCTTTCAGAATATACCAGAGTGCTGATATAGTGGGCGAAGTCGTGCAACTTCAGTATTTTTTGCATCAGACGTGTTGGACATTTTGCAGGGTTTTTTGTGTGATTGCAGACAGTGTCTTTCCTTTCCTGTCCTGTCTAGTCAGTGTGGGCCCCATCATTTGCTCAGTCTATTTTCCTGTCTGCGTTTGTGTTTTCATCTTGTCTCACCGACAATATATGTTTGGGGGCTATCTACTCCTTTGGGCTCTGCTCTGGGGCAGTTTAGATTTCCCCTTTCTTGCTTTAGGCTTAGTTAGCTCTCTGGCTGTGCCGAGGTGTCTAGGATCATCGTAGGCATGCTCCATGGCTACTGGTAGTTGTGTGGATAGGATCAGGGGTCTGCAATCCACTTAGTTACCAACCTCTCTGGTTTTCTGTGGCTTAGCCTGGGCCTGCTATCCTCCTCGGTGAACCAATCACAACAGTGATCCTCCTGTTCCTCCTTGCACAAAGGCGGAGGTAGCGGTCCTGCTCCTGGGTTGTTGCCCTCCTATGGCCCCATTCACGTCTCCTGGTGTACTGGCTTGTCTCCTGGTAGCACCTCCAGCCTCTGGACACTATGCTGATAGACACAGCAAATCTTCTTGCCACAGCTCGCATTGATGTGCCATCCTGGATGAGCTACACTACCTGAGCCACTTGTGTGGGTTGTAGAGTCCGTCTCATGCTACCACGAATGTGAAAGCACAACTAACATTCAAAAGTGACCAAAACATCAGCCAGAAAGCATTGGTATTGAGATGTGGACTGTGGCCCCCACCTGCAGAACCACTCTTTTAATGAGGGTGTGTTGATAATTGCCAATAATTTCCATGTGTTGTCTATTCCATTTGCACAACAGCATGTGAAATTGATTGTCAATCAGTGTTGCTTCCTAAGTAGACAGTTTGCTTTCACAGAAGTTTGATTTACTTGGAGTTATATTCTGTTGTTTAAGTGTTCCCTTTATTTTTTTGAGCAGTGTATATTACAACATTAATAATGTCACATAATTTGCCTCTACAGTAATTATGTCCCCCACTTGCCACCATAAACTAATCTATGTTCCTCATTCTGGTCCCCACACAGTAATTATGTCACTCATCCTGGCCCCTTCCTGTAATCATCTCCCTATCCTGTAATAATGTATTCCATCCTGGCCCTTTTTCTGTAATGGCCCCCTCTGGGGGCCCTTTCTGTAATAATGTCTCCCATCCTGAGTATATTTATTTAATAATGTTCTCTGTTATGAGCCCTTTTATTTAATAATGTCCCCATCCTGGGTCCCTGTTATTTTTATAATGTCCCTTATCCCAAACATCTTCCTATAATAATTTTCCCCATCCTGGGCACTTTTATTTAATATTGTACCCCATCTTGGGCTCTTTCAGTAATAATGTCTCTCATCCTGGGTCCTTCCTGTTATAATGTCCCACATCCCTGCATCATTTCTGTAATAATGTCCTCCATCCTGGGCCATTCCTGTATTGTCCTCCGTTCTGGGCCCCTTTATTTCATAATGTCCCCTATCCTGGGCCCTTCCTGTAATAATGTTCCTCATCTTTGGCCCCTTTCTGTTTTAATGTCCCCTATCCTGGGCCATTCCTTTATTGTCCCCTATCCTGGGTCCCTTTATTTGATAATGTCCTCCATCCTGGCTCCTTCCTATAATGTTCAGGATCTTGGGCCACTTTATTTAATATTGTCACCCATCCTGGTCCCTTTATGTAATAATGTCCCCCATTCTGCCGATCTTCTGCAACACACAAAAAAAAATATTCTTAATTGTCTATGCTCCTCTCTGGCATCCTATTGGTGCTCCATATGCAGCGCGGGCCCCCTATGTGACCTGTTCAGGGGCCCATTGAGGACTCGGAGCCCACCAGAGGATCCTCCTGTTTCCCACTGGACCAGTCCAATACTGAATGCAGAGATGAATGATGGCGCTCGTTCTACTCCCAACATATACACCTATGGATTAAACATTACTTTTTCACTGGTAAAAAATGTTATTAGGAGGCTGGTAAAGCACTGCCAATGCATTACAGAAATAAATATCCTTGACAGGTTCCCTTTAAAAAAATTGTATTATGCTAAAGTAGTGTTGCATAAAAAAATATAAATTTGATATCACCATAATTGTTCTGACCTGTACCAAAGCAAAATAATTTAATTCATATGTACCTCAAAATGAAAGCAAAGAAACCATCAATCCATTCTGCAAAATATATAAATATTCACACAACTCCATCCGAAACTTTTTTTTTTACAAAAAGTGCAAAAGCGTGTCAATATATTGTATATTGGTATTACCATTATTGTAAAGAACTGAAGGAAAAAGATAAGATGTTATATATACTGCATGGTGAACAGCACAAAATGCAACATCAAAATGCTCCTCTAGAATGAGCTCATTAAAATTAAACAATTTTTCATGTACCCTAAAAAGTGCTTTGTCTCAATTCGTGGACCTGATTAAAATAGAGTGAGCTAAATCTGGTGACTCACACTAGCAGTATAAAGGAATAATCCATATAGGATGGGTGGTGTATGTAACAAAAAATAGTCTTCTTATGGCACCATGTAGTAAGTCAGATATAGCAGAGATTGAAGGATTTAGGGTAAAGTAAACTCCACAATTTCTACATATAGATGAATGTGTTTGCTATGTATCACTGTTTTCTTATGTGGATAATGACTGGCGATGGCTATGGTTTGTATGCTCATTTCCAGTATTTTACATCATTTTTTGTAAGCCAAACCTAGGAGTGGAATAAAACAAGAGACAGAGCATATTAGGTACGCTTCTACCTCTTGTGTGCTTTACACCCAGTTCCGGAGGAAACCCAATACACACCTTTTTTTTACTATTGCATTTGTGTATATTATTGAGAACGATACATGTCTGTGCAGGAAGTTTACGTTCTTTATAAATGTATTACGAGGGTGATGAAAGTTAGCTCACAGCCAGCTGAGTCCTGGAACATGTCGGAACAAGGGGAAAATAAAGAAAAACCACGAGAACACTGTAGTAAAGCAACTACGTATGGAAAAACATAATGTTCTTTGCGAAGTTACAGTAAAAGCAAAAAAATGCACAAAATGAAGATTTTAGCACTCGTCTTTTTCCACCCTAACTTTTGACATGAACTAAGCTGAGATAGATATCAGTAGGGTATACAATTTATTTCTGCAGTTAAAGCTGACAGTGAGAGGTAATACTGAGGCACTAAAATTATCAAAGCACTAAACGTGCCAAGTGAAGCAATGCCGAATCCCATAATGCACCGTACTTTTACTTTGTCACTCCAATACAAATAACATTATGCAGAGCCCATATCCGGGAGCTCACCCAGTGCCAGGTTGGAGGGAAGCCAGTCAGTGACCATATGAGGATGACTTTCTATGTTCTACCTTAAACATTTTCCTGACGGCACTTTGCTATTTACAACAGTTTTGCCTTAGGGGTAAAGAAAGTGTCTAATGTCTATTACAAAAATGCAATAATGTATAAAAGTAAAATCTAAGCATGATCCATAAAGAAATATATGTCTTATAATGTAATATTCTGCCATGTAATACATACAGAGACAGATGAAAAGGAGGGTAAATAGCGCAATTGCTCTGGGATGCAGCAAAGTGAGATGTAGCAGTCAACAGCATGATGTTTGCTGCGTTACGTCTGCTGCAGTACAGAAACATACTTCCTTGGTGTTCTACATTTTATTTAGCGCGGCCATTCTTATTCACTTAATATTAGTGTTGTGCAACGCTATTGCCGTAGTGTGAAGGATCATATAAAGAAAAAGTGCAATAAAGACCAATTAAAAAAGCTAATAGGATAAAAACAAAATTTCATTAAAGGTAATAATAAATGTGTATAAATAATAATAACAGCTGAGTCAGGTGGTGGCGCATGTTACACTGAACCCCTAATAGGCTTATTAAGGAGAGGTAATATTGCAAAAATGCCGAGGAAAAAATGTTTCCTTTGAAAATTTAAAATCAAGTGGAAATATAAATGTCATAGCAGCACCTTACTTGTGAAAAAAGTGACACTATATCAGAGTGTTAATATGATATAAATTAATACAAAAACATGTAAATGTGTTAACATATATAAATAAATAATAAAGTGCTAAAGTGCATTAGACAGATACTGTATATGACCAAAGTAATAGGCACAATGTGCTAGTACAAGGGATAAGGTGCATAATTAAAGAGCATCAGAAAGTATCATAATGTCATTTTTTACCTACAAGAAACGTGCTGTCAGGGACCTCCTGGTGCGCAAATTTTCCTGGAATAGTTTGTAGACTCCATATACAGAATCCATTAGTGCTACAAGAGCAGAATTCTCCCTCAAGAAACCCCATTTTGGAAATTATGCCCATGCCAAACATGTGGATGCTAAATGTGGTTTAGGTACACTGTAAAACACAGAAGGGAAAGGGGCATTTGGATATGGGAGCGCAGAATTCACTGGATTTCTTTTTTTTTGGGGGGGGTGAGGACTCGGAGCCATTGTGCTGTTGTATTACCCTAACTTTCTATTGACAGACGAGGGACCTGAGTGGGGAGTTGCATTTTTGGTGGATTGAGTTGAAGCTTTTATTGGGAAGTAAGACTAGGTTCACATTGCGTTAACACAGCCCGTTCAATGCATAGCGTTGACAGGCTGCGTTAACGCTATAGCATAACGCGATTTGCGTTATGCTATACCGCTAGTGCAGATGCTCCATCTGAGACGCTGCAGCCCGCGTCCGAGGCTCCGTCACTGAATGACGGCACATCGCGAACGCGTGCTGCTTTACGGCATACGTCGCGATGTGCCCGACAATGGGGCTGAATTTCAGCGTTAACGTACTGCTATAACGTAATGTGAACCCAGCCTTACTCTGGACTCCATCTGGTCTCTTTTCAGCGGTGTCCTTCTTTTCACAAGTGCACAAAACTGTGGCGGACAGTGCTTTTATGCAATCCTAAAAAGACTGACACCGCCGGATCATAAGTCAGACTGCATCCACAGTGCCTCCTTCTGCCTCATTATAGGGCATCATCCACCGGGGGTCCATCTGAATCACATATTTCAGAGATTTACAGCAATATCAGATTTATATAGTTTGGGTTTTTTTTTTTGGGCTGCTGTCACACACTAAAATATACTTTTTTAGCCATATTTTGAAAGCTATAATTTTTCAATATATCCATGAAGGCTTTTTTTTTCCTTCACTAGTTGATATTTTTACTGGTACCATTTTTGGGCACATGACATTTCTTGATTGCTTTCTATCCCAATTTTGGGACTCAGAATGAAAAAACAGCAATTCAGGAATTGTTTTTTTTTCATGCTGTTTCACATGTACTGTAGCAACATTGATAAAATAGCTGTATTCTTTGGGTCAGTAAGATTACAACGATACCACATTTACATTTTTTTATGTTTTACACAATAAAAACTATTTTAAAGAAAAAAAATATTTTTGCATCCCTTTATTCTGAAAGCTATAACTTTTTAGTTTTTCTGCAGATGGAGCTGTATCGTGTCATGTTTTTTCAGGGACAAGATGATGTTTTCAGCTATACCATTTTTATTTACTTTTGCATTTTTGATCGCATTTGATTCCACTTTTTTTTCAGCAGTATGATGAAAAACCATAGTTTGCACGTTTTTTTCTTTTTTACTGCATTCACTTAAGTGGTTAAAGAGGTTGTCCCCACAAATAAAAGTTCATTTTAATCAATAGATCTTTGAATAATAATAATTTCCACAATTGGATATGTTTAAATAAAATGTTCCTGTGCTGGGATAATCTTATAACTGTGCCCCTTCTATGTACTGTGTAATGGCTGTGTCTGACCGTGCAGGAACATGGTCTGATCATACCGCAGCTTCTGAGCTGGGGAGCACACAAAAGAGTATACAGCCATTACAGCCTGGAATCACATGGCTCCGGGTCACCATGGCAATGATCGGGCCCCTGCGGAGACGCCGATCTGAAGGGAGAGAAATGTTCTCCCTGCCTCCTAAATGTTGCAATAGCTCTTGATCGCAGCATTTAGGGGGTCAAGGAGCAATGGGCCGTGCTGTTTAACCTCAGTGACAGCTGTCAGCACGGGACTGTCACTGCCTATTTACACACAGACAGTTTAAATGCATGACGGATGTAGCGAGTCATGTAGGGGGAACTGACATACGCTTTGACGTGCTATGTCCGTCATTCGTCATTAGGGGATTAAAGGGATAATCTTTCAAAGTTTGAAAATTGCCTTTTTTTATTTCTATCCAATTTCTAATTATGGTCTGATATTTAAAACCACAAAACACAAAGAGGATGTTTTAACCTTTTCTCATGATTATTAATTGTTATTGTTTCCAAAATGGATTAATATTGTACAGTAAATCCAGCCCAGTACATGTACTAGTATTCAAACTAGTATACAACTGAACCGAAACTCTGATTTTGAAAAGTTATCAATAATTGTGTTTGTATATATATATATATATATATATATATATATATATATATATATAGACAAGCATGCAAAATAAAATTTAACATTACATCATCTATAAGCAGATCTGACAGCAACACTTTTCAACCAACCATAAGAGGTAACACATACCTGTAGCGTGAGAAGTAAAAGATCTAGTTGCTAATTCATATGAAGTCATCATTCAACAATCTAGCTCATGATATGGAGGCAGTACACATATTTGTTTTAACCTTATCAATACTTAACTAGGAGTTTCCTATGTCATCTGACGCTTGCACATTCTGTATCCTGCCAAGTCCAGTATGCCTCTCCTTTCTTGGCCTTGTCAGTAAAGTCAAACGACCTGACATTTCCATATACTGTAGCTGCACTGATTCTTTTATTGTGTTAGTTTTATTTTGTCATCTCCAGACTAGATCTGAATGTCTTATTCTTCTTGCACAAGAGACTTTTGTTAAATCTTCCTTGTATAAACAGGAGTAAATTAGTATAATGGTATTTCAGCCTGGAAATCACTATTGATGATCACTTTGTATAAACTAACCTTTACATCGGTATCCACTAAAATTACAGCAGGTTTATATAATAATAATCTTCATTTTTATATAGCACTAACATATTCCGCAGCGCTTTACAGTTTGCACACATTATCATCGCTGTCCCCGATGGGGCTCACAATCTAAATTCCCTATCAGTATGTCTTTGGAGTGTGGGAGGAAACCGGAGTACCCGGAGGAAACCCACGCAAACACGGGGAGAACATACAAACTCCTTGCAGATGTTGTCCTTGGTGGGATTCGAACCCAGGACCCCAGCGCTGCAATATATCAATTTATATCTAAATTGAGCCAATTATTATTTTTCAATGCATATTTATATTCTGCTCCCCCTGTTGTTTGCAACCACTGTGATTTGGTGAATACTGATTTACCAAATCACAGTGGTTGCCAAAAATAGGGGGAGCAGAATACAAATCTACATTGAAAAATAATAATTGGCTCAATTTAGAGCTTAAAGTGAACCTGTCAGCAGGATTTTGCTCAGTAACCTACAGACACTGTCAAGTTGTCAGCATTGTACTGATTTAAAGGATTAGTGACCCATCATAAGCCCATAAGTATGCATACATATGCAGAGCACCACATGAAGACCCCCCCAGAGGTCACCCCAGAGCACAAGCATTTCATTAACTCAAAACTACAAACACAGATTAAACAACAACCACAAGACGGATTTCATCAACCAAGGTATCATTTTAATCAGTATAACGGCGCCAACCTGACACTGTCTGTAGGTTACTGTGCACAATCCTGCTGATAGGTTCGCTTTAAATCAAAGGAAAGTGCCTCACTAAGGTGATACATTTCGTCTTTATGTCTAGTCCTTATTGTTAACTATCACTAATCTTTGCTTAACCCCTTTCTGACATCGGGCGTAACAGTACACCGATGTTAGACTCTCTATTTACACCTTTACGGGCAGATCTATACAGCAGACATGTACCCACAACAGCCGCGGTGGTTAACTAGTTAAATGCCGCTGTCAATTTCTGACAGCGATATTTAACTCACGCTCACCGTAAGTGCATCGTAAATCCCGCCCATAGGTGACCCCGTCACTTGATCACGGGTCACCGATGGGTTGGCATGACAACCAGAGGTCTGAAGCAAACCTCTATGGTTGTCATTGCTGGATTGCTATGAGCGCCACCCCGTGGTCGGCACTCATAGCAAGTGAGCATTTCTGTTACACACAGTGTTATGACGGCACCGAGGAGGATAGCAGGCCCAGGCTAAGCCACAGAAAACAAGAGAGGTTAGCAACTAAGTGGATGCAGACCCCTGATCCTGTCAACACAACTAGCAGTAGCCGTGGAGCGTACCTACGATGATCCTAGACGCCTCGGCACAGTCGGAGAGCTAACTGAGCCTAAAGCAAGAAAGTGGAAATCTAAACTGCCCCGGAGCAGACCCTAAAGGAATTGATAGCCCCAAACATATATTGTCAGTGAGACAAGATGAAAATACAAATGCAGGCAGAAAAATAGACTGAGCAAATGATGGGGCCCACACTGACTAGACAGGGCAGGAAAGGAAAGACACTGTCTGTAATCACGCAAAAAACCTGCAAAAGTCCAACACCTCTGATGCAAAAAACACTGAAGTCACACGACTTCGCCCCTCACTATATCAGCACTCTGGTATATTCTGAAAGCAAATCAAAAAAAGACCAATATAAAAGGAGACAAAACAAACTGGAACATGCAGTAACATATGGGCGGTGATTCAGCACAGCCCCAGCCGGAGCTAGCTGACCTGCACAAAGCAGAGATAAACAAAACCAGATCAAATGCAAACAGAATAGCAAATGAACCACTTGTCTGAACATGCAGGGAAAGAGCAGGAGACATCAGACCTCAGGATGCACAGGAAAAAAATAACCAGGAGGGATGGAGGGAGTCAGTTGTCTTAAATCCCAGTCAGAAACCCCAGATCTCCAATTGTCTTCCTCATTATCAGGTGGCAAGCCTCTGTCAATCAGATCAGCTCCACTAGCTCCAGTAACCACCAGAGGGGGCCCAAAAAGAGAACTCTCAATCTGACCAGCTCCCCTATCTTCAGTAATCACCCGAGCGAAGCCAGAGAGAGAATTCACAACACTACGCCCCCTTGAGTAGGGGTCACCGAACCCTCATCCACATCACCAGGCCGGTCAGGATGGGCCCGGTGAAAAGCATGAACCAATGTTTCGGCATGAATGTCAGAAGCAGAGACCCAAGAATTATCCTCCTGGCCATAACCCTTCCATTTGACCAGGTACTGGAGTCTCCGTCTAGCCAAACGAGAATCCAATATTTTCTCTACCTCATACTCCAAATTACCTTTAACCAATACAGGGTCAGGAGGCACCACCATGGGAACTACTGGCTCTACAAACCTCTTCAACAAAGATTTATGGAACACGTTATGAATCTTAAACATAACTGGAAGAGCCAAATGGAAAGAAACAGGATTAAGGATTTCCAAAATCTTATAAGGTCCAATGAATCTTGGCTTGAATTTTGGAGACGCAACCTTCATAGGAATATGCTTTGAGGACAACCAAACCATATCACCCACTTTAAACCAGGGACCAATGGTCCAATGCCGGTTAGAAAACCGTTGTGCTTTTTCCTGAGAGTGGGACAACTTATCCACTACTTGGTCCCAAATCTGCTGCATTCTCTCTACCACAGAATCCACACTTGGGTAGGCTGAAGATTCCACCTGCCCTGAAGAAAATCGAGGATGAAACCCAAAATTACAGAAAAATGGCGACATCAAAGTGGCAGAACTAGCCCTATTGTTTAGCGCAAATTCGGCCAAGGACAAAAATGAGACCCAGTCATCCTGATCAGCAGATATGAAACATCTCAAATAGGATTCCAAAGTCTGGTTTGTTCTCTCAGTCTGCCCATTGGTCTGAGGATGAAATGCAGAGGAGAAGGATAACTGAATTCCCAGTTTGGAACAAAAAGCTCTCCAAAGTCTGGAAACAAACTGGACTCCTCTGTCCGACACAATGTTCTCAGGAATCCCATGCAACCGAACCACCTGTTGTAAAAACAAGGGCACCAACTCAGAAGAAGATGGCAACTTTGGGAGTGGTACAAGATAGACCATCTTAGAAAATCTATCACAGATCACCCAGATAGCAGTCATTGTCTGAGAGACAGGAAGATCAGAAATAAATCCATTGAGATATGAGTCCATGGCCTCCTGGGCACCGGCAGGGGCATCAACAACCCACTATAACAAGAACAGGGCTTGGACCGAGAACAAGTCGCACAGGACAGCACAAAATTCCTTTCGTCACGAGATAAGGCAGGTCACCAAAAAGACTGACTCACCAAATCTCTGGTACCAAAAATACCTGGATGACCAGCCAACGCGGAGCAATGAATTTCAGACATTACTCTTTTCCTCCACTGGTCAGGGACATACTATTTTACCTTAGGGCAACGTTCAGGTTTGTCCTCCTGAAATTTCTCCAGGGCACGTCTCAAATCAGGTGAGATGGCGGAAAGAACTACACCCTCATTTACAATGGTAGTAGGCTCGGTCACATGAAGAGAATCCGCAAATAAACTCCTAGAAAGGGCGTCCGCCTTAACATTCTTAGTGCCCGAAAGAAAAGAGACCACAAAATTAAAACGCGTGAAAAACAAGGCCCACATAGCCTGTCTAGCCTGTTTGGCTGATTCAAGATAAATCAAATTCTTGTGGTCGGTGAGGACCACAACTTGATGTCTAGCTCCCTCCAACCAATGTCTCCACTCTTCAAATGCCCATTTCATGGCCAAAATTCCCGATTCCCCACGTCATAGTTACGTTCAGATGGGGAGAATTTTCGAGAAAAGAAAAGAAGGCACAGGGATTCGTCTTAGAAGTCACCGGATCTCTTTGGGACAAAATGGCTCCTGCACCAATCTCAGAAGCATCTACCTCCACCTGAAATGGGAGTGAGGCCATCAGGTTGCCTTAGAACCGGAGCAGAAGTGAATCTCCACTTAAGCTCCTGAAATGCCGAAACTGCCTCTGGAGACAAATTCACCACATCAGCGCCCTTTTTGGTCAGATCAGTCAGTGGTTTGACAATACCAGAAAAATTACTTATAAATTTACAGTGGAAATGATCAAAACCCAAAAACTTCTGGAGAGCCTTCAAAGAAGTGGGCTGAACCCAATCATAAATGGCCTATATATTGGCCGGGTCCATTTCAATAGCCGATGGGGACAAAATGAATCCCAAAAATGAAATCCTCTGTACACCAAAGAGGCACTTCGATCCCTTAACATACAGAGAATTTTCCCTCAAAATCCAGAACACAGTCCGGACATGTTCCACATGAGAATCCCAATCACTGGAAAAGATCAAAATATCATCCAGATAAATGATCAAAAACTTGTCCACAAAGTCCCAGAAAATATCGTTCATAAAAGACTGGAAGACAGAAGGGGCATTAGTGAGCCCAAAAGGCATCACCAGGTACTCAAAATGTCCCTCCAGAGTATTAAACGCCATCTTCCATTCATCCCCATGCTTGATGCGAATAAGATTATATGCCCCCCTGAGGTCAAGCTTGGTAAACCAACAGGCACTTTTAACTCTGGAAAATAAATCAGGGGTAACTGGTACTGATATTTAAGAGTGATTTTGTTAAGGGAACGATAGTCAATACATGGCCTTAATGAACCATCTTTCTTGGCCACAAAAAAACCCAGCACCTAAAGGTGAAGAGGATGGTCTAATATGACCCTTCTCCAATGACTCCTTGATATAAGATCGCATAGCATCATGTTCGGGTACCGATAAGTTGAAATGCCGACCCTTGGGAAATTTACACCCGGGCATTAACTCAATTGCACAGTCATAACTCCTATGAGGAGGCAAAGACGCAGACTTGCACTCACTGAATACATCAGAAAAATCAGCCAAATAGTCAGGAATATCATGAGACTGGGGAGAGGTGGAGAAAACAGGAGTGTCACTAAGAACACATTGACAACCCCAACTCACCACAGACACAGATTTCCAATCTAAAACAGGATTTTGAGTTTGTAACCAAGGGAAACCCAGAACAATAGTATCATGCAAATTGTGAAACACCAAAAATTTACAATTTTCTTGGTGGTCCGGGGCGACCCGCATTATCACCTGAGTCCAAAACTGGGGTTTATTCTCCGCCAAAGGAGTAGCATCAATACCCCTCAAAGGGATAGGATTCCGCAGGGGTATCATGGGAAAGCCACAACGTTTAGCAAAGTCCAAATCCATCAGATTCAAAGCTGCTCCTGAATCAACAAAAGCCTTAGCGGAAAATGTAGACAAGGAGCAGATCAGGGTAATCGCCAAAAGGAACTTAGGCTATACACTGCCCACAGCAAATGTGTGAGCAAAACGCTTTTCTCGTATAGGGCAGACAGCAATAGTATGAGAGGCGTCCCCACAGAAAAAACACAACTTATTACGCCTTCTAAACTCCTGATGTTGCGCCCTAGACAAAACCCTATCACATTGCATGGGTTCAGAAGTTCGTTTGAAAGGCTGCAATGCCTCTCGTGTAGTTTTATGTTCACGTAAACACCGATCAATTTGAATAGCCAATGACATAGAGTCGTCAAGACCAGAGGGAACAGGAAATCCCACCATAACATCTTTTACGGTTTCTGCCAAACCCTTCCAAAAGAGAGCTGCTAGGGCATCGTCATTCCATTTAGTAAGGACCCCCCACTTTCGGAATTTTTGACAATATAACTCTGCAGAATCCTGACCCTGGTTCAATGCCAATAAAGTTTTCTCAGCTTGATCAATAGCATTAGGTTCATCAAACAACAACTCCAACGCTTGAAAAAACGCATCCACATTAGTCAGAATAGGATCTCCGGGTGTCAAAGAAAAGGCCCAATCCTGGGGATCGCCGCATAGCAGGGAGATGACAATTTTAACCTGCTGCACAGAGCTCCCTGATGAGTTAGGTTTCAAAGCAAAAAATAATTTACAATTATTCTTAAAATTCAAAAATTTAGACCGATCCCCAGAAAACACATCAGGAGCAGGGATTTTTGGTTCAACAGCAGATGATTGAGCGAGATAGGCAGAAATTCCCTGCACTTCAGCAGCGAGCTGCTCAACACGATCAGACAATTGCTTAGTCTCCATTTAGACAAAAAAAAAAAATCCTCCTACAGCCCCAGAAAAAAAGAGGAAAAAATATATGAAAAAAAAAATTCTGACCTTTTTTTTTTTTTAAATTCTTTCCTGCTTTAGAGTACCCTAGAGTCCACAGTTAAGGGGGCTTTACACATAGCGATATCGCTAGCAATATCGCTAAAGCGTCACCGATTTTGTGACGCAGCAGCGATATTGCTAGCGATATCACTACATGTGATACTTACCTCCAACCGGCTTCCCCGCTGGCTATTGCTGATTGCGCGAGATCGTCCAGGTCCATTTCTCGTCGGCTGCTTCCTGCTGGGTTTCCTGCTGGCGCCGACGAGCGATGCGTGGACGTGGGCGGAGGACGTCATCATCGCAGCAGCTGAAAGGTAAGTAACGACCGCTGCTGTGTTGCTACGTGGCTGGTGAGATCTGCCTGTTTGGCAGCTCACTAGCGACCATTTAGCGATGCACCAGCGATCCTGATCGGGTCATATCGTGGTCGGGATCGCTGGTACATCGCTAAATGTAAAGGGGGCTTTAGGCTGGAGATTCTGATATGAATGGGCAACGAGGACGATAGCAGGCCCAGGCTAAGCCACAGAAAACCAGAGAGGTTGGTAACTAAGCGGATGCAGACCCCTGAACCTGTCCACATAACTAGCAGTAGCCGTGGAGCGTACCTACGATGATCCTAGATGCCTCAGCACAGCCGGAGAGCTAACTAAGCCTAAAGCAAGAAAGGGGAAATCTAAACTGCCCCAGAGCAGACCCCAAAGGAATAGATAGCCCACAAACATATATTGTCGGTGAGACAAGATGAAAATACAAACGCAGGCAGAAAAAAAAACTGAGCAAACGATGGGGCCCACACTGACTAGACAGGACAGGAAAGGAAAGGAAAGACACTGTCTGTAATCACGCAAAAAAACCTGCAAAAGTCCAACACGTCTGATACAAAAAACACCGAAGTCACACGACTTCGCCCCCCACTATATCAGCACTCTGGTATATGCTGAAAGCAAAGCAAAAAGAGACCAATATAAAAGGGGACAAAACAAACTGGCACATGCAGTAACATATGGGCGGTGATTCAGCACAGCCCCAGCCGGAGCTAGCTGACCTGCACAAAGCAGAGATAAACAAAACCAGATCAAATGCAAACAGAATAGCAAATGAACCACTTGGCTGAACAAGCAGGGAAAGAGCAGGAGACATCAGAACTCAGGAGGCACAGGAAAAAAATCACCAGCAGGGATAGAGGGAGTCAGCTGTCTCAAATCCTAATCAGAAACCCCAGATCTCCAATCGTCTTCCTCATTATCAGGTGGCAAGCCTCTGTCAATCAGATCAGCTACACTACCTCCAGTAACCACCAGAGGGAGCCCAGAAAGAGAACTCTCAATCTGTCCAGCTCCACTATCTTCAGTAATCACCAGAGGGAAGCCAGAGAGAGAATTCACAACAACACAGGTCATCGCTTGTGTGTAGTAGAGGCGATCAAAGTACTGCAGCTTCTAGTCTCTGATGGAGACTATTGAAGCATGCAAAAAGTAAAAAAAAGTTTTTAAAAATTTTAAGAAAATAAAAAAATATAAACGTTCAAATCACTCCCCTTTTGCCCCATTCAAAATAAAACAATAAAAAAATCAAACATGCACATATTTGGTATCACCACATTCAGAATCGCCCAATCTTTCAATATAAAAAAATAATTAACCTGATTGCTAAATGGTGTAACAAGAAAAGAATTCAAAACGTCAGAATTACGCTTTTTTGATCGCCGTTATATTGCTATAAAATTCAATAACAGGCGATCAAAAGATCATATCTAGACCATAATAGAATCAATAAAAATGTCAGCTCAGCGTGCAAAAAATAAGCCCTCACCCAGCCCCAGATCGCGAAAAATGGAGACGCAACAGATCTCGGAAAATGGCGACTTTTTTAAACAAATTTTGGATTTTTTTTACCACCTAAATTACAAAGAATCTAGACATATTTGGTGTCTATGAACTTGAAGTGACCTGGATAATTATAATGGCAGGTCAGTTTTAGTATTTAGTGAACATGGTATAAAAAAGGAGCTGTGGAATTGCACTTTTTTTGCAATTTCACCGCACTTGGAGTTTTTTTTTCCCGTTTTCAAGTACATGATATGTTAAAACTAATGGTGTCATTCAAAATTACAACTTATCCCCCCAAAAGAAAGCCCTAATATGGCCATATTTACCAAGAAACAAAAAAAGTTATGGCTCTGGGAAGAAGGGGAGCAAAAAATGAAAACGCAAAAGCAGAAATACCTCTGGTCGTGAAGGAGTTAAAATAAGGGATATGTGAAGGGATTGATAGATAGATATATAGATAGAATTAGACTAAATAGAAAATTGAGATAGTTATGGTCAACTATTGTACAAGTGAACGGTTTAGTATAGGGACCCATCTGAGCCATCTGAGTTAGATCAAAGGTGGGCTCACTCAATTTGGCCAAAATGTGCATGAAGAATCTTGAGTTTATTGGTATAGTCCACTTAGTTGTAATACAAGCTAAAATGATACTACTACTACTCCTCCTACTACGACAACTATACTGCTACTACGTCTGCTACTTCTACTATAAAAAAAATGTAGTGCCTACATGGTACTGTTGTATATTTGTGGAGGTTTATTCGTAATGCAGTCAAAGCAGATTTGATCCAATCCATTTTGTTTCACATTGTCAGTTTTGAGCTATACAACAGCTGCAGGCTTATACTGTGCAGGGATTGTTTTAAGAAGACGCCTCTATGTTTGCTGTTATTGTTTGTTTGTGTGCATGTTGTTGCTCTCTGTCTATATTGTACTTATTATGCATTCTACTCGCTTTCATACTTCCATTAATTTCCATAGCACTTTACAGACATCATCATTGTCCCTATGGGGTCTCACAATCCAAATTCTGAGTGCTAATGATTTTACTATAATCTAAATTCTGTAATAGGAGGTTGTAAGTAATGTTGTCATTTATTTGAAGGTATAGCTGTGTCTTTCCTTATCTCGTCTCATATTCCTATGTTAACACTTTTTTAAAACATTTCTTACGATGTACAATACAAAATAATATTGTGGTACCGTGTTAGCCAGAAAAATAGATGTAAATGCTTATGTCCCCACAAAAATTGAGAAAAGTATTCAAGGAGTGATACCTTTATTGGCTAACCAGAGAAATTATATTTGCAAACTTTCAAGGCTCAGAAGGCCCCTTTTATGCCTGATGAAGGGGCCTTCTGAGCCTTAAAAGCTTGCAAATATAATTTCTCTGGTTAGCCAATAAAGGTATCACTCCTTGAATACTTTTTGGGGGGGACATAAGTATTTACATCTTTTTAAATTTCTGATATAGCTATCTTAGGTTTATGCTGTTCAAGCTATCGTTTACCTATCGCCTCACATAGTAAAAAAAAAGCCATACATTTGTATACTTTTTTTAAGCTGGTGGGTGCAAAAAGTTCACCCAGGGCATCAGCTAGTGTAGTGATCCTTCATTCAATATGTAACGGTTCTGTACAACATTTTGTTGATTTGGATGTGGGTAGTGAGGTATTTTTGCAGCTGTGTCATAAAACTACAAGAAGTTTGCTTTAGCTGGAACTGCTTCAATATTTTTATTTTTCCTAAGATAATTTTTATGTCTAGATTGTAAAAAGGTGTAGGAAATGATGTGTTAGTTCAGTAAATGCTAATAGATTTTAGCAAAACATTGTTGACTTTGGAAAAATAATCTTGCTTAAAGCAAAATGCACAAGCCTGTTATTCTTGCAGTTTAGGTACCAAAAAGTGACTACATTATTTGCTCTGGGAAAGAGAATCTGTTAGTCAATGTTTATAAATATTGAAGCCTGGTCTCCAGAAAAAAACATCTGGATCAAGTATATTCGAAATATTGATTACTTGCTCATTTTTTTGTGATAATTCCATAGAGCTGGACTTCCATCTGGTTACACTGTATCTAAGATTTCATATGAAAGTTTTTTCTTAAAAAAAAGTAGCAGCATGATCCATTGGACTCCATATTTTAAAAGGTACTCCCCTATAGAAGGACTCCTTGTAAGGGAGGGTATCTCCATATGGTATTCCATGAAGCCTGTATCGTAGCACCATGCTTAAGTATTGACCTTTCAACACTTCTAGCTCCATTGGCATCATGATAAAAGATTACCTACAGTATCAGGGTATCTGATTCCTGTTGGTTAGGTGATTTTATAACTATCTACAAGACCATCAATGGCAGCAATTTTTTTCAATTATAGGAAAGATTTCATGACCAATTACATACACATTTTGTAGAAGAAAATCCCGCCTTAAACCTCATGCACACGAGTGAATTCAGGATCTGTATCACACAAATTACCTACAGTATCTGAACATGGTAAAAAAAAAGAAAACAAGTGTGGAATTGCACTTTTTTGCAATGTCACACACAGAATTTTTTTTCCTGTTTTTCAGTACACGATATGTTAAAACCAATGGTGTCATTCAAAAGTACAATGGGTCCCACAAAAAACAAGCCCTCACATGGCCAAATTGACCAAGAAATAAAAAAAAGTTATAGCTCTGGGAAGAGGGGGAGCAAAAAACTGCAAAAAAAATGCAAAAACAAATGTCGCCGTACCCTTTCCAGCACATGACAGTTAATTTCATCAGCTTACATGTGCCCCAAACAGCCGCGGGTGGAATCGTGATCCACCTGCAGCTGTTAACATGATAAATCTCTGCAGCGGCATTTAACTCTTGCAAACCGGATGCGCTTCATTAGCTCCACCCATCAGCACCCCTGTCACATGAATGCAGGCGCCGATTGGTTGGCATGACAACCCGGGGTCTGCAGGAGACCCCTGTGCTTGTCATTGCTGACCTGTTTTGAATGCCGCCCCATGGGCATTTTTGCTATACATATCAGGGAAGAAGCCCTACTATGTGTAGCCCAAGCTACCAGAAGATACCACCTTCAAGTCTCCTAAGGAGATTATTAACCCCTTAACCCCCAAGGGTGGTTTGCACGTTAATGACGGGCCAATTTTTACAATTTTGACCACGGTCCCTTTATGAGGTAATAACTCTGGAACGCTTCCATGGATCCCGGTGATTCTGATTTCTCATGACTAGTGTTGAGCGATACCATTCGATACCCCAAAATATCGTATCGGATGGTATCGCCCGATACGAAAAAAATATCGGGTATCGCCGATTCCGATACCGGAAGTCCCATTCAAGTCAATGGGACTTCCGGTATCGGAATTTAAAAAAGCCCTTTATTTCCTTGTTGGCTAATTCTACATAAATGAAAACAAATAAGAATCATGTAGAATGTATTGTGGGAGGTGGAGGAGACATTAAAGGCATAGTGGTTTATTCAATCACATGGCATAGCATTAATTCCAATTTTTTTTTCAAGACGTTCAGAGTTAAAAAGATATTGACTATGTTAACCTTTTTTATATTTTGTCAGATATGTATGTTTCACAACTTCCATGCTCTTCACCTTCTTTTGTACTTCTCCCACACTTTCTCCTTCATGATCCGCAGCAGTAGCATTTTTTTCATCAACTTTTTCTTCACCTTATTCATCTTCTTCTTCTTCATCTTCTTCCCATTAATTTTTTTTTCCATTCGTCATATTCTTCATATTTAGCTATTATTAATTTTCATATGCTATTTCTTCATCTTCTTCCTATTCTTCTTTTTCTTCATTTTCGTATGGTGACAGGCATTCCTGTAGTACTTATCTATAAAAGTTATAAGATTACACCTTACGTTCTGCCTGTCACAGAAGATTTACAACAGGATTTGTCCGCGTTCAGTTTGGCCTGCAGCAGGCATTTTCCAGGGGCACCACGAGGAGGAACGCACTCACCCCCATTTACTGCTTAGTCTTCTTCTGCTTATAATTTTGATTTCTTCTATGATGATTTTTAGTCTTATGCTTAATGTTCTTCTGCTTTCTGTTCTTCTGCTTTTGCTTCTTCTGCTTCTTGTTCTTCTGTCTTTTGTTCTGTATCTTGGTGGTTGTCTTCATGTTCTTTGTCCTCTTGGTCATATTATTTAGGGTCATATTTCTGGTCTTCTTTGGTGTGGTCTTCAGGGTCGTCGTCATCAGGGTCGTCGTCATGGAGATCAATACGGATTACCAAAGACAATTTCAAAAAGCTTGATCTTGGAAATGTAGTAGAAGGTACAATAAGGCTGAGAAACTGGCGAGAACCAGCTGACAGTACTGGAACCCGTAGTGGCAGCAGAAGGAACAAGAGCCAATGGCACTACTGAGGAACAGCTGACGGTGCTGGAACCCAGATGGGTAGCAAAAGCTACAAGAGCCAATGGCACTACCGAGGATCAACTGACGGTGCTGGACCACGGTTACTAAGCAGAAGGTACCTGTGCTAAAAAGCACTACCAAGGACCAGCTGACGTTGCTGGACCTCGGATACCGAGATGGAGGCACCTAGGCCAAAGGCTCTGGCGAGAACCAGCTGACAGTGCTGGAACCCGGATGGGTAGCAGAAGGAACAAGAGCCAATGGCACTACTGAGGACCAACTGACGGTGCTGGACCACGGTTACTAAGCAGAAGGTACCTGTGCTAAAAAGCACTACCAAGGACCAGCTGACGGTGCTGGACCTCGGATACCGAGATGGAGGCACCTAGGCCAAAGGCTCTGGCGAGAACCAGCTGACAGTGCTGGAACCCGGATGGGTAGCAGAAGGAACAAGAGCCAATGGCACTACCGAGGAACAGCTGACGGTGCTGGACCACGGTTACTAGGCAGGAGGTACCTGTGCTAGAAAGCACTACCAAGGACCAGCTGACGGTGCTGGACCTTCGGATACCGAGATGGAGGCACCAAGGCCAAAGGCTCTGGCGAGAACCAGCTGCCAGTGCTGGAACCCGGGTGGGTAGCAGAAGGTACCCATCCAAAGCTAAGTAGCCAGGCTGCAAGCCGGCCGCAGTTACCGAAACCCACAGTCCTACAGGGGGTCCATGTCCCATTGGCACTACGGATCCAGCCTTCAGTGCCAGTTCCCGCAGCCCACATAGGAGTCACCTAAACTGCAGGCACCGTAGAGTCGGCTAACCCGGCCGCAAGACGACAGGACAACGGATTGTTGGCATAGTGACCTTGACACTACCCGGAAACAGCTGGCGTGCTGGAACCAGGCTGGGCAACAGGGAGTACCCGTGCCAAAGACACAGCCGAGCACCAACTGGCGTTGTTGGAGCCCAGGGACAATCATGTTGTAGGCCGAGGCCTACTTGGTGGCAGTTTTAGCTTATTTGTAGGCTACAACAGACTGTCAACGTGCTCCAATTAGGCATCTGTCTCCCACTGTTTCCAGGATTTCACGTGACCACCAACACCGCCAGTTTATGCGTACAGTAGCCATCTGCCCAATCCACACGTGTTCCTGTGTTACTGGGGTTCTGTAATGTCAGCAGATCCCCTGATGTGTGTCTGCCACTGTCTCCTGCGCTGTCCACATTCCCACCGCTTGCAGTGGGAAGGTGGGCAGCGCAGGAGACAGTGTCGGACACACATTGGGGGATCTGCTCCCGTAACAGAACACCAGGAACACAGGAACAAGTGTGAAACGCATGGACGGCAACTGTGAGCAGGAACTGGCGGTGTTGGAGGTCAGGGGAAATATTAGAGACAGAGTGGAGACAGAGGCCAAATCCTAGAATCTTTAAATCTGAAGTAGTTACAATTTGGAGGCAGCAGCAGTTTGCCCTCCACACAGCAGGGGATCAGCTGACGTTACTGACCCCCGCTTTCACATGAACGAGTGTTTTTTTCTGTGTGGACAGCACTTCCGAGCACCAACTGGCGTTGTTGGAGCCCAGGGACAATCATGGTGCAGGCCGAGGCCTACTAGGAGCCAGGTGTAAATCGGAGGTATTTTGACTTTGGAGGGAGCAGGACACTTTGCCCTCCACACAGCAGGGGATCAGCAGACGTTATCGAACCCCACTTTCACATGAACAAGTGTTTTTTTCTGTGTGGACAGCACTTCCGAGCACCAACTGGCGTTGTTGGAGCCCAGGGACAATCATGGTGTAGGCCGAGGCCTACTTGGTGGCAGTTTTAGATTGTTTGTAGGCTACAACAGACTGTCAACGTGCTCCAATTAGGCATCTGTCTCCACTCTGTTTCCAGGATTTCACGTGACCACCAACACCGCCAGTTTATGCGTACAGCAGCCATCTGCCCAATCCACACGTGTTCCTGTGTTACTGGGGTTCTGTAATGTCAGCAGATCCCCTGATGTGTGTCTGCCACTGTCTCCTGCTCTGTCCACATTCCCACCGCTTGCAGTGGGAAGGTGGACAGCGCAGGAGACAGTGCCGGACACACATTGGGGGATCTGCTCACGTAACAGAACACCAGGACCACAGGAACAAGTGTGGAATGCGTGGACGGCAACTGTGAGCAGGAACTGGCGGTGTTGGAGGTCAGGGGAAATACTAGAGACAGAGTGGAGACAGAGGCCAAATCAGAGAATGCTTAAATCTGAAGTAGTTACAATTTGGAGGCAGCAGCAGTTTGCCCTCCACACAACAGGGGATCAGCTGACGTTACTGACCCCCACTTTCACATGAACGAGTGTTTTTTTCTGTGTGGACAGCACTTCCGAGCAACAACTGACGATGTTGGAGCCCAGGGATAGTCATTTTGTAGGCTGAGGCCTACTTGGAGGCAGTTTAAGATAAGACGTTGTTAGAATTTGGAGGCAGCAGGAGAGATTGCCGTACACACAGCTGACGTTACCGAACCCCACTTACACATGAGCGAGTGTTTTGTCTGTGCGTACAGCACTTCTGAGCACCAACTGGCGGTGTCGGAGCCCAGGCAAAATCAGGTAGTAGGCCGAGGCCTACTAGGAGCCAGGTGTAAATCTGAGGTTGTTTGACTGTGGAGGGAGCAGGACACTTTGCCATACACACAGCAGGGGATCAGCTGACGTTACCGAACCCCACTTACACATGAGCGAGTGTTTTTTCTGTGCGTACAGCACTTCTGAGCATCAACTGGCGGTGTCGGAGCCCAGGGAAAATCAGGTAGTAGGCCGAGGCCTACTTGGAGCCAGGTGTAAATCTGAGGTTGTTTGACTGTGGAGGGAGCAGGACACTTTGCCATACACACAGCAGGGGATCAGCTGACGTTACCGAACCCCACTTACACATGAGCGAGTGTTTTATCTGTGTGGACAGCACTTCTGAGCACCAACTGGCGGTGTCGGAGCCCAGGGAAAATCAGGTAGTAGGCTGAGGCCTACTTGGTGGCAGTTTTAGATTGTTTCTAGACTACTACTAACTGTCAACGTACTCCAATTAGGCCTCTGTCTTCACTCTGTTTCGAGTATTTCCTCTGGCTTCCAACCATGCCAGTTGCTGCTCTGAAATGCCGTCTGCACAACCCACACTTGTTCCTGTGTTACTGGGGTTCTGTAACAGCAGCTTCTCCCTAGAGGTGAGTCAGGCAATGTCTCCTGCTCTGTCCACTTTTCCACTACAAGTAGTGGGAATGTAGACAAAGCAGGAGACATTGCTGGACTCACCTCTGGAGATGAGCAGATGTTACAGGACCCAGATAACACAGGATCAAGTGTTGATTGTGCAGACGGCACTTGAGAGCAGAAACAGGCGGTGTTGTAGGCCGGAGGAAATACTCAAAACAGAGTGGAGACAGAGGGCAAATCAGAGAACATATTAAATCAGAGGTAGTCAGAAGTTGTAGGCAGCAGGAGAGTTTGCCGTACACACAGCAGGGGATCAGCTGACGTTACCGAACCCCACTTACACATGAGCGAGTGTTTTGTCTGTGTGGACAGCACTTCTGAGCAACAACTGGCATTGCTGTAGCCCAGGAAATAAAGTTCAGGTCATAGAAACATGAACACAACAGGAGACCTGGATCCTGTTGCCAGCCAATTATTTATTCTGGAAGAGGACTGGCAAATTCAGGTGACATCCAGGCCTTGTTCATTTTCAGAAAAGTAAGCCGGTCAACATTATCGGCGGATAGTCGCGTGCGACGGTCTGTTACCATACCACCTGCAGCACTAAAGACACGTTCCGATAATACACTGGCAGCAGGGCAAGCCAGCACCTCCAATGCATACTGGCTAAGCTCTGGCCATGTATCCAGCTTAGAGACCCAATACTTGAACGGGGAAGAGCCGTCTGGGAGTACACTAACAGGGCAAGACAAGTAGTCTGTCACCATCTGACGGAAACGTTGCCTCCTGCTGACTGGAGCCGTCTGTGATGGTGTAGCCGTTTGTGGCGGTCCCACAAAACTTTTCCACATTTGGGCCATACTGGCCTTGCCTTGTCCTGCGGCACTGCCTCTGCTACCTCTTTGTGCAGAGCTTCCTCCACTGCCTCTACCCACATGGCTGCTTTGAAAAGCACTACCAGCAACACTTGCGGGGGGAATGGAGAACATGATGGCCTGCACAAGTGTTTCTTGGTACTCCCGCATTTTACGCTCCCGGTTCAACTGTGGTATGAGGCTTTGTAAGTTGTCCCGGTAGCGAGGATCTAGGAGGGTGTACACCCAATAATCAGCCGTGTGGAGAATGTTGGCGATGCGGCGGTCATTTAACAAGCACTGCAGCATGAAATCAACCATGTGCTGCAGACTGCCATCTGGACCGGAAATGCTGTCCCCAGTTTGAGGCAGCATCTCAGCCTGCTCAGCATCACCCCACCCTCGCTGTACACACTGACTACTAGAGCCTTGTGTACCTCCCTCCTCTGGAGAGATGTGTTCCTCCTCCATTAACTCCTCGTCATCCTCCTCACTAAGTGTCCCCTGCCTGGGCCTTTGTGTGGAAGCACGTTGCGCAGACTTGCCAGAAGCAGATGGCATTTCTGACTCCTCATCCTCGACCTCTTCAAAAACCTCCTCACTTAGTGCTTGTAAGGTTTTTTGAAGCAGACAGATAAGGGGGACAGTCATGCTGACTAGTGCATCATCTGCACTGGCCATCCGCATGGAGTCATCGAAGGCACGCAAAACTTGGCAGATGTCCCTCATAGTGGCCCACTCAGTGGTGGTGAAGTGTGTCCGGCGCACAGTGCGACTTGTTTGCACCTGATGCAGCTGGTACTCCATTACTGCTGCCTGCTGCTCACACAACCACTCCAACATATGTAACGTTGAATTCCACCTGGTGGGGAGGTCACATATGATGCGATGTTCTGGCAGGTGGAATCGGCGTTGCAGAGATGCAATGCGCGATCTTGCCATGCTGGAACGCCGCAAGTGAGCACACTCTAGGCGAACCTTGTGCAGCAGTGCATCAAGATCCGGATAGTCCCTCAGAAAGCTCTGCATGACCAAATTGAGCACGTGTGCCAGACATGGTATGTGAGTGAGGTTGCCTAGGCCCAGAGCTGCCACTAGATTTCGGCCATTGTCACTCACTACCAAACCTGGCTGGAGATTCGCTGGCACAAACCACACATCGCTCTCCTGATTGATGCCATTCCAGAGCTCCTGTGATGTGTGGCTCCGATTCCCCAAAGAAATTAATTTAAGGATGGCCTGTTTACGTTTGGCCACACCTGTGCTCATATCTGGCCTAACAGGCTCATGCAGTGCTGATTCCGAGGAACTAGAGTAGGAGGAGGACTCAATATGTACAGACTGCATTCCCGCAATCCTTGGAGTTGGCAGAATACGTACAGAGCCACTCTCCAGATCTGTACCCGGCTCCACAACATTGACCCAATGGGCAGTGAGGGAAAGGTATCGTCCATGTCCATGGCTACTGGTCCACGCATCGGTGGTCAGGTGGACCTTGCTACTGACGGCGTTTAGTAGCGCATTTTTAATTTTTCCCTCCACATGCTTTTGCAGGGCAGGGACGGCTTGCCTGCTGAAATAAAAGCGGCTGGGCACATTGTATTTTGGAACCTGACATCAAGTTCTGGAAGGTGTCAGTCTCCACCAGCCTGAATGACAGCATCTCAAGGGCCAGTAGTTTGGCAATGCCAGCATTCAGAGCCAGTGCTCGGGGATGGTTTGCCGAGTATGGCCGCTTTTTCTCCCATGCCTGTGCTACCGATTGCTGGTGAGTGGCCTGGGAGTGTGCTGATGACTGAGAACGTGGTTCAGTGGGTGGAATTTCACTGGGTCTCTGGACAACAGTGGCAGTGGTTCTTCCATGGCGTTCCAGTGAGGAAGCCGAACCAGCTGTGTGTGAGCTGGAGGAAGAGGCCCCAACACGAGCTGAAGAGGTGGTAGGTGCTGCTGAAGGTTGGCCTACATCTTCAGTGTGTCTGTGTAACTCCACCTTGTGCTTGGTACGCACATGTTTCCACATATTTGTGGTATTGACGTTGCTCACATTTTTCCCTCGTTTAACTTTCTGATGACACAGCTTGCATTTGACAAAGCAAATGTAATCTGCAACTGTGTCAAAAAAAGACCACGCACTGCAAGTCCTGGGAGCGCCCGTTTTGTGTTTTGGAAGAGGATTGCTCCTCACGGGTGCCAAAGTGGAGGCTACAGGCAACCAAGTCTGCCCCCCGCCCTCTCCCTCCTCTTTTGGCCGTTCGGGGAATTTCTTCCTCAGAGCTGCTTCCACCACCTTCCTGTGGCTGACGCCATGATGGGTCAAGGACCTCATCATCTCCACTCCCCTCTTGGCAACTGAGTCTCATCATCATCAGATGAGCACTGAGGTGTGCTGACAATAGGCACTGGCCCACCCGCCTCTTCAGATTCAGAGGGACAAAGCAGTTGCGCATCACTGCATACTCCCTCTTCTTCACGCTCTAGAATGCTGCTTGGCTGGCCACCTCTTTCCAAGCCAACAGATTCTGAAAACAGAAGTAAAGATTGAGATGGCTCCTGTCCAGGGCTCTCAGACTGCCTGGGCAATTTGGCAGGTGGTGAAGAGACAGATGGTTGCTCTTCAGTGCTCTGGCCCTGGGAGGATGCGGAAGTCATTGAAGTGGATCCGACAACGGCTTCAATTTGTTCGTCACGCAGCAGTGGGGTACGGCGAGGTCCTAAGCTGCGCATGAAGGACTGTTGCCTGGTAAAAGTGGGGGATGCCGGGTCACTGGTGGCCGCAGCAGACACCGAATCCCCACGTCCTCTCCCTGCTGAAACTCCATGGCCACGACCACGTGCCTTACTCCCTGCCTTCTTCATCTTGGTAGACTGATAAAGATAGGCAGAAAAGTAAAAAAGGGGTGGCTTAGTGTTCTTATTCCTGAACACCTGCTAACCAGTATAAGAAACACTAATTTGGCTAAGAGTGTGTGTACTACACTTTAATATGATCTAATGTGGCCTACACAACTCTAAAGTGGAGTGTTTGGTGAACTTTATTTCCTTTTTTTTTGGGGGGGGGGGGGAGAAAAGGATGTGACCAAAGTTTGAAAGCTATAGTATCACAAACTTTTTGGAGCGATTACAATGCAGGAAGCTAACCTACAATGCAGTTGATGAGGCTCCAAAAAATAGGGTGATACTAGTCTGGCTGGCCCTGAAGGGCACAAGCCAACAAAAAGGCTCCTCTATCTAATCCTATATAGTTTTTGCAACCAACCAATGACAATGGATGCGGATGGAAGCACACTAATGTAGGAGCAAAAATCTGGACAAATTAGCTGCAAAAAAAGGACTATGTATGAGGCAGTGACGCACGCTGAGCGAACTACAACCAGCGGTGGCTGTAGAACACACTGCAACGTGAGCTGCACTCACACACAGAGAGACCTATCAGACAGCTAACAACAGTGCACAGAAATGGGCTATAGCACTGAAAGGCTGCTGAAAGGCTCCGCTGTCCACTCCTTTAGTGTTTGCAACCAACGTATATGGATACGTATGGAAGCACACTATACAAGAGAAAAAAAAAGCAGCAATAAAAGAAAAATGTGTATGAGGCAGAGACACACACTGGGCGGCCTACAAGCAGACGTGCCTGCAGGACACACTGCACAGCGTGGGTCTGCACTCACACAGCCCTTGTAGACAGCTATTAAAACAGCGCTGCTGGGCTACATAAATGCTACAGTGGTGGATTATGTAGCCTGGGTACAGCAATAGATATGTTTGATGATCGCTATTTCTAACTGTCCCTCACAGTCTTCAACAGCAGCCTGTCCCTAACTGAATTCACAGCAGAGTGAACCCGAAATGGCGGCTGCTGCGGTTTTTATAGTGCATCATGACATAATTTCAGCAGCCAATCACAGCCATGCCAGTAGTTAACATGCCTACATGCCTAACAGGATGTGCCCACACTTCTGAGGATCCCCATTGGCTGAATCAAATCGAGCGGGCTCCTAGCATTATGGGAACTTCTGATTCCGGCATTCGATACGAAAAAAGTATCGGAACTAAGTATCGGAATTCCGATACAGCGAATATCGGCCGATACCCGATACTTGCAGTATCGGAATGCTCAACACTACTCATGACATATTGTACTTCATGTTAGTGGTAAAATTTCATTGATATAACTTGTGTTTATTTGTGAAAAAAATGGAAATTTGGTGAAAATTTGGAAAATTTCACAACTTACCAACTTTGAATTTTTATGCCCTTAAATCACAGAGATACGGCACACAAAAAACTTAATAAATAGCATTTCCCACATGTTTACTTTACATCAGCACAATTTGGGAACCAAAATTTTTTTGTTAGGAAGTTATAAGGGTTAAAACTTGAGCAGCGATTTCTCATTTTTACAACACCATTTTAATTTTAGGGACCACATTACATTTGAAGTCACTTTGTGGGGTCTATATGATAGAAAATACCCAAAAGTGACACCATTCTAAAAACCGTACCCCTCAAGGTGCTCAAAACCACATTCAAGAAGTTTATTAATCCTTCAGGTGCTTCACGGGAATTTTTTGAATGTTTATAAAAAATGAACATTTAACTTTTTTTCACAAAGAAAATTACTTCAGTTCCAATTTTTTTATTTTACCAAGGGTAACAGGAGAAATTGGACTGCAAAAGTTATTTTGCAATTTGTTCTGAGTACGCTGATACCTGATATGTGGGGGGATCACTGTTTCGGTGCATGGCAGAGCTCAGAAGGGAAGGAGCGCCGTTTGACTTTTTCCACGCAATATTGGCTGGAATTCAGATCGGATGCCATGTCACGTTTGGAGAGCCTCTGTTGTGCCAAAACAGTGGAAACCACCCACAAATGATACCATTTTGGAAACTAGACGCCCCAAGGAACTTATCTAGATGTGTGGTGAGAACTTTGAACCCCAAAGGGCTTCACAGAAGTTTATGACGTACAGCCGTACAATTAAAAAATCATATTTTTTTCCACAAAAATGATCATTTCACCCCCAATTTTTATTTTCCCAAGGGTAACAGGACTCCAAAAGTTATTGTGCAATTCGTCCTGAGTACACTGATACCCCATATGTGTGTGTAAATGACTATTTGGGCGCAGGGCAGCGCTCGAAAGGGAAGCAGTGCCATTTGACTTTTTTGGCTGGAATTGAGATCGAACGCCATGTCGCGTTTGGAAAGCCCCTGATGTGCAAAACAGTGGAAACCCCCCACAAATGACACCATTTTGAAAACTAGACCCCCGAATGAACTTATCTAGATGTGTGGTGAGAACTTTGAACCCCCAAGTGCTTCACAGAAGTTTATAACACCCTGGTGTGAAAATAAAAAGTCACATTTTTTCCACAAACATGATCTTTTAGTCCCTAATTTTTTTATTTTCCCAAGGGTAAGAGGAGAAATTAGACCCCAAAAGTTGTTGTCCAATTTGTCCTGAGTGCACTGATATTCCATATGTGGGAGAAAACTACTGTATGGGCACATGTCGGGGCTCGGAAGGGAAGCAGTGACATTTTGGAATGTAGACTTTGATGGAATGGTCTGCGGGTGTCTTGTTGCCTTTTGAGAGCCCCTGATGTGCCTTAACTGTGGAAACCCCCCACAAGTGACCCCATTTTGGAAACTAGAAACCCCAAGGAACTTATCTAGATGAGTGGTGAGTACTTTGAAGCCCCAAGTACTTCACAGGAGTTTATAACGCCCGGCCGTGAAAATGAAAAAAATCATATTTTTACCACAAATATGACCTTTTAGTCCCCATTTTTTATTTTCTCAAGGGTAACAGGAGAAATTGGACCCAAAAAGTTGTTGTGCAATTTGTCCTGAGTAGGCTGATACCCCATGTGTGGAGGTAAACTACTGTTTGGGCGCATGGCAGAGCTTGGAAGGGAAGGAGCACCGTTTGACTTTTTCAATGCAGAATTGGCTGGAATTTAGATCAAAAGCCATGTTGCATTTGGAGAGCACCTGATGTGCCTAAACAGTAGAAACCCCCTAATTCTAACTCCAACCCTAACCCCAACACACCCATAACCCTAATCTCAGCCCTTACCCTAACCCTAGCCCTAACCAACCCTAGCCCTAACCCTAACAGTAATGGGAAAATGGAAATAAATACATTTTTTTTAATTATTTTTCCCTCACTAAGGGGGTGATAAAGGGGGGTTTGATTTACTATTTATAGCGGGTTTTTATGTTTGGCAGCTGTCATACGCTAAAAGACGCTTTTTATTGTAAAAATAGTTTTTGCATCACCAGAGCTATATTCTTTCCATATTTTGACCCACTGAGTCATGTGAGGTCTTTTTTGCGGAACGAGTTGACGTTTTTATTGGTACCATTTTCGGGCACGTGACATTTTTTGATCGCTTTTTATTCCGATTTTTGGGATGCAGAATGAACAAAAAACAGCATTTCATGAATTTCTTTTGAGGGGTGCGTTTACACCTTTCCGTGTGTGGTAAAATTGATAAAGCGGGTCAGTACGATTACAGAGATACCTGTTATGAATGAGTCACCGTAGGAGGCAAAAGCAGAAATACAAGCTAAGTCCAGAAAACCAGAGAAGTTGGCAACTATCAGATTGCAGACCCCTGAACCTATCAACACAACTAGCAGTAGAAGTGGGGGGTTCTTACGATGCCCTAGACCCCTCGATCACGGCCGGAGAACTAAATAGGCCTAAAGAAAGAAAGGGGAAATCTAAACTGCCCCAGAGCAGACCCCAAAGCAATAGGCAGCCCCCAACATATAATGACGGTGAAGCAAGATGAAAACACTAACACAGACAGAAAGATAGACTGAGCAAAGACGGGGCCCAAAACTACCTAGATAGGAAAGGACAGGAAGGCTGCTGTCTGCAATCTGCCAAAACCCTATCAAAGACATAAGCCAACAAGCTGATATGAAAAAGGCCCTGAAGCAGTTAGGCTTCAAAAATTAAATCAGCACTCAGGTATTTTCAGAAGACAGAGCTAAAGGAATTCAGCACACCACAGCAGGGAATGGCAGAAATTCAGAAAATCAAAGCAAAACAAAGTCAAGCACCAATGCAAAAGGCCGAGCAGCAAACTTAGCTTTAGAGGAGCAGGAATTCAGACTGGTCTCCAAGGATCCCACAGAGAAATCACCCGCAGTGCAGAAGGGCTTCGGCAGCCTTATATCCAGTCAGTAACTCCACTCAGCCAGTCATCATCATCAGCCTCAGGTGTTTGATAATCAGGCTCACTACCTTTCTTTACCAGAAGAGGGAGTTCCTCGGGCCTCAGTAGTGAAGGGGAAAATGAACTCACAACAGAACCTCCCCCTTGAGGAGGGGTCACCAAACCCTCAACTACACCACCAGGGCGATCAGGGTGAGCCCGATGAAAGGCACGCACCAATCTTTTGGCATGAATATCAGAGGCAGAGACCCAGGAATTATCCTCCTGACCATAACCCTTCCACTTAACCAAATACTGGAGTCTCCGTCTAGCCAGACGGGAATCCAGTACTTTCTAACCTCATATTCTATGTTACCTTCAACCAATACAGGGTCTGGAGGTGCCACCCCCGGAACAATAGGTTCAACAAACCTCTTCAACAAAGATTTATGGAACACATTATGGATTTTAAATGTGACAGGAAGAGCCAAACGAAAAGAGACCGGATTAATAATCTCCACAATCTTGAAAGGTCCAATAAATCTAGGCTTAAACTTAGGAGATCCATGCAAAGAGAAAAGGTCGCAATCATCGAGATCGAAGTTTCACTGATTTATTGACATATCATGAACATGTCAAGTCGGGGGAGTGACATAAGGAGTGCAAGAAAGACTGACAACGGCCGTTTCGCGCTGCTCGAGCGCTTCAACGGGTCAAAACTTAGGAGAAGCCACCTTCATAGCAATATTTTTTGATGATAACCACACCATATCACCAACCTTAAACTGGACTGCACAAAATTCCTGACATCACAAGACAAGGAGGGCCACCAAAAAGACCGACTCACCAGATCTCTAGTACCAAAAATACCTGGATGACCAGCCAAAGCAGAGCAATGAACTTCAGACATCACTCTCTTCTTCCACTGGTCAGGAACATACAACTTTCCACTGGGACAACGCTCAGGTTTGTCCTCCTGGAACTCTTCCAGAGCACGTCTCAAATCGGGCGAGATGGCAGAAAGAACTACCCCTTCGCCTAAGATGGTAGCATTCTTGGTCACCACAGGAGAATCAGCAAAGAAGCTCCTAGAGAGGGCGTCAGCCTTGACATTCTTAGTTCCAGGAAGAAAAGAAACCACAAAATCAAAACGTGTAAAAAACAAGGCCCACCTAGCCTGTCTAGGGTTCAAGCGCTTAGCTGACTCTAGGTAAATCAAATTCTTGTGGTCAGTGAGGACCACGACTTGATGCTTAGCTCCCTCCAACCAATGTCTCCACTCCTCAAATGCCCATTTCATGGCTAACAGTTCCCGATTCCCCACATCATAGTTACGGTCAGATGGAGAGAACTTTCGGGAAAAGAAAGCACAGGGATTCATTTTAGATGTTACAGGATCCTTTTGGGACAAAACAGCTCCTGCACCAATCTCAGAAGCATCCACCTCTACCTGGAACGGAAGTGAGACATCAGGTTGCCGCAAAACCGGGGCGGAGGTGAATCTTCGCTTCAGCTCCTGAAAGGAAGAAACAGCCTCCGGAGACCAATTTAACACATCAGCACCCTTCTTAGTCAAATCAGTCAATGGCTGGGCAATACTAGAAAATTTTGCTATAAATTTCCGATAAAAATTAGCAAAACCCAAAAACTTCTGGAGGGCCTTCAAAGAAGTGGGCTGAACCCAATCGTAAATGGCCTGTACCTTGGCCGGGTCCATTTCAATAGTTGACGGGGACAAAATAAATCCCAAAAAAGAAATCCTCTGTACTCCAAAAAGGCATTTAGATCCTTTGACATACAGAGAATTCTCCCTCAAGATCTGGAACACAGTCCGAATATGTTCCACATGAGAATCCCAATCCTTGGAGAAGATCAAAATATCATCCAGATAGATAATCAAAAATTTATCGACAAAATCTCGGAAAATATCGTTCATGAAGCACTGGAAGACAGAAGGGGCATTAGTGAGCCCAAAAGGCATCACCAGGTACTCAAAATGTCCCTCCGGAGTATTAAACGCCGTCTTCCATTCATCCCCATGCTTAATGCGAATAAGATTATATGCTCCCCTGAGGTCAAGCTTGGTAAACCAGCAAGCACCTTTAACTCTGGAGAATAGATCAGAAATCAGGGGTAACGGATACTGATATTTAACAGTAATTTTGTTGAGAGCACAATAATCAATACAAGGTCTTAATGATCCATCCTTTTTGGCTACAAAAAAAAAACCGGCACCTAAGGGTGACGAGGATGGTCTAATATGACCCTTCTCCAACGCCTCCTTAATATAGGATCGCATAGCCTCATGCTCGGGTACAGATAAATTGAAGAGCCGACCCTTGGGAAATTTACACCCAAGGCTCAGTTCAATAGCACAGTCATAACTCCTATGAGGAGGCAGAGACGCAGACTCATTCTCACTAAATACATCATAAAAGTCCGCCAAATAATCAGGAACATCATGCGACTGAGGAGAGGTGGAAAACATCGGAGCCTCACTAAAGGCACACCGACAACCCCAACTAACCACAGACACAGATTTCCAATCCAAAACTGGATTATGAATTTGTAACCAGGGAAACCCCAGAACAATAGTATCATGCAGATTATGTAACACCAAAAACCTGCAATTTTCTTGATGGTCTGGGGCGACCCGCATTACCACCTGGGTCCAAAACTGAGGTTTATTTTTAGCCAAAGTAGTAGCATCAATCCCCCTCAAAGGGATAGGCGTCTGCAGAGGTGTCATCGGAAATCCACAACGTTTAGCAAAATCCAAGTCCATTAGGTTTAGAGCTGCTCCCGAATCCACAAAAGCCTCGGCGGAAAATGTGGACAGGGAGCAGATCAGAGTAATAGCCAGAAGAAACTTAGGTTGAACACCACCAACAGAAAATGTGTGTGCAAAGCGTTTCTTGCGTTTAGGACAGACAGAAATAATATGCGAGGCATCTCCACAGAAAAAACACAACTTATTACGCCTTCTGAACTCCTGACGCTGCTCTCTGGAAAAAACTCTATCACATTGCATAGGTTCAGACATCTGTTCAACAGGTGGCAACACCTCTCGTGCAGCTCTGCGTTCGCGTAAACGCCGATCAACCTGAATGGCTAAAGACATAGAATCGTCAAGACCAGAGGGAACAGGAAATCCCACCATAGTATCTTTTACGGCTTCTGACAACCCCTTCCAAAAGAGAGCAGCCAAGGCACTATCATTCCAGGTAGTAAGTACCGCCCACTTTCGGAACTTTTGACAGTACAACTCTGCAGAATCACGACCCTGGTTCAATGCCAGCAGGGTCTTTTCAGCCTGATCAATGGCATTAGGTTCGTCATACAACAACCCCAAGGCCTGAAAAAATGCGTTCACATTAGTCAGAATAGGATCATCTGGTTTCAAAGAAAACGCCCAATCCTGGGGATCGCCACGCAGCAAAGAGATGACAATTTTAACCTGCTGCGCGGAGCTCCCTGACGAGTTAGGCTTCAAGGCAAAAAATAATTTACAATTATTTTTGAAATTCAAAAATTTAGACCGATCCCCAAAAAATACATCAGGTGTAGGAATCTTTGGTTCAGCAGCATGTGAATGAGCAAGGTAGGCGGAAATTCCCCGCACTTCCGCAGCGAGCTGCTCCACACGATCAGACAATTGCTTTATCTCCATTGAGAGAAAAAAAGAAATTCCCCCTACGGCCTCAGAGATATAGAGGAAAAAATATACACACTTTTTTTTTATTTTTTTTTATACAATTCTTTCCTGCTATTGAGTACCCTAGAATCTGCGGTATGGCGGGTGATTCTGTTATGATTGAGTCACCGTAGGAGGCAAAAATAGTAATGCTAGCTAAGTCCAGAAAACCAGAGAAGTTGGCAGCTATCGGATTGCAGACCCCTGAACCTATCAACACAACTAGCAGTAGCCGTGGGGGGCTCCTATGATGCCCTAGGCCCCTCGATCACAGCCGGAGGACTACATAGCCTAAAGACAGAAAGGGAAATCTAAACTGCCCCAGAGCAGACCCCAAAGTAAAAGGCAGCCCCCCACATATAATGACGGTGAAGCAAGAAGAAAGAACAAAACACAGACAGAAAGATAGACTGAGCAAAGATGGGGCCCACGCTAGCTTAGATAGGAAAGGACAGGAAGGCTGCTGTCTGCAATCCGTGAAAAACCCTATGAAAATAAGAGCCAACAAACTGACAGTAAAAAAGCCCTGAAGACGCTAGGCTTCAAAAAAGCTATGTCAGTACTCAGAAATATTCTGAAGACAGAGCAACAGGCAAAAGGAGATTCAGCTAACCCCAGCAGGGAATGGCAGAATCCAGAAAAGCAAGGAAAACAAAACACTAATGCAAAAAGGCAAAGCAGAAATCTTAGCTTTAGATGAACAGGAATCAGACTGGTTTCCTAGAAGTCCACAGAGAAATCACCCCCAGGCCAGAAGGGCGTCGGCAGCCTTATATCCAGTCATTAACTCCACTCAGCCAGTCATCATCATCAGCCCCAGGTGTTTGACAATCAGGCTCACTACCTTTCTTCACCAGAAGAGGGAGTTCCTCGGGCCTCAGTAGTGAAGGGGAAAATGAACTCAAAACAGCAACACCTCTCGTGCCACTTTGCGTTCGCGCAAACGCCGATCAACCTGAATGGCTAATGACATAGAATCGTCAAGACCAGAGGGAACAGGAAATCCCACCATAGTATCTTTTACGGCTTCTGACAACCCCTTCCGAAAGAGAGCAGCCAAGGCATTATCATTCCAGGTAGTAAGTACTGCCCACTTTCGGAATTTTTGACAGTACAATTCTGCAGAATTCTGGTTCAATGCCAGCAGGGTCTTTTCAGCCTGATCAATGGCATTAGGTTCGTCATACAACAACCCCAAGGCCTGAAAAAATGCGTTCACATTAGTCAGAATAGGATCATCTGGTTTCAAAGAAAACGCCCAATCCTGGGGATCGCCACGCAGCAAGGAGATGACAATTTTAACCTGCTGCGCGGAGCTCCCTGACGAGTTAGGCTTCAAGGCAAAAAATAATTTACAATTATTTTTGAAATTCAAAAATTTAGACCGATCCCCAAAAAATGCATCAGGTGTAGGAATCTTTGGTCCAGCAGCATGTGAATGAGCAAGGTAGGCGGAAATTCCCCGCACTTCCGCAGCGAGCTGCTCCACACGATCAGACAATTGCTTTATCTCCATTGAGAGAAAAAAAAATTCCCCCTACGGCCTCAGAGATATAGAGGAAAAAACATACACACCTTTTTTTTTTTTTTTTTTTTTTTTACAATTCTTTCCTGCTATTGAGTACCCAGGATCTGCGGTATGGCGGGTGATTCTGTTATGAATGAGTCACCGTAGGAGGCAAAAGCTGAAATACAAGCTAAGTCCAGAAAACCAGAGAAGTTGGCAACTATCAGATTGCAGACCCCTGAACCTATCAACACAACTAGCAGTAGCCGTGGGGGGTTCTTACGATGCCCTAGACCCCTCGATCACGGCCGGAGAATTAAATAGGCCTAAAGAAAGAAAAGGGAAATCTAAACTGCCCCAGAGCAGACCCCAAAGCAATAGGCAGCCCCCAACATATAATGACGGTGAAGCAAGATGAAAACACTAACACAGACAGAAAGATAGACTGAGCAAAGACGGGGCCCAAAACTACCTAGATAGGAAAGGACAGGAAGGCTGCTGTCTGCAATCTGCCAAAACCCTATCAAAGACATAAGCCAACAAGCTGATATGAAAAAGGCCCTGAAGCAGCTAGGCTTCAAAAACTAAATCAGCACTCAGGTATTTTCAGAAGACAGAGCTAAAGGAATTCAGCACACCCCAGCAGGGAATGGCAGAAATTCAGAAAAACAAAGCAAAACAAAGTCAAGCACCAATGCAAAAGGCCGAGCAGCAAACTTAGCTTTAGAGGAGCAGGAATTCAGACTGGTCTCCAAGGATCCCACAGAGAAATCACCCGCAGGGCAGAAGGGCGTCGGCAGCCTTATATCCAGTCAGTAACTCCACTCAGCCAGTCATCATCATCAGCCTCAGGTGTTTGATTATCAGGCTCACTACCTTTCTTTACCAGAAGAGGGAGTTCCTCGGGCCTCAGTAGTGAAGGGGAAAATGAACTCACAACAGATACCTCATTTATGTCGTTTTTTATGTTTTGGCGCTTTTATGCAATGAAAAGAATTTTATATAAAAAATAATTATTTTTGCATCTCTTTATTCTGCGAGCTATAACTTTTTAATTTTTTCGCTGATTATGCTGTGTGGTATCTCATTTTTTGCAGGACAAGATGACGTTTTCAGCGGTACCATGGTTATTTATATCCATCTTTTTGATCGCGTGTTGTTGCACTTTTTGTTCGGCAGTATGATGATAAAGCATTGTTTTTTGCTTTGTTTTTAATTTTTAGCTTTTAAGGCGTTCACTAAAGGGGTCAACTAGTGGGACAGTTTTATAGGGCGGGTTTCAGCAATACTAAATATGTGTACTTTTATTGTTTTTTTATTTCCAAAAAATGAATTTATCAGGGATTATTTATTTTATATTTTATTTATTTAGTGATTTTTTATCAATTATTTTTACCCTTTTTTTTAAACTTTATTTTATTGTCCCGGTGGGGACATCACTATAAGGTGTCAGATCGTTTATTTGACAGTTTGGACAGCACTCTGTCAGATCAGCAGGCACTGAGGAAGCCGCCTCCCTGCAGGGAAGGAGACCCTCCGAGCAGCGCAGCACATCGTGCTTCCCGAGGATCTCAGGGAAGCACAGAGGGAGCCCCCTCCCTGCCGATGCTTCCCTAATCCCCCGGTACACTTCGATCATGTTTGATCGCAGTGTGCCAGGGGTTAACATTCCAGGGCGATCCGTGACCACCCCTGTCACAGTGCCGGGTGTCAGCTGTGATAATCAGCTGACGCCCGGCCTTGATCAGCGGCGCTCCCCCAGGGGACGACGCTGATCGCGATGATGTACTATCCCATCCCCGGTCATAAGGGGCTCGGGTACCGTGGACGGGATAGTACATCAGATGTCAGAAAGGGGTTAAAGCAGGTAAAAAGTTAAAAAATGTTTAAAAAAACTTAAAAAAATATAAATCTTCAAATCACCTTCCTTTTGCCCCATTCAACATAAAGCAATTAAAATAAATAAAAAAATACACAGATTTGGTATTACCGTGTTCATAAACGCCTGATCTATAAAAATATAAAAATAATTAATCCAATTGGTAAATGGTAAAGAATAAAAATCAAACATTGCAATATGATGTAATAAAGGGTAATCAAAACATTGTATCTATCTCAAAATAGTATGAATAAAAACATCAGCTCGGAGCACAAAAAAATAAGCTCACTCAAAGCCCCAGATTCCAAAAAATGAAAATGCTAAGGGTCTTGGAAAATGGCGTCTTTATTTTTTACATTTGCAAACCTTTGATTTTTTTCTACCACTTAAATAAAAAAGAGCCTAGACATCTTTGGTGTCTATGAACTCGTAATGACCTGGAGAATCATAATGACAGGTCAGTTTCAGCATTTAGTGAACATGGTAAAGAAAAAAAAACTGTGGATTTTTTTTTCAATTTCACTGCACTTTGATTTATTTTTCCTGTTTTTACTGCTGACAATTCTTTGAGGCCGGGGTCACACTGGCGAGGACTACGGGAGAGTGAGAGGCGCTAAAAGCACGCATTAGACACGGACCAATGATTCTCTATGGGGTCACTCGCACCAGGCGTATATTTCTCCTCCGTATCCTACGCTGCGTGCCACTCGCAGCATGCTGCGATTGTCAGCGTACTACGCCCGTAGTACGCCAATGCAAGTATATGGGTGCGCAAAAAATACGGATTACACACGGAACACACGTGTGACCTGCGAGCAATACGCAGGTCTTTTGGCTGGTGAACAGGAAATGGGCCAATCCATCATCAGGAAGCCTAGACATGCAAATGAGCTCAAAAAGCGCTCCAGACATCCAGGAAGTACGCCTCCACGGAGTACAGCAGCAGCATGGCGTCCACATACATTAATGTAGAGATGCTCATTGTGCTGGTGCAGGAGCGTTCAGAAATATGGGACCCACGCGATGCAAACTATGCGAACCGCACAAGAAAGGAGGCGTCATGGAGGCGCATCAGTCGCCAGATGTACCATGACTTTGGTGACAGACCACGTGATGAGCAGCATAATATTCGTAAGTGCAACCATAAAAATATAATTAACCTTAGCGCGCGCTATAAAATGAATGTACAATCAGCACCCCCCCCCTTCCTGTGCATGTACTTTTCTTAGCCTCATGAGGCCGTTACATTAGGATGTGACACGT
The DNA here is from genome assembly GCF_039654945.1 of Dendrobates tinctorius. Classification (NCBI taxonomy): domain Eukaryota; kingdom Metazoa; phylum Chordata; class Amphibia; order Anura; family Dendrobatidae; genus Dendrobates; species Dendrobates tinctorius. The sequence goes on from NW_027361773.1 coordinate 12,039,475, forward strand.
GGCTTCACACAGCCATAATTAGGGGTTAGGCCACAAGCTCCTCATCCTCCTATCCAATAAAATTAGTTTCAGTGGAGCTAATGAGACCCTGGGTATCGGCCCAATTACATATGCCACCATGGGTAGAACGCACACCCCAGAAGGCCCCATGCCTAGACTACTGTTTGAAAATGTGACCTCTCAAATATGTGATTTTGACAATCTTTCCTGTCACATTGCAGTGGAAGATGTGAAGAAATGGTGGAGAAGCATCCGGGACCAGTACCGCCGGGAACGCCAGCAGCGGTCCAGGAGTGGGGATGCTGGCCATGTAAAGTGCAAATATATCTACTATGACCGGCTGAACTTCCTCGCCCCAATTCTGGCTCTGAGACCGTAAGTACATACCTCACACCACATGACACAAAAACATTACACAAATACTTTACAGGGACAAAAATATTGATGTATTTTTGCCTCTGTTCTATTTCATAACAGAACTCAATCCAACCTTACGGATCGAGGAACGGCCTCAGAGGCAGAGCCCATTATAGATCCTGTAGGGAATGAGGTGGCTTGCCCATCTTCTCCCCCTACAAGAAGGATGGCTGAAGAGGAGGCATCACCAGAACACACAATGGCTGCCCTACACAACACACCACCAGGACGGTCTGCTGCTGCAACCTCACCCATCCTGGAAGAGCCAGGCAACTTGAGCAGCAGCCCAACTGCCCAGATCAGGCCCTCCCCACAGGCTGCTCTAGCATCACGGCGAATAAGAAGAAGGCGCCAGGTCACCATTCAAGAGAGCAAGACCAATGTGGACACAGGGGTGCTGAATTACTTGTCCAGAGTCACTACAGATGATGGTGAGGAGGCCTATGCACGTAGCCTCACCCGTTATCTCCGTGCCCTTACCCGTGAGGTCAGGCTCCGTATTAGGGGATGTATTCAGATCCTGCTTGATGCAAGCACCCCCCCAATACCCCATATGAGGTGTTTGAATTTCTGGAGAGGTGGCAGCTCTCACCAAGAAATTTAATGCGCATGAGACCATCCACACAGATGCATGCTCAAGCAGGGTCTGAACAGCCCCTAATACGTGGGCCAACACCTCAAGCCCTTCCTCCCCCTACCCATCCTTCTATTCCGCAGCCCCAAATGTCTTCCTCAAGCCAACCCCACCAATATGGCCATTTGTACCCACCCAGTGTTGGAGGCTGGTCCCAACCTGGTTGGGGACGATCTGGCTATGTTGGTGGTTATGAGCCACGGGCCTACCATAGCCAACAAGAAGCCCCTCACCATCATCAGTACTCTGGCCAGTATCACCAACAGGCCCAGGAGGCTGGACAACTACAGCATCATGGGCACCAGTATGGCCCCACACAGGGCGATGTTGCCCACAATGTCCAGCAGCACCCACAGGCTGTTCCTCCACGTTCCCCTTCCCCTACATATGAGGATTTATGATTCAAAAGTTTGGAGATGTCCAGTGACATGTAACTGGTGCTTCTAATCTAGACAAAAAAACAGGTGTTCTCCTTCACCAACATTTAGAACATAATTTAACACTCACATTTTTAAACAATGTTTTCCAAACATATGAAACAATCCATCATGACAGGCAACGCTACCTCACGCCTTTCACACAGATATTAAATGTGTGTATAAAAGAGAATATTTAAATGCACTATACTGTTACATGAAAGGATGAAAATACACTATTCACTTGCTAACGCATAGGAAAGGCGTGCTTGCCTTTAGTTAAGTAGTCAGCTTTGTTGTTAGCAATCTCTAGTAAAACAATTTGAGGCGACCAGCATTCAGAATATCACGCTCTCTCTATGTCTTAACAAGTGAGTTTTGTATTTTCATCCTTTCCAGTATAGCATGCTTAAATATTGTCTGTTCTACAGACAGGTAATATCTGTGTGAAAGATGTGAGGTAGCCTTGCCTGTCATGGTGGAATCTTTCTATGATTGGATAACATTATGAGGAAATGTGTGTTATCTTATTGACTTTATTTAGGTGATGGAGCTCACCCTTTGTTGCCTAATCAAGGTTAATGTAGGCATGCAGCAATGTTGTTATTGCATAATGTTTGTTGCAGTTTTTTTCTGTAATGTTAATGTTACACCAAGTTAAAGAAGGCACAAAGGGTCATTTTGGCCATTGCCAAATTTGTGTTATGGCAAAAGATGGATTTTTGGTTCTTACCGTAAAATCTCTTTCTTGGAACCTTCATTGGGGGACACAGAATACCATGGGGTGTATGCTGCTGCTGCTAGGAGGCTGACACTATGCAAAAACAATAAAATTAGCTCCTCCCCGGCAGTATACACCCACCGACAGGCACCAAGCACCTCAGTTGGTGAAAAAGCAGTAGGAGAAGCAACGAGAAAAAACTCGAACCATATGTACCAACCCAACAGGGGACTCTAAGACCCAACACGGTACAACTGAAACAGGGAGGGTGCTGTGTCCCCCAATGAAGGCTCCAAGAAAGAGATTTTACGGTAAGAACCAAAAATCCATCTTTCTTTATCGCCTTATTGGGGGACACAGAATACCATGGGACGTCCCAAAGCAGTCCCAAGGGTGGGAACAGCAAAAAGGAACGAAAGTAACCGAAAGGCTCAGGTCGGCCGGTGAGCCACCGCCGCCTGCAGAACCTTCATACCAACCACAGCATCAGACGAGGCCTGGGTATGAACCCTGTAGAACCTCGTGAAGGTGTGCAAAGATGACCAGGTAGCAGCCTTGCAAATTTGCATGGCCGAGGCCTGGTGACGAGCAGCCCACGAAGCCGCCACAGCCCGGGTGGAATGAGCTCTTACTCCCGGAGGGGGCCGCTTTTCCTGAAGACGATACGCTTCCAGAATGGTAGAACGAATCCAGCGAGCGATCGTGGATTTGGAAGCCGGAAGGCCCTTCTGGCGACCTTCAGAGATGATTAGCAAGGAATCGGACAGACGGAAGGAAGAGGTCCTGGCAAGATAGACACGCAGGGCTCTAACTACGTCCAGTTTGTGGAGAGACTTCTCAAGAGGATGAGATGGAGCCGGACAAAAAGAAGGAAGGACGATATCCTCATTGATATGGAAAGCGGAAACCACCTTTGGAAGAAAAGAAGGAACGGGCCTGAGGACGGCTTTGTCCTGATGGAGAATGAGGTAAGGGGAACGACATGACAAGGCCGCCAATTCAGAAACTCTTCTGATGGAGGAAATGGCGATCAAAAAGGTGACCTTCCAAGAGAGAAGGGACAAAGGAATGTCCTGGAGAGGCTCGAACGGCGCCTTCTGGAGCGCGCTAAGAACGAGGTTGAGATCCCACGGGTCTATTGGCGAATGATGAGGGGGAGCCACGTGGGAAACCCCTTGTAGAAAGGTCTTGACCTGTGGTAGAGAAGCTAGCTCTCTTTGGAAGAGGATAGAGAGAGCGGAAACCTGGCCCTTGAGCGTACTGAGGGACAGACCCGCGTCTAACCCAGCTTGAAGAAACCCTAGGATAGACGGGATAGAAAACGACATTGGGAAGACTCTTCTATCATCGCACCAACGGAAAAAAGCCTTCCAGTACCTATAGTAAATGCGGGAAGAGGCTGGTTTCCTGGCTCTGATCATAGTTTGAATAACCTGACTGGACAGACCTGATTCCTTTAGAATTGCGGTCTCAATGGCCATGCCGTCAAACTCAGAGACTGAGAATTCTCGTGGTAAAGGGGGCCTTGCGAGAGAAGGTCTGGACGGTCCGGAAGCCTCCAGGGAACGTCCGTGAGCATGTTGACCAGTTCCGCGTACCAAGGCCGTCTTGGCCAATCTGGAGCAACTAGAATCACTGGTACGCCTTCCGATTTTATCTTTTTGACCACCCGAGGGATCAATGCCAGAGGCGGGAACAGATACGGAAGTTGAAACTGGGACCACGGAGTCACCAGTGCGTCGCATGCGATGGCTAGAGGGTCCCTGGACCTGGCTACGAACTGCGGCACCTTGTGGTTCATCCGAGATGCCATGAGATCGACATCCGGGGTGCCCCAACGGTCGCATATCTGAGAGAAAACCGCGGGGTGCAGGGACCATTCGCCGGACGCTAGGCCCTGGCGACTCAGAAAGTCGGCTGCCCAATTTTCCACCCCTGGAATATGGACGGCGGAGATTGTCGGAACGTAACGTTCTGCCCAGCGGAATATCTTGGCCACTTCTGACATTACCTGTTTGCTGCGCGTACCCCCTGATGGTTTATGTACGCCACGGCCGTGGCGTTGTCCGACTGAATGCGGACCGGCTTGCCGGAAAGGAGGGGCTGCCAGTGAAGAAGGGCCAGGAAAATCGCCCTGATCTCCAAAAGATTGATTGGAAGGAGAGACTCCTGTGGCTTCCAGCGTCCTTGGGCCGCTTTCTGATGGAACACGGCTCACCATCCTAGAAGGCTCGCATCGGTGGTGATGATTTGCCACTGAGGCGGAAGGAAGGACCTCCCTTGGAGAACTGACGCTGGCCGTAGCCACCAAGTGAGAGACTGCCTCACTCTGAGAGGAAGCCGAATAGGACGGTCCAAGGACATCGTGGTCTTGTCCCAGGCTGAAAGCAGAGACAGCTGGAGAGGGCGAAGGTGATACTGCGCAAAGGGTACTGCCTCCATGGAGGCCACCATCTTCCCCAGGACCTTCATGCCGAACCGAATGGGAATGGGAGCAGGCCTCTTGAGAGTTTTGATGCACTTGGACAGAGTTGTAAATTTTTCCTTTGGAAGAAAAACACGGGCTAGCTCCGTGTCGAATTCCATACCCAGAAAGGTCAGACGCTGGGTGGGGACCAGAATGGACTTCTCCTTGTTGACTAGCCAACCTAGGCGGCTGAGAGTGTCCAGGGTTATCTGAAGGCTCCGGAGACAGTCCTGGCGAGACGAACCCTTGATCAAAAGATCGTCCAGGTAAGGGATGATGAGGATCCCTCTGGAGCGAAGGATGGCCATCACAGTCGCCATCACCTTCGTGAAAACCCGGGGCGCTGAAGCCAGGCCGAAAGGAAGAGCTGTGAACTGAAAGTGTTCTCCCTGAAACGCAAATCGAAGATACTTCTGATGTTGCACACATATTAGAATGTGGAGATAGGCATCCCGAATGTCCACCGAGCAGAGAAATTCCCCGGGCTCCATGGAAGCAATCACCGACCGAAGAGACTCCATCCTGAAATGAAGAATCTTCACGTGGCGATTGAGCAATTTGAGGTCCAGAATAGGACGAAGAGAGCCGTCTTTCTTCGGGACTACAAAGAGATTGGAGTAGAACCCGGAAAACCGTTCGTCTGAGGGAACGGGAACAATGACTCCGGCGGAAAGAAGGGAGGAAATGGCCTGCAGAAAACCCGGAATCTGGGCCCGCTGTCGCGGAGGCCGAGACCGGAAAAACCGTCTGTTCGGGAGTGAAGCAAATTCGATTTTGTAACCGGATGCGACGAGTTCTCTGACCCAAGCGTCGTCTACAACGGACAGCCAGGCATCCGCGAAAAAGGAAAGTCTGCCGCCCACCCTGGAAGAAATTCCAGGTGGGGGTGACCCGTCACTTAGACGAAAATCTGCCGGAATTGGCTCCTGCAGATCTGGAATATTGTCCTCTAGATCTCCAGCGAGGAGCGGGTTTGTAGGCAGGTTTCCTCTGATCCCGCTCCCTGGTGGCAGGCGGCCGATCCTGTTGAGTGGCTCTCTCCGTGGCAGAGAAGGGACGAAAAGGCCTGAATGGTCGAAACCCCCTTCTGTTGAAGGGACGTTTTGGTCGAGACTGGGGAAGCGAAGTACTTTTGCCTCCAGTGGCATCGGAAATTATCTGATCCAGCTTTGCTCCAAAGAGCCTAGAGCCATGGAATGGCAGATTGGTAAGCGACTTTTTCGAAGTAGTGTCCGCATTCCATGACTTTAGCCAAAGGACTCGGCGTACAGCTACTATGTTGCTGTTAGCCCTTGCTACGCAGCCGGCCGCGTCCAAGGAGGCGGCCAAAAGGTATTTTCCCGCCTGGTTAATCTGATCTGCAAGATCTGCCAATTCGTCTTGAGGAGCTGACGCTAAGATGCCTCTGCGAAGGATTTTTGCCCAAGCGGAAATGACCTTCGCCACCCAGGCGGATGCGAAAATAGGGCAGAGAGAGGCGCCAGATGCCTCAAAGATAGACTTAGCCAGAGATTCAATCTGCCTGTCAGTAGGATCTTTGAGCGACGCCCCGTCTGGCAGAGAGAGCACCGTTTTAGAGGCTATCCGGGATACTGGAGGATCTACCTCTGGAGCCTTGGACCACTTTGAGAGCAGTTCTGCGTCAAAGGGGTACAGAACGTCCAAATATTTGCGGCCTGAGAAACATTGTTCAGGGCGCTCCCAGTGTTTGGCTAAGGTAATAATAATAATAATAATAATAATTTTTATTTATATAGCGCCAACAAGGTAGTATTGAAATCGTTGTGATTGGGAAAGGTTCGGGACGGAGGTCTGGCTCGTCTAAGGACAACCGAGCTTTCCTGAGCTGGAGCCTCATCCTGTTTAAGTTTTAGTGTTTGGAAGATAGCTGCAAGAAGACTATCGACCATGTCCCGCGTTTTAGAAACGCTGTTCCCCTCAGAGCTAGCTTCCGAATGAGAATCATCGCCTGACTGAAGGCTGTCATCTGAGGAAGGAGAAGGAGGCCTGGGAGCGGAAGGGCCCTGCGAGCTCGAGGACGAAGTGGACAGAGCCCGCTTCCTAGAAGACCTTCCCCGTCTGTCTCTCTGAAGGTCGCGGTCAGGTGCAGACGACTCACCCCGAGAGGTGGTCGGGGCAGAGGTGGCTGAGGATAGCTGAGGTAATCGTTCTAAAACCTGGACCAGCGACTGTGATACTTTTGTCAAGTCAGAAACAGACTGTGACATTGTAACGGCCCACTCCGGGGGGAGAGAGGAGGGAAGAGCGCCCTCCGCCCGGGACTCTGTGCGCTCCTGAGATGCTGACATATTGGAAGGACTGCAGGGGGGGCAGAATGGAGATGACTGACCCGATGCCCACTTCTTTTTACAGCGCGCACAGGCGTAATAGATAGCGGTGGGCCTGAAGCAGAGATCCCCTGAAGGGTTGGGCATAAGTAGACTGCACTGAATGGCCGCAGGATTTAAGGAATAACTGCCGAGGAGAGCTAATCTTTGCCTCAGAGCAGAGCCTACCGAGATTCTGTGAGCAGCAGAAAACGCTGAAGTGTCCCCCAAACAGCGCAGGCAGGAGTGAAACAACCAGGAAATCCTTGTGCTGGAGGCTGGGGGCGGAGCTTAGCGGCCGCTCCATGACTGGTTAACAGCGAAGGAGAGGGCATGGCCGAAGGAGGAGGCTGGCATATGAAACGAAAAGGAGCCCTGTGATGGGCTAGTAAAGGCGCGCTGAAAAGAGCGCGCTCAGGAAGGGAGGAGGGAGCACAGCGATGAGGAGACTGTGAGGGGAAAGTGAAAGTGAAAGTGAAGACGCCGCAGCCCCATGCCAGCGCCAACATAACGGAGCTGATCTGACAGTGGCCCTGGGAAGTCTGCCTCCCCTGCTTGTGACGCTGTGTGTGGAGGAATCCCCAGTGTCTCCCTGGGAGTGAGAAACAAGCGGCGTGAGCGCGCGGCAGGCAGAGAGGGCGGGAAATTCAAAAATTGTGGACTTGAAATCACAAAGGTACAACTTCTGCCATTCACGGAGGTTATGCGGGGCCGGAGGGAACGTACAGGCACTTACCTGACGTCCCTGAAGAGGATGACCACAGGGGCCCACGGGGAAACGGCAGGCCGCTGGGGGGAAGGGAGTCCTCTGTACCCGCATCCTGCAGAAGACGGCTTGAAACACCTGCGATCGCCGTCTTCCTCTCAGCCCTGTCCCGAGAGAGGGGTGAGGAGGGGGATTCGGCAAGGACTAGCCAACTGTCCACAACCCTTATCACCGGAAGGCGAAAGGGAAAAGTCCTGCCTGCGGTACTGAGAGTTGCGATGTGGATGACACCACACTGCTCGCTCAGCCGCATGATATGGGAAATCAGGGTGACAACTACACCCTGTTTCCCGATGGAAAATAACCTAAAAGACAAAAGAGGGAAAAATTAAAAAGTTCAGACTAAACCTGAAAAGAAAAATGCGGATCTGGGGAGATCCCGGTCCGCCTCCTACAGACACTAAGCACAAACTGAGGTGCTTGGTGCCTGTCGGTGGGTGTATACTGCCGGGGAGGAGCTAATTTTATTGTTTTTGCATAGTGTCAGCCTCCTAGCAGCAGCAGCATACACCCCATGGTATTCTGTGTCCCCCAATAAGGCGATAAAGAAATTATGTTTGCCTTTAAGCAAAACAAAAAAAAAAAGGCAAAACTAAAAATTTGTCTACTCTAGTTAACGTCTCTGTGTGATTTTTCACAATCCCTCACAACATACTAACAGACACCAACCAATGCAATGAAACAGTCATAGAATCATAAAGGCTTGAGTAGAGTTGAGCGAAACGGGTCGAAAAATTTCAAAAGTCGCCGACTTTTGGCAAAGTCGGGTTTCATGAAACGAAACCCGACCCTAGGATGAGGTCGGCCACGAGGTCGGCGACTTACGCGCCAAAGGCGCGTTTCAAAAGTTTGTTTTGCACTCTTTTTCAGCCAATCAGGATCCACGGACACTGTGGGCAACGTGATGACATAGGCAGGGGTCACCACCATCTTTCAGAAGGGCATGCAAGTGATTGGCTTGCTTTGGTGGGCGTCACAGGGGTTATAAAAGGGCGTGCACGCCGACCGCCATCTTACTTCTGCCGATCTTAGCATAGGGAGAGGTTGCTGCTGCTGATTCTTTAGGGAGAGCGTTAGGCAGGGAAGAAGAAAAAAAACTGCTTCTGCTGCTAGCGATTTTGCCTGTACAACACACCAGTCACTGTGTGTGCAGTGCAAGGGGAGGCTATATTGTGGTGGATCAGCGGTGTTGGTTGTTAGGCTGCCTTCTAAGGCTTCCTGACAGCTGCATTGCTGTTTACCCACTGCTCTGCAAACTGCTTTTTTAAAAGCAATCCCAATTTTTTTTTTTGTCCTGCTGAGGTACTGAGCATGCATTTTTTCACACCATACAGCGGTGTACGCTCCTCACACAGTACCGTGTAACGGCTGTTATCACAGCCACAGTGAAGCTATCTGTGTGTCACTCTGTGAGAATAAGTCGAGGACATGTTCCATTGTTACAGACCTGCACCTACTAGTTTTGTCTAGCTTTCAAACAGTTAAATATATTTGCTGTTTGATCACATTCAAAACTATAGAGAGACAGCGTGTGTCAGTCCGTATACTTAAAAAACATGGAGCTTGACAATTTTACGTACACCGGACAGCCGTGTACGTGCACGCTCCTCTCAGTACCGTGTAACGGCTGTTATCACGGCCACAGTGAAGCTATCTGTGTGTCACTGTGGAAGGATAAGTGGAGGACTTGTTCCGTTCTTATAGACCTACACTCTAGGGAGATTCCTATTCTGCCCAATTCTACATACACCTTGTAGTTTGTGATACACTAGCCAATTTCTGCCTGTGACATAGCGCTCTGATATTCAGTGGGCCTCACACAATCCAAAAGTGTCCAGTGTCCACTAGTGTGTGCAGAAATTCAAAATCTCTGTGATCCTGTAGTCACTTTTTTCACACCTGTGCCATCGAGCCTGTGACATAGCGCTCTGATATTCAGTGGGCCTCACACAATCCAAAAGTGTCCAGTGTCCACTAGTGTCTGCAGAAATTCAAAATCTCCCTTATCCTGTAGTCACTTTTTTCACACCTGTGCCATCGAGCCTGTGACATAGCGCTCTGATATTCAGTGGGCCTCACACAATCCAAAAGTGTCCAGTGTCCACTAGTGTGTGCAGAAATTCAAAATCTCTGTGATCCTGTAGTCACTTTTTTCACACCTGTGCCATCGAGCCTGTGACATAGCGCTCTGATATTCAGTGGGCCTCACACAATCCAAAAGTGTCCAGTGTCCACTAGTGTCTGCAGAAATTCAAAATCTCTGTGATCCTGTAGTCACTTTTTTCACACCTGTGCCATCGAGCCTGTGACATAGCGCTCTGATATTCAGTGGGCCTCACACAATCCAAAAGTGTCCAGTGTCCACTAGTGTGTGCAGAAATTCAAAATCTCCCTTATCCTGTAGTCACTTTTTTCACACCTGTGCCATCGAGCCTGTGACATAGCGCTCTGATATTCAGTGGGCCTCACACAATCCAAAAGTGTCCAGTGTCTACAAGTGTCTGCAGAAATTCAAAATCTCCCCTGTCCTATAGACACCTTGTACCTTGTTTTACATTACTATATAGTTTGTTGGATTTTGTCTACATTTCTACCAAAAATGAGGAAGGCTGGTGGAAGAGGCCGTGGAATTGGGCGGGGGTTGGCAGCTGGTAATGATGGTGTTGGTGGTGGATCTGATGGTAGTGGCAAAAGCAAAATAGGACCGAATGCAGGAGGTGTTGAGCCTGCATCATCGTCTGGCTCCACAAGGCCTCGAAGGCTTAGTTTTCTAGGAGTTGGCAAACCGCTTTTAAAGCCAGAGCTTCAGGAAAAAGTTTTGTCTTACATTGCTGACTCAGCCTCCAGCTCTATCGCCTCCCCTTCTGAAGTTGTAAAAAATAAAAGCACTGAGTCGTCATTGGAGGCTCATGTTCATGAACCACACCTTTCCTTGTGTCCTTCACCCCAACCAAGATTGAAGGATGACGCAGACCATACTACTGATTACTCCATGGAGCTGTTTTAACATACCATGCCTGGATTATCAAGTGAAATGGTGAATTACCCAGGCCAAGATGAATCTGACATGGGGGGCACTGATGCACAGCCGCTGATAGATGATTCTGCTGGTACATTCACTCAGAGCACTACATTGTCCTCGCAGTGTACAGAGCCAGATTCTGACCCTGATGAGACTCAGGTGCCCCTTCCCGCACACTATACCACCATACACGGTGACACAGAGGAAGGTGCACATGACATTGAAGAGGAGGTGATGGATGACCCAGTTGTTGACCCAGATTGGCATCCATTGGGGGAAGAGGGTGCTGCTTCCAAATAGCTCAGATGAGGAGCATCCACAGCGGACATCGACATCGCAACAGCTGTTATCTAGCAGGCCCGGAGCACTCCAAAGACAGGTTCCAAAAATCAAAAGAGTTGCTGGACAGCTTGTCCAGAGGGTCAAAATATCACAGCGTGCTAGGCCGCAAAATGTCTGCCAAAGTAGGAAGAGTGCAGTGTGGCACTTTTTTGAACAAAATCCTCATGATCAGGCCAAGGTTATCTGTAAGAAGTGCGCAAAGACCTTTAGCCGAGGGAAAAATCTGAAAAATTTGAATACCAGTTGCATCCTTAGACATTTAACCAGCATGCACTTGCAAGCGTGGACACAACACCAAACCTCAAGTGCCACATGTGCAACTGATCACAAAGAAGGTAGCCAGCAACGCTACATTGTTTCCCCCACTGTAAGCCCACTGGTTAGCACAGCAGCAAATGTTGAGGTGTCGTTGCAAGGCCACAGCAGTCAGGGAATCCCACTGTTATATCAACGAAATACTGAATCTAGGCCATCAGAAAGAACACCAACTCCATCACCATCATCAACCCTCTCTCAGTCCGCCCTGTCCACCGCTACTTCCACCATATGCAGCTCTCAAGTCCAGCTCACTCTCCCAGACACTATGAGTAGGTCAAGAAAGTACTCAGTCTCTCATCCGCGTACACTGGGTTTGAACGCCCACATTGCCAAATTAATCTCGTTTGAGATGATGACCTATCGGTTGGTGGAAAGCGCAGCTTTCCGCGAACTCATGGCCTATGCAGTACCACGCTATGACCTACCCAGTCGCCACTTCTTCTCTCGCAAAGACATCCCAGCCCTCCACCATCATGTAAAAGACCGCATTGTCCATGCACTCAAGCTGTCAGTGAGTGGAAAGGTGCACCTCACAAGTGATGCATGGTCCAGTCGGCATGGCCAGGGCCGTTACGTGTCCATCACTGCGCACTGGGTTAATGTGGTGGATGCAGGGTCCACAGGGGACAGCGGTGGTGGGACAGTGCTGCCTAGCCCACGGTATAGGAAACAGTTGGCTGTAGGCGTTCCACCCTCCTCATCCTCCTCCTCCTCCAGAAGCGAAAGCTCGTCCACAGAGCGCAGTCGTACGAGCACTCCATCTGCAGCTGCCACTGTTGCACACGAGGTGTCCCCCTATCGAGCAGCTAGTGGAAAGCGTCAGCAGGCTGTGTTGCAGATGATGTGTTTGGGCGACAGACACACCGCCGAGGTGCTGGCCGAGTACTTGAAGCGACAAACTGAGTCATGGCTGGGCAGTGTACATCTTGAGGCAGGCAAGGTAGTTAGTGATAACGGCCGTAATTTTGTGGCAGCCATAGCCCTTTCAAAACTCAGCCACATACCTTGCTTGGCTCACACCTTGAACCTGGTGGTGCAGTGCTTCCTCAAAAATTATCCGGAGTTAACAGCCCTGCTCCAGAAGGTGCGAAGACTGTGCGCGCACATCCGCCGGTCGCCTGTACACTCCGTTCGTATGCAGAAGCTGCAGCGATTGCTCCACCTTCCCAACCACCGCCTCATTATCGACATTGCAACAAGGTGGAACTCCACCCTGCATATGGTGGAGCGGCTGTGCGAGCAGAGGCAGGCCATAATGCATTTGTGGGAGGATACACGGCCAGGCACTTTGAGAGCAGACATGGAGTTGACAGGTGTGCAGTGGTCGAAGCTGAAAGACCTCTGTAAAGTCCTTCAGTGTTTTGAGGAATGCACACGGCTGGTAAGCGCAGACGACGCCATCCTAAGCATGAGCATCCCACTTATGCGTCTGCTCATGCAAACTTTGACGCACCTTAAGGAGCAGGCTTCTGCAGCCAATGTTGATGAGGAGGAAGAGGAGGAGGGAATCCTTGATGACATTCAGCCATTGTCTGCTCAGGGACCTCTCCTGGACGAGGTGGAGGAAGAAGAGGAGGAGGAGGATGATGATGGGGATGATTACTTAGGGGAGAAGGATGCATCTCGTGGGGCAAGTGAAAATGTTGGCGTGGCAAGGTCTGGTACAGGGTTTGTGCGTGACTGGAGGGATGTGGATTTGCCAGAAAGTGCTCCTCCAACCAGCACTCGCAGTGCATCATTGACACCGGGAACATTGGCCCACATGTCAGATTATGCCTTGCAGATCCTAAAAAGGGACCCCCGCATTGCCAAAATGATGAACGATGACGACTTCTGGTTGGCCAGCATCCTGGATCCACGCTATAAAGGCAAATTACAAAACATCATGCCACAGGAGAACCTTGACCTAATATTGGCTAATAAACAAGCAACTCTAGTAAATCGGTTGCTTGAGGCATTCCCAGCACACAGCAGCGGTGATGGTTCTCACACGAGCCGTACAGGCCGGGGGCAGCTTGGCAGAGGTGTTCATGGTGCACACAGCAGAAGTGGCGTTGGAGACAGGGGTTTCATGACAATGTTGTGGACTGATTTTTCAAGTACCGCTCACACAACTGGTAATACTGCATCGATGGAAAGTGACAGGAGACAGCAGTTGTCAACTATGGTTACAAACTACTTTTCCTCCCATATCGATGTTCTCCCACACAGGTCATTCCCCTTTGACTATTGGGCCGCTAAACTGGACACCAGGCCTGAATTGGCACAATATGCCTTACAGGAGCTCGCTTGCCCAGCTGCAAGTGTGCTATCGGAAAGAGTCTTCAGTGCAGCTGGATCAATCCTGACAGAAAAAAGGACCCGTCTGTCAACCCAAAATGTGGATGATCTAACCTTCATTAAAATGAACCATGCATGGGTTTCCAAGGATTTTGTCCCACCTTCCCCTGATGACACATAGGGTGACAGAAAAATGGCTTGCTTTGGTCCACCTCTTCCTGGGACTTGACCTATTTCGCCTTTTGCATCAGCTGAATGTCCAACATCAACATATGCCACTTTCTAAAACTCCCTAACTGTGCTGCCTCCCCCCCATGGCCGGGGTCACCACCTAGCGCACGACACCGTGCGAGTGCCGTTGCCCTGGACAGGTGGGTAGGCCGACTCTTGGGCGTGGGCACTGGCACAGGGTCCCTCATAGTGCAATCAAGTGTCTCTGACGGTGGTGGTGCACACTCGCCGTCAGACACACCGCCGTACTATGAGGGGCCCAGTGCCAGTACCGACGCCCACGAATGGGCCCCCCTTGCTTGAGCAGGGCCCCAGCATTTGCAATCTTTACCTCTCCCTGCTCCTCCGCTGTGTAGTCTGGGCCGTCAAATCCATACTGTGCCTGACACCGTCTGAGCCTGCCTCCTGATGTATAGACATATATTTTGAATGTGTACGCTATCCATACATGTTATCCGGGGATACGGTACCCTTTCTCACCTTTGTGCAATCACGTGCAATCCATACTGGGCCTAACACCGTCTGAGCCTGCCTCCTGATGTATAGACATATATTTTGAATGTGTATGCTATCCATACATGTTATCCGGGGATACGGTACCCTTTCTCACCTTTGTGCAATCACGTGCAATCCATACTGGGCCTAACACCGTCTGAGCCTGCCTCCTGATGTATAGACATATATTTTGAATGTGTATGCTATCCATACATGTTATCCGGGGATACGGTACCCTTTCTCACCTTTGTGCAATCACGTGTAATCCATACTGGGTGTGAGAACGGCTGGCGAGCTGTTAAGCAAGCTACAGCACCTGTGGTTTGCACACGTAAGTTTTTCATTTTTTCAGGAATGACGGTTAGGCCTAATTCCGGAACTGCGGTTGACCTGCACTTACTGGGAAATCATCGTTCGCGGGTAATAATTGTAATCAGTGATCCCCATCACTAACGTTGTTCAGCGGGTTATCTGCACCTGTAAGCGACAAACGCTAGCCTTTTCAGTGTAGCGCACATGCAGCCACGGACATGTAAGGGCATGACACACCAGTTATTGGCCAATCTCAAGTGCCAGAGCCTCACGTGTCCCTCTAGTAAGCCGGACTCGGACCGCGGGGCATGACGGAGTCTCGTTCGTTAACGGAATTAAGCTTGCAATGTGTGCATCTGTTCTGTAGCTGGCATGGTTGAGGTTTCCCAGGTGGAGTCGAATTTAACCGTAGGCTCCACTCCTGGTGGTGCCCTTCTGGACATTCCTTTAAGGTTCAGCTTTGCAACCATACTGCCCACGTAAAACAAACACTTTGCCTTCATGAACGCTGTTTGGAGGGTCATGACTCGTGGGAATAACGCCGCCCAATCAGTTAACCTGCTAGAGAGATCATTCGTTGCTCCCAAGCATGACATCACACTCCCTAGGAGGAAGGTAATGCCACTGTGGTGACCGTACTCCTGGGGGTGACACAAGTGCACTGATGCCCAGCCACTGCTCGATGAATCTGCTGGTACATTGACCCAGACCACTACATTCCCCTCGCACGCTACACGGCCTGAATCTGACCCTGATGAAACTCAGGTTACCCTTCCCATATACAGTTCCATCTTACACGGTGACAAAGAGGAAGCTGCAGATGAAAGTGCAGGTTCGGCCCACCCGCCATCAGACACACCACCGTACTATCAGGGGCCCTGTGCCAGTGCCGTCGCCAATGATTGGGCCCCCCCTGCTTGCTCAGGATCACAGCACTTGCAAGGTTGAAATTCTGTGCAGTGAGATGGAAGATGGGGACGACGAGGAGTCCAGACTAGTACAGGGATTCCCTAGCGAGGAGACTTATTTGATTGTTTTCAATGTTGGGACAGCAATTTTTGGGGAGCACTATACTCTGGAGAATGATAGATAGGGTCCACCATACACTGGAACATTCCAAAGGTGGACATCAGACACTGGAGCAGCATTTACAGGGTCCATTATACACTAGAGCATTAGAAATGGGGCCCATTATGTTTGGAGCATTATTTGGGCCCATAAGACAGTGGAGCTTCATCCATGGGGACCAACATATACTGTAGCATTATGTGGAGCTCATCATATACTGTTTCAAACATTATATGGGACCAATGATTCTGTATGGAGAAATAGATGGGCCTCGTCATGAGATGTAAAAAGTGAAGTATTTTTCATTGTACTATACCGCTATTTCTCTGCCGTATCGGAACATGATGAGTTGTGGTATGTGTTAAAGGGGCGCTCTTTCGCCCAGGGCACATGAAAACCTGGAGCCAGCCCTACCCCCCCACAACTTTAGCCAAATAACCCCCATTTTTCAGTGCGTAACTTGTATTATGAAGTTAATTAAGGTTGACAAGCTTAAGTAAGAAGAATTGATGCTTTTGGCATTCAAATGGGCACTGTAGGTGTGTTTCCTGTCTTCCTCTCACTGCCGACTTTTATTCCCCATTGACTTACATTGGGTTTCGTGTTTCGGGACGACCCCGACATTTCCCTATAATCGGCCGATCTTGCTCGACCCGACTTTTGGAAAAGTCGGGTTTCACAAAACGAAACTCAACCCTAAAAAACCAAAAGTCGCTCAACTCTAGGCTTGAGTAATATATATTTAGACACACTTTTAAAGAAACAAATTATAACATAGACACAGCATTCTCTTGCCAAGAAGTTGCCCCCTCAGGTGAGATAAAGTAATTCGTGAATATATCACGCACTTTGAGGCCAGAGAGCGGTCTACGTTGAGGGATGATAGGTGGTCTCACCCTGCAAACATTGTCCGGCCTACGCACAACACCATCAGAGGAGGAACAATCATGTATCCTGGTGAAGTTATGCAGAACAACACAGGCTTTGACAACTTCATTCACATTTTGCTCACTCAACTGAATGGCAGACTGGAGTACCCGCCATTTGGCACAAAGAATCCCAAAGGAACACTCCACCAGTCGCCTAGCACGTGATAGGCGCAAGTTAAAAATTCTGCGCCTGTGGTCAAGGTTGCGCCGGGGATATGGCCTCATGACATTGCGTGATAACTGAAAGGCCTCATCTGCCACAAGGACATAAGGGACTGATTGTTCGGGGGAGCCTGGTAGCTGGCGTGGTGGTGGTAGATCCTACTGGTTGGTGCGTAGCCGCCTACCCATTATGGAAGTATTGAACACTCTAGAGTCTCCCGTCCTTCCATAGGCCCCAATGTCAACAATAATAAACTTGTATTGAGGGTCTACCAGAGCCAACAATACAACAGAAAAGTATTGTTTATAATTGAAGAATTGGGAGCCTGAGTTTGGCGGCTTACGCACCCTGATATGTTTGCCATCCAGGGCCCCAATACAATTTGGAAACTGGCAGTCCTCCTCAAAGTCCCTTGAAATCCTTAACCAGTCTTCCATCCTGGGCTCGGGTAGGACCACCTGATGGAGTCTTGTCCAGATTTGTGCACATGTAGACCTCACTATGCCTGAAATGGTTGACTTTCCAATGAGAAACTCATGGTGGAGGGCGGCATAAGACAGGCCAGTGGACAGGAAGCTGTAGAACAACAGAAATAGTACAGGTTAGAATGGCTAAAGTAAAAAAAAATCAGTTACATGCCGACCAAACTTGGTAGGAAATGAGAGAGAACAACACACACATATTTGGTGGCACAATGATTAAGTGATATACAGGACATATTAGATGTAACATTCTGCTGTGTCAGGTGAAACATATTTTGAGTAAGATGAGGGTATTAAACTTTGTCCAAGAAGGCCAAAAAGCATAAATTAACACACACATTATGAACATAGAGAATGTGGTTGTGTAGTACATACCGTATTGTGAGTAGAAGTCGCTCCTCTGCAGATATGGCTTTGCGCATCCTAGTGTCCTGAAAGGTGATCCCAGGGCGCACTGTCTCCAAGAGGCGATCAAATGTGGAAATGCTCATTCGACAGTACTGGTAAAATTTCTCCGGATGCTCCCGCAGAGACGAATAGAGGCGGTGAAAATGACCTCTTGTGAGTCGTTGCCTCAAAAGTGGATGTACCCACAGGCGTCTCCTCCTCCGCGGATCCACTATCACAGGATATGGTTGCCCAAAGCGCCGTGACAAAAGCCAGGTAAAGAGAACCTGCTCAGTTGTATTGAATGTCAGACCCTCTGCCATGCTGCACAAAGAACACCAACACACCTCGTGAAAGCAAGGTGCCAAATGTACAGAATGTAGGCAGCCACCTGTTTCTGAGTGTCTAAATAGGGTGCAGGCTAATGATTTAAATTGTTTGCAGGCCTCAAAACCGTTAAATGTCCATTTTGCAAGGCTGCGAGAAAATCTCGCCATACGGATTGCATACGGATTACATACGGATACACACATGCGCAAAATACGCGACCACACCTTGCTTACGGATGACCTACGGACCACTATTTAGTGGTGATTCATCCGTATTACGCATGTAAAATACGGAGCGTATTTTGCGCAGGTTAGTGTGACTCCAGCCTTAGAGTAATTGTGCAGTCTCCTACTTAGAATGACTTGAAAGGACAGCTGGTAGAACTTCAGAAACCTTAGTAAATTGGACCTAGAATTGTTCTTTATACATTGAAAGAGTTAATCTTTCTATTGTAACTAAAAATAATCTAACACCCCGGTATGTCAGCAGCACTCCCTGTAGTGACTCACTGCCTATGAATACCTCTTTGGACGTCTTGGCAAGTTTTAAGTTTGAACAGTCACTAAATCCTGAAGTGGTCACCTGTAAATGCCAAGCCCTGGTGCTGCCTCTGAGATCTACTTACAAATGAACAATCAGCCTATTGTGTTACATTACATCTGTAATAGTGTGAAGAAAAATAACAAGCCCATATCTGGAAATTAACGTATTTGTCCTCTTTCAGGTTAGAAATCCCGTACAAAAGATCTACAGTTACTATTCAGACCACTTCAGATATTGTATTTAACTATGGCTGATGAGGAGACCTAAGTAGTCTGGAAAGCTTGCTATTCGTCATCATCTTTTCAGTTAACCATTAAAAGGTATCAACCACTGAGGACTCTCAGTTTTTATAATTTGTAACTATTCGTTATTTTAAGTGTATTTCTCGAGCTTGAAAATGTGAACAATATTACTGAATATTTAAGCAAATGTATCTGTAACAGCTAAGATAAAGGGTGTAAAAGTAAAGGCTTCATCTGATCAGCTATCGTTGATTGGCTGCAGCAGTCAAGTTGCATTGTTAGTATAAGTATAGATTATATTTATGTTGAAGAAAGAAAAAGTAGCATTTACCGTAATTGTCTTGTATCTTTATTTTGAATTAAAAATGTGACATCTAGGATAGAGTGGGAGAAAGCTGAGAGTAGGACAGATGAAGCGCAGATCAGTGCGAAACGGCCATCGGCTACATGCATCAGGTTCCTCCTTCTGTATCCTAGTTGCCACATTTTTTATTCAAAATAAAGATACAAGACACCTATGGTGAGTGACGCTTTTTTTTTCTTCCACAACATTTTGCAGGACTGCCCATTTTCATCATATGCTATCATCTTTCCAGAGCGGACGTGGTATT
Source organism: Dendrobates tinctorius (assembly GCF_039654945.1). Classification (NCBI taxonomy): domain Eukaryota; kingdom Metazoa; phylum Chordata; class Amphibia; order Anura; family Dendrobatidae; genus Dendrobates; species Dendrobates tinctorius. The sequence goes on from NW_027361773.1 coordinate 12,058,978, forward strand.
TGTTGCATCTTTGATTACATTTGTGCTGTTCAGTAGTTACTCTCCTATAGCCTTCATACACATTTTTTATATATTTTTTTTCGTCTCTGCAGCACCCTAAGGCTGTTACGATAGGGTTATCCTATAGTGGACATCCTCTATAAATATTATGTCTGTATAGTTATGGCAATTTGAATTTTTATTGCATTTTTCAGTTTGGCCAACCTGCATTAATGTTTTCTGAGCTAGAGCTTAGTTTGGACGACTTTCAATGAAGGTGTAAAATACAATGACATGTGCTAACTGTTTTATGCTGTATTTCCAAAGGAGGAATTGGTGCAGCAAATAAAGCTTAGGTTAGGTACTTAATTTTTTTTCTGTAAGTGCAATAGAAAAAAGTCCCTCCAGAATGGTTAATTTACAAGCAGTATAATCATAGCCAGATGTTGCTTCCTTTTTTTTTACACTTTTTGTGACTGGCGCAACCGAAAGATTTCTGGTGCAGAACTCCTACTGTAGATCCCTTGCAATTAAGCTGTTGGACTGTTAACATTTCTAAATTAAGTTTATTGCTGACTCCTTCCCGTTGAGTCCATGTTCACATTCTTAACCTTGCTCCAGGTTCCTTATCGGCTCAACTATTGAAAGATTATACTGCACCTACACTATGAGCACCCCTGGTGGGAAATCTAGAATGCATGATTTCATACAGAGAGCAAAGGCTACAATATTGTTTTATTTAAGGAATATGTAGGTCTAGACAAGTTTAAGATTTGTGTATAATTGCCTTACATAAGCAAGTTCTCATTACTTGCAAAGTATATTGTACCTTGTTTATCTATCCTTATATTAACTATCTGAGCCCAGATGTTAAATGTTATGTCTTTACTAAGTGTGCACAAGCCATTTCCGGAATTTTACTGCATTTATAAATATTTTTTAAGCAAAACCATGTTCACAGAGGCATAAGTCTTACCATCCGTTCATATCCCTCTGATTTTGCATGGTGTCTTTCTAAGGTTTGGATTTCATATGATCCGTAAAAAATATTGGCATTGGAAGCAATTGCATATGTCAAGAAATATGCTGACGGGAAACATTGCTTCTAGAGAAGAAGATATCCTTATGTAAGACACTCTATGGAGTTTGTATGGAAGAGCAGAGACGCCTTGCTCTTGCGAACTAGTTAGCTCTATGGTCAATATCAATTACTGTACAGCATTCTCAAAAGTTGTTTTTAGACAATATTGTTTTCGTCCAATGATAAAAAATCATTGCTCCTTACTTGGTGGGACGAATGCCTGGGTCTACAATTGGTGTCTGTGAGTGAGACCGCTGACTGTTCCCCTGTGCTCAGTGCTTGTCAATGCCCTGTCTATGACACTGGCAGAGATGCACATTCTGACTTACCATCATCAAGCTCTCCAAATCCTTGTCCCAGCACAGCGTTCAATTGTCCCTACCCCAGGCCTTGGATTGAAAAAAAGAAAGTTCCCAGCCACTCAAGCCCAAACACTAAATGGGAACATTTTCAGGCTGCTTGACGTGGAAATTTTGCTATTTAGGTTTGTGGACATGGAGCATTTCCACTGAGTCATATCAACTGCCGTTCCTCTGTACTCGGTCCCCAGCCACCACTATTTCTTCCGGTGTGACCTCCCTGGCTTGTACCAGCATGTATCCAGCAACATGCCCAGTGGCCTTACCAGCAGACTTACTGAGATTGTCCACTTAACAACCGACACGTGGACAAGCGCTTGTGGCCAGAGATGTTACATTTCCCTGATGGCACACTGAGTGAACATTGTGGAGTGCGGGCCCAAGTCCTACCCGGCACATGTGCTACCGACGTCGAGGATTGCTGGCCCTACTTCTATCTGGTTTCCTCAACCTCCTACACTAGTTCCTGCACCCCTTCATTGCCCATCTGATATTTGTTTTCTCAGAGCACGTCGTCCACATCAGCCAGAAGCTGAAAGCTCTGCAGCACTGCCTAAGTGAAGTGGCAACAGGCTCTGCTGAAGCTATTTTGTCTAGAAGACAAACCGTACACCATGGCAAAGTTATTGAAAGAATAACAGACCAGATAAATATGTGGCTTTCTTCGCTGAACCTACAACCAGGCATGGTTGTGTGTGATAATGGCCATAACCTGGTCGTGGCTGTGAAACTTGGCAAGCTCACATAGGTACCATGCTTGGCCGATGTGCTCAATTTGGTAGTTCAGCAGTTTCTGAAAACCTACCCAGATTTGCCAGACCTTCTGGTCAAGGTGCGCCGCGTCAGCGCCCATTTCTGCAAGTCAGCTATAGCTGCAGCCACCGAATACAAGTGCCAGCTCACTGACTGGTGTACAACGTGACTACAATCTTGAACTCCACAATGCACATTCTGGCAAGGCTTTGTGAGCAGCAGAGGTCAGTTGTGGAATACCAAATACAACGTACAACGTGGGTATTTTGATCAGCCTTTGCACATAGCAACTAAAGAGCGGGCATGAATGTGTGACAATATTGCGGTTCTCCAAAACTTTGAGGACTTCACAAAGATGATGAATGACAATGATGCCATAATCAGAGCAACAATCCTACTTCTGTGCCTACTTAAACAGTTGCTGCTCACAATAAAACATGAATCCTTGCTTATTGACCAGGTCGGAAGTGTTGGCTGTAGGGAGCTTGGCACATATGACAGACTTTATGTAACGCTGCCTTTCCTTTGACCCTCAAAAAAGAGTACTGGTTGCTCCCCCTGCTAGACCCGTGCTGCAAGGAGAACCTTGTATCTCTTCTTCCTGAGGCGTAGAGGTCTACTAAAATGGTGCTATACCAGAATGCCATGGAAAATATGTTGAAAAAATTCCCATCAGACAAAGCTAGCGAAGGGGGCAAACTTCCTTGCCCAACAAAGGAGATGGGGCGGGGGAGACACACACCAGGGACAGCAGAGGCAGGGCTACACTGTGAAAGAAAGGCCTGGGACAATTTTATGATGCCCGTCTAGTGTCTAGGCCCTGATGACCAGGTATTTTTGACAAGGAGGGAGAAGTTTTTAAAGATGGTCAATGATACCTGGCCAACCAAACCAACGTACTCCTTTATTCCTTTGCGACTTTCAACTATTGGGACTCAAAGCAGGACATCTGGCATAAGCTGTCTGTGTATGCTTTGAAGGTGTTGTGCTGTCCTGCTGCTAGCGTTTTATCTGAGTGGGATTTTAGTGCTTCTGGGGAGGGGGGTCATAACAGAAAGGCACTTTCGCCTGTCAACAGAAAGTACTGAGAGGCTCATTCTCATAAAAATGAATGGAGTCTGGATTAGCCCTGATTTTTCCACACCACCAGATGACAGCAGCACATAATCTGTTTTTTATCTTGAATATTTGAATGAGGCACTCTAGTTGATGCCTTCAAGGGTGTATGTATGACCCTGCTTTTAATCCTTTTCTGACTTTGCACCGTCTACAGAGCCTTCATGAGTATGAAGTACAACAACTATACTTTGTTCACAATATTTTAATGAGGCACTATAGTTGTTACCTTCAAGTTTGTATGGATGACCCTGTATGAGCTTTCTGGCAAGCTTTGCACTTAGTGCATAGCCTTTATGAGTCTAAGAGTACCAGTGTAAGCAGGTACCGGGATGCAGTTACACAGGGAACGCAGAGTAAGGGTTAACGATAATGCAGTTTAATTAAAACAAGAGGGAAACTCCTCACAGGGAGACAATGGGCAATGAACAAATAAGATTGTAACGTAACACAACAGTCCTGTATTAAACTTATCATGACTCTTATGTTCCTCAGCCGCTTGTAGTCCGATGAGGGTTGTAGTACCCGCAATGGCCGGTATGGAGTCTTCAGGCATCACCCGCCCACACATGAACAAGCTTCTGGCAGCAACGGGTGGTCTCCGGTTTTGCCCGTAGAGCCCCTAGTCCATCAATTTGTACAGCTGAAATGGGTAATGCTGTGGAAGTCTCTACCCAGTGCGTGCTCAGCCACACATCTGCCAACAGGGGGGGTATAATTCTCACGGTCCGGCACCTGGCGCTCCTCAATGTGAGCATCGTACGCCTGCGCGTAACTTCTCCCTGGCCTCGGCTCCGCACTCTCTCTGTCTCTGCAGAGCACAGCGCACACCTGTCTCAACTCCCTGATGGCGGGAAACTGAACTCCTTTCCCACGCTTCCTGTTCTCTGCCAGATCTCACCACGCCCTCTCTCAACAGGTTAGGGGTCCTGTACAGTTCCCCATTCTTTCTCCTGGTAACACTGGATGCAGCCTCGACAGTTCCGGGCCCGGCATTGCGCAGGTACCCGCGGTCCGGTCTTCCTCCTTACAACAGTACATAAAAATTTGAAAAAAATGTCTATGAGATCCTTCATGTCAATATCTCCCAGCCACGACTCGTCTTGTCATGATGATCATTGCAGCCCTCAAAATAACAAGTTTAAATACATTGTATGTACATATACATGTGTCTCCCCTGAATACAGATACTGTATGTACCCTACCATTAAAAATATAAAGTGATAAGTAGCACTGTTCCCCCCATTAACAATAATATCCACCACCCAATAATATAAATTATTCAGTCTGTGACTCTCCCCAATTAACTGTAAGGCTATGTGCACATGCTACATTTTTGCAACAGAAAATATGCAAGGTTTTACAGTACAAGCAAAGTCAATGAGATTCCTGAAGTCTCATGCACTCGTTCCATATTTTTTCCTTGCAGATTTACAGCAGATGAAAATCTGCATAATGTCAATTCTTGCTGCTTATTTCATCCATACTAATGTGTGGGGAAAATAAGCAACAAAAGCATGCAAAAAAGCAAAATAAATGTATTTAGCACAGTGTTCTTCCTGCCAACACATTAGGACATGCAGCAGAATTTTCTCCTGGAAATCCTGAACGTGTGCACATAGCTTTAGTCCCTGTCCTGTTTCCCCCTCATTCATTCTATCTCCTTGATAGCATCATAATGAATTTGGGTGTGGGAAAAGACGCTATTTGGTACTAAGCATTCTCCACCACCTCCCAAGTCATCACAAGTCCCTGATGGCGTCATCATTGCCCTCTCCACCACCTCCATCATTGCCCTCTCCCCACCTCCATCATTGCCTTCTCCACCACCTTCATCATTGCCCTCTCCACCACCCCCATCATTACCCTCTCCACTACCTCCATCATTGTCTTTTCCCCACCTCCATCATTGCACTCGCCACCATCTCCATCATTGTCCTCTCCACCACCTTCATCACTGTCTTCTCCATCACCACCACCATTGCCCTCTCCAACACCTCCATCATTGCTCTCTCTCCCACTTCCATCATTGCCTTTCATCATCCACCACACCCATCAATGCCTTCTCCCCATCTCCATAATTACCCTCTCCACCACCCCCATCATTGTCCTTCCCCACCACCCCATCACTGCCCTCTCCTCCACCTCCTTCATTGCCCTCTCCACCACCTCCATCATTGCCTTCTTCCCTACCTCCATCATTGCCTTCTCCTCCATTTTGATCTTTGCCCTCTCCACTATCTCCATCATTGCCCTCTCCACCACCTCCATCATTGACTTCTCCCCATTTACATCATTGCCCTAATCATTGTTCTCCCCCACATCCGACAAGTGCATTGATAAAAATCAAACACCACCATCACCTCTCTGCACCTTCCCCCACAGCCGAAGTATCATTTTTCCCGACAGCTTCCACTCTGACACAGGCACACACCGAATGCTGATGTCATCCATCCTCACTTCTGTGTCAGACAGAAAGCGGTGGGCAGGAAGCAGATCACTGCAGCTCTGCTCCGCTGCCATTTTCTCCTGTAGGCAGCGGAGCTGTAGGTATCCCTAACTGCCCGCCCAACATGAGGTCAATCTGGCCATGGGCCCCTTGGAGCCTTGGGGGCGGAGAAACTGGCCAGATTGCCCTCATTATTAGCCACTAGATTTGAGCACCTTTGGTCAGATCGGGTTTCATGAAATAAAATTTGTTTCAGATGAAACTGGTCCGACTAGGGCAAAAAAAAAGTCGGAGTTTGCAAGTCAATGGGAAATAAAAGTCGGCATTGAACGGATGACATTCATCCACTCAATGCTGACTTTTATTCCCCACTACTCTAACCTATTAAACATTTGTTAAAATATCCAATACTCTTTTTAGGTATATTTTTATTTTTGATTCTTTGAGGGAATGTGTCACACACATTTTTTAACTTGAACAATAATACCATACACAAGGGACAAATAAGGTCACACATATTACAACCACATAGTGACCAAATAAAACCACATACAGGTGACAAATACCACCACACCATGGCTGAAGCAATTATTACCACCATATAGTGACTGAATAATACCACATACAAGGAACAAATACCACCACACCATGGCCGGACCACATATTACCACCACATAGCTACCGAATAATACCACATACAAGGGACAAATACCGCCACACCTTGACTAGACCATGTATTATTACCATATAGTGACCAATAATACCAAATACAAGGGACAAATACCGCCAACACCATGACCGAACCACATATTACCATCACATAGTGACCGAATACTACAATACCGATCATTAATAAAAAGAATCACAATACAAATATTACCATAAATGTCATTATACACGTGAGCTCTGTATATAGTATATATACCACTCTGACACAGGCACACACCGAATGCTGATGTCATCCATCCTCGCTTCTGTGTCAGACAGAAAGCGGTGGGCAGGAAGCAGATCACTGCAGCTCTGCTCCGCTGCCATTTTCTCCTGTAGGCAGCGGAGCTGTAGGTATCCCTAACTGCCCGCCCAACATGAGGTCAATCTGGCCATGGGCCCCTCGGAGCCTTGGGGGCGGAGAAACTGGCCAGATTGCCCTCATTATTAGCCACTAGATTTGAGCACCTTTGGTCGAATCGGGTTTCATGAAATAAAATTTGTTTCAGATGAAACTGGTCCAACTAGGGCAAAAAAAAAGTCGGAGTTTGCAAGTCAATGGGAAATAAAAGTCGGCATTGAACGGATGACATTCATCCACTCAATGCTGACTTTTATTCCCCACTACTCTAACCTATTAAACATTTGTTAAAATATCCAATACTCTTTTTAGGTATATTTTTATTTTTGATTCTTTGAGGGAATGTGTCACACACATTTTTTAACTTGAACAATAATACCATATACAAGGGACAAATAAGGTCACACATATTACAACCACATAGTGACCAAATAAAACCACATAAAGGTGACAAATACCACCACACCATGGCTGAAGCAATTATTACCACCATATAGTGACTGAATAATACCACATACAAGGGACAAATACCGCCACACCTTGACTAGACCATGTATTACTACCATATAGTGACCAATAATACCAAATACAAGGGACAAATACCGCCAACACCATGACCGAACCACATATTACCATCACATAGTGACCAAATACTACAATACCGATCATTAATAAAAAGAATCACAATACAAATATTACCATAAGTGTCATTATACACGTGAGCTCTGTATATAGTATATAGTGTATAATGTCAGTATACAGTGATCACCTGTGACTTTATACACAGGAGCTTTGTACATAGTACAGTATATAATGTCTGGAATGTCAGTGTACAGGTAATACAGGGAACACTGGTGATATTATACACAGGAATTCTGTATATAGTGTCAGTGTACAGGTAATACAGGGATCACCAGTGACATTATACAGGAGCACTGTATAAAGTATACAATGTATAGTGTCAGTGTACAGGTAACACACTGACTCTCCGGTGATGTTTCTAGTTGAAGTCATTCATCTTCATCCAGCGAACACTGCCATCACTTTTTCCAGCCTGGACTCGTCTCTGCAGAAAATAACAGTTATCTAGAGCACATTCCCCAATTTTTCCTCAACTTCTTCACACTATACCAGATGAAGAAAAAAGTGACAGTGTCACCCTGCACAGTAACAGGACCTCCCACCCCCCCACTGAAAACAGTAGCATCAAAAATAAAATATATCACAGCAGTAATAATATTACATAGTTATCCTCTATAGCAATAGTGTCCTACATCCTGCTCCCATATGTACTCCATCCTTGACGCCACGTGTCTCATTCCTGGCCCCGTGTTTCTCCACACTGTCACCGTGTTTCTCCACACTTCCCCTGTGTCTCTCCACACTGCCACCGTGCCTCACAACGCTACCAACATGTCTCTCCACACTGCCCTAGTGTCTCTCCACACTGCCACGTGTCGCTCAACTCTGCCCCGTGTCTCTCCATACTGCCCCATGTCTCTCCATACTGCTCCAGTGTCTCTCCATACTGCCTCAGTGTCTCTCCATATTGCCCCAGGTCTCTGCATACTGCCCCATGTCTCTCCATAGTGCCCCAGTGTCTCTCCATACTGCCCCGGTGTCACTTAAAAAAGGGGAGAAGCCAGCGTTGCTTGTGGTCAGAACGCAATACATAAAGTGCATATGCACATATTAATTTCTAACTGTATTTCAAAATGGGACATTTAGCAAAACATTGATCAATCATTTGAGCTATCCCGCTGTGCCATTGCGGCGTCCTAAATGTATTAAAAGCAAGACCATATTAAATGCACACTGTACCTGAAGCGTTTCTGAATCACTCCCATGAAGCCAAAAAAGGTGAGCGCAGATAAAGGCCAACAAGTTCCAGACAGACATTTCAGGTTTAACCTTCACACTCTCCTGACCAGCAATCACAGATGAAGGGTGATGCAGGCCCAGACACAGGTGCACAATTAAATAGACCCCTGGGGCAGGGCTGGGCTGCTGTGTGTGCACAGCAGCCTAGATCGATCATAATGAATACAGAAAAAACGGCGAACATAACCCAGCATGCACAGCAACCGTGGTGGTCAGCCACAAACCAACATCAAGTAAAAAAGGGGAGAAGGCAGCGCTGCTTGTGGTCATAACACAATACATAAAGTGCATATGCACATATTAATTTCTAACTGTATTTCAAAATGAGACATTTAGTAAAAAATTGATCAATCATTTGAGCTACCCTGCCACGCCAAGGCAATCTCATTTGGGGCAGTCCTACTCTTCATTTTTTATATTCGCTGTGCCATTGTGGCCTCCTAAATGTATTAAAAGCAAGACCATATTAAATGCACACTGTACCTGAAGCGTTTCTGAATCACTCCCTTGAAGCCAGAGAAGGTGAGCGCAGATAAAGGCCAACCAGGTCCAGACAGACATTACAGGTTTATCTTCCACACTCTCCTGACCAGCAATCACAGATGAAGGGTGATGCAGGCCCAGATACAAGTGCACAATTAAATAGAATACATTGAATACAGAAAAAAGGCGAACATAACCCAGCGCGCACGGCAACCGTGGTGGTCAGCCACAAACCAACATCAAGTGTTATGAATGGGTCACCGAGGAGGAGAGCAGGCCCAGGCTAAGCCACAGAAAACCAGAGAGGTTGGTAACTAAGTGGATTGCAGACCCCTGATCCTATCCACACAACTAGCAGTAGCTGTGGAGCGTACCTACGATGATCCTAGACGCCTCTGCACAGCCGGAGAGCTAACTAAGCCTAAAGCAAGAAAGGGGAAATCCAAACTGCCCCAGAGCAGACCCCAAAGGAATAGATAGCCCCCAAACATATATTGTCGGTGAGACAAGGTGAAAACACAAACGCAGGCAGAAAAATACACTGAGCAAATGATGGGGCCCACACTGACTAGACAGAACAGGAAAGGAAAGACACCAGTGCAACACGGCAACATAGATTTTAACTGAATGTGCATTCAGTTACTGAACCTACAGAAACTTGCCACTGGGGCCTGGTGAGCAGAAGAGAGGGGGCCCGCTTCGGGTCCTCTCTGCTCACTGGGCCCCATACGCCAAAAGGGCAGTAATGCCCTGATGGCAGCCATCGATATATTGCCAATTATGCAAGTTTTCCCACTTTCAAAGAATGGAGAGGTCTGTAATTTTTATCGAAGGTACACTTCAACTATGAGAGACAAAATCTAAAAAAAAAACAAAACCGAAAATCACATTAAATAATTTTTAAATAATTAAAAAAAATTTATTGCATGAAATAAGGATTTGATCACCAACCAAGCAGCAAGAATTCTGGCTGTGACAGACCTGTTTGAACTCATTACCTGTACAAAAGACACCTGTCCACAAAATCAATCACACTCCAAACTCTCCACCATGGCCAAGACTAAAGAGCTGTTTAAGGACACCAGGGACAAAATTGTAGACCTGCACAAGGTTGGGATGGGCTACAAGACAATAGGAAAGCAGCTTGGTGAGAAGTCAATGACTGTTGGCACAATCACTAAAAAATGGAAGAAACACAAGATGATTGTCAATCTTCCTCAGTCTGGGGCTTCATGCAAGATCTCACCTGGTGGGTTGAGGATGATTCTGAGAAAAGTCAGGAATCAGCCCAGAACTACACTGGAGGACCTGGTCAATGACTTTAAGAGAGACGGGACCACAGTCTCAAACATTACTATTAGTAACACACTGCGCCGTCATGGATTAAAATCCTGAAGGGCATGAAAAGGCCCCCTGCTAGCACATGTCGAGGCCCATTTGACACTTGCCAATGACCATCTGGATGATCTAGAGGAGGCATGGGAGAAAGTTATGTGCTCAAATGAGACCAAAGTAGAACTTTTTGGTATCAACTCCACTTGCCATATAATGTTTTTTTCTGGATTTTTTTAAGATTCTGTTTCTCACAGTTGAAGTGTACCTTTGATAAAAATTGCAGACCTCTCCATTCTTTGTAGGTGGGAAAATTTGCAAATTCGGCAATGTATCAAATACTGACCTTCCCCACTGTATGATCTTTGAGCCACTGACTACATCCTGGCTAGTTGCCAGACACCAGAAGTGAGCCTGGAAATTGTATCGATATGTTGAAATTATTATGTATAGTACTGTAACACCATACAGTTTTAAATATTGAGCTCTTTTTATGCATTCATCATGGACTATTACATGGATTTCAAAGAATAATACAGATGTGTACGTAAATGAAAGCCATTCATGCTCTTGTAGCCTGGGGTTTGCTGAGAGAGCATCTCATATTTCATTTAACAGTAATTTCATCAACTTAAAATATTCTGTTGACCATGCAGACAACTTCCTGTAGGTCACAATGACTTAATCACCAAGTTAGTCTGAATGGCTTACTTTAACGTCTGCACAGTGTTGTCCTTATGCTTAGACAAAACATTAAGGAAGGAGGTAATTTAAAGTTGGTCCATTGAGTGATGAAAGGGTGAAAATGCCAAGATTTAACAATCAAACAATAAAAGTAGCAAAATAGAATTATTTTCGCCCAAATTTCAAATTTTTACAACAAATAAGTGCTTCATTGAAAATAGTATAATTTCACAAAGCTGTAGCAGTTATGCATTGCAGTAATGAAAACTTATCTAAAGAAACAAATTTGTCAACCATGCCAAAATGCATCAGTAGAAGAGATTTTTTACAGGAATATAAACATTTATGTTTAACATAGGCTAAGATCACTATCTAATAGAGGCTAATGCCACATAAAATAGGAAGTAGCTTAAACCAAGGACAGATACTAGTGCACCTTGGTGTAGCCAAGCAGTTCAGTGCATCTTCTCACCTACTTTTTCTCCATCTATCTCTGGCCCCTTCTCCCTTGATTGACAGCTCTGGATTTACAGGAGACAGAGATGGGTGGAAATAAATGGAAACTTTAGGCCATGTCAAGGGTGCAACAAGTGCCTTTACTTGGTTTTCATAGTCATGTTGTGTTGACAGACTCCCTTTAAGGAAAAAGTATAGTAGAGAATCTTTATTGAGTCTGACATTTCTCACTAACTACTTTTAAAACCAAACTAAAAAATAATTTAAGATGGAATATTATCACAAAAACATAATATAATCAGTGCATTGTTTCATGAAAACTATCTAAAACTACTTCATTTTCAGTACTACTAATGTAATTGTCTACTGAAAAGAGGGACCTTGAAAAATATTATTCTTCAAAAACTAGTTTATAACAATTTGAATATGATTTATAGGCATCATATCACAAATCTGTTCAAATCCATCGCCAGAGTAGTAACTATAAGGTGTGCAGAGGTTGAAGTTGTAGCTAGGTGCTAAAGTTGATTCGACCCAAAATCCTCCTCTATATTTTATAAGGAGACCTGCACTATTAAATATTCCGATTTTAAATTAAGCTGTAGGCTGTTCAAGTCATTTCGAACGTCAGCTCCAAATTAACTTTAAACCAAATAAAATTGCAGATAGTATTCTGAATCCTTAATAGTATCACTGAAGACCATACTGATTTACAACCCACAATAGAACTCTTTCTTAAAGCATTTGATGAAGTAGCTCATACTATCCTTATAGAAAAACTGTCAAAGTATGGGATTGATAAGGCTACAATTAAGTGGATCCATAACTGGCTCAGTGATGGTACTCAAAGAGTGGTAATAAATGGTTGCACATCCAGTTGGAAGAGTCTTTCAAGTGGGCTACCATAAGGCTCTGTTCTGACCCCGGTGTTGTTCAACATATTTATAAATGATCTAGATAAGGGAACTGAAGGTAATCTGATCACATCTGCAGATGATTCAAAGCTTGGAAGGATAGCTAACCCCAGAGAAGACAGAAAAAGGATTCAGAAGGATCTAGGTAAACCTGAACAATGGGCAGTGACTAATAGAATGGTATTTAACAGGGAGAAGTTAAAGATTCTAGATCTGGGCAAGAAAAATGAAAAATTACATCTACAGAATGGGAGGAATAGAACTAAACAACAGCATGTGTGAAAATGACTTGGATATACTAATTGATCACAGACTGCACATGAGTCAACAGTATGATGCAGCAGCAAAAAAGGCAAACACAGTTCTAGGATTTATTAAGAGGTGTATAGCGCCTACATCACATGAAGTAATTATCCCGCTCTACGCCTCATTGGTGAGGCCACATCTGGAATACTGTGTCCAGTTCTGGGCACCACATTTTATAAAAGACATTGAAAAACTGAAACAAGTTCAGAGAAGAGCTACCAGGATGGTAAGCGAACTGCAAAGTATGTTATATGAGGAACGATTAAAGGATCTGGGAATGATTAGTTTGCAAAAAGAAGGCTAAAAGGAGGCTTAATAGCAGTCTACAAATATCTGAAGGGATGGCACAGTGTAGAGAGATCATCATTATTCTGATTTGCACATGGAAACACGATAAGCAATGGAATGAAATTGAAAGGGAGAAGATACAGATTAGATATTAGAAAAAACTTTTTGATAGTGAGGGTGATCAATGAGTGGAACAGGCTGCCACGAGAGGTGGTGAGTTCTCATTCATTGGAAGTGTTCAAACAGAGGCTGGACAGACATCTGCCTGAGATGGTTTAGTGAATCCTGCATTGAGCAGGGGGTTGGACATGATGACCCTTGAGGTCCCTTCCAACTCTAACATTCTATGATTCTATGACTGTATGATTCTACACTTTCGAGAAACAGGCCCCAATTTATTAAGACTGTCTTAATGAGAGCTATGCAGGAATAAGATGTGTTAAATTCACTAAGAGGCTCATGCCACTTAATGAATTTGGTGCATCTTATTAGTGGTGTTTGCCTCTGTGCGCCTCATAAGAGATGATACTTCTCAAGACAAGAACTGGAGTGACATTTCTGGTGTAAGAAATGCCACAACTTTCCATGAAGTTGACGGGCGAGCATAATCATGACACCATCTGCTTCTCCCCAGCTTTGCTTTATTAGACCAAGTTGCTTAATACAAGTGAAAGTGCAAAAGGCGCAACATATTTTGCACAACTCCACATTGTTAAAAACAAATTGTGATTGTTCAAAGTGTTTTGGCCAGTTTTTTGGCGTAAACTATTTCATATATCCGCTCCAAAGTCTGCCGTCGCAGATAGTCTTTGTTGTTGTTTTTTTCCACCATCAGTTTTCAAGAAAGATCATTTTAGCATGAATAGTATGCATTTATCATGTGAATAATATTTGATCTAAGCTTTCTCAATAAACTCTCCTTTTCTGAGGCACGATTTAAAGGCTAATGTCTTATAAGCCTCACTAGCAAAACGATAAAACTTTATAAGTTTTGTGTGACAACTTTGCCAAAATCAAAGTAATTAAATGCTTTATTAACCTGTCAGAAGAAATGGGCCCCACCTAAGGCAAACAGTGGAGAAGATGACAGACAATTTCCAAACCTTCTACAAACAAGAAAACTATCAAGAACCAACTTGCCAATAAGACGTCTGGATGGTATTGTGTAATAGCACAGTATTTTCCTCACCTTGGTGTTGTCTTTAGTTGCTGGCATGTGGGATGATATTAGTAAAATAATATGATAGGCAGAGAACGATGACTGTGATATTACGTGGCAGTAGTACATTGCCAGTTGCAAAATATTACTCATATGTGCACAGGAAGAGCTGAAACAGACAAACCTATGCTTATAACTAATTGTGTCTTAAAGGGGTTGTCCACGTTATCTTTATTTTCCAATACAAATGTGTTTTTCATATGATTATATGGAATTTACTAATATATCAGTATCACAGGTCCTCCTTCTGCACTTGTTAGTGTAGCTTTCCACACACACAGCACAGTTCTTTTGGTATCACAATCAGGACTGTAATAATTGATGTAGCAGAGATCATGTTCATGCATGGGCCTGTGCTGGGGGAGGCCCGCCAACGCCAGTGAAAACTTCAACTGGATGTGCGTCCTTGGCACACAATCAGCTGAGGTGTATTGAGGTGCAGGGGACCTGCCAGGTGTGTGCACTGCAATACATGCTGCTGGCCAATCAGAGGCCAGCATCTGATGTCAGCGTGCACGTGACTGGGGGTGCAAGGCAGTGACATTATGCTCTTCCATCACTTGCCCACTGAAGTCAGCTGCTGGCTTCAGAAGGTGACAGCGCGGCGATGGAGAGAAGAGAAGGTGAGTATAATCATTTATTTTTATGCATTAAAGAACAGCAGCCGAATGTGGGGACATATATGCCAGGATGAGGCACAGGATAAGGGACATATATGCCAGGATGAGGCACAGGGTAAGGGACATATATACCTGGATGGTGAACATATATACAGTATACCAGGATGAGGCCCAGGATAAGGGACATATCTATGGGTCTATGATAATGGCAGTACTAAAATAAAAGCAAGATAAAAGCTGAACTGGTAATACCTAGAGATCAGTTCTGTAAGTGCTGCAAAATTTCTTCCCCCAAGACTTTTATTGAAACAAAGATTAAGTGTTCAATCATTTTAATTAAACCTAGATTGGTAAATGTCTCCAACATATTTGCAAATGCCCCTTACCCAGCATTCAAATCTGCAGCATTGATCACCCAAAAATGAAAATAATAATTCATTTTGTAATATTTAGTCATTGATATTCTGCACCAGTCCCCGGATAAAATGCCAACAGGTTGCGTTCAATGCAGGTCGTCGCATCGTCAAAACGACGCATGCGGAGGCATCTGCATACATCTGCACGACCTGCATACCAAATGTTAAAGATAGGGTATGCAGGCCGCATGCAGAAGTATGAGGACATAGGCGGAGCTGACCAGAGGAGGTGCGGCAGTGGGCGGAGCTTCATGGAGGAAGTCCGCAGCCCTCCGCAGCTCCTCCATACGCAAATGTGAACCTAGCCTTCGTCAGTCTTTACATTTTTCAGTGGTGGTCATAGACAGAAGAGGGCCCCAATGCAAGAGCAATATATGGGCTCTGTGCAGTCCAATAGTTCATCATTATGAACAATTCTTCCTGCTGAAGGTATAAATGGGCCCCCCCTAATTTCTTGGGCCCCTGTGCAGTATACACCAATGGTATATCCATGCCTGATCTGAGTAATAAAGTGTGTGACTTTTTGGCCATAGTGACAGAATATACTAACTACTAAAGTTGCTCTGTCTACATGATGTGACGGCAATATGGCCATCATGTAACTGTATTAGTAAAGCAGTGGAATGGTAGGAAGCTATCAATGCCTAAGAAAAAGGATGCCAAAATTTGGAAAGAGAGTATATAATATATCTCACATTATCAGAAAATTATTATTTTTTTATGTTAAAAATGTAACTAAAAAAGTTATTATTCAGGTTTATTATGATCCTTGATCTCTGAATTTGATTAAAAAAATGCTCTGTGTTTTTAAGCCTTTTAAGCCAATAATAAACTTTACTTGTTGTGGGTCTATGGTCACTAAAAGGTTAATGTCTATTATAAACAAAGGAAATGTAAATGAGGTCCCTGGCTAGTTCTAACAATTAACATTCATACTGGAACACAGATGTTTTATATCATTCCTGCTGGAAAGGCACAGTATTCTTCACTACAATGTAAAGCAGTGATTAAATAACTTTTTCAATCACCTAGAGGAAGGAAATGGGGTATTAGATTGTCTTGTCTTTTCTTCTTTGCCTTTATTACTTACAGATTCATCATTGTGCATCCAGATGAGTCAATAAGGCATCATTCAGTAAATGACAATATGTTATGCCCTCCAGCTAGGATGATGATTCTGGATTTATACATATTGGGAGGGATCTTTGCAAACATTACATAATTACATCTGTTACAAGAAACAAGATATGTGCCAGTCACAGCACACAGCCGTGCAAGTATAATAGCTGAAAAAAATCCTTAATCTCTGACAAACGAAACCTCAGGCAGTCTAAGATAAAGACTCAGAAGGGAATCTAACAACACCACTATGCTGGAGAACTGTCTTCCACGTGATGTGTGGTTGCAAAATTCTGTGACCCTGGCCCTGGCAACTTCAAAAAGTGGATTGGACTTATCAAAGAGACACATGGCTTATCACAGCATGAGAAACTTACTATAATATACACAAGATAAATGCGCCAGTGTCACGGGGTTACCATCACAGTGTGGAGCCAGAAGACTGCAGCGTCAGATTGCTCCTACTCTAGTGCTGAGAAGAAGCACTTCTCCTTCATTTTAAATGTGTTTATTTCTTCTGGCAGAACAGGGGTTAATCAGCCATGTTGGAAATCCCTGTGCTCACAGCTGAGCTAGGTTAGCCACTCTTTTCCCCTTTATAATCTGGGCTCTGTTACAAATCCTTGTCAGAGCAAGCATTTGCTGCATGGCTAACGGAGCGAGAGGAGTACATATGAGAAGGAGAGTTGGAGGAGTTATCTGTGACTGTTGCTTGATTTGTATGCGTGGTAATTGCCTATCCTTCACTATTTTGGTTTATTCCCCTACATTCATTCCTCTGTCATATGTCAGTGAATATTCTGCATGCCTGGGGTGTTCTGTTAACCCTTGTTTGTGTTGCCTTGTTTGTCGGGATGGTGTACTACTGTGCACAATAGAGCCCCTATTCTCTGGGTGAGGGAAGAGAACAGACGGATGGCTAACTCAGGAGATAAGGCATGGGTAGAGGTCCTGGCATCTTCACCTTCATAGGTATTCCAGGGAGTAGGGTGAGATAGGGCACCAACTAATGTTAGGGACAGGGAAGGTGTCCCTGATCCCGGGTCACCCAACAGCTGTGTCCTGACAGCCATTTTGTGGTTGGTGGAGATTCAGGTTTCTAGTGAACAAACAGCCCAAAACATGCTCCGAATTTATTAAAAGTCATGCTCCTCTTAATAAATCTAGCACATCTTACTACAGTAGTCTTGATAAATTCCCCTTTTCAAACCCTTAAACCCAGTAGATGAGAATGAGGCAACGAATGATCATATATTGGTGGGATGAACTTCACCAGCCAATATTAGATTTTTGGGGCTGAAGAATGAAGATGTGGAAAAAATCCTACATGCAACAAGTGTTTTCAATGATTACAATCATTTGTTGCCTGGTTGTCAGACGAAATGAACGATAGCTTGTTTCACCAAATCAGACGATCATTCGCTATGGTCAAAATTGGTCATGTTTTTATGCATTTTCTGGTAAGTGACAGACTGATGCATGTGCAAGTGTAACACCATCCACGCATTTTGTGGCTTTTGTCCAGAGGTCCACCCTGTAAAAAAGTTCACCCCAAATTCATAGTTTGCAAGAATACTTTGTCTCCCCTTTAAGTCTTGACCCAAACACTCAAATTAGCTCTGAAGTATAAGATGATCAATCTTTATAAATAGCTAGATATCTTCTGTTGCATATCATGTAATGCCAAAGTCCAAATAACCACCAGAAACTACTAGCGCCAAAAATACAGTATGGTGCTCAAAAGCTGTCCTATGTTATGTGATATATTTTATCCAAATTATCAAAAACAGCTGCATAGTTATCAATGCTGTATAATACCATTAACAATATACACTAGTAAACAAAAAAATATGAATGAGGCCATTATTGGATAACTACTTGCTATAATAGCCAGTGGCATGTCACCAGGATGTTTCCTAGATCATAATCTCAAATATAATCTTGTGCGGACTGACAATCTGACTCACAGAACAGACTCTGCCTTCTATTGCATAATTGTATTTGTGGTGCAGCACAATATTAGCTCCACTTCCCTCTGGAGAATAGTTCCTATATATATATATATATACATGTCATTGAGACACACATATATATATTTATATTTAATAGAGTTCTACATAGAAGAATAGCCGCTAAATCAATTGCGGACTTCTGTAAAATCTTTCCAAAACCCGACATGAAATGACACATGGTTTACATACAGTTAACCATTTCATTTCATTTATTTTTTTAAATATCTTTGACTAATAATTAGATGAGTGTATGTGTGGAAAATTTGGGACATGTAGGTGTTAAATTAAGGGGTTAATTCGTTGAAAAAAATTGTGTGGGCTCCTGTGGCAATTTGTCACCAAGAGAGGTAAAGCCAGTGAGTGAGGGCAGATTTTAATAGCCTTGAGAGGGACCATTGTTTTTGGCCCCTCCTGGCTACAAAAATCTTCCCCCAGACACCCCAGAACGGGACCAGTGCTAATGTGACCAGCCCTCTCTAAACCACTGCCAGAATTAATTAGTTCCTCTATGCGCAGCCTCCCGGGCTGACCGGAGATGAACTAATGAGCGTGGGAAAGTTTCTGCATTTTTTCCCACGCTCACCAGTTCACCTCAGGTCAGCCAGGGACTTCAGTGGTTTAGAGCGGGCTGGTCGCATTAGCACTGGTCCCGTTCTAAACCACTTAACCCGTTCTGATGGATTGCAGCGGGGGACCTGACTGACCAGCGGAGAGGTAAGGATATTGTTGCTATTTTGTTTTAGTTTTTTTACATGTCGATGGTTTATTTATGGATTAGCAGAGGAATAAATCTTGTCAAAAACTTGATGACTTTATTTCATTAAAAAAATTTTAATTAATGTCTGTGTGTTTTTTTAAACCCTTTATTAGTCTAGGGTTAATAATGGATCGGTGTCTTGTTGACACCTCTCCATTATTAATCCGGCTTAATGTCACCTTCCAATAGCAAGGTGACATTAACCCATTAATATTTCCCCATATCCCACCGCTACACAGGAGTGGGATGAGAGAGGATAAGTGCCAGAAAAGGCGCATCTTATAGATGCGCCTTTTCTGGGGTGTCTGGGGCAGATTTTTGTAGCCGGGGGGGCACAAAACAATAGTCCCTCTCAAGGCTATTAACCCCTTCCTGACATCAGACGTACTATCCCGTCCATGGGACCCGGGCCCCTATGCCCATGGATGGGATAGTATGTCTCAGCGATAAGCGGCGCCCACGTGGTGAGCGCCGCTGATCGCGGCTGGGTGTCAGCTAATTATCACAGCTGACACCCGGCCCAATGTGTCAGGGATGGTCACGGACCGCCCCCGACACATTAACCCCTTGCACACCGCGATCAAACATGATTGCGGTGTACCGGGGGTTAAAGGGAAGCATTGGCAGGGAGGGGGCTCCCTCCGTGCTTCCCTGAGCCCCCCACGGCAGGGCAATGTGCAGAGCTGCTGCGGGGGGCTCCTTCCCTGCAGGCCCCCGAATCCAAGATGGCGACGGGGGCCTTCGGGGGCCTGCAGGGAGCTGGCTTCCTCAGTGCCTGCAAAGTGCAGGCATGAGGAAGTCTGCAGCAGTGCCTGTGACTAGAGTTGAGCGATACCGTCCGATACTTCAAAGTATCGTATCGGATGGTATCGGCCGATCTTTAAAAAAAGTATCGGTATCGCCGATTCCGATACCGGAAGTCCCATTCAAGTCTATGGGACTTCCGGTATCGGAATAAGAAAAACCCTTTCCTGCCCTTGTACAGCCTCTCTGGGGTCTGTACGGGCCTTTCGGGGGGCTGTGCCGGCCTGCCAGGGGGTCTGTGCAGGCTCCGGTGGTCTGTGCCGGCCTGCCGGTGGTCTGTGCAGGCTCCGGGGGGCTGTGCCGGCCTGCCGGGGGGCTGTGCCGGCCTGCCGGTGGTCTGTGCCGGCCTGCCGGGGGGCTGTGCCGGCCTGCCGGGGGGCTGTGCCGGCTCCGGGGGGCTGTGCCGGCCTGCCGGGGGGCTGTGCCGGCCTGCCGGGGGGCTGTGCCGGCCTGCCGGGGGGCTGTGCAGGCTCCGGGGGGCTGTGCAGGCATCGTCCGATGAGACTACAAGTCCCATCGGGCGATGCCTGCTACCATGACAGTGATTGACACATTAGCCAATGATGGGACAGTAGTAGTCCCATCATCCGGCTAATGTGCTAAATGTAAAAAAAAAAAAAAAAAAATTACATGCTACATACATACAACATGCATACTACATACATGCTACATTCATACTACATACTACATACATGCTACATACATACTACATATATACTACATGCATGCTACATACATACTGCATGCTACATACATACCACATACATACTACATACATACTACATACATACTACATGCTACATACATACCACATACATACTACATATATACTACATGCATGCTACATACATACTACATGCTACATACATACCACATATATACTACATACATACTACATATATACTGCATGCTACATACATACTACATATATACTACATGCATGCTACATACATACTACATGCTACATACATACCACATACATACTACATACATACTACATACATACTACATACATACTACATGCTACATACATACTACATATATACTACATGCATGCTACATACATACTACATGCTACATACATACCACATATATACTACATACATACTACATATATACTGCATGCTACATACATACTACATATATACTACATGCATGCTACATACATACTACATGCTACATACATACCACATACATACTACATACATACTACATACATACTACATACATACTACATGCTACATACATACTACATATATACTACATGCATGCTACATACATACTACATATATACTACATGCATGCTACATACATACTACATGCTACATGCATGCTACATACATACTACATACATACCACATATATACTACATACATACAATACATTCATACAATACATACATAGACATACAGTACATATAACATAGAGTAACATACTTACCAATACTTGTCACATTGTTCCCCGAAGCCATTGTCGTCTACGGAATAAATATTAACATAACAAACCACAAAAATACTCACCCACGATCCGAAGCAGTCCACGAGTGTGTCCCACGACGATCTTGGGTAGAGAACGGCAGCATCGGATGATGCTGCCGTTCTCTACGGGCTGCAGGAATCCAATGACGGAAGGTAGGTATCCTTCCGCACTGTATTCCTCCGCCACTTAAAAAAAAAAAGTCCCTAGTCTCACTTTATGCCATTGCTGTGTGGGAATTTCCCACACAGCAATGGCATAAAGTGAGACTAGGGACTTTTTTTTTTTAAGTGGCGGAGGAATACAGTGCGGAAGGATACCTACCTTCCGTCATTGGATTCCTGCAGCCCGTAGAGAACGGCAGCATAATCCGATGCTGCAGTTCT
Source organism: Dendrobates tinctorius (assembly GCF_039654945.1). Lineage (NCBI taxonomy): Eukaryota > Metazoa > Chordata > Amphibia > Anura > Dendrobatidae > Dendrobates > Dendrobates tinctorius. The sequence continues at coordinate 12,080,937 of NW_027361773.1, forward strand.
CTACCCAAGATCGTCGTGGGACACACTCGTGGACTGCTTCGGATCGTGGGTGAGTATTTTTGTGGTTTGTTATGTTAATATTTATTCCGTAGACGACAATGGCTTCGGGGAACAATGTGACAAGTATTGGTAAGTATGTTACTCTATGTTATATGTACTGTATGTCTATGTATGTATTGTATGAATGTATTGTATGTATGTAGTATATATGTGGTATGTATGTAGCATGTAGTATGTATGTAGCATGCATGTAGTATGTATGTAGCATGCATGTAGTATATATGTAGTATGTATGTAGCATGTAGTATGTATGTAGCATGTAGTATGTATGTAGTATGTATGTGGTATGTATGTAGCATGTAGTATGTATGTAGCATGCATGTAGTATATATGTAGTATGTATGTAGCATGCAGTATATATGTAGTATGTATGTAGTATATATGTGGTATGTATGTAGCATGTAGTATGTATGTAGCATGCATGTAGTATATATGTAGTATGTATGTAGCATGCATGTAGTATATATGTAGTATGTAGTATGTATGTAGCATGCAGTATGTATGTAGTATGTATGTAGTATATATGTAGTATGTATGTAGCATGCATGTAGTATGTATGTAGTATTTTTTTTTTTTTTTTTTTTTTTTTTTAACATTTAACACATTAGCCGGATGATGGGACTACTACTGTCCCATCATTGGCTAATGTGTCAATCACTGTCATGGTAGCAGGCATCGCCCGATGGGACTTGTAGTCCCATCGGACGATGCTTGCACAGACCCCCGGACATCAGCACAGCCCCCCGGCAGGCCGGCACAGCCCCCCGGCAGGCTGGTACAGACCCCCACAGGGTGCACAGACCACCGGCAGGCCGGCACAGCCCCCCGGCAGGCCGGTACAGACCCCGGGCAGTCCACACAGCCCCCCGGCAGGCCGGCACAGCCCCCCGGCAGGCCGGCAGAGACCCCCGGAAGGCCCGAAATGACGGCGCATCATGATGCGCACACACCGCGCATCATGATGACGTCAGGCCGTCAATCAACTGAACTTCCGATTCCGATGCCGAATTCCGATATTGAAAAAATATCGGAAGTCGGTATCGGAATTCCGATACAGCAAGTATCGGCCGATACCCGATACTTGCGGTATCGGAATGCTCAACACTACCTGTGACAGATCGCTGATCTATCACAGTGATCTGTGATGTGACAGATCAGCGATCTGTCACAGGACAGTGATGCCCCACCTGGGACTATGTAATAAAGTTAAAAAAAAAAAGTGTTAAAATAATTTTAAAAAAATCGCCAAATAAATTAGAAAAAAAAAAAATTCCCCCAATAAATCCATTTTTTGGAAATAAAAAAAAAAACAATAAAAGTACACATATTAGGTATCGCCGCGTCCGTAACATCCTGCTCTATAAAACTGTCCCATTAGTTAACCCCTTTAGCGAACCCCTTAAAAAATAAAAATAAAAAACGAAGCAAAAAATAATGATTTATTATCATACCACCTAACAAAAAGTGCAATAACTCGCGATCAAAAAGACGCATATAAATATCCATGGTACCGCTGAAAACGTCATCTTATCCCACAAAAAACGAGCCACAACACAACATCATCAGTGAAAAAATAAAAAAGTTATAGCTCGCAGAATAAAGTGATGCAAAAATAATTATTTTTTATATGAAATAGTTTTCATTGCATAAAACCGACAAAACATAAAAAAAACCTAAATGAGGTATCGCTGTAACCGTACTGACACGAAGAATAAAACCGCTTTATCAATTTTACCGCACACGGAACTGTGTAAACGCACCCCCCAAAAGAAATTCATGAAACGCTGGTTTTTCTTCATTCTGTGTCCCAAAAATCAGAATAAAAAGCAATCAAAAAATGTCACGTGCCCGAAAATGGTACCAATAAAAACGTCAACTCGTCCCGCAAAAAATAAGACCTCACATGACTCAGTGGGTCAAAATACGGAAAGATTATAGCTCTCATTATGTGGTTATGCAAAAACTATTTTTACAATAAAAAGTGTCTTTTAGCGTATGACAGCTGCCAAATATAAAAAACGCCATAAATAGTAAATCAAACCCCCCATTATCACCCTCTTAGTAAAGGAAAAATAATAAAATTAAAAGAAAATGTATTTATTTCCATCTTCCCATTAGGGTTAGGGTTAGGGCTAGGGCTAGGGTTAGGGCCAGGGCTAGGGTTAGGGTTAGGGCTAGGGTTAGGGCTAGGGTTAGGGCTGAGATTAGGGTTAGGGGTGTGTTGGCGTTAGGGTTGGAGTTAGAATTGGGGGTTTCCACTGTTTGGGCACATCAGGTGCTCTCCAAATGCAACATGGCATTTGATCTCAATTCCAGACAATTCTGAGTTGAAAAAGTCAAATGGTGCTCCTTCCCTTCCAAGCTCTGCCATGCACCCAAACAGTGTTTTACCCCCACATGTAGGGTATCAGCCTACTCAGGACAAATTGCAAAACAACTTTTGGGGTCCAATTTCTCCTGTTACCCTTAGGAAAATAAAAAATTAGGGGCAAAAATATCATTTTTGTGGAAAAAAATTATTTTTTTATTTTCACGCCCGGGCGTTATAAACTTCTGTGAAGCACTTGGGGGTTCAAAGTGCTCACCACACATGTAGATAAGTTCCGTGGGGAGTCTAGTGTCCAAAATGGGGTCACTTGTGGGGAGTTTCAATAGTTTAGGTACATCAGGTGCTCTCCAAACGCACATGACACCCGCAGACCATTCCATCAAAGTCTGCATTCCAAAACGTCACTACTTCCCTTCCGAGCCCTGACGTGCCCATACAATAGTTTTCTCCCACATATGGGGTATCAGTGTACTCAGGACAAATTGGACAACAACTTTTGGGGTCCAATTTCTCCTGTAAACCTTGGGAAAATAAAAAATTGGGGACTTATTGATCATGTTTGTGGAAAAAATATGATTTTTTATTTTCATGCCCAGGCATTATAAACTTCTGTGAAGCCCTTGGGGGTTCAAAGTGCTCACCACACATCTAAATAAGTTCCTTAGGGGGTCTAGTTTCCAAAATGGGGTCATTTGTGGGGGTTTCCACTGTTTAGGTACATTAGGGGCTCTCCAAAGGCAACATGACACCCGCAGACATTCCATCAAAGCCTGCATTCCAAAACGTCACTACTTCCCTTCCGAGCCCCGATGTGTGCCCATACAGAAGTTTTCTCCCACATATGGGGTATCAGCGTACTCAGGACAAATTGGACAACAACTTTTGGGGTCCAATTTCTCCTGGTACCCTTGGGAAAATAAAAAAATTGGTGACTAAAAGATCATGTTTGTGGAAAAAATACGAATTTTTTATTTTCACGCCCGGGCGTTATAAACTTCTGAAGCGGGTTAAAGTGCCCACCACACATCTAGATAAGTTCCTTGGGGGGGTCTAGTTTCCAAAATGGTGTCATTTGTGGGGGTTTCCACTGTTTTGGTACATCAGGGGCTTTCCAAACGCGACATGGTGTCAGATCTCAATTCCAGCCAAAAACGTCAAATGGCGCTGCTTCCCTTCCGAGCTCTGCCATGCGCCCAAATAGTGGTTTACCCCCACATGTGAGGTATCAGCGTACTCAGGACAAATTGCACAATAACTTTTAGTGTCCTGTTACCCTTGGAAAAATAAGAATTGAGGGTGAAAAGATCATTTTTGTGGAAAAAATATGATTTTTTAATTGTACAGCTGTATGTTATAAAGTTCTGTGAAGCCCTTGGGGGTTCAAAGTTCTCACCACACATCTAGATAAGTTCCTTGGGGGGTCTAGTTTCCAAAATGGGGTCATTTGTGGGGTGTTTCCACTGTTTTGGTACATCAGGGGTTTTCCAATCGCGACATGGTGTCCGATCTGAATTCCAGACAATTTTGCAATTTTGAAAAGTCAAATGGCGCTCCTTCCCTTCTGAACTCTGCCATGCGCCGAAACAGTGGTTCCCCCCACATATCAGGTATCAGCGTACTCAGGACAAATTGCACAATAACTTTTGCAGTCCAATTTCTCCTGTTACCCTTGGTAAAATAAAAAAAATTGAACCTGAATTAATTTTTTTGTGAAAAAAGTTACCTGTTCATTTTTTTTTAAATATTCAAAAAATTCCTGTGACGCACCTAAAGGGTTAATAAACTTCTTGAATGTGGTTTTGAGCACCTTAATGGGTGCAGTTTTTAGAATGGTGTCACTTTTGGGTATTTTCTATCATATAGACCCCTCAAAATGGCTTCAAATGTGATGTGGTCCGTAAAAATAAAATGGTGTTGCAAAAATGAGAAATCACTGGTCAAATTTTAACCCTTATAACTTCCAAACAAAAAACATTTTGGTTCCAAAATTGTGCTGATGTAAAGTAAACATGTGGGAAATGTTACCTATCAAGTTTTTTGTGAACAGTATCACTGTGATTTAAGGGCATAAAAATTCAAAGTTGGAAAATTGGAAAATTTTCTAAATTTTCGCCAAATTTCCATTTTTTTCACAAATAAACGCAAGTTATTTGAGTGAAATTTTACCACTAACATGAAGTACAATATGTCACGAGAAAACAATGTCAGAATCACCGGGATCCATGGAAGCGTTTCAGAGTTATTACCTCATAAAGGGACAGTGGTCAGAATTGTAAAAATTGGCCCAGTCATGAACGTGCAGACCACCCTTGGGGGTGAAGGGGTTAAAATCTGCCCTCAGTCACTGGCTTTACCTCTCTTGGTGAGAAATTGCCGCGGGAGCCCACACAATATTTTTTAATGAATTAACCCCGTAATTTAAAACACCTACATGTCCCAAATTTTGCAGACATACCCTCATCTAATTATTAGTCAGGGACATATAAAAAAAATTGAAATGAAATGGTTTACTGTATGTAAACCATGTGTCATTTCATATCGGGTTTTGTATTGATTTTACAGAAGCCGGCAATTGAATTAGCGGCTATTATGCTATGTAGAACTCTATGACATGTAAATATATATACTAGAGGTGTGCCCGATGCTATCACATCGGGAGGGAAGTGTGTGTGTGCGAGTACATGTGTGTGCATGTAAGTACGTGTGTGTGTGAGTACGTGTGTGCGTGAGTACGTGTGTGTGTGTGTGAGTATGTGTGTGTACGTGTGTGTGAGTACATATGTGTGTGTGTGTACGTGTGTGTACGTGTGTGTGTGTGTGCGTGTGTGTACATGTGTGTGTGTGAATATGTGTGTGTACGTATGTGTGTGAGTATGTGTGTACATGTGTGTGAGTACGTGTGTGTGAGTACATGTGAGTTTGTGTGTGTGTACGTGTGTGTCCTGCAGCTGCCTGCCCACCCACCTCCGTGCAGTCACAGCCGGCAGGAAAGAGGGTGTTTTATCGCATAGCACTCATCCTTAATTTTTGCTAGTGTGACTCCGGCCTAAGAGAAGTGTTCACCAGGTCAGGGACCCATCAGATTTGAGACCACCTTGACGATAGTTGATGGGCAGACATTATTTGGCCAAATTTTTTACAAAACGTCTCATTCATTTTTCCTATTATTCAAAAGCCATATTGCTATTCATATTTCACATTGATATGCTTTAGCACGATAGAGTGCAACCTCTTCTTGTATACCCACCATGAAAGCCAGGCCGATATAGCAAATTTTTCGGGGGTGACAGACTCCCTTTAAAGGATTCTCTAACATGAGGACTAGATGGTAACCACTGTTTTGAAACAATTGTAAAAGGGAAAAAATCCTAATGATAAAAAAGAAAAGAAAAATTAGGATAATAAAGAAGACGTAGAAAGAAGACAGTGGATAGTGATGTGTAAAGCAGAAAATTTTTTAAAACAGGCTCGTTCAGCCACTTCACTATGAAGGCACATTGTTTCTGATGCCATCAGACAGCTCATCCTGAAAGATCTCTGCCTTTCTCTCCCCTCATGCTGTTGCACTGAAACACTGAATGGGAAACTGCAGCTGCATCCCCCTCTGCCCCACCTTGCTATCTAATATTTACTGTTATTTAACTGTGCAATATTGATTCATTTTTTTTACACAGGAGTTTTCCAAACATTTACAGGTAGCCTGCAGGCAGCAAAAGGGGAACTATACTTTCTCCTACAAATAATCAAATATTAATGTGTGCATGAATGAACACCAGTGACTGCAGAGCTCAGTGTGATAATGTTTCCACCTTGAACCTGCTGTTACTATTGTTTTTGATGCTGTGAACAAGTGAACTGTATGTGCTACAGCAAGGTACCATTGTGAGGAAGACAATATTCATTTAATGGAAATATATTATTTATAAGTTAACCAATAAATATATGCAAATAGTAAATAATTCATCTGAATAATATATAAAGAGTAGTGATGAGCGAATGTGCTTGGATAAGGTGTTAGCCGACCATGCTCGGGTGCTAACCGAGTGTCTTCAACGTGCTCGAAAAATATGTTCAAGTCCCCATGGCTGCATGCTGTTCAACATGAATGCCTGTTTGTTAGGCAATCTCTGCATGTGTTGCGGCTGTCGACAACAGCCGTGAGACATGCAGCCGCAGGGACTGAAACATATTTTTTGAGCACGCCGAAGACACTTGGTTAACACCTGAGCATGGTTGGCTAACACCTTATCCGAGCACGCTCTCTCATCACTAAAGCCCCTTTCACACGTCCTGATATTTCCGGTACCGGAAAAAATGGTAGCGGAGATATCGGTGTCTATGTGTCCATGCGTGTAATATGTGTGGCAGACATGTGGAAACCATGTGCTGCTCGTGTGCCGCTTCAGTATCACACAGACGGCCGCCGGGAAAGAAGCGCTACTGTAAGTGCTGTTCCCCGGCGGCAGGTGCTGAACGTGGCACTCATTCTCCCCTGCTCTGCCAGTGATCGGAGCGATCAGAGGAGAATGAATGAATGAAAAACCCAACGTGGGTTCCCCCTATATTTTGAACCAACCCAGCAACAACCTCGATCTCCTGTAATAAAGATAAAATAATAAACCAACAATATACCGTACCTGTCTGTCGCTCTGTCCCAAGCCATAATCCATATCTGGGGAATAATCAGTTTACACCTGGAACAGTGCTAAATGCGACCGCCCTGGCTGTAAACTACTGGTGAATGCATGAGAAGCTGTGTGCACAGGCTCAGTGACTAGCGGTGATGTGACTGAGTCTGTGCTCACTGCAGGCCTGAACATCTGTGACTTCAGGACCGTGGGAAAATGCGAGTGATGAGGTCACTGTGACAGAGCTTGAATTGCCGTGATCTCATCACTTGCACTTGGTTGTAAACTGATTATTCCGCAGATATGGATTACGGCGTGGGGCAGAGCGACAAACAGGTATGGTATATTGTTGGTTTATTATTTCTTCTTTATTACAGGAGATCGAGGGCGTCGCTTGGATTAACAGAAGAATAAAGATAGCAAAACTGTGTGGTGTATGATTTCATTAAAATACTTTATTCTGGCTGTGTGTTTATTTAAACCCTTAACAACTATAAGATTAGTAATGGATAGGTGTCTTATTGAAACCTCTCAATTACTAGGCTGTGTGCTTGATGTCATCTTACAATAGAAAGGTGACATTAACTCCACAAACATTAACCCCACTTGACACCACTACAGAGCAAATGGGAAGAGTCGGGAAAAGCTACAGAATTGGTGCATCTAATAGATGTGCCTTTTCTGGGTAGCTACGGGCTGCTGTTTTTAGGCTGGGGGGGCCATATGGCCCCTTACCAGCCTGAGAATAGCAGCCCGCACCTGAGAGTTTTGCAGGGTTGGTTCAAAAACATAGGGGGAACTCACGTTGGGTTTTTCATTCATTCATTCTCCTTTGCTTGTGCCGATCGCCAGCAGAGCAGGGGTGAATTAGAGCCGCGGTCAGCATCACCTGCAGGGGAATAGCGCTTTACAGTAGCGCTTCTTTCCCTGCGGCCGTCCGTGCACACGGAAAACATCAATGTGTGTTCTTGTGTGCACATGTGCGGGACGTTTTGCCGTCCGTGGTGACAGCAAAAAACGGATATGTAAGCGTGTTTTGCCCACGGACACACGGTCTGTGGAAACATACCGACATGTGCACAGACCCATTCATTTGAGTGGGTCTACTGAGTACTTGTCTCCGGTACATGTGAAAACTGTCACCACACGTACTGGAGACAGGGACGTGTTAAAGAGGCCTAATAAAGAGTTTTTGAGAGCTTTCCTGTCCAACAACTGATCATACTGGGTCCTGTAGTTTATTCAAGGCTATTACTGCATGTACAAGATATAATTAACTCCTTCTTTTACATATTTCATTGCAGAGTGCAACTTATGTATAGCCTGGTGCATTGGAAAAAGGCTAAAATAAAAAAAATAATGTTTGATTTAAGCATACAATAAAAGTAAGACATACCCCAAACCATTTCTTCATCCACATCACTAGAAATATGATAATGTACACTTCCTGCCAGTAGACAGCATATATTTGTGTTTTTTTAACCTGTTACGGACAACACACAGAAAATGTATGGTTCATGGTCCTAGACATTAAACATTAACCATTGGAAATAGTAAACAATTTGTTTTTATATAATTTAAAAAACTCTGAACACTTCCGCTCTAATAAAGTAAAAAAGGAAAAAATAATAAAGATACAACTTTAAAAAAATCTAGAAAAAGGGGTTTCAGCTAAATTTCTGAAATTCAGTACATGACTGCAGATTGCTGAATCCAGACAGTGTGCAATGTGCACAATTTCAGGACTCTGCTCCGTTACTCAAGCTGCCAGTTACAGGATAACTAGTATGTAATTTGCATGGTTGTGGTCACATGCTGACTAGCATTTTGCCCTGCTTCTTTCAATGTTATATATAGAATAATGGATGAGACTGTAATCAGCAGCACATTACCCCAAGTATTCAATTAAGCATATTGTCAAGTGACCACTGGCTTGAATAGACAACTGAGCAGAATCCTGACAGTGTACACGTTGCATATTGTCAAGTCACATAGAATGACTGCCATAATTCAGCTGAAGTACGAAACACTACATGCTCACTAATGTATACTAAATACTGTAGCAAATAATCCTATATATACAATATAAGCATATCATGGAAATATCATTCTAGAAATCAACTTGTTATAATTAATAACACTCCAGCCATTATGCAACTTGTTATGTGAAACTAGGTGTTATCAGTAACTGTATTGACTTACGTAGTATACTTTAGATCTGTTTTCACTGACATTTCCATTTATCTTCAGTTTTTCCTTTCTGTATCCAACAGATTTGCAAGATATTCCCATATATAGTAAGCTGCACAGTGTGATTAAATGTGTGTTCGAAAAACACAATATTCTGCATAGTAACATAGAATTCCCATTGGACGTAATTGCAATTTATTGCCATCTTACCACAGAGGAACGGCCATGTAGACCTAGCCTCATTCATCATAAGCAGGTCCAGTAGGTCCAGCATCAGGACAATACTGGGTATTATGACATTTGAAATGTTGACAACTGAGATTTTGGGTGAACCTAAGCTGTTTCTTAGTAGGAAAGATATGTGCATTTTCACTGCATGTCTGAATTATAACATTTTTCTGCTGCAAAAAGCTTCTGCTTATGCAATACATTTCTTCAAGGCTTTTCTATACATATGAACCTGAGCATATTAATTAATTGACCTGAAAACCTACTAGTGTATCGCGTAACATAAGATGAGTAATCGTTACATAAATCCAAAAAGTATTTTCTCATCTAGAAGATTATGCTTTCTAATTATGTATGACTAATCTTAAAATTAATATCTGCAGCCTATAAATTTCATTTATTTAATTTGCATCTGGTATCTAATTAATGGCTGCATGTTGCTGCAGGGATATACTGAGAATTCATTAACTTTACAAGAAAGCATAAGTACATAAGATACTGACATGATAGTATAGTAAGCAGGTAAGGTGCAAATTATTGTAAGACTACTGACTCGCTGTCTTGTATGAAGAAAGATCTAAAACAGGCAGCACTATACAGCATTTTAACACAAGGGGCTTTTTATGACACGGGGAGGCTCCTTTTGGTGTTATGCAACATGCACCGCCCCATGTGTCCCAATACTAGACATTGCACAAATATACTAAGACTTGTGTGCACATTCTGATTTACGTGATTCTGAATACTTATAATACATTTTTTATGTGTAACTGAATTGAGAAGATCAGTGGAAAACCAGAAAACTATTATTTATCACAATTTTTCATTGATTGTGCAGTCATTCATATTGTTATTAGCAGTTCAATCAATAAATGTAACTGGGCACAGCATTGCTACAGCTGGAGAGAGTTGTCTATAGGCAACAATAATATTCTTAGTAAAGATCATGGAATTAAATTCTACAATTATTATAATAAAATCACAAATATTAAAGAAGCACTCCCATCAAAGTTTTTATACTCTTAATACTGTATATTGCATCATATTATCTGGCAATGTGTACTTACAATTGCGCAAATTGCCTTTCTACCCAGATAATTCTTCTCGTTTCTCGGCTCTATGTAGAAGCAGGAAGTCTCTTTTCTCTGCATTTATCATTCTCCTCTTCAGCTTCTGACTCAGCTGCTCCCTCCTCCCATTTGCCAGGGACTTTTACAGTGGTGGCTCATGCAAGGAAAAGAGACTTCCTATTTCTACATAGAGCTGACAAGGATTCATCTAGTCATGTCATAGGACTAATGGAAAAGAGGAGAATTAGCTGGTAGAAGGGCAAAATGAGCAATTGTAAGTAGATAGTGCCATATAATATGATTGCAATATATTAAGAAGATAACAATGAGTGCTTCTTTAAATAAGGGACACACAGTAGACTTTTGGAACAATATGGCCTCAGAGGTTTATTAAAAAGTAATATATACTTCCTAATTTTCTTTGATGGAAATGAAGATGGGAAACCTTGTTAGATGGTTCTTTATAGGGTTAATTCCAATTGAGCCACTGTAACATGTTAGGGGTGTTGTAGGGCGGCATGGACATGACATAGATGGAAACAGTCAATCTAAAGAAAATGTGGGGCTTTTATTTTCAGCCAAAATTCAGCAAACAATAAAGAAACTGAAAACAACAAAGACTTTCCCGGCTAGGCACTAACTAATAAATCTCACCTCTGACTCACACTACAAGGGATGTATGCAGGCCTTGGCTCTCCAGCAACTCAGAGTTTAGCATATTTAACTGCTGTCTCTCTGAAGCTTTTCCTTCAGCATTTTCTGTGTCTGTAATGAGATGGCCTCTCTCAGCTGAGCTGGCTAAGCCTCCAGTACTACCGATACTGGAGCGGTAGTGGAATGATGAGTCCCACTACCAAATCCTTCTCATCACTCCAATAAAAACAGCTGGGAACTACCGTAAATAAAATGGCTCAGCACCTAACTTGCTGCACCAACCAGTACTACCCTATTTAAATATCTCGCCCAGATTAACTCTCTGGGGGGACATACACTCCATACAGTATCCTCCCTGTTGGCTGCCTACACAAGTCATCCCCCAACTTAAGGATAGGAGATCGCTTATTAATAGCTGGAGGTAAGGTCGATCGGATCCCCAGCGATCCCATGATCAATGTTCTAGAACTTGAGTACCGGGCTCTGCAAAGCTCCATCTTAAATGGAGCAGAGGTCTGCATGCTAAACTTTTTCATCCACCATTGAATATGAGTTTGCTGGAGTCAAGATTAAAGGGGGTGTCCACTACTATGACAACCCCTTCTTAAGCTAAATGTTCGGCCCTGATAAAATAAACAAACCTACACTCACCTCTTGTGTCGGCTCAGTTCCAGCAGTGTCTGCAGTCGTGATCCCGGGGCTGTGATGCTGTGGAATGACATGTGGTGCCCGGCGCTGTCGAAATTAAAATGAAAACTAAGTCCGAGATCAAATGCAGCCCGGACTTCCGCTTCATGTTCAGCACCTAACTTGCTGCACCAACCAGTACTACCCTATTTAAATATCTCGCCCAGATTAACTCTCTGGGGGGACATACACTCCATACAGTATCCTCCCTGTTGGCTGCCTACACAAGTCATCCCCCAACTTAAGGATAGGAGATCGCTTATTAATAGCTGGAGGTAAGGTCGATCGGATCCCCAGCGATCCCATGATCAATGTTCTAGAACTTGAGTACCGGGCTCTGCAAAGCTCTGTCTTAAATGGAGCAGAGGTCTGCATGCTAAACTTTTTCATCCACCATTGAATATGAGTTTGCTGGAGTCAAGATTAAAGGGGGTGTCCACTACTATGACAACCCCTTCTTAAGCTAAATGTTCGGCCCTGATAAAATAAACAAACCTACACTCACCTCTTGTGTCGGCTCAGTTCCAGCGGTGTCTGCAGTCGTGATCCCGGGGCTGTGATGCTGTGGAATGACATGTGGTGCCTGGCGCTGTCGAAATTAAAATGAAAACTAAGTCCGAGATCAAATGCAGCCCGGACTTCCGCTTCATGTTCAGTTCATAGAAAGGCGGGGACGGTGATGCTGGCACTGATTGGGTGCTGGGCATCACATGTAATTCCACCGCATCACAGCCCTGGGACCGCGAGTGCAGATACCGCTGGAAAGGAGATGGCACGGGAGGTGAATATAGCTTTGTTTATTTTATCTGGGCCATTTAGTTTAAGAAGGGATTGCCCTAGTAGTGGGCAAGCCCTTTAAGCTTTTGCACCTTAACTCCATTCAGGCTAGGGCTCTGTAGAACTCAAACCTCCAGTGATCTGTGAGTTATATTGGGAAAAACCCTTTAGACTACCAATAATTCACTGGATGTTTGAACAGTCGTTCATGATCACAAGCATCTTATGTCTTGTGAAAATAAAGGTGTCATCACAGTAACCAATGCAAGTAAATGGCTATATAACCTAAAATTATCCTACAGAAGAAATCCTTAAATAAGATTTGATTTCAAAGTCCAAGAAAGAGACAAGTAAGGTTCCTTTTACATGGGCAGATAAAATATTTGTGTTGAACATAATGACTTATCATTTAGACTTACAAAATGTCTTATATGTTTTTCAATAATGTCACTTCACATTTCATAATACAATAAACTTTCTTGTCAATACTGTCTTCACATTCTCCAATTTCAATGTGCCAAGGGACTTTTCTTACTTGGTGCACTGACTTAAGTTTTAGGAGCCTTCTAGATCTCATCCAGGAGATAATAATCTTAATTTACAACATATTTGTAATTTGAAATGAAAAATTTAATCATGTCACAATGGAGAGGGAAAACATACCCCCTATTTGTTGTCCCATGATACTATCCTGATTTTAATCTAAAAAGATGTGTAGGAAAGTGAATCTCTTAACATGATGTGTAATGGGACTGAGTATTCCCAACATCACTGAAACACACATTAACACTCCTGGTGACTAAATGACTTCTCTATAATTGAGGTTATATAATCAGCTACATCTTTGTATTACAAAGCAAAAATGTTCTAAGTAAAACAGAAAAACAACAGTAACTATTGGATGAGTACAGTCATGGTCAAAATTAATAAGAAAAGCTATTAACGCAATTATTCTTAAATTAATGTTATACACTACAGAGATCATGTTAGTGAATCCTACACAAGATACCCCTCTAAATTTGTATGAACGATCTAAATATCTGCAGCTATAAATCAGGCTTCTGGATCATATTGATAAAACTATAGGCTTAGAAACTAAAGATTGTAATTGGAACAAATAATGGCTCAAAGAGTTCACCCAGAGAGCTTCGGTGAATGATTGCTACTCTGAATAGTCTCCGGTTATAATTGATATACCCCAAAGTTCAGTGCTGGATGTACAATTATACATCTTATTTATTACTGATATCTAATGATGTACAATACAAAATAATATCGTGATACTGTGTTAGCCAGAAAAATCTATGTAAATACTTATGTCCCAAAAAATTGAGAAAAGACCGCTTCATCAGGCTAATTACAAGTGAATCACTTCCAAGTTATAGTTCACTTGTACAGTAATATTTGCCTGATGAAGGGGCCTTTTGAGTTCTGAAAGCTTGCAAATGTAATTTCTCTACTTAGCCAAATATAGGTATCACTCCTTGAATGCTGTTCTCAATTTTTTGGGACATAAGTATTACTGATATTTAAGAAAGGATTAATGCTTTTGTTTCTATTTCTCTAAAGAAGAGACACAAAACTGACAAGGGGCATTGAGGATTTAAGAGGAAAGAAAAGAATTACATTTATTTCATTTTAAGTAGAGACTAGGGATGGGCGAACCCAAATGGCAAAGTTCGTGGTCAGTACCGAACACCTATTGTCCATGCACAGACCTCAATATAGACTTTTATTTGAAATAAAAACTCTCCAACATTTATTCAGAAAAAAAAAGCAAAGTTATATTCACCTTTCCGCCAATAATCCATTAATGGCCATATCACATGACAATCTGGATGGTTTGGAGAGTGGTCACATCAGTGATATGATGGCTCTCCACACCAGCCAGAGCACACTTAGCAGACTATGAGAAGCTCTCCCTGTGACCGGCGGTAACCTTAATTACGTCACCACCGGTCACACGCAGCCACGTTCTCACACTCTGGTCAGTGTGTATTTTACTGTACTTGTTAATATATAAACTAGCTGAGAGAAAGCCAACGGCTGGGGCCTGATTTTAATATTCTGGGAAGGAGCCAATAGCCATAAATGTCAATATCAGCTCACAGTGGTTTGCTTAGCCTTTACTGATTATTATAGGGGAGACCCCCCAAAATGTTGTGGGGTCCCACCTATATTTACTAACCTGCAAAGGCTATGCAGACAGCTGCTCGCTAATATTAATAGCATAGGAAGGGGCCATGGATATTGGCCCCCTCTCAGACTAAGAATATCAGCCCTGAGCAACCCCAGAAATGGTGCATTCATAAGATGCGTCAATTCTGGGGCTCAGCCTCACTCTTCCCACTGCTCAGTGAATTCTATCTGGCATGGAGAGTGGTCACATCACTGATAAGAGAGATGACATGAAAAGAGAAGGAAGAGAAAACTACATTAGTAGGAACTAAAGAGCAAAGTACATGCCCCCTGAGAAAAGAGATTGGGGAAGACGCCAGGCCAGGTGACAGCGGTGGCACAGTTAATAATTATAAAGGGCCTGGAAAGGAAGGTGTTGGCACCTGAACCTGTAGCAGGATAGTCGTGTGAGCAGTGGAGTTGGCATATAGCAACCATTACAAGAGACTAGACCCAAGTTGTGTGAGCAAGAACTGGGAGAGGCGATTGGGTTGCCGGAGAGAGACATACGTATGAGCCACACAGTCCCAAGGTGCAAACGTAAGGTAAAGAGGGGTGAGGGAGGAGTGGGGCCATGCTTCAGGAAATGGAGATGGCCAGTGTGTTGGGTGGGTCAAGTGACTTATCAATATGGGTCTTACAGCCTAACATTAAGTAACGTAGACTCTCGTTGGGGCCTGTACAGCACTTCATATTGCTTGGGGAGTGGCGAAAGGCCCATTAGTGATGGTGACGTACCCTAGGTCGAGGAATTAGGACCAAGACTTTACTGACAACAATAGTTGCTTAGTTGTGAATATAGAGAGGCAGCATCTAAATAATATTGTGTAAATACCCTGTTTTAGCTGTATTACCATGTTTTTAACTTGCTAGAATTCACTGTATTGACACTGTTCATTTCTTTACACTTAATATTGAGCTGTAAGCAGCAAGTACATATACAGTGGGGAAATAAGTATTTGATCCCTTGCTGATTTTGCAAGTTTGCCCACTGACAAAAACATGAAAAGTCTATAATGTTAAGGGTAGGTTAACTTTAACATTGAGATAGAATATCAAAAATAAAATCCAGAAAATCACAGCTCAGTAATGTTTGTCCGTGTGTGTAGGGTGCATCCATCTGAGCGTGTTTGCATGTGTGTGCTCCTTGCGTGCGTGTGTGGTGTGCATGTGTTATTTATGGGGTGGTGTTGTGGTATTTGTGAGGTGGTGTTGTGTGTGTCTAGAGTGGTCTGGTGTTTGTGTGGTGTGTTGTGGCATTTGTGTGGTGTTGTGCTTGTGGATTGGTGTATGTGTGCTGTCTGTGTGATGTTTGTATGGTGTTTGTGAAATGTTTGTGTGTTGCATGTGGTGGTGCGACCCCTTTAGCAGCGACTCTTTGCCGCCATCGCAATAATCCGTCCCTGTCAGTCACAACTGTTGTTTCCCCCTCAGCCATTTTACTTTCACCTTCACAATTCTCCATTATATGTATAGGGCCTAACTTTGTGGCCCCAATCTCATGACAGTGGATGCTAGAGAGATTTAACGTGCACAATATTCTGCTCCTGTGGGTGGAGAGGGGGCGTGCCAAATTTCACCCAAATCGGGCGAGAATTGTGGATTTGCATAGAGGAGGCTACTACAGATTTTGAGTTTTACATACTGTATATAGATAACTCTGGAACACTTCAACATATTCCAGTGATATTGAGACTGTTTTTTTCATGACACATTGTACTTTATGATAATGATAAATTTATGTTGATATTTTCTGTATTTATGTATAAAAATATCAGAAATTTTACAATATGTAAAAAAAAATAGTAATTTTTGAACTTTACTCCAGATAGTCACACCACACAAAAACAATAATAAATAACATTTCCCTCATGTCTGCTTTACACTACTTTACATCAGCACTATTTGTAAAATGTTGTTTTTTTTTGTTAACGTTTAAAATGTAGCAGTAATGTTTATTTTTTTTCAAGGACATTTACAAAACTTATTTTTTTAGGGACCTGTTAAGTTTTGAAGTGACTTTGGGGGACATATATGTTGGAATCCCTCAAAAGTGATACTATTTATAAACTGCACCCCTTCACTATTCAAAATTCCTAAAATTGCTTTCAGGTAGTTTATTAACCCTTTGTGTACTTTTCAGGAATTAATGCAAAGTGACATAATGGGAATGAAGAAATGTATTTTTACCATCTAAATGTTGATAACTTCTGAGCTTGCCGCTAAAGCCGACAGACGCCAAGGCCATTTATTTGGTCATGAATTGCCATGGAAAACATCAGGACCACACGATCAAGATCTCAGGGTGCCGATGGGGTTAAAGAGGAAGCCCCCACACTCTGTTAACCATCTAGAAACTGTAGTCAAAATTGACAACAGCATTTAAGGGATTAAACAAGTATAGTAAGTACCAATACTAATCATGGCTTATGCAGCAAGTTGTTAGCTACTGTACTGTATATTGTACAGCCGACAGCTACAGGATTGTCACCTGTTGGGGGATGCTAGTCTCTTTTATTGCAGGTCAGTAAAAAGATGTATGGGTAGTCACTAAGGGGGTTAAAGACAAATTATGAATAAAAACTTGTTCATAAGATGTCTGTCTGGAATTGTTAACACATATCTGAAATAAATGTCTTGTCATAAAGAAGTTTTTGAGAGTTTGTGTTTTTCAAGCACTTTGAGTAAGTCATTCAGCAGTTGACAATACAACCTTATTTCTCCATAAAACTTATTAACCCTTCAAAAGAGAAGACTGAGAGGAGACTTAATAGCTGTCTACAAATATCTAAAGGGCTGTCACATTGTAGAAGGATCAACTTTATTCTCATTTGCACAAGGAAAGGCTAGAAGCAATGTGATAAAACTGAATGGGAGGAGACACAGATTAGATATTAGAAAAAACTTTTTGACAGTTAGAGTGATCAATGAGTGGAACAAGCTGCCACGAGAAGTGGTGAGTTCTCCTTCAATGGAAGTCTTCAAACAGAGGCTGGACAGACATCTGACTGGAATGATTTAGCGAATCCTGCTTTGAGCAGGGGGTTGGACCAGATGGCCCAGGAGGTCCCTTCCAACTCTACGATTCTATGATTCTATGAAATGTGCTGTATAGTTTTATGATTTGTAGACTTAAATAGGAAAGGACGTTATGGATAAAGTTCAAGTAGGTGCAACCATCTTACAAATTACAACCTATGCACAGGTGCAGTGATAATTTGCTGACCACTGGGAATACAAGTGCTGCGAGCGACTCCACAATCAAATAAATGAAGTGTTGATCTGTGTTTGCATAGGGTTTCCTCGCACACTCTAAAGACATACTGAAAAGGAGTTTAGACTGTGAGCCCCAATGGGGACAGCGATGATAATGTAGGTAAAGTGCTGAAGAAAATGATAAAAATGCATAATAATAAATATAATCTAGCATGTGCACTACTTCTCCATTTAAGTCTATTCGACTGCTGGAGATAGAAAAGATCATAGACTTTGCGCTTCAGTGAGCGTGCTCGGCCATCACTCAATTCAAGTTGGAGAATTCTTCACCTTCGTTCGTGTATACAATAATGTATACATTTTTCTATGTATTGAATAGTATAGGAGGCTATACTTTTAAGATAGGCAAAAAAAGTATCATGATGGAAAAGTGTAAACTATTTTCCTAAAGGATAATCTGTGGTATATGTGTGTGTTTAAAGAAGGTTAAATGGGTTGTGTGATCTATTGGTGAAAGTCTGCAGACTTCTTAATTCTGACAGTGTGCAGTGCGCTCGCTTTTAGGTTTCTCGGTGTTGCTCACAAGGATGGGTGGCATGAGATCGCAAATATTTGATTTGCATACTTCCTGCCACATTACACCCTACGTGCTTGGCTTCACTAAATTTACGTGACCACATGTATGCAAATCACATACTTCTGGTAACGGGACCATCCACTTTCACCAGCAGCACCAGAGAAGCCTGACAGCATGCAGTGCCCACACTGTAAGGATTTGGAAGTCTGCAGTCACTTAGCATGACTGCTGACTTTCATCAGAAGACCAGGCAACCCATTTGTAACCATATGCTATTGTCTCATTCTTTTTATACTAGTAATTTAAATATCTCGGGTATAAAGTCTGAGACATTTAACTATGTATCTGGCATCAATTTATTAATTTCTAGTAATATTTTAGTGGCCATTTTCATTATTAAAATATAGTAATACAGTGTGCCTCATTTATTAAAAACAAAAATGATAGTACATTTTCCACAGTAGTTTAAAAAATGAAAAGGTGAATTTTGTCAGCTCTGACAAATGTTTCGGCTCTTATCACACTGTCATCTGTAAATTAATTTTCAAGGAAGCATAAGTCGCAAAGAAAGCACCAGATTCAGGTGTTGACTTGACGTGTATGCATAGCCCTTTTGTGCTGTATATGTAATGTTGCTAGGCTTCACCAACTGTTTTTGTCAACAAGTTGACAAATTTCATAATACACCTAATAAGTAGATTACCTAAGAAATATTGTTAACACAGTACTTTCCAAAATATTTGCAATGAAACTCACAACCTGTTCTTTACGTAAAACTGTGCTCACACACCAGGGGTGGGGGAACCTTTTTTGCCGAGGGATATTTGAATATCTAAAACATTACTTACTGTCTATATTAAATTATCAACTTAAAAATTATCCAGCTATTTTAGGTCAAACATTTAATTATCTCACCCCTAATGTGATAGCTTGAACTACATATCTCTGGTGAGGTGGGTGATGTTAGGTGGTGTTAATGAGATTGCTACTTACAACTGCTTTTTGCTTGGTATTCGCAATGGTAAGCTTTGAAAAGAATGGCTCACAACCATAAGTTGTTCCTAACACAGATGCATATTTCCATGCAGGTCTCCTGAAAGTGTAAAATTCAACATTTTTCACGTAACGTTTATAGAACTCAGGTGTGCGTTATACATCACATAGAACACATTGAGACTCTGCTGTATATACATCTCATAGAATACACTGAGACTCTGCTATATATCACATAAGTTGTACTGAGACTGCTGCATACATCATATAGGATATACTGAGACTGCTAAGTGCAACATATCGAATACACAGAGTGCCACGGGGTTACCGCGACAGAGCAGAGCCAGAAGACCGCAGCGTCTGATGGCTCCTGCTTCGCCGCTGAGAAGAAGCACTTCTCCGCTGTATTAAATGTGTTTGTTTTATTTCAGCGGGACAGGGGTTAATCGGCCGTGTGGAAATCCCTGCATTCAACTGTGCTCGGTTAACCACTCCTCTCTCCTATAAAAGCTAGGCCTGCTGGCCAAATCCTTGTGTGAGTTAGCACTTGCTACAAAGGTCTGGAGAGGGAGGAGCTGGTGTTTGGAGAGCTGGAGTAATTTATTGTGCGACTGTTGCTTGGTTTGTATGCTTGGAAATTCCTCATCCTTACCTTCCATATTTTCTTCCCCCCTTCCTACACACCCTGGTGAATACCTCTGTTATTTGTGAGAGTATATTTTGTGTGAGTGGTATTTTCTTTTACCCTTGTCTTTGTTCCCCTGTCTGTCGGGTTGGTGTACTGCGGTACACGGTAGCTCCTCTCTTCCCTGGGTGGGGGAAGGGGATAGACGCAGGGAGTCAGCTAGGAACCAGAGCAAGGGTGGAGGCCCTGGCATCCTCGCCATCTGAGGTATCCCCGGGAACAGGACGACATAGGCCACCCCCTAGTGTCAGGACCAGGAAAGGTGCCCCTGGTCCAAGTTTACTCGCCAGTCCTATTAACTCAGACCAAAAGCCTTTTTCTGATCCATGATGGATCTTATCACAGCGCTGATAGGGAAGTTGCAGCAGCTCAGTTTGCAGGTGGTGTATTTACTGATGGTGGTTTCACAGCAGCCTGTTACCTTGGGTGTGGGGATCTCACCCTACAGGCAAACCATTGTGGAGCTCAAGGTCACACTGCCAGACAGGTTCTCTGGGGGGTGGGACAAGTGTGTTGTGTTACGTGAGACCTGTAAACTATATTTCCGGCTGCGTTGGGTATCCTCTGGTACAGAGGAGCAACGGGTGGAGATTGTTATCTTGCTCCTGCAGGGGGACCCACAAGCATTGGACATTTTCTCTCCCACTTGACTCACAGTCATTCCAGACAGTAGGGGGTTTCTTTCAGGCTTTGGGCTTGGTGTATGATGACCCTGATCACGTCTCCTTGGCTGAGTCATCTCTGCTCCAACTTCAGCAAGGAGACCGTCTGGCGGAGGAATACTGCAGTACTCTGCTCTGCCCTCAACAGGGCAGATATAGTACGCCTGCGCAGGAGCCACTGTAGAAGTAAGGAAGAGGACGTTATCGCTAGAAGATGTGAGGCGCCGAACCGGACCACGACACCCATCGGACCAGACCCCGGGGTGAGTATAATTTAACTCGTTTTTCTTATCTTTCAGGTTACATCGGGGGCTTATCAACAGCATTACAGAAGTAGATAGGCCCCTGATAGCGGAGGCCGAATCTCATAGGCCAAAAATGAGGTGACAGATTCCCTTTAATTCTAGCCAATTTTGCATTGAAAATGTAAAACGGCCCTTCTTCCCTTCTGAGCTCTGCCAATTTCTTCTGTTACCCTTGGTAAAATAAAAAAAATTGGATCTGAAGTAAATTTTTGCTGAAAAAACGTTAAATGTTCATTTTATTAAACATTCCAAAAATTCCTGTGAAGCACCTGAAGGGTTAATAAACTTCTTGAATGTGGTTTTGAGCACCTTCAGGGGTTCAGTTTTTAGAATGGTGTCACTTTTGGGTATTTTCTATTATATAGACTCCTCAAAGTGACTTCAAATGTGATGGGGTCCCTAAACAAAATGGTGTTGTAAAAATGAGAAATCGCTGTTTAAGTTTTAACCCTTATAACTTCCTAACAAAAAAAAAATGTTGGTTCTAAAATTGTGCTTATGTAAAGTAAACATGTGGGAAATGTTACTTATTAAGTATTTTATGTGACATATCTCTGTGATTTAAGGGCATGAAAATTCAAATGTGAAAAATTGCAAAATTTTCAAAATTTTCACCAAATTTCCATTTTTTTCACAAATAAACACAAGTCCTATCAAAGAAATTTTACCACTGTCATGAAGTACAATATGTCACGAGAAAACTGTGTCAGAATCACCGGATCCACGGAAGCGTTCCAGAGTTATTACCTCATAAATGGAAAGTGGTCAGAATTGTAAAAATTGGCCTGGTCATTAACATGCAAACCACCCTTGGGGGTAAAGGGGGTATATAGGGGAGTTGTGGGGTCATCATGCTATATGTTTGGGGGCTATATGGTCCATCATATTATATAGGGGAAACCTGAGCCATCATACTATATATAGGGGGCTGTGAGTACATCATACTTTATATAGTGAAGCTGTTATACAGTATATAGGAAGCTGTAGGGGCATCATGAGGAGGGACATCATACTATATTTAAGGGGCTGTGAGGACATCATACTATGTATAGGGGCTGTGGGGTATCATACTACTTATAGGAGGCTACTAGAAACAACAGACAAGCAGTCATAAATTTCCATATAAAATGTAAACTCTATTGAATACAGAATATATAATAGTAAATTAATCGGTACAATGGTGAAGAAGGGGAACAATGCGCATGCTCAAAGGCCACACATCAAAAATGGGGTTACAGGACCAACCACCCCTGCATCAGCGTATTAACATATAACTAATGTGATTAATATCACACAGTCTGCAGGCATAACAAAGCTAGTGCTTACACAAATGAATGGTTAATACCATAAAAAAACAGCCATGAATAAATAGTCACACTAAAATACCTGGTAGATGCACGAGTGGAGGACCATCAGTCCACACCAACGCGCATTTAGGAGCACCAAGCTCCTTCCTCAGGATGCCCCCTTGGCGCTCTGAAACATGCATCGGGGTGGGCTGATGGTCCTCCACTCGTGCATCTACCAGGTATTTTACCGTGACTATTTATTCATGGCTGCTTGTTTATCGTATTAACCATTCATTTGGGTAAGCACTAGTCTATTCACTGTCATCTCATTGCTCCAAATCACCCATTTCCAGGATGCAGTGGACCCATATATTTGAGATGGGTCCAATGCATCCTGATAATGCATTTGTCTAGAAGCCTGGGCGGGTAAGCATCTCTGCTTTTTTGCTGTGTTTTTGAATTATTGGAGGATTTTTAAGTCCTCTTTTTGTGCTATTTTAGTGTTAGGACCCGTAAGCGTCACCCGTAAGCGTGAAGACCTTTGGCGCAGGTTACGGGCTCACGTATTTTGGCCAAAATATCGGCTAATATCTCATATTTTTTTTTGTTTTTTGCACTTTATTATTCAGGGTGCAGTTGGGCCCATTTGGTCTTGCAAACTGTGGTGTCTGTTCACATGGGATGCATTTTGATAGCGCTGGGCAGCCCGCCTGATCTAATAGAAGGGTGTAACTACTAGGCTGTTATCCTGGATGCTGTGCATTAGCATAGTGTGAACAGCGCTGCTTACAAGTATTTATTGTGCATTAATATACCAAGCAACCGCCCCCTCTATGTATTGATAAGCTGTGAGCGGTTGTCTCATCGGTATTCTTGCACTTGTGTTGCCGCCATCTTAAGTATATGGGTCCACTGCATTTGTCTAGAGGCCTAGTAAACAGGAAGAAAAACATATTTCCACCACCAGGAGCAACACAGTAGCAATGCAGTGACATGACAAGAAAGTGCATAACAACTCATATGCTAATTGGTTGCAAGTCAAATTTGTGTATGAGATAGCAAGATGATTATCTATAAAATGATGATAGTCTCTGGTTCGAAGCAGTAGTGGATGGTGAGTGATGGAGCCTGAAAGCCAAACGTTCAAAACATTGTTACCCTTTTGCTCGTCAGTATATATAGACATCTTTGGGGATATCAAACTTTATGTAGGGGGTTGTGGTGCCATTATAGTGTACATAGTGATATACAGAGGCTTTTAGAGGATATTATTTTTTTAAATGAGGGCATTATTCATTTTGATTGAGTTACAAGTTTCATTATTGCCTATTTGAGAGGCATGGTTATGACACTCAATGTGCTTCTTTTTGAGCCACTCCTTTGTTGCCTTGGCTGTATGTTTTGGGTAATTGTCTTGCTGGAAGACCCAGCCATGACACATTTTTAATGTCCTGGTGGAGGGAAGGAGGTTGTCACTCAGGATTTTACAGTACATGGCTCCATCCATTCTCCCATTGATGCAGGGAAGTAGTCCTGTGCCCTTAGCAGAGAAACACCCCCAAAACATAATGTTTCCACCTTCATGCTTTACAGTGGGGACGGTGTTCTTTGGGTCATAGGCAGAATTTCTCTTCCTCCAAACACGGCAAGTTGAGTTAACTCCAAAGGGCTCAATTTTTGTCTCATCTGACCACAGCACCTTCTCCCAATCACTCACAGAATCATCCAGGTGTTCATTGGAAAACTTCAGACGGGCCTGCACATGTGCCTTCTTGAGCAGGGGGATCTTGAGGGCACTGCAGGATTTTAAACCTTTTCGACTTTAAACCTTTAGGTTCTTTAGAAGGACATCGATCTGGGGATTTATTCTGACAGAATATAGGCTGAACTGAATGGACAAATGTCTTTTTTCGGCCTTGTTAACTACGTTACGGCGTAATGTGTTACCAATGGTTTTCCTGGTGACTGTGGTCCCAGCTGCCTTGAGATCATTAACAAGTTCCCCCCGTGTAGTTTTAGGTTGATCTCTCACCTTCCTCTTGATTAAGGATACCTCACGAGGTGAGATTTTGAATGGTGTCCCAGATCGTTGTCGATTGACAGTCATTTTGTATTTTTTCCATTTTTTTACTATTGCACCAACAGTTGTCTCCTTCTCATCGAGTGTCTTACTTATGGTTTTTTGAACCCATTCCAGATTTGTGCAGATCTATGACATCCTTAGAAAGCTCTTTGGTCTTGCCCATGTTGTAGAAGTTAGAGTCTGACTGATTAATTGAGTCTGTGGACAGGAGTCTTTTATAAAGGTGACTATGTAAGACAGCTGTCTTTAATGCCAGTAGCAAGTTGATTAGGAGCGACTAACTGGTCTGTAGGAGCCAGAACTCTTAATGGTTGGTAGGGGATCAAATACTTATTTCTCACTGCAAAATGCAAATAAATTTATATAATTTATGCAAAGTGACTTTCTGGATTTTATTTTTGATATTCTATCTTTCAATGTTAAAATTAACCTACCTTTAAAATTATAGACTGTTCATGTCTTTGTCAGTGGGTATATAGGTATATATGTGTGTGTGTGTATATATATATATATATATATATATATGTGTGTGTGTATATATATGTGGTGTAGTGACCACTGTGTCCGCTAGGGGGCGCTGTGTGGATGTCCAAGGAGAGAGGATGAGTGGCAGAATACTGAATGACCATTATGTATCTCAAGGTGGGTGGCCTTAGGATGGAGACTTGTGTGTATGTTGATCATCAGTGATACTGCTGAGGTGCTGTTTCAATGTGTTTGGGAAGTCTCTAGGTAGCTGGTGAGAGGGCGAGACCAGTTACCTACAAATCCAGCCAGGGGTGTGGTTAAGAACGCTATTTTAAAGTGTGTATGAGTGGTTGAAGGACCTGTGATGAGGTCATAGCCATGTTGTGAAGGGTTAAAACTAAAATCAGAGCTGAAGTTTCATTTTCTCCATTCTCTGAGGGTTTTGTTTCTCCATTTTTGTTGCTGTAAGATAAATTTTTGTAATTAGGATGAAAAAGTTCAGGCTGTCATGAAACCAGACTGTTCCCATCAGGTGCAAGATAAGGGAACCGGGAGTGTAGAACTCTGAAGAATATGCCATTATACTACTTTCTATGCTATTTGGATACGGACATATATGCAGTTTCCGGTTTTCTTGCAATATTATTGGCTTATAAAGTGAAATGATGCTATTGGTAGTTGAGAACTTTGCATAATTGAGCAAAATATTATAAAAGAAGTGACTAAAATAAAGGGGACTAGTGATCTGTCTCGATCCTCCCATACAGAGACCCCTGTCTCCGTGTGGTCATTCCCAGTTGCTAGCAATGCCCTGTGGATTAATTTGGAAATCACTGGATCAACGGTGAAGGGTTAATTTAACCCTCTCCCCGACAATGTGACCCGGTGGGCTTGGCTACGGACCATATAAGGTGGCCAGGGTAGGTCACATGAAGTGAATGCTGGGACCTGGTTGGTCCATTTTGGAAGGTCACATCTGAGAGAGATGGGCCTGTCTTCCTGACAGCAAGTGAACGCTGTGTTTAATGGCTGCACGTGCCTGATAGTTCCCTGAAGGGAATGGACATCTGCAGTGAGCTGAAGCAGCCATGAGGGAACCCTGACGGGTGAGATAACTGTGATGCTGAAGAGCCTGCGTATGGAACATTGCATAACCTGGGTGACCACAGGATGGACAGCGTGAAGCTCTGTCATGGACGCTATGTTGTTCTCTATTGCTTTGATGGTTTATGATGCATGAATAAACTGCATGCACTGAGATTGTTTTATGGAAAACCCGTGCTGGATCTGATTATATGGCTGCCAAGCGAGTGTCCCCTTTCTGAATGACAGCGCTACCTTACAATATATATAAAACCAGGGGAAGAGTCCTGAGGAGATCATTTGCATATTCCCAGTGCCTTCAGGGATAAGTGAAGAGTCTCCGCGAGCTCAACAATCACTGGGTTTTGGCCTTTGCAGCTGAAAAGATTAAATCATTTTTCATCGTTTTGAAAGCTCAATATGGAAGAGGCCATTAGCCATTTGGTGAGCTGCATTTCTTGCTACATGTTCACAGACTTACCAGTGGAAAAGCCAAACTTCACATGCCACAAATGCAAGCTTGTGTTCCTGTTGGAGGAAAAGTTGCAAAATCTTGAAGAGAGGTTAGCTACGATGAAGATCATTAAGGAAGGTGAAGAGTTCTTAGACAGAGCAGAATTATCTCTTCATGTTACAGAAAGAGAAGAAATTCGAAATGCACCTGAAGAAAGAGAGGAATGGAAGCATGTGACCCAGAGAAGCAGGAGGATCAGGAGGCAGTCAGCACCCATACTGCTCAGAAACCAGTACCAGGCTCTCACGCAGGAAAACGATGAAGAAATACATCAGGATAAGACTTTGCCCACAAACAGCAACCTTGTACGTCCTCAGAGTCCTCTTGGATGGAGAAAGAAAAATGTTGTGAAGAAGAAATGCAAATTGGTGGTCATGGGGGATTCCCTATTGAGAGGAACAAAGGCCGCTATCTGCAGACCGGATATAACTTCAAGAGAAATGTGCTGTCTTCCAGGTGCAAAAATTAAAGATGTGTCTGACAGGATATCAGGACTCTTCAGACCTACCGATGACTACCCATTCCTGCTAATACATGTGGGGACAAATGATACAGCAAGAAACAACCTGAAAACCATCTGCAGAGACTTTGAAAACTTAGGCAAGAAAGTGAAAGAACTGGGAGCGCAGGTGATCTTCTCTTCCATCCTCCCAGTGGATGGCCATGGAACAAGGAGGTGGAATAAGATTCTGCAGGTGAACAACTGGCTACGTCGATGCTGCCGTCAGCAAGGATTTGGATTTCTGGATCATGGAGTGAATTACCTATATGATGGAGTACTTGCTAGAGATGGGGTGCACCTTACGAAGACTGGAAAACATGTATTTGGAAGTCGCCTTTCTACAATCATCAGGAGAGCTTTAAACTAGAACAATGTGGGAAGGGAAGCAAAAGGCCAGAAAAAGCCATACACCTGACAAATGCTATTGAGAACTCTGCTATTAGAAGTGGAAAGGAAGAACAAAGACAAAAGAAACTAAATAATAAAAATATTGGAGAAAGAGAAACCAATCACAAACTAAAATGTTTCTATACTAATGCACAAAGCATGGACAACAAACAAGGAGAACTGCAAATACTAACACAGGAAAAGAAATATGATGTCATTGGAATCACTGAAACTTGGTGGGACGATACACATGATTGGAATACAAGGCTAGAAGGATACAACTTATTTGCAAGAAACAGACTTGATAAATGAGGAGGCGGTGTCGCATTGTATGTTAGAAACGCGTATATCTGCACAGAGATTGAAGCTTCAGAGACTGGGAGTTCTGTGGAAACTGTTTGGGTAAGAATACAAGGACAGAACAATGGAAAGGACTCCATTGTAGGCATTTACTACAGGCCGCCTGTGCAAGCTGAAGATATGGATGAACTCTTTATGCATCAAATGGCCAAGTTCTCCAAAGAAATATGACATAGTTGTCATGGGAGATTTCAACTATCCAGACATTTGTTGGGAATCTTTCTCAGGAAAAACTAACAGGTCAAGGAAATTCTTATCCACTCTTGCTGACAACTTTATCTTCCAAAAGGTAGGGGAGAAAACAAGGGGAACTGCTACCTTGGATCTAATCCTTATAAACAGGGAGGAAATGGTTGAGGAGGTAAAAGTGGCTGGGACCCTAGGAGGTAGCGACCATGCTATTTTAGAATTTTGGATAACTAGAGGAGGAAGACCTGTGAAGACTCAGACGTCAAGGTTAGATTTCAGAAAGGCAGATTTTAAGGGATTCAGAAAGAGAATTGGAAGGATCCAATGGCTGGATATCCTTAAAGACAAAAATGTCCAGGAAGGATGGGAAATTTTGAAAAATGAAATTCTAAAAGCACAATTGTTAACAATTCCGAAAAGAGGGAAGAATAGGAAGCATTTAAGGAAACCAGGATGGATGAACACAGAACTTAAGCACATGCTAAAAAGGAAGAAAGAAATGTTTATAAAATGGAAAGAGGGAAGCATATCTAAAGAAGAATATAATGCTGTCTGCAGAACCTGCAGGGCACAAATCAGATTAACTAAAGCTGACAATGAATTGAGGCTTGCAAGAGACGTCAAAAGCAATAATAAAGGATTTTGGGGATATGTCAAAAGTAAAAGAAAAGTCAAAGATGCTATAGGATTTTTACAGGATGTAAATGATGAAATGGTAAGACAGGATGCTGAGAAGGCCGAACTTTTAAATTCCTACTTTGCATCTGTTTTCTCTCAGAAAGGAAATGTAACATCAACTGTTATTCACTGTCCTATTAAGGGAATAGAAGAATGCAGGATATCTATAAACAGAAAGATAGTGAGGAAACACTTAGCTAACCTAAATGAATTCAAGTCTCCAGGTCCAGATGAATTACACCCCAGAGTACTGAAGGAGATAGCAGAAGAAATTTTTGAACCACTCTCCATAATCTTTGAAAATTCTTGGAGAACAGGAGAAGTCCCAGAAGACTGGAGAAGAGCAAATGTTGTTCCTATCTTCAAAAAGGGGAAGAAGGTGGACCCAGGCAACTATAGGCCGGTGAGTCTGACTTCTATACCAGGAAAGATCTTTGAACAAATTATTAAAAAACATGTATGTCAGCACCTGGATAAGAATGAAGTGATTAAACAGAGTCAGCATGGGTTTGTAACTAATAAGTCATGTCAGACTAACTTAATGTCCTTCTATGACAGAATCACTGATTGGGTGGATCAGGGAAATGCTGTAGATATAGTATATCTTGACTTCAGCAAAGCATTTGACAAAGTATCTCACACAATCCTTATTGAAAATAATGACTAGGTATGGAATGGACAAGGCAACTGTTAGGTGGATTCATAACTGGCTTAGTGATCGGACCCAAAGAGTAGTCGTAAATGGCTGCACATCCAGTTGGAAGAATGTCTCAAGTGGGGTACCACAGGGCTTTGTCCTGTGCCCTGTATTTTTCAACATCTTTATCAACGATTTAGATGAAGGAATTGAGGGTAAACTGATTAAATTTGCTGATGACACAAAGCTAGGAGGGATAGTTAATACTAGAGAGAGAGGATTCAAAAAGATATAAATAAACTGGAGCAGTGGGCAGCATCTAACAGAATGGTTTTTAACAGGGAAAAATGCAAAGTACTACATCTGGGCAATAAAAATGAAAAAAGCATATACAGAACAGGAGGAATAGGGCTAAGCAGCAGCACATGTGAAAAAGACTTGGGTATACTAATAGATCACAGACTGAATATGAGTCAACAGTGTGATGCAGCAGCAAAAAAGTCAAATGCAATTCTAGGATGTATTAACAGAAGCATACAGTCTAGATCATGTGAAGTCATTATTGCCCTCTACTCCTCTTTGGTCAGACCTCATCTGGAATACTGTGTCCAGTTTTGGGCACCACGTTTTAAAAAAGATATCAACAAACTGGAGCAAGTTCAGAAAAGAGCGACCAGAATGGTGACCGGTCTGCAAACCCTGTCTTATGAGGAAAGGTTGCATGATTTGGGAATGTTTAGCTTGCAAAAGAGAAGACTGAGAGGAGACTTAATAGCTGTCTACAAATATCTGAAGGGCTGTCACATTGTAGAAGGATCATCTTTATTCTCATTTGCACAAGGAAAGACTAGAAGCAATGGGATGAAACTGAATGGGAGGAGACACAGATTAGATATTAGAAAAAACTTTTTGACAGTTAGAGTGATCAATGAGTGGAACAGGCTGCCACGAGAAGTGGTGAGTTCTCCTTCTATGGAAGTCTTCAAATAGAGGCTGGACAGACATCTGTCTGGGATGATTTAGCGAATACTGCTTTGAGCAGGGGGTTGGACCAG
The DNA here is from genome assembly GCF_039654945.1 of Dendrobates tinctorius. Taxonomy (NCBI): domain Eukaryota; kingdom Metazoa; phylum Chordata; class Amphibia; order Anura; family Dendrobatidae; genus Dendrobates; species Dendrobates tinctorius. The sequence continues at coordinate 12,111,421 of NW_027361773.1, forward strand.
ATGGCCCAGGAGGTCCCTTCCAACTCTACGATTCTATGATTGATAGATAGATATATATATATATATATATATATATAACGTACACAGCTCTGGCAAAAATGAAGAGACCACTTTCAAATGTTCAGTTTGTCTGATTTTTCTCTTTATAGTTATATTTTTAAGTAGAATGTAAATTGGTCTTCTAGTCAATAAACTTTTTCCAAGCAATAAATTTTGTATTTTTTTTCTGACAAAGAAAAATGGTCAAAATAAAAAAAATGCAGTGCTTTCAGACCTCAAATAATGCCAAGAAAACAAGTTTATAATCATTCAGAAACAACAATACTAATGTTTTAACTCAGGAAGAGTTCAGAAATCAATATTTTGTGGAATAACCATGATTTTTAATCACAGCTTTCATGCATCTTGGCATGCTTGCCACCAGTCTTTCACACTTCTTCTGGCGCAAAAATGTAAGCAGTTCTTCTTTGTTTGATGGCTTGTGACTATCCATCATCCTCTTCCTTACATTCCAGAGGATTTCAATGGGGTTCAGGCCTGGAAAATGGGCTGCCCATGACAGGGTTTTGATGTGGTGGTTTCTTAATTTTTGCCAGAGATGTATATATATACTGTATATACTATATACAGATGTACACTCTGCACCGCATGTTGACTGAAAAAAACAGAATGTAGAAATTTTTGCAAATTTATTAAAAAAGAAAAACTGAAATATCACATGGTCATAAGTATTCAGACCTTTTGCTCAGTATTGAGTAGAAGCACCCTTTTGAGCTAGTACAGCCATGAATCTTCTTGGGAATGATGCAACAAGTTTTTCACACCTGGATTTGGGGATCCTCTGCCATTCTTCCTTGAAGATCCTCTCCAGTTCCGTCAGGTTGGATGGTGAACGTTGGTGGACAGCCATTTTCAGGTCTCTGCAGACATGCTCAATTGGGTTTAGGTCAGGGCTCTGGCTAGGCCAGTAAAGAATCGTCACATAGTTGTTCTGAAGCCACTACTTTGTTATTTTAGCTGTTTGCTTAGGGTAATTGTTTTGTTGGAAGGTGACCCTTCGGCCACGTCTGAGGTCCAGAGCACTCTGGAAGAGGTTTTCCTCCTGGATATCTCTGTACTTGGCCACGTTCATGTTTCCTTCAATTGCAACCAGTCATCCTGTCCCTGCAGCTGAAAAACACCGCCATAGCATGATGCTGCCATCACCATATTTTACTGTTGGGATTGTATTGGGCAGGTGATGAGCAGTGCCTAGTTTTCTCCACACACACCTCTTAGAATTATCACCAAAAAGTTCTCTCTTCAGCTCATCAGACCAGAGAATCTTATTTCTCATAGTCTGGGAGTCCTTCATGTGTTCTTTAGCAAACTATGCGGGCTTTCATATGTCTTGCACTGAGGAGAGGCTTCCGTCGGGCCACTCTGCCATAAATGCCCGACTGGTGGAGGGCTGCAGTGATAGTTGACTTTGTTGAACTTTCTCCCATCTACCTACTGCATCTGTGGAGCTCAGCCACAGTGATCTTGGGGTTCTTCTTTACCTCTCTCACCAAGGCTCTTCTCCCACAATTGCTAAGTTTGGCTGGATGGCCAGGTCTAGGAAGACTTCTGGTGGTCCCAAACTTCTTCAATTTAAGGATTATGGAGGCCACTGTGCTCTTAGGAACCTTGAGTACTGCAGAAATTCCTTTGTAACCTTGGCCAGATCTGTGCCTTGCCCCAATTTTGTCTCTGAGCTCCAAGTCCAGTTCCATTGACCTCAGGATTCTCATTTGGTCTGACCTGCACTGTGAGCTGTGAGGTTCTATATAGACAGGTTTGTGCATTTGCAAATCAAGTCTTATCAGTTTAATTAAACACAGCTGGACTCTAATGAAGGAGTAGAACAATCTCAAGGAGGATCACAAGGAAATGGACAGCATGTGACTTAAATATGAGTGTCTGAGCAAAGGGTCTGAATACTTATGACCGTGTGATATTTCAGTTTTTCTTTTTTAACAAATTTACAAAAATGTCTGCATTTCTGTTTTTTTTCAGTCAAGATGGGGTGCAGAGCGTACATTAATGAGAAAAAATGAACTTTTTTAATTTACCAAATGGATGAAATGAAACAAAGAGTGAAAAATTTAAAGGGGTCTGAACATTTTCCGTACCCACTGTATATATATTATATATATATTCTATATATATATATACAGTATATATATATGTTGTGGTGTGACTGGTGGTCGTGATGTCTTGGAAAACTGCGCTGATGCTCAGGACGAGGAGGTCCAACAGTATGTTCAAGAAGGTGAGACTTCGGTTTTCAAGTGCATAATAGAGGTACCTGAAGACATGCAAGAAGCGTGTGCCATTAAGGATGTGTATGAGGCCTTTAGAAAGGCAATAGAAGCTTGTAGTGTGAACTGGGCACCAAAGACGAAACAGTTGGTCATACTGTCAACTAGGGAAGTCACAGTGAAGCGGGTGGCTGTCCTGAGCGATATGCATCTACAATGCCTCTGCACGAAGCAGATGATCCTGTTGAGGAATAAGGAAGCAAGAAAAGTTCAAAGTCAGCGGGGCAATGTAGGAGACATTATTCAAGTACCCAGATGGCTGGTGAGGAGGGTCATTGGAAGACTTGGTAAAGTATTGCAGGAGATGATGAATCGTCCGGTGTGATGAGAGTGAGGATTCCGGCTGATGACGAAGTCCAGGTCGTGGGTGAAGATGGGATGGTTCCATTCCTCGTTGTTGGATCCATGGAGAGCCTTGGGAATATCCAGATGCTCCTGGAGTATCGCGTGGCGTATCTGAAAAAAGTAGAGCAGCTAAGACTTGAGAGGGAGCAAATCAACAGAGAGCTGCAGGAAATGGGAAGAAGATGGCCACCACCTTCAACTCGTATTATAGAGAGGTGAAGAGGTTCGCTTAAGACTGGAAGTCCTCAAGCTGGAGCTAATAGAGGACATAGGGACAGATGGAAGGACTGCTCTCTGGGCAACAAAGACCATGGGAGAAATGGCAAGCAGAGAGATAACAGAAGGTGGCCTGATGGAAGAGGTAGAAACAGTGATGCCTCAGTTAGCTCACGGCTAAGTGACCTAAGTGGGAGACCCTGTAGCGGACGAAATGACAAAAAGTCAAACCAGACAGGACGTATGGGTGCAAGGGAATTATACCTACATACTGACCGATGGGGGTGAGGAAGGCCTAATATATTTTTGACACTGAAACATGAGGTGACAAAGTCTGATAGCACATTGTTCACAGACAGGGATGTGGTGACAGTGATGGACTATGTGGATCACTCCCAGGGCAGGTGTGGGGATCACTTGGGATTGGGCCAGCTTCTTAAAGGGGAGGTGTCACGGTGGCGGTGACCCGGTCCGTGGCCCTGGTTGTCCATGTAAAATAGGCAGAATGAAGCTGAATAAAGTTTACATGTAGGTAGTTTGTGACGCCACCTGTGGTATCTGGTCAAAGATAACCAGCGCTGCAGTGCAGAGCCTCTGGGACAGATGGTATAATGCAGCAGAGATGGAATAGCTCTCCACAGGTAGAGCTGTAGTCCCAGGGCAGTAGTAGTAGGTGTTGAGGTAGATGTTGTAGTGTTAGGCACAGAGATGTAGCAGTGCTGTGTAGGTTGGCGCAGGAAGAAGGCAATGACACAGCTGAATGCAGTTCCAAAACTTTACTCCTGTTTCTGGCATAGACAGGTGCACGGTTCAGTGCCATGCTTTCCAGGTTAGGGGCTCAGCCAACTTCTAGGCAGATGGAATACACCCTTCCAGCACTCCTTTTCATGTGCCTTTGCTGAACGTCTCATTTCTAGAGCTAATCTGAAGTACTTGCAGTTCTGAATTACCCTCAAGTTCCTGCTTCTTGATGTTACTTATAAGTCCACTTGCATGACAGGCAGCTGTAGCCTGCTTCGGGGACTCAATACAATCATGTCCTGGCTCACACATGGTGCTGCTGTGTCTTCGAGTCTTAGGTGGGAATAAACTGGTCACAACTTCTATACCTCCGGTTTCTGCTGTAGGATCATTAGTATCACACACAGCCTCGGATACCGGTGCCCGGCCTTGGCGCATTAAACTTCGGAAAGGGCTCTGCTCTAGCCATAATCCCCAGTCTCTCTCCTGCTCATGTTCCGTTCTTATCTATCTTCCTTCTGAACAACTGATCCTTCTTCTTTCCTTGCCAGCAGCTCCAGCTCACAGGAGGCTGCTGTAACTACGTCCTTTCCCTCCTTCCCCCAGTGGGGAACTGTCTTTCTCCCCTTCTATGGGGATTCCGACTGCAGAGAGGTCTTCTCTCTGCTTCCCCGTGGGGGAAACTGACTTAACTTCCTGTCAGCTTTCCCCTCTAGTGTAATCTAAGCTCCACCCAGCACTCTTCATGAACCAAAGCAGCTGCCATAAAGGGTGCTCTGCTGTTCTAAGGTGTCTGTGCTGGATGTAGGTGCTGGAGTCTGGTCAGGTGTTACCATCTTACCTGGGGAGTGGGATACTACACCTCAGGAGGAGGTGCAGTACCTCTGTGGCAACTGAACCCTCAGGGGCGCCACATATGTCTCAGGGGCTGATGCTCGAAACCAATTGAGAAGGCTCTTTCGACGAGTAGGGCAAGGTGATATGGGTGCCCTGTCTCGAGGCCCTCGGTTTAGGACAAGTGATCAACCCCACAGATTTGAACAGAGGGGGGAATATGTGGTGTGAATGGTAGTCGCATGGTTAATTGGAGGTATATGTCACAGGGATGGATATTCCCTGTGATGCAACCAGTAGTATTTTGTCTTTAGTGCACATGAGCACTAATATGTCATTTAGTGCACCTGGGTCCATGTTGCGGGTAGCTATGAGAGATGGGAGGGTCTGGCTACCCATATTACCTCACCTCTGGGTGAGGGTGCTCATTGCACCCATGTTTTCCTTCAGTACCTGCAGGTGTTTGAGGACCTGCAGTGAAGTCATGACCATGTGACCAGCCCATGTGATCCATACCTCACCTGTGGGTGTGGTTGCAAGCTATGTAATAGAGGTGTGTTTAGCACGTGGGAGTGAGTGTGTAGGAGTCTGTTAGGGTGGACAGATTTCCTTGTTTCCAGGCTGGACACTATAGAGTGGTATGTGAGATACCTCTGGAGTGGACAGTCTGACAACCGAGAGTGAAAATGACTGGGGTCAGTGAGGGACTGTGGAGACCCGTATGTATGACTTGAGCAGTCGAGTGCTCCTGTGGAGTCCAGGAGGCACTGAGGGTCCGGGCTGACAGGACCTATATGAAGCCAGGTTGGGAAAATTGCAGACCTCGTAAACAGGTAACTCTGAGCCTGGGGAACTGTGTGTGTTTGGCTCCAGACCTAGGCTGAATCCTGGACAAATAACCAGACCTGTGTGACCACAGGTCTGATGGAGCTAAGCTCTGTTTGTGGACATTGTTATTTTGTTTTGTCAGATCTAAAGGCTGTTTTACATTGTGTTTGTGCTGCTGGGGTTATGAAGCAATAAACCCAGGTGAACTTTTAAGAAAATACAGTCTTCCTACATGTTTTATCGCTGCCAAGTGAGTACACCCCAACCCGCTAGTGATTGTTACGTCACAATATATATATATAATATATATATACAGTATATAATATATCTACATTATGTGTGTATATATATACAGTGGGGCAAAAAAGTATTTAGTCAGTCAGCAATAGTGCAAGCTCCACCACTTAAAAAGATGAGAGGCGTCTGTAATTTACATCATAAGTAGACCTCAACTATGGGAGACAAACTGAGAAAAAAAAATCCAGAAAATCACATTGTCTGTTTTTTTTTCCTTTTATTTGCATATTATGGTGGAAAATAAGTATTTGGTCAGAAACAAAATTTCATCTCAATACTTTGTGATATATCCTTTGTTGGCAATGACAGAGGTCAAACGTTTTCTGTAAGTCTTCACAAGGTTGCCACACACTGTTGTTGGTATGTTGGCCCATTCCTCCATGCAGATCTCCTCTAGAGCAGTGATGTTTTTGGCTTTTCGCTTGGCAACACGGACTTTCAACTCCCTCCAAAGGTTTTCTATAGGGTTGAGATCTGGAGACTGGCTAGGCCACTCCAGGACCTTGAAATGCTTCTTACGAAGCCACTCCTTCGATGCCCTGGCGGTGTGCTTTGGATCATTGTCATGTTGAAAGACCCAGCCACGTTTCATCATCAATACCCTTGCTGATGGAAGGAGGTTTGCACTCAAAATCTCACGATACATGGCCCCATTCATTCTTTCATGTACCCGGATCAGTCGTCCTGGCCCCTTTGCAGAGAAACAGCCTCAAAGCATGATGTTTCCACCACCATGCTTTACAGTAGGTATGGTGTTTGATGGATGCAACTCAGTATTCTTTTTCCTCCAAACACGACAAGTTGTGTTTCTACCAAACAGTTCCAGTTTGGTTTCATCAGACCATAGGGCATTCTCCCAAAACTCCTCTGGATCATCCAAATGCTCTCTAGCAAACTTCAGACGGGCCCGGACATGTACAGGCTTAAGCAGTGGGACACGTCTGGCACTGCAGGATCTGAGTCCATGGTGGCGTAGTGTGTTACTTATGGTAGGCCTTGTTACATTGGTCCCAGCTCTCTGCAGTTCATTCACTAGGTCCCTCCGCGTGGTTCTGGGATTTTTGCTCACCGTTCTTGTGATCATTCTGACCCCACGGGGTGGGATTTTGCGTGGAGCACCAGATCGAGGGAGATTATCAGTGGTCTTGTATGTCTTCCATTTTCTAATTATTGCTCCCACAGTTGATTTCTTCACTCCAAGCTGGTTGGCTATTGCAGATTCAGTCTTCCCAGCCTGGTGCAGGGCTACAATTTTGTTTCTGGTGTCCTTTGACAGCTCTTTGGTCTTCACCATAGTGGAGTTTGGAGTCAGACTGTTTGAGGGTGTGCACAGGTGTCTTTTTATACTGATAACAAGTTTAAACAGGTGCCATTACTACAGGTAATGAGTGGAGGAAAGAGGAGACTCTTAAAGAAGAAGTTACAGGTCTGTGAGAGCCAGAAATCTTGATTGCTTGTTTCTGACCAAATACTTATTTTCCACCGTAATATGCAAATAAAAGGAAAAAAAAACAGACAATGTGAATTTCTGGATTTTTTTTTCTCAGTTTGTCTCCCATAGTTGAGGTCTACCTATGATGTAAATTACAGACGCCTCTCATCTTTTTAAGTGGTGGAACTTGCACTATTGCTGACTGACTAAATACTTTTTTGCCCCACTGTATATATAAATATATATATTTATATATACAAGCCCAAAGTTTAGTAATGAACAGGTGTCAGCCAGATACCCTCATTAATAAAATGCTACATAAAGAGTTAAATAAAAGACAAACACACACGAAATCTGTTTAGTTTTCAAAAAAATTATTTAAACAATTGCGTGAGCTCCCGGGTAATTTTCTTAACCAGCAGAGGGAAAGCCGATGGCTGAGGGCTGATGTTAATATTCTGGGAAGGAGCCAATAGCCATAAAGGTTCCCAGGCTATTAATATCAGCTCACAGATGTTTGCAAAGCCTTTACTGGCTAGTTTACAGTGGAACCCCAGAAAAATACTGACATGGGGTCCCCCTATAAAATCGAACCAGTAAAGGCTAGGCAGACAGCTGTGAGCTGATATTAATAGCCTGCGAACGGGAATGTTTGTTGGTATCCCCCCAGGCTAAAACATCAGCTCTCAGCTGCCCCAGAAATGGTGCTTCTTAAAGATAAAAGACTCCTTTATTGTATCTTAATTTACCATACTTACTGCATCTACTGTCGCTCCTGCAGTGTATCACTGAGGGTTCATGGGAGTTCGTGCTCTCACGGCACCGCTGCGTGAGAATTTTCTCACGCAGCAGAGCCGCAAGTGAGAACCGGAGCTGATCAGCTGATGTACTCCGGTGAAATCTCACGGCAGTGGAGTCAGTGATACACTGACAGGAGGTGATCCCTCCCATAGCGTATCACCGGAGGCCGGGTAGATCAGTCACATCTACTGATGTGATTGTTCTACACGTGAGATTGTTGTGGGACACTCATTATTAAATGGACTACGGCAGAAAGGTAAGTATATTTTGGTTTATTAATGCAAACAATCAGTGGCGCTCAAGTATATATACGGACTCCAGTAGCATATGTAAAATACACCAGTCACCGTCGGTGTCAGAATACTTTTTTTAGTCCATGATGGGACTACTGTCCGCAACAAATCCGCAACGTGTGCACATAGCCTTAATATAAGATCAATTTTCAATATGTGGTCAATTTTTGGACAATAAAGTTGTCATGCAAAATTTTTGAAAATATCCACTTGTATGGCTTAAAAGGTCTGTCCACTACTCAAACAACCCCTGCTCAATCACTATATTTGAACCTTTTAAAACAATAACCTATACTCAGCTCTGGTGCTGGTTTCCTGGGGCTTATATGGCATAGTTACATAGGTGGAAAAAGACGGTCCATCAAGTTCAACCTTTCTCCACTAATTGTGCACATGACATTGCTATATCACACGAGTCTTGAAGCCAATTGACGGCTGCTTCACTCTACCTTCCTTTGGACAAATAAAATATCCCTAGAATAAGATATCGTATCGAAGATAACGAGGAATTATTTTATTGAACTTTCTATGACCTACATGCCAATATAGACGGCTTTGGGAGGTTGATTCTACTGACAGATATCCTTTAACCCCTTTCACCATATATCGCACTATCCCATCCATATGCCCTGGCACTTTACTCCCAAGGACGGGATAGTACGTCATAGCGATCAGCGGCACCCCCGGGGGGAGCACCGCTGATCGCGGACGGGTGTCAGCTGATTATCACAGCTGACACCCGGCACTATGTGTCAGGGGCGGCACATTAACCCCTGGCACACTGCGGTCAAACATGACCGGGGGATTAGGGAAGAATCACGCAGGGTGGGGGCTCCCTGCGTGCTTCCCTGAGACCCTCTGAGCAGCGCGGCATGCTACCCTCCTCCGAGGTTCTCCTCCCTGGATCCAATATAGCCACGGGGGCCTGCAGGGAGACGACTTCCTCAGTGCCTGCTGAGAGCAGACACTGAGAGCCTCTGCTGTGCAAACTGTCAAATCAACGATCTGACACTTTATTATATTGTCCCACATTGGGACAGTATAATAAAATGAAAAAAAAGCAAGTGTAAAAATAATTTAAAAAAAATCCTAAATAAATATTAAAAAAAATCCCTAATAAATTCTTTTTTTTGTAAATTAAAAAAACAATAAAAATACACATTTAGTATCACCACATCCGTAACGACCCGCCCTATAAAACTGTCCCACTAGTTAACCCCTTTAGTGAACCCCTTCAGAAAACTAGGCAAAAAACAATGCTTTATCATTATACTGCCAAACAAAAAGTGCAATAACGCGCGATCAAGAAGACTTATATAAATAAACATGGTACCACTGAAAACGTCATCTTGTCCCGCAAAAAACGAGCCACCACACAGCATCATTAGCGAAAAAATATACAAGTTATAGATCGCAGAATAAAGCGATGCAAAAATAATTATTTTTTATATAAAATTGTTTTTATTGTATAAAAGTGCCAAAACATAAAAAAAGACATAAATGAGGTATTTCTGTAATCGTATTGACTCGAAAAATAAAACCCTTTTATCAATTTTACCACACGCGGAACAATGCAAACTTCTGTGAAGCATTTGGGGGCTCAAAGTGCTCACCTCACATCTAGATAAGTTCCTTGGTGGGTCTAGTTTGCAAAATGGAGTTACTTGTTGGGGGTTTCTACAGTTTAGGCGCATCAGGGGCTCTCCAAATGCGACATCCACAGACCATTCCATCAAAGTCTGCATTCTAGCCCGGGCTTTATAAACTTCTGTGAAGCACTTGGGGGTTCAAAGTGCTCCCCATACATCTAGATAAGTTCCTTAGGGGTCTAGTTTCCAAAATGGGGTCATTTGTGGGGGGTTTCAACAGTTTAGGCACAACAGGGGCTCTCCAAATGCAACGTGGCGTCCGATCTCAATACAAGCCAAAAAAGTCAAATTTTGCTGTTTCCCTTCCGAGCTCTGCCATGCACCCAAATAGTGGTTTACCCCCACATATGGGGTATCAGCGTACTCAGGACAAATTGCACAATAACATTTGGTTTCCTGTTACCTTTGGAAAAATAAAAATTGGGGGTAAAAAATATCATTTTTTTGGAAAAAATGATTTATTAATTGTACATATGTACGTTATAAACTTCTGTGAAGCCCTTGGGGGTTCAAAGTGCTCACTACACATCTAGATAAGTTCCTTGGGGGTGATATACAAAAAAAAAACCGAGTTTAAAGCCAATAATATAAAATCCAAATTTTATTCAAGTAATCAGTTTGTTATACAAAATTCATATAAATATACATACATACAGAAAAGAGGGTTCAAATACAGGGAAGGAACAAACAAGCAAATATGTAAACTGGGCCTTAGAAAAACATTAAGAGGTGGGAAGGTGGTTTAGAATAACACTAATTTCAGATATATACAGTAGTAATACACAGCCTAAAGTGCAAGTGCCTCAATGTAAAACCATAAGAATGAATTAGCTAATTAGCCGTATCATATTCAGGGTCTCCCAGCAGATCCCTGATAACTACCCATACATCAGCAATAGATATTATAATAAATAACCACTCTTACCCATAGTCCCTCACTAAGGGTTCCGGAACACGCAGCCCCAATGCGCATTTCACATTGGCTTCCTCGGGGGGCCGTGTCCAGAATGTGTCCATACCACTCTTTATGCGCTCCATAAATGTGTCCACATGAGGCCAAATTATCGGCGCATGTAACTGTGCAGCGCCGGAAATTGCGTCACATCCGGCAGTCGATAACGAAGCGGGTCACGGGGAATACCCCATTGATGTCAGTGACCAGCAGACGTCATACAAGGACGCCAAGTGCGACGATCCAGCTGCAAAAACAAAGCACGAATGCAGATCAAATCACAATATGCGTAATACTCAATAGCGGGACTGGATATGTAACAGATTTTTGTATATCATGTCTGAGCGAGTGTACCATTTGGGAAATTCCCCTGGTCCTTACGTAATTTGATCCAATTGAGTATCTTCTGCTATATATTTACAATGTACTATGTTCTAATTTGTATATAAGTTCCTTGGGGGGTCTAGTTTCCAAAATGGGGGTCACTTGTGGGGGGTTTCCACAGTTTAGGCACATCAGGGGCGCTCCAAATGTGACATGGCGCCCGATCTCAATTCCAGCCTATTTTGCGTTGAAAAAGTCAAATGGCGCTCGTTCCCTTCCGAGCTCTGCCATGCGCTGAAACAGTGGTTCCCCCACATATCAGGTATCAGCTTTCTCAGTACAAATTGCACAATAACGTTTGCAGTCCAATTTCTCCTGATACCCTTGGTAAAATAAAAAAATTGGACCTGAAGTAAATTTTTTTGTGAAAAAAAAGTTAAATGTGAAAATTCCTGTGAAGCACCTGAAGGGTTAATAAACACCTTAAATGTGGTTTTGAGCACCTTGAGGGGTGCAGTTTTTAGAATGGAGTCACTTTTGGGTATTTTCTATCATATAGACCCCTCAAAGTGACTTCAAATGTGATGTGGTCCCTAAAAATAAAATGGTGTTGTAAAAATGAGAAATCGCTGTTCAATTTTAACCCTTATAACTTCCTAACAAAAAAAAAATTGGGTTCCAAAATTGTGCTGATGTAAAGTAAACATGTGGGAAATGTTATTTATTAAGTTTTTTATGTGCCATATCTGTGATTTAAGGGCATAAAAATTCAAAGTTGGAAAATTGTGAAATTTTCAAAATTTTCACCAAATTTCAATTTTTTTTCACAAATAAACGCAAGTTATATGAATGAAATTTTATCACTAACATGAAGTACAATATGTCTCGAGAAAAACAATGCAAGAATCACCGGGATCCACGGAAGCGTTCCAGAGTTATGACCTCATAAAGGGACATGGGTCAGAATTGTAAAAATTGGCCCGGTCATTAACATGCAAACCACCCTTGGGGTTAAAGGGGATAAAGATCTGGCCCGGCCCAATGCTGGAGGTGAAAATAGTCTGGCTCTACCCTTGGCTAACTTCTTCCAACACCACTGCAGGTGATTGACAGATTTCTCACTATGGCCGGAGTCAAACACAACGATAAAAAAATCAGTCCGATTTTTACGGACCGAAATCGCACAAAGGTTTCTTGACCAGGAATCCGTCTGTCATCCGAATTTCCTGCAATGATCTGATTTTATTCGCATCTAACCATCCGTTTGACATCCGTCTGGCGATATTTTCTCGGAGGCTTGCAAAATGGACAAATAACGGTTTTTAGGCCTGAAACTACTTTGAATCATCATCCCGCCCTATATTTATGGGCTCTCCAACAGGTGGGAGCCTGCTACCTTTTCCATAGAGTCAGTGCTTGGATTTTGTTATCTCTGCTTTGTGCTAAACATGACAGACAGGCTGACTTTTAACACCACTGAGCGTGTTCTTTCCTATTGGGTTATATCCCGACGTTTTGATGAGCCATACCCTGTAATTGTCAATCTGAGGAGGCGTAGACGAATGTGGGTCCATCCGCTTTTGTTGCGCAGGATATCTAAAGGCCATTTCCACCGTCTCTATACATCTCTGCGTAGCCATCCGGAGAAGTTCTTTCAATATTGTCAGATGAGCCTTGCTGTATTTGATCTTTTTCTGGAGATTGTGCACCCTGGGATCACGTTTCAGGACACGAGGATGCGCAAAGCTATTTCGGCAGAGGAGCGGCTTCTCCTCACCTTACGGTATTTCTTAAAGCAATATGTTGATGATGTGTGAAGCAGCATATTTCATTTCCAGACCTTGAATCTTATAGATTTTTGGCATGTAATATTATATATTTACAAGCACATTTCCCAAGATACATGATACGCTTGTGTATTACTGAACCAAGCCATGGCATGTAATTTAATGTTGACCATGCATACTTTATAATTGATAGACTATAAATTTGATTTAAGCTTTATCTGTTGTTTGTTGGGCTGTGTACTCATGTTTTTTTTTTTTAGCTTCCTTTCAACTGGCCTTTCATATGCTGGTCTGCATTTAGAATTTTTAATCGGGAAATCAACAATCTCTGGCATTGTCCGGTCTACATGCTCAGAATTCTGGTCCAGACTCCATCATGTGGTAATGCCGGAGCCCAAAATGGCAGACTGGTTGCGTATCTCCCGTGGATTTGAGGCCACGTGCCAGTTTCCACAATGTATTGGAGCCCTGGATGGGAAGCACATCCGTGTGCGTAAGCCGCCGAACTCAGGGTCCCAATTCTATAATTATAAACAATATTTTTCTGTAGTATTGTTGGCCCTGGTCGACACTCACTACAGGTTTATAATTGTAGATATTGTGGCTTATGGAAGAACTGGAGACTCCAGAGTCTTCAATTCTTCCATTATGGGTCGGCGGCTGCGTAATAATCAGCTGGACCTACCACCACCACGTCAGCTTCCAGACTCAAATCTTGAACCGGTCCTACAGTCCGCCATTCAGCTGAGTGAAGCTAATGTAAATGAAGTTATTAAAGTCTGTGTGGTCCTACATAACTTCACACGAATTCATGATTGCTCCTCGCATGATGATGCTGAAGTTGAGTCTGGCAATGTGTCTAGGCCTAGGACACATGTAATCCCACCCCGTCGTCCAATCTCGGGACTCAAAGTACGTGATGTGTTCACTACTTATTTTCTTACACCTCAGGGTGCTACTCCCTGGCAAGATGATGCCTTATCTATGTAGTGTTTTGGATGTGTTGTGTTGTCATAAAGATTTTTTGCTTGCCCTTTTGTGTGTTTTTGTCACCAGCTTAGTGTTTTAGATGTATCTAACATATTACAAAACATATCCGAACATGAACAAGCACACATTGTGAATTAGGGTACTGTCACACTAAGCGATGCACCAGCGATCCCGACAACGATATGGATCGCTGGTGCATCGCTAAGTGGTCACTAGTGAGCTGCCACACAGGCAGATCTCACCAGCGACATAGCAGCGGTCGGGGGTCGCTACTTACCTGTCAGACGCGGCGATCCTGATGTCCTCCCGCCTGCGTCCACGCGTCACTCGTCGGTGCCACAGGAAGGCCAGCAGGAAGCTGACGACGAGAAACGGCCCAGGCCGTTAGCAAATAATTTACATACTGTATAAAAAAAATGAGTACCAAAGGCAAACCTACAAGTCATGGTAGGTTGGGGGTGGTGAAGGTGGGGGTCCTGCTTGGACATTTTGCCTTGGTTGCTTGGCCTAATCACTGTTCCCCTGTGCGCTGCCAGTTGGCTCTGGCATCTTTTGCATCCTGGCAGGATCAATTTGGGGGTTTGGGTAGGGGTAATTAGGAAATTGCTGGGGGTAGTCCTGATGGTAGGGCTGCCCAAATTGCCCATATCCCCTAATATGGCCATGTCTAACATACCCATGTTGGGGCCACCTTCCAACATTGGGCAAGTTAAAGTGGCCATATTGTGCATGTGCGCCCTGGCCCGTATATTGGACCTGTGGAGCCAGATTCTGGATGTGTGCAGGCTGAGGTGGAGGTACCCGTGGTGGAGGTGTTGGCACCCGTGGCAGAGGAGGAGGAGGAAGAGGTTCCAAGGATGGTTGACTTGCCACTTCAAGTCCAACCAGCCTATCTATTTGATTTTCCTCTGACTGCTGCCACCTTTCCAAAAATTGAAACACAGTGCGGGGATTATTGGGTGGTGTGCTGGCATCCAGAACTATTTGTAGAGCCCCTCTGGTACACAGCCTGTACCCACGGGGAATTGCCCTCAAGTACTGTGCCAGACTGCGCCCATAAGTCTTCTCCCCATCATCATGAGCAGCTGTGGACAAGTAGTCCAAGACACCTCGGTCAACCTGCCTCCTTGTTCCTGAAGCTGCTACTTCTCTCCTGTGCCGGCCTCGTCGTGGTAGGGCAGAAGGCTGTGGAGAGGTATCCAGTGGCATGGTGGGGCTGCTACTGTTGCCCTGGTTGTCATGTTGTGCTGCCTGGCTACCAGATTCTGGTGATGGTGTTCTTGGTGGTGGGGGTGTGGCTCTGGGAGGTTCTGCAGATGGGCCTGACCCCGCAGCAACATCAGACACTGGATCAATCACAACCTCAGAGTCTGAGCCCATCTCCCTCTCTGTAAGGTTTGACTCGGTGCTACAATGTTAAAAAAAAACATTAATATTTTGTATTGAAAAAATACAAATTCCAAAATTTAACCCTGCACTTAGGGTCTCAGATCCATCACAGGAGCAAGGAAATGTAGGAGGTCGAAGTAGAGGTATTTCCTCTTGGCGGTTCCGGCCGCTCCACTACGGGCCCTCAGCTGTCTCTCCCTCCTATATGTGTCCCTACAGCTGCGCCAACATAGAGAAATGTAGAAAAACCTGTGGTAATGATGTATGGATGCGAACATCTATTATTTTTTTAATTAAAAAAATATATATACTGGCTAAGATGCGGACCAAAAAACAAGGAGAGCACTGCATTTGGTGGAAGAAAAATTAGCTAAGGATTGCAATATTTGTCCAAAAATATTAATGGGGCCAACAGTCAGGGATGTGTAATTTAGATTGGGCTAATATGCAGACATTAATGACGTAGTAATTTCTGAAAGCTATTTGGCCAAGGAGGCCACATATTGTAACTTACATTGAGCATATTACATTTGCCTTTTTAATTATGTGTCCACATTTTTACAGTGCAATTGAATTTTTGGGGGAATATTTAACTTACTAGTTTGCTCCTACTCCTCCCGAGGTCTGGCCGCATAACCACTGAACTTCTGGGAACAGATTCTTCTCCAGTGTGCCTCCTTGCGTGCCCGGTCAGCATAGTTGGGATCTCTCTGGTCCCATAGTTCTGGCCTCTCCTGGACCAGAACAATCAGCATTTCTACATCATGCGTGGACATGATGGAGGAATCCGTGGGGGCGTTCTTCCTGGGGTTTTTTTTATGGTGCTAGCGAAATTTGCATGCCAAAGCTTCCTGCCAATGCCTGATGCTATTTCCTGTGACCTGGAGAAGTGTTGCGATTTTATCGCAAGTCACGTGTGTGGTCCGTTTGTAATCCGATTTTTTATCGCACCCATAGATTTGCATTGGCGAGTCCGATCCGAAAATCGGTGACAATCGCAGCATGCTGCGATTGTCTCGGTCTGAGGAAAAGATCCGACAAAAAATCGGATGATGGGAGCTACACCATAGAATAACATTGGGAGGAATGTAATGCGATTTTTTATCGCATTGCATTCGTCCGATTTATTAGCTAGCGTGACGCCGGCCTATGAAGAAAAAACATACCTGGCTATAATATGGTGGGCAGTCTCTGATTCATGGGTTAGGCAGCATGAATCAGATGACAGGTTCATTTTACAGAGCAAGGTTTTTCTGCACGTTGTGATGTAAAGAAGCAGATACAGTACTTCTTCAGTGCGTATTTATATAATATCCAGAAGTGTTCAAATTGTCCTATCAGGTTTATTTTGGCTCTGACATAGGGAGCTGACTCTTTCCATCAGATCAGACAGATCATGCAATGCAAAGCCTTGTGGCATTCCGGGTGTGCCTCTGTGCTTATGAGCATAATGAAACCATTGTTAACAATCTCCCATCTGTGAAGATAAAGCACTTCTGAATACACAGTAGGAGTATATTTGTCTGGACTGTTACAAAGGCTTTCACTGGTTGCTTGACACTTTGTGATATGTAGTCAAAGGTTGAAAACATGTTTCTTCTCATCACTTGTCATCCAATAAAATTCTATTATGCATCAACTAAAAATTTTGCTCTGCAAAAAAATCCCCTCAATGTTTTTTTTTTTTGCTTATATGTAGTAGAAAACCTTCACCTTCTCGTACTCATCAGTGTTTGTGTAAGGATATGGACATGCTGTCCACATTTCCTTCTGAAGAAACAAGTTTACTGTTATGTGGTGTAAAGCGAAATGTAATATATAATGTTTTGTGATGAGATATAATGTGGATCGTGATGTGCATTAGTAATATGTGCAGTTTGGGACTGAGTGAGAGGGCTTGAGTTAAAGGGAAAGTGACAATTTCCTGTCAGATACGGCCTCAAGTACATAGTGAGTGGACCAAAAGGTCAAATGTGAACCGTGCTGCATTCTGGGGTGACCATAAGTAAGAGGAGAATGAAGAAAAGGGATATAAAGATCCAGAGCATAATTGACTAAGAGACAGAATGACCTTCTTCATAGTAGAGGGCACTTAGCCATCAGACCCCTAGTGTTAGGATTTGCGGATCGCACCAAATGTAAATTATGGGAAGGTTTGATCGCAACCAGGGGTCCACCGTGCGGTGATGGAAAAAAAGCAGCTAGAGGACAATGGCGGAGCGTAGCTGCAAGCAAGCACCGTAAACACACCGAGTTAGACGTCACCTGACTCTGTTACTCCACAGAGCAGTACGAAAACTGAGAGTACTCTAAGCTATGTCATTAGACGTCACAGGAGCATCGAGGAATTGATGCTAGTTGGGGTCCCTATAACTCTCTCCCCACTATGCTGGTGACTGAACCTGCTCTGACACACGGTGGCTTTTGAGCACTGTGCCTGAGGATGCCCGGTTCAGATGCTAAGTTCAAGCGGGAGTTCCCACCCTACACTGCCTGTCTAGAAGCATACTAGTGGTGCTATTAGTGGCACACATGCATACAGGGTGGTAACTGTCCCACCTACACACACACAGCAAATACGCATGATCTTAGCGCACCGACGGGCACGCCAAAGATCCTTTTACAGACAGTGCCAATCAGACAGGACCTTGCTCGCATACCAATCCGGAGCCGGCACAGGACCTGAGCAGCTGATGACGGCCGACCACCAATGAGAGGTCGCCACCTCACGAGCATACTCAGTTGCGCGAATCCTGGACTTAGCCTCAGGAATGACTGCTCGCCGCTGTCTATTGCAAGTTACCATAGCTGGACCTGGAGAGGCAGCAGTAACAAAGCGTATAGCCCAAGTCTGAGCATGATGCTGAGACCAATGTCTCTGCTGAGCAGCATCCACTGCGGTTAAGACTGAATGGGAAACCGCAGGAGAAGATAAGGCTTGGGATCCATCCTATGCAGAGGGAGAATTCTGGCACCTAACACTGAGCTTATAACACTGGAAAGTGATGGGCTATAAACAGAACTGAGTATATGCGATGAGAAAAGTATCCCGAGAGGGAGTTCCAGAGTCTCAGCATTACTGACCATACTAACACTTTAACCCCTTAGTGATGGAGCCAATTTGCATCTTAATGACCAGGCCAAATTTTACAATTCTGACCACTGTCATTTTATGAGGATATAACTCTGGAATGCTTTAACGAATCCTGGTGAGTGATTCTGACATTGTTTTTTCGTGACATATTTAACTTCATGTTAGTGGTATAATTTTTTCAATATGACTTGCATTTACATATGAAAAAAACGGAAATATGGCGAAAATTTTTAAAATTTTGCAATTTTCAAACTTTTAATTTTTATGCCCTTAAATCAGAGAGATATGTCACACAAAATACTTAATAAATAACTTACATGTCTACTTTACATCAGCACAATTTTAGAACCAACATTTTTTTGTTAGGAAGTTATAAGGGTTAAAAGTTGACCAGCGTTTTCTCATTTTTACAACAAAACTTACAAACCATTTTTTTAGTGGCCACCTCACATTTGAAGTCACTTTGAGGGGTCAATATGACAGATAATACCCAAAAATGGCACCATTCTAAAAACTGCACCCCTCAAGGTGCTCAAAACCACATTCAAGAAGTTTATTAAACCTTTATGTGCTTCACAGGAACTGAAGCAATGTGGAAGAAAAAAATAACATTTAACTTTTTTCACAAACATTTTACTTCAGAACCATTTTTTTATTTTCACAAGAGTAAAAAGAGAAAATGAACCACAAAATTTGTTGCGCAATTTCTCCTAAATACGCCGATACCCCATATGTGGGGGCAAACCACTGTTTGGGCGCAAGGCAGAGCTCAGAAGGGAAGGAGCGCCATTTGACTTTTTCAATGCAGAATTGGCTGGAATTGAGATCGGACGCCATGTTGCGTTTGGAGAGCCCCTGATTTGCCTAAACAGTGGAAACCCCCTACAAGTGACCCCATTTTGGAAAATAGACCCCCTAAGGAACTTATCTAGAAGTGTGGTGAGCACTTTGAACCTCCAAATGCTTCACATAAGTTTATAATGCAGAGCCATGAAAATAAAAAATCATTTTTTTTTCTCAAAAATTATTTTTTTAGCCCGCTATTTTTTATTTTCACAAGTGTAACAGGAGAAATTGGACCACAAAACTTGGTGTGCATTTTGTCCTGTTGTCCTACTAGTTGCAATCGCATCAGAGGAAAGATAAATTAATGGCACATCGGACTTTTTTTTTGCGGCCGCCATTATACGATTAATAACGGTGATCGCAAACCCAGGGTCAGTGAAAACCGACCCGAATCATGTTCTCTGGGGTCTCGGCTACCCCGAGCAGC
Source organism: Dendrobates tinctorius (assembly GCF_039654945.1). Lineage (NCBI taxonomy): Eukaryota > Metazoa > Chordata > Amphibia > Anura > Dendrobatidae > Dendrobates > Dendrobates tinctorius. The sequence continues at coordinate 12,131,008 of NW_027361773.1, forward strand.
CGAGACCCCAGAGAAAATCTGAATCTGGGGGCACTATACACTTTTTCCACAGCACCATTAATTAACGGCACTGTGGTTAAAGTACCCTTAACTACCACCGTTAAAAGGTGTATCGGCGGCCGTTAAGGGGTTAAAGAGAAAAGAGGGCACAGAACCACAGAATAAGTAGATGTCACTTGCTAATCAGTACTGTAGTATTGAAGCTGTGTTGTGGTGAAGTAATGAGAATCAGTGGCCATAGAGCACACTATAGACTACAACAGAATTAAACTGTGTGGAAAATGCTTTGAATTGTAAAGGAAATGTTCATAAGACTCTGTACCCACTCTTCCTCGTATATAACCCTTATCAGCCATTCAGGAATGGTGGTCTCCCTCACTGAACTGTGAAACATCTGGTCCTGGCAAACCTGCAACAATGGTAACATTCACATTACATTTGGACATCAGACCCTGTCATTTTCTATGGTGATTGATTATCTGTCCATCTATTCTCTGGAGAAACAATTAACGATGTTTCATTTTTTCAAGCTGACCCTCATATTTCATTCCTTTGAGCCCTGAGGTTTTTTATGAATCCCCTCTGCATACACTTAGTTGGCTTCTTCTAGTGACCTAAGCAAAAATTTTGCATATGCTGAAGACTTTGCCTCCTTCTTTAAGCAGAAGATCGATACGATCAGAGAAAGCTTTGGCCCGCAGTCCCCAGTGCCCCTCTTAGGCCTCTTTCACACTTCAGTTTTTTACAATCAGTCACAATCCACCTGGTTTTGAAAAAAACGGATCCTCAATTTTCTTTTGAGGATCCGTTTTTTTCCCCATTGACTTCCATTAATGGCGGATTGTGACGGATTGCCGTCCGTTGCATCCGTTTTTTTTGGCGGATCCGCCAAAAGTTGCTGTCCGTCACCATCCTCATAGATTTCAAAACGGAGCTTGCAACGTTTTTTTTCTCTGGCGGATCCTCCACACACTTATTTAACCCGAAATTCTTTCTGGGTGCCGGACCAAAAAAAAAAATTCTCTCTCTCTCTCTCTCCTTTTCCAGGCTGCGATTCCTTTAAAATTCTTCATTTGTCGGATCCGTCAAAAAAACGGACAGGTGGCATCCGTTGTCATCAGTACTAAAACGGATCTGCCATCCGTCCTTTTGGCGGATTTTGACTGATGCAAAAAACTGAAGTGTGAAAGAGGCCTTAGCCGCTCAGCCCTGTTCTTCCAAAGCCAGCTTCTCCACCATGACAGAAGATCTGCTCTCCACCCTCCTGTCAAGATCACACCTCACCACTTGTCCGCTTGACCCGCTCCCGTCCCACCTCATCCCTAACTTTGCCACAGTCTTCATCCCAACTCTAACACACCTCTTCAACCTTTCACTTACAAATGGTGTCTTTCCCTCATCCTTCAAACATGCCTCAATCACATCCATCCTCAAAAAGCCCTCCTTTGACCCATCCTCTGTGTCTAACTATCGCCCAATATCTCTTCTTCCTTATGCCTCAAAACTACTGCAACAGCATGTATATCTTGAACTGTCCTCCCACCTCTCCTCTTGTTCCCTCTTTGACCAATTACTATCTGGCTTCCGACTGCATCACTCAACTGAAACTGCCATAACAAAAGTCACTAACGACCTACTAACCGCCAAGAATAAGCGACACTACTCTGTCCTCCTGGCAGGGGCCCCAGCCAGTGGTGTGTCGCTGAGGTGTACGGAGCGGAGCCATGTGTGTACGAGGTGTACAGAGCGGAGCCGTGTGTGTACGAGGTGTACGGAGCGGAGCCGTGTGTGTACGAGGTGTACACACATATCCAAGCCCTTGCCTCCTCCTGCCGCCTCAAACTCAAAAATATTTCCTGGATCTGCGAATTCCTCAACCATGAAAGCACAAAAACACTAGTGGACGCCCTTATCATCTCCCGCCTCGACTACTGCAACCTCCTACTCTCTGGCCTCCCCTCCAGCACTCTGGCACCACTCCAGTCCATCCTACACTCTGCTGCCCTACTAATCCACCTGTCTTCCCACTATTCCCCAGCCTGCCCCCCTATGCCAGGCCCTTAACTGGCTTTCTATTGTCCAGAGGCTCCTGTTCAAAACCCTAACCATGACATACAAAACCATCCACAACCTGTCTCCTCCATACATCTGTGACATCGTCTCCCAGTACTTACCCGCACGCAACCTTCGATCCTCTAAAGATCGCCTTCTCCACTCCTCCCTCATCTCTTCTTCCCACAACCGCATACAAGACTTCTCCCGTGCTTCCCCCATACTCTGTAACTCTCTGCTGCAACACATCAGACTCTCACCAACAACGGAAACCTTCAAGAAGAACCTGAAGACCCACTGGTTCCGACAAGCCTACAGCCTGCAATGATCCTTGTTCTACTGAACCACCGCACAATCAGCTCTACCCTCTCCTAGTGTATCCTCACCCATCCCTGTAGACTGTGAGCTCTTGTGGGCAGGGTCCTCACTTCTTCTGTACTTGTGTGTCTCTTGTCTTGCACATGTTTATTGTACTTGTCTATATTTCCCCTTTTCACATATAAAGCACCATGGAATAAATGGCGCTATATAAAAAACCAGGGGAAGAGTCTTGAGGAGATCATTTGCATATTCCCAGTGCCTTCTGGGATAAGTGAAGAGTCTCCGCGAGCTCAACGATCACTGGGTTTTGGCCGTTGCAGCTGAAAAGAGGAAATCGGAAAACCAGGGGAAGAGTCTTGAGGAGATCATTTGCATATTCCCAGTGCCTTCTGGGATAAGTGAAGAGTCTCCGCGAGCTCAACGATCACTGGGTTTTGGCCGTTGCAGCTGAAAAGAGGAAATCGGAAAACCAGGGGAAGAGTCTTGAGGAGATCATTTGCATATTCCCAGTGCCTTCTGGGATAAGTGAAGAGTCTCCGCGAGCTCAACGATCACTGGGTTTTGGCCGTTGCAGCTGAAAAGAGGAAATCGGAAAACCAGGGGAAGAGTCTTGAGGAGATCATTTGCATATTCCCAGTGCCTTCTGGGATAAGTGAAGAGTCTCCGCGAGCTCAAAGATCACTGGGTTTTGGCCGTTGCAGCTGAAAAGAGGAAATCGGAAAACCAGGGGAAGAGTCTTGAGGAGATCATTTGCATATTCCCAGTGCCTTCTGGGATAAGTGAAGAGTCTCCGCGAGCTCAACGATCACTGGGTTTTGGCCGTTGCAGCTGAAAAGAGGAAATCGGAAAACCAGGGGAAGAGTCTTGAGGAGATCATTTGCATATTCCCAGTGCCTTCTGGGATAAGTGAAGAGTCTCCGCGAGCTCAACGATCACTGGGTTTTGGCCGTTGCAGCTGAAAAGAGGAAATCGGAAAACCAGGGGAAGAGTCTTGAGGAGATCATTTGCATATTCCCAGTGCCTTCTGGGATAAGTGAAGAGTCTCCGCGAGCTCAACGATCACTGGGTTTTGGCCGTTGCAGCTGAAAAGAGGAAATCGGAAAACCAGGGGAAGAGTCTTGAGGAGATCATTTGCATATTCCCAGTGCCTTCTGGGATAAGTGAAGAGTCTCCGCGAGCTCAACGATCACTGGGTTTTGGCCGTTGCAGCTGAAAAGAGGAAATCGGAAAACCAGGGGAAGAGTCTTGAGGAGATCATTTGCATATTCCCAGTGCCTTCTGGGATAAGTGAAGAGTCTCCGCGAGCTCAACGATCACTGGGTTTTGGCCGTTGCAGCTGAAAAGAGGAAATCGGAAAACCAGGGGAAGAGTCTTGAGGAGATCATTTGCATATTCCCAGTGCCTTCTGGGATAAGTGAAGAGTCTCCGCGAGCTCAACGATCACTGGGTTTTGGCCGTTGCAGCTGAAAAGAGGAAATCGGAAAACCAGGGGAAGAGTCTTGAGGAGATCATTTGCATATTCCCAGTGCCTTCTGGGATAAGTGAAGAGTCTCCGCGAGCTCAACGATCACTGGGTTTTGGCCGTTGCAGCTGAAAAGAGGAAATCGGAAAACCAGGGGAAGAGTCTTGAGGAGATCATTTGCATATTCCCAGTGCCTTCTGGGATAAGTGAAGAGTCTCCGCGAGCTCAACGATCACTGGGTTTTGGCCGTTGCAGCTGAAAAGAGGAAATCGGAAAACCAGGGGAAGAGTCTTGAGGAGATCATTTGCATATTCCCAGTGCCTTCTGGGATAAGTGAAGAGTCTCCGCGAGCTCAACGATCACTGGGTTTTGGCCGTTGCAGCTGAAAAGAGGAAATCGGAAAACCAGGGGAAGAGTCTTGAGGAGATCATTTGCATATTCCCAGTGCCTTCTGGGATAAGTGAAGAGTCTCCGCGAGCTCAACGATCACTGGGTTTTGGCCGTTGCAGCTGAAAAGAGGAAATCGGAAAACCAGGGGAAGAGTCTTGAGGAGATCATTTGCATATTCCCAGTGCCTTCTGGGATAAGTGAAGAGTCTCCGCGAGCTCAACGATCACTGGGTTTTGGCCGTTGCAGCTGAAAAGAGGAAATCGGAAAACCAGGGGAAGAGTCTTGAGGAGATCATTTGCATATTCCCAGTGCCTTCTGGGATAAGTGAAGAGTCTCCGCGAGCTCAACGATCACTGGGTTTTGGCCGTTGCAGCTGAAAAGAGGAAATCGGAAAACCAGGGGAAGAGTCTTGAGGAGATCATTTGCATATTCCCAGTGCCTTCTGGGATAAGTGAAGAGTCTCCGCGAGCTCAACGATCACTGGGTTTTGGCCGTTGCAGCTGAAAAGAGGAAATCGGAAAACCAGGGGAAGAGTCTTGAGGAGATCATTTGCATATTCCCAGTGCCTTCTGGGATAAGTGAAGAGTCTCCGCGAGCTCAACGATCACTGGGTTTTGGCCGTTGCAGCTGAAAAGAGGAAATCGGAAAACCAGGGGAAGAGTCTTGAGGAGATCATTTGCATATTCCCAGTGCCTTCTGGGATAAGTGAAGAGTCTCCGCGAGCTCAACGATCACTGGGTTTTGGCCGTTGCAGCTGAAAAGAGGAAATCGGAAAACCAGGGGAAGAGTCTTGAGGAGATCATTTGCATATTCCCAGTGCCTTCTGGGATAAGTGAAGAGTCTCCGCGAGCTCAACGATCACTGGGTTTTGGCCGTTGCAGCTGAAAAGAGGAAATCGGAAAAACCAGGGGCGCGCGAATTTTGGCTCATCTTTCATCGTTTTTAAGAAATCTCAAGATGGAAGAGGCCAGGAGCCATTTGGTGAGCTGCATTTCTTGCTACATGTTCACAGATTTACCAGTGGAAAAGCCAAACTTCACATGCCACAAATGCAAGCTTGTGACCCTGTTGGAGGAAAAGTTGCAAAATCTCGAAGAGAGGTTAGCTACGTTGAAGATCATTAAGGAAGGTGAAGAGTTCTTGGACAGAGCAGAATTATCTCTTCATGATACAGAAAGAGAAGAAATTCGAAGTGCACCTGAAGAAACAGAGGAATGGAGACATGTGACCCAGAGAAGCAGGAGGATCAGGAGGCAGTCAGCACCCATACTGCTCAGAAACCAGTACCAGGCTCTCACGCAGGAAAACGATGAAGAAATACATCAGGATAAGACTTTGCCAACAAACAGCAACCTTGTACGCCTTCAGAGTCCTCCTGGATGGAGAAAGAAAAATGTTGTGAAGAAGAAACGGAGAGTGGTGGTCATGGGGGATTCCCTGTTGAGAGGAACAGAGGCCGGAACAGACCGGATATAACTTCAAGAGAAATGTGCTGTCTTCCAGGTGCAAAAATTAAAGATGTGTCTGACAGGATATCAGGACTCTTCAGACCTACAGATGACTACCCATTCCTGCTACTACATGTGGGGACAAATGACACCGCAAGAAACGACCTGGAAACCATCTGCAGAGACTTTGAAGACTTAGGCAAGAAAGTGAAAGAACTGGGAGCGCAGGTGGTCTTCTCTTCCATCCTCCCAGTGGATGGCCATGGAACAAGGAGGTGGAATAAGATTCTGCAGGTGAACAACTGGCTACGTCGATGGTGCCGTCAGCAACGATTTGGATTTCTGGATCACGGAGTGAACTACTTATACGATGGACTACTTGCTAGAGATGGGGTGCACCTTACGAAGACTGGAAAGCAGGTATTTGGAAGTCGCCTTGCTACACTTGTAAGGAGAGCTTTAAACTAGAACAACATGGGAAGGGAAGCAAAAGACCAGAAAAAGCCATACACCTGACAAATGCTATTGAGAACTCTGCTATTAGAAGTGGAAAGGAAGAACAAAGACGAAAGAATCTAATTAATAAAAATATTGGAGAAAGAGAAACCAATCACAAACTAAAATGTTTCTTTACTAATGCACAAAGCATGGGCAACAAACAAGGAGAATTGGAACTACTAACACAGGAAAAGAAATATGATGTCATTGGAATCACTGAAACTTGGTGGGACAATACACATGATTGGAATACAAGACTAGAAGGATACAACTTATTTGCAAGAAACAGACTTGATAAACGAGGAGGGGGTGTCGCATTGTATGTTAGAAATGCGTATATCTGCACAGAGATTGAAGCTTCAGAGACTGGGAGTTCTGTGGAAACTGTTTGGGTAAGAATACAAGGACAGAACAATGGAAAGGACACCATTGTAGGCATTTACTACAGGCCGCCTGTGCAAGCTGAAGATATGGATGAACTCTTTATGCATCAAATGGCCAAGTTCTCCAAAAAATATGACATAGTTGTCATGGGAGATTTCAACTATCCAGACATTTGTTGGGAATCTCTCTCAGGCAAAACTAACAGGTCAAGGAAATTCTTATCCTCTGTTGCTGACAACTTTATCTTCCAAAAGGTAAAGGAGAAAACAAGGAGAACTGCTACCTTGGATCTAATCCTTATAAACAGGGAGGAAATGGTTGAGGAGGTAAAAGTGGCTGGGACCCTAGGAGGTAGCGACCATGCTATTTTAGAATTTTGGATAACTAGAGGCGGAAGACCTGTGAAGACTCAGAAGTCAAGGTTAGATTTCAGAAAGGCAGATTTTAAGGGATTCAGAAAGAGAATTGGAGGGATCCAATGGCTGGATATCCTTAAAGACAAAAATGTCCAGGAAGGATGGGAAATCTTGAAAAATGAAATTCTCAAAGCACAGTTGTTAACAATTCCGAAAAGAGGGAAGAATAGGAAGCATTTAAGGAAACCAGGATGGATGAACACAGAACTTAAGCACATGCTAAAAAGGAAGAAAAAAATGTTTATAAAATGGAAAGAGGGAGGCATATCTAAAGAAGAATATAATGCTGTCTGCAGAACCTGCAGGGCACAAATCAGATTATCTAAAGCTGAAAATGAATTGAGGCTTGCAAGAGATGTCAAAAGCAATAATAAAGGATTTTGGGGATATGTCAAAAGTAAAAGAAAAGTCAAAGATGCTATAGGATTTTTACAGGATGAAAATGATGAAATGGTAAGACAGGATGTTGAGAAGGCTGAACTTTTAAATTCCTATTTTGCATCTGTTTTCTCTCAGAAAGGAAATGTAACATCAACTGTTATTCACTGTCCTATTAAGGGAATAGAAGAATGCAGGATATCTATAAACAGAAAGATAGTGAGGAAACACTTAGCTAACCTAAATGAATTCAAGTCTCCAGGTCCAGATGAATTACACCCCAGAGTACTGAAGGAGATAGCAGAAGAAATTTTTGAACCCCTCTCCATAATCTTTGAAAATTCTTGGAGAACAGAAGTGCCAGAAGACTGGAGAAGAGCAAATGTTGTTCCTATCTTCAAAAAGGGGAAGAAGGTGGACCCAGGCAACTATAGGCCGGTGAGTCTGACTTCTATACCAGGAAAGATCTTTGAACAAATTATTAAACAACATGTATGTCAATACCTGGATAAGAATGAAGTGATTAAACAGAGTCAGCATGGGTTTGTAACTAATAAGTCATGTCAGACTAATTTAATTTCCTTCTATGACGGTATTACTGATTGGGTGGATCAAGGAAATGCTGTAGATATAGTATATCTTGACTTCAGCAAAGCATTTGACAAAGTCTCTCATACAATCCTTATTGAAAAAATGACTAAGTATGGAATGGACAAGGCAACTGTTAGGTGGATTCATAACTGGCTTAGTGATCGGACCCAAAGAGTGGTCGTAAATGGCTGCACATCCACTTGGAAGAATGTCTCAAGTGGGGTACCACAGGGCTCTGTCCTGGGCCCTGTATTGTTCAACATCTTTATCAACGATTTAGATGAAGGAATTGAGGGTAAACTGATTAAATTTGCTGATGACACAAAGCTAGGAGGGATAGCTAATACTAGAGAAGAGAGAGAGAGGATTCATAAAGATTTAAATAAACTGGAGAAGTGGGCAGCAACTAACAGAATGGTTTTTAACAGGGAGAAATGCAAAGTACTACATCTGGGCAATAAAAGTGAAAAAAGCATATATAGAATGGGAGGAATAGGGCTAAGTGACAGCACATGTGAAAAAGACTTGGGTATACTAATAGATCACAGACTGAATATGAGTCAACAGTGTGATGCAGCAGCAAAAAAGGCAAATGCAATTCTAGGATGTATTAACAAAAGCATACAGTCTAGATCACGTGAAGTAATTATTTCCCTCTACTCCTCTATGGTCAGACCTCATCTGGAATATTGTGTCCAATTTTGGGCACCACATTTTAAAAAAGACATCAACAAACTGGAGCAAGTTCAGAAAAGAGCGACCAGAATGGTGACCGGTCTGCAAACCCTGTCTTATGAGGAAAGGTTGCAGGATTTGGGAATGTTTAGTTTGCAAAAGAGAAGACTGAGAGGAGACTTAATAGCTGTCTACAAATATCTAAAGGGCTGTCACATTGTAGAAGGATCAACTTTATTCTCATTTGCACAAGGAAAGACTAGAAGCAATGGGATGAAGCTGAATGGGAGGAGACACAGATTAGATATTAGAAAAAACTTTTTGACAGTTAGAGTGATCAATGAGTGGAACAGGCTGCCACGAGAAGTGGTGAGTTCTCCTTCAATGGAAGTCTTCAAACAGAGGCTGGACAGACATCTAACTGGGATGATTTAGCGAATCCTGCTTTGAGCAGGGGGTTGGACCAGATGGCCCAGGAGGTCCCTTCCAACTCTACCATTCTATGATTCTATGATTCTATGAAATGTATAATAATAATAATAATAATAATATGCAAAACAGGTATTCATTTTAAAGTTATTTAATTTTTATGTTGAGAAGGCTGAACTTTTAAATTCCTATTTTGAATCTATGTTCTCCAAGAAAGCAAACTTAACATCGACTTATCATCACAGTTCCATCTAAGTAATAAAAGAATTCACTCTATCCATAGACAGAGAGATGGTGAGGGAAAGAGTTAGCAGAGGAAATTGCAGAGCCACTAGCTAGAATCTTTGAAAAATTCTAGAAAACAGGAAAAGTCCAAGAAGATTGGAGAAAGGCAAATGTTGTCACTATCTCCAAAAAAGGAAAGAAGATGGAGCCAGGAAACAAAAGGTTAGTGAGCCTTACTACTATATCAGGAAAGATATTTGAACAAACTATTAAACAGCATGTATGTAAGTACTTAGATAAGAATACAGTAATTAAGCCAGCATGGGTTTGTAGCAAACAAGTCATGCCAGACTAATCTAATTTTCTATGATGGAATCACTGACTGGGTGGATCAGGGAAAAGCGGTAGATGTAGTATATCTCGACTTCAGCAAAGCATTTGATAAAGCATCTCATACTATCCTTATTGAAAAAATGACCAAGTATGGGATTGACAAGGCTACGGTTAGGGTACCGTTACACCTAGCGACTCACCAGCGATCCCGACCAGCGATATGACGCGGTCAGGATTGCTGGTGCATTGCTAGGTGGTCGCTAGTGAGCTGCCACACAGGCAGATCTCACTAGCGACATCACTGGGGACGGGGATCGTTACTTACCTGTCAGACGCGGCGATCCTGACGTCCTCCCGCCCGCGTCCACGCGTCGCTCATCGTCACAGCAGGAAGCGCCGCAGGAAGTGACCGACGAGGAATGATCCAGGAGATTCTCACGCGATCAGCGATATCCAGCAGGGGAGCCGGTCGGAGGTAAGTATCACATGCAGCGATATCGCTAGCAATATCGCTACAACGTCACAAAATTGGTGACTTTACAGCAATATTGCTAGCGATATCACAGTGTGTAACGGGGGCTTTAGGTGGATTCATAATTGGCTCAGTGATTGTACTCAAAGAGTGATAATAGATGGTTGTAAATACAGTAGGAAAAGTGTTTAAAATGTGGTACCACAAGGCTCTGTTCTGGCCCCAGTGTTGTTCAACATTTTTATAAATGATGTAGATGTGGGAACTGAAGGTAAACTAATCAAATTTGCAGATGATACAAAGCTAGGTGGGATAGCTACCACTAGAGAAGACAGAAAAAGGATTCAGAAGGATCTAGATAAGCTTGAACAATGGGCAGAGACTAATATAATGGAATCTAACAGAGATAAATGCAAGATTTTACATCTGGGCAAGAAAAACAAAAATTGCATCTATAGAATGGAAGGAATATAACTAAGCGACAGCATGTGTGAAAAAGGTTTGGGTATGCTAATAGATCACATACTGCACATGAGTCAATAGTGTGATGCAGCATCAAAAAAGTTAAACACAGTTCTAGGATTTATTAAGAGAAGCGTAGAGTCTAGATCACGTGAAGTATTTATCCTACCTGTAACCATGTGCACACTCCCAAAATTATGCAGTATAAAATGTGTAACTTTATTAGACAGAAAACAACAACCAAAAAATGTATCTAAAAACAGTTAAAAATGTACAACAGGGTTTCCCAGACCAAAATACCCCATAATATATAGACTGTATATGAACAGAAAATGTGTAGGGCGCACTATCTGTGCTAATCACAACCTCATATATGAGAATAGGTGCTGCAACGGTGGAATAACATAACTATAAGAAAAGAAAAAGCACCACTGCAAAAGCGCACACTAGACTCAATAAAAATAAAAAATGTTTATTGATGCAAGAAGAATTTTAAAAACACAATAAAAACATGATGAGCAACCCACAATGATATAATGGTTGAATATAACATGTATAACATATATAGCTGATATAATAATGCATATACAATCAAACCATGAGAGACGTATCTCAGCAACCACTTTTAAACTAGGCTCATGAGGACCACATAATCCCAATATAAGGTGGTGACTGCAAGAAATAATTCAGTCCACACAATCATATACACTCTCCATTATATAGCATATGGGCCACAATAGGCCACATAGAGAAATGGCCAGAGTCCACCACCAAGTGATCCAAACGCCACACTAAGCACAATAAGCGGCAAGGCTATAAAGAGATAACAACAAGTGGGTACTCAACCCAAAGCCATACCCTATGCATGTCGCCACAACCCGTGCGGCTTCATCTGAAGCCGCACGGGTTGTGGTGACACGCGTAGGGTATGGCTTTGGGTTGAGTACCCACTTGTTGTTATCTCTTTATAGCCTTGCCGCTTATTGTGCTTAGTGTGGCGTTTGGATCACTTGGTGGTGGACTCTGGCCATTTCTCTATGTGGCCTATTGTGGCCCATATGCTATATAATGGAGAGTGTATATGATTGTGTGGACTGAATTATTTCTTGCAGTCACCACGATATATTGGGATTATGTGGTCCTCATGAGCCTAGTTTAAAAGTGGTTGCTGAGATATGTCTCTCATGGTTTGATTGTATATGCATTATTATATCAGCTATATATGTTATACATGTTATATTCAACCATTATATCATTGTGGGTTGCTCATCATGTTTTTATTGTGTTTTTAACATTCTTCTTGCATCAATAAACATTTTTTATTTTTATTGAGTCTAGTGTGCGCTTTTGCAGTGGTGCTTTTTTCTTTTCTTATAATAATATATAGACTGATCTCATACATTAAATTGTGCATCCACATAATAGTGTGACAACATTGGCAAACATATGGATCAAAATACAAGTATAATGCACATAGATCAACACAAAAAAAACATACCCTTGAAAAGGATGGAAAAAAATATCCCTAAGGCAAAAAAATGCCAATAGTCAACCAAATGAGAGTAAAATATCAATTAGTATGGTATTAGATCATATCCAGAGCAAAAATGGAGTTTGAGGAAAGCCAATTTGCCCTTGTGGAAAGTATAAAGCACATGACGTGATCCAGACAATCTGTATGTGAATAGAGACTGGTCACAAGAATGCTGTAAAGGACAAACTTTCATACATACAGTATTCACATTGTACCTATTTTGGATATAGACTCCAATAATATCAACCATCCTAATAGTGCTAAATATCAGAAAGCTTCTTGAACATAGGAAGGATTTGGGGTAATTTTTTGTATGCACAACTTTATGAAAAGATACGGGAAGGTATATGTTGGGAAGACACAATACTGACGTTTTATGCTCATCACAGAGCTAGATAGATAGATAGATAGATAGATAGATAGATAGATAGATAGATAGATAGAAGAAAAAGCAAAGATACAAGGAAGAAATTTGAGTATCTGGGCAATCCAATGCAAGTAATCACTGTCAGGAAAATAATGTTTTCTTGTTGTTGTTTTTTAAATGCCAGTTTCAACCTTACATGCCAGCAGGATTTCAACAAACTAGTTATTGTTTGTGTATGAGTTACCTTAGTTTCTAAGAAATAATTTAAAGGCTTTCAAGTATCATTTGTATGAATGTCGTTATTGGCTCTGTTACTACAAGCTCGTGCAAAAGTATTCTGCTATTCACTCATAACCTAAATAATACAATGTACGGAAATAATATTGTAGTTATTATATAGAACCATCAACTAAAAAACAGTCTTGAGTACCGTGGATTAGTATTTTTCCCTTTCTAACATATGACTTACTATTCCATCATGCAGAGCTGCTACCAGGAATTTCAGGGCAAAAGATTTTTGGTCCCCTTGAGAATTCGCCCAGGCTCCACCCCAGTTCAGCCTCCACCCCACAAACCATCCATAGTCTCGCCACCCACTCTTGAAAAAAACTCCACTTCTGCACTTCGTCCTCATCAATCACACATTAACAGTTCGCATTGAACAACACATCACATACATAGCCATCAGCTTTTGTTTTGGCCAAAAGATTTTTTAAGCCTGCCACCACAATAACCTACTAAACATTTCTTAAAATAGCCAATACTCTTTTTCAGTATTTCAGTACATTTCTGTTAATTTTTCTTTAAGGGAATGTGTCACATACATTAAATAAATGAACGATAAAACCACATAGAAGGTACAAATAACATCACACCATGGCCAGACCACATATTACCACCACATGGTCATTGAATAATACCCCATACGAGGGACAAACACCACCACGCCATGACCAGACCATATATTACCACCACATCGTGACCGAATGTTACAATATTGATCATTAATAAAAAAATCACAAAGCTTATATTACCATAAGTGTCAGTATACACAGGAGCTCTGTTCATAGTATACAGTGTATAGTGCTAGTGTGCAGGTAATACAGTGATCACCAGTGACATTATGCACAGGAGCTCTGTATATAGTGTCAGTGTACAGGTAATACAGTGATCACCAGTGACATTATACACAGGAGTTCTGTGCATTGCATATAGTGTACAGGTAATACAGTGATCAGCAGTGACAGTATACACAGGAGTTCTGTACATAATATATAGTGTCCAGGTAATACAGTGATCACAAGTGACATTATACACAGGAGTTCTGTATATAGTGTCATTGTACAGATAATACAGTGTTCACCAGTGAAATTATGCACAGGAGCTCTCTTTATAGCATCAGTGTACAGGTAAGGCAGTGATCACCAATATCATTATACACAGGAGCTCTGAATATAGTGTCAGTATCTTCATATGCTTCTTACAAAGCCACTCCGTCTTTGCCCTGGTGGTGTGCTTGGGATCATTATCATGCTTAAAGACCCATCCACGTTTCATCTTCAATGCCCTTGCTGATGGAAGGAGGTTTGCACTCAAAATCTCGCAATACATGGCCCCATTCATTCTTTCACGTACAAGGATCAGTCTTCCTGGTCCCTTTGCAGAGAAACAGCCCCAAAGCATGATGTTGCCACCCCATGCTTCACAGTAGGTATGGTGTTCTTTGAATGCAAATCAGCATTCTGTCTCTTCCAAACACGACAAATTTTGTTCTACCAGAGTTCTACTTTGGTTTCATCAGACCATATTACATTCTCCCAATACTCTTCTGGATAATCCAAATGCTCTCTAGCAAACTTCAGATGGGCCCGGACATGTAGTGGCTTAAGCAGGGGGACACGTCTGGCACTGCAGGATCTGAGTCCCTGTCGGCCTAGTGTGTTACTGCTGGTAGCCTTTGTTACGTTGGTCCCAGCTCTATGCAGGTCATTCACTAGGTCATTCACTAGGTTCCCCCGTGTGGTTCTGAGATTTTTGCTCACCATTCTTGTGATTATTTTGACCCCACGTGGTGAGATCTTGCGTGGAGCCCCAGAATGAAGGAGATGATCAGTGGTCTTGTATGTCTTCCATTTTCTTATTATTGCTCCCACAGTTGATTTCATCACACCAAGCTGCTTGCCTATTGCAGATTCAGTCTTCCCAGCCTGGTGCAGGGCTACAATTTTGTTTCTGGTGTCCCTCGACAGCTCTTTGGTCTTCACCATAGTGGAGTTTGGAGTGTGATGGTTTGAGGTTGTGCACAGGTGTCTTTTATACTGATAACAAGTTCAAATAGGTGCCATTACTACAGGTAATGAGTGGAGGACAGAGGAGTCTCTTAAAGAAGAATTTACAGGTCTGTGAAAGCTGAAATCTCGCATGTTTTTAGATGACCAAACAATTATTTTCCACCATAATTTGCCAAATAAATCTTGCCAAATCAGACAAGGTGATTTTCTGGATTTGTTTTCTCATTTTGACTCTCATAGTTGTGGTCTACCTATGATGTCAGTTACAGGGCTCTCTCATCTTTTTAAGTGGAAGAACTTGCACAATTGGTGGCTGACTAAATACTTTTTTTCCCTACTGTAGCTGGGTAAGAGTTTGTTTTGTACAGGCGATCTGTAATTTTTAGCTATACTATTTTGGGATGTTTACTACTTTTTGATCGCTTTCCATTTCCTGTAGAAAAGATGAATACAATTTATCAAGTTTGGCCTTGTAGAGTTTTTAGGACTTTCAGGGTGGTGGTTTAATTATATGATATTTTATTTGTTTGCACTGTTAGAAACATGGTGAACATGGTGAAACTATTTATTTTTAATTCTATATATTTCATATTTAAGAATCAGTCAAAATTGTTTTCAAGGCGCTTAATGTTTGGACATTTTTTTGTAACATTTTATTGTACTTTTTTGACTTTTTTATTTGTCCAACTGATGAACTTAGACATGTCATAGATTGGTCACTTGTAAAATATACTGCAAAACTTCAGGATTGCAATGTATTGTCCTGTCAAAGTTATATTATTAATCTCTGCTTTTGGGACATAATGGGATCACTAATGTGGCAGACCATAGATCCTTGATTGCGTTGCAGAGAACCAATGAGGTGAGAGAAGGCAAATATTGTTTTTCTCCAACCTTGACCACTGCAATAACAGTGGCAGACAAATAATACCCCTTGCTTTAATATTGTCCCCTATAGTACCTCACAGTAATATAAATCCTTTTTGTGAAACACACAGTAATAATACACACCTACAGTCCCACACATCTATAGCCCCACACACAGTAGTAGTTGTCCCCACATAGGACTCATGTTCCTTAAGTGCCTCCCTCACAGTAATGATGCCTATTTTGTGTCCGTTAATTCAACCTTTTGTTCACCACAAAGAAATAAAGCTCACCATTATGCTACACACAGTATTAGTGCAGCAATACAGTAATAGTGCACCCATATACACGCGATCAAAATTATTGGTTCCCCTCGTTTAATGACAGGAAAACCCACAATGGTGACAGAAATAACTTGAATCTGGCAAAAGTAAATAAAAAATCTATGAAAAAGAACAAATGAAAGTCAGACATTGCTTTTCAACCATGCTTCCACAGAAATTAAAAAAAACCTCATGAACTAGGCCTGGACAAAAATGATGGTACCCTTAACTTAATATTTTGTTGCACAACCTTTTGAGGCAATCACTGCAATCAAACGATTCCTGTAACTGTAAATGAGACTTCTGCACCTCTCGACAGGTATTTTGGCCCATTCCTCAAGATTAAACTGCTCCAGTTGTCTCGTGTTTGAAGGTTGCCTTTTCCAGACAGCATGTTTCAGCTCTTTCCAAAGATGCTCAATAGAATTTAGGTCAGGGCTCATAGACGGTCACTTCAGAATAGTTCAATGTTTTCCTCATAGCCATTCATGGGTGTTTTTAGCTGTGTGTTTTGGGTCATTATCCTGTTGCAAGACCCGCAACTGACATCAATCTTTCTGACACTGGGCAGCACATTTCTCTCTATAGTCCCTTGATAGTCTTGAGATTTCATTGTACCCTGCACAAATTCTAGACACCCTGTGCCAGATGCACCAAAGCAGCCACAGAACATAACAGAGACTCCTCCATGTTTCACAGTAGGGACAGTGTTATTTTCTTGATATGCTTCATTTTTCCGTCTATGAACATATTGCTGATGTGCCTTGCCAAAAAGTTCCATTTTTGTCTCATCTTTCCATAGGACATTATCCCAGAAGCTTTGTGGCTTGTCAGCATGTAGTTTGGCAAATTCCAGTATGGTTTTTTTATGATTTTTTTTCAACACTGGTGTCCTCCTTGATGGTCTCTCATGAAGTCCACTCTGGCTCATACAACGACGGATGGTGCAATCTAGCACTGATGTTCCTTAAGCTTGAAGTTCACCTTTAATCTGTTTAGAAGTTTTTCTGGGCTCTTCTGTTACCATTCGTATTATCCATCTCTTTGATTTGTCATCAATTTTCCTCCTGTGGCAAAGTCCAGGGATGTTGGCTACAGTCCCATGGAGTTTAAAATTCTGAATAATATGTGCAACTGTAGTCACAGGAACATCAAGCTGCTTGGAGATGGTCTTATAACTTTTACCTTTACCATGTTTGTCTATCATTTTCTTTCTAATCTCCTGAGACAACTCTTTCCTTCGCTTCCTCTTGTCCATGTTGTGTGTTATACACACCATGACACCAAACAGCACAGTGAGTAGCCCTCTATACAGGCGCAATCACTGATACCAAGATTGTAGACATCTATGATGCTAATTAGTGGACACACCTTGATTTAATAACTTGTCCCTTTTGTCTCACTATTTACAGGGGTACCATCGTTTCTGTCCAGGTCTATTTCAGGATTTTTATTTTTTTAAATTCTGTGGAAGCATGGTTGAAAAGCAATGTTCTACCATTCCGACATCCCATCCATGGCTTCTGCTGTTATCTGACTCATCCTATAACTGGGCAACAAAAACTGAGATTAGGGGTAAGCCAGTCTTTCCTTTTAGCAACCTACCAAGTTAATGGTGGAGGTGGGACATGGTGACTCATTGTTCCTTCACCAAACTCAACTGCTTCCTCAGCATGTATGTATCATCGAAATTGGTAACACTGGCCAAGTTGTCAAGCCATTTGACACTTTGTCCTCCCCCAGCTCATGAGCCCTGTAGCAGCTACTTGGTTTACGGCCATTGGTGGCATGGCACTGGAGAGAAGGTGAGTAGAGGACCAGAAAGAATATCACTATAATTAGTGGCAGGAGAGCAATAACTTGGTTATGTCAGATGAATACATTTATGATGCTAACAAATTTCCTATAAAATTACAGGGTGGGATATTTATATGGCTACACCTGGGTGGGCTATTTATAAAGATGCAATCCAAAATGGCCGACTTCAAAATGGCCGCCATGGTCACTACCCATCTTGAAAAGTTTTCCCCCTCCCATATACTAATGTGCCACAAACAGGAAGTTGATAACAAAAACCATTCCCATTTTATTTAGGTGTATCCATATAAATGGGCCACCCTGTATTATTATAAATAGATTAAGGGATTATCCTAAAAAGACTAGTATAATCTGACATAACTCTAGAGGTCACTTAGATGAAGATGAGGGTTTCCATTATTAAGTCTTCACCAATATGACAGTAATCATATGTTCTACTTAAAATTCTATTTTAAAAAATTGAGACCCCCCAATTATTGTGAGAAAAAAAGTCTTGATCCTTATTCATGTAGGAAATTAGTTATGAGGTTGGTCTTTTGGAAGAAAAGGGCTCCACAAATTAATTTTGTAATGCACAAAAGGTGGAGCTGTCGCTACTACTGCCATGTAGTAATACACTTGATCACCTAGTGACAGAGGGGCGGAAGTGAGCAGAGAATAACTACACCCTGCACTTCTAGCACATAAATCATATGTTCCTTTCGTTGTCATTAAATAGTATCATCTATTTTTCTCACAGGGGCCTGGTCTCCTGAGAATTTTATGACAATAAATACACCCGCAAGGAAATTCTAACCATCAAATGGATAATCTGTATTTATACCACAGGTAAAATAAAGGGCAGCGTAGCAAATAAGTGCCAATTTATAAACCAAAATGACTGGTTCTGCGTCTCGTTATAGGTTGAATAAACATCTATCGCATAATAATTTCAGCACTGATTGCTAATTATACACTATAAGTGACCTAAGTGGTTATTGCTAAACTAAAACTACATCTTTGATCAAGGGTCACACCCAGCCTTTCTGTTTTATGCCTCCGGCATTTTGGAATCTCATCAAACATACTATCAATTTACCAATAATAAGGCTTCTATTATAAACAGGTCTAGTGCTTTGTTTTTTTACAACTAATGATGAGTTCTGACTGTGTCCGGATTTGTGTGCATACACCATTGCAGTTAGACAAGTCAGACACCAGAAAATATTCCATTTTACCTCGGCTATTATTTTCTTGATATCTGTTTGAAAACTGTTCTGCAGTCAAAACACTCAAAGCCAAGACTCATTTAGATGCCAAGGTTTTTGAAGGCGTTCGGTAAAATATTTTAAGCTACATGTGTGATGTATTATTAGATTTTAGGCCTTTTTTGTGTCTCCTTTTATGGGATCAAGAGCTGGGCTTTTTATAGATGTTTCAATGAAAAGTGTAGATCTGTTTTCATAAATGCTGTCAAATACATTCTGAACAAAAATTGCAGCAATGCCACATCTACCGCCAAGGAATTGAGCTATAATAGCTGACTTTTATCTTTTTGTTACAGATTCTTAATATGCTATTAGTAGAAATATTCATTATATACATGTTGAGTGACTCATATGGGGACCTGACTACCAGAAGTCACTTTAATATGAAATTGAAAAGGCATTGCATTAAATTATTTATAGACAACAATAAAAGTTATTAACTGTGTACTTATATGTTCTCATTACGATAAGTCCACGTGGAAAATTCACAGTTACAGAAATGATGCAGCTTTGCAATTTATAACAGTGCAACCCAGAGTAAAAATCCACAGTATGAATTGACAGGCTGCAAATTATTAGGTTTCCATGCTCAACAGATAAGTGTCAGCTACATTTCCTACTCCCCATATACATATCATGTGCTCCTGTGTCCTGTATGAGAGAGTCACTGCCAGACTAGTCTGGCAGCATCTTGTCTTCAAAAGAACAAAAGGATCAGCTGCTGAAATTCAGCAGATCTGATCCTTATCTCCCTTACATCATCTGTTCTGGAGAGCTGGGAGGCTCCTATACACATCCCGCAATATATTGATACGTTTGGCTGACTGTACAGCACAGGAGGCTCCTGCACATCTGCTGTGCACCATCATATCTGGAATGTACAGTTACTGTAGTTTGCATTTACGGGTTCTTTGACGAAAACAAGTTATCACCGACCACAGGATCCACAGGTTAGGTAGGTGATAACTTATAGATCGGTGGAATCCAACCATTGGAATCTGCACTGATCAGAAGAGTGGGGAACTTTTATCCCTAACAGGGAACTTTTATCCCCATTTTAAAATGGAGCAGTAGAAGGGATGTCTGACCACAGCTCCATTCATCTTCTTTGGGACTTCTAGAAAAAGCCAAGAGCAGCCACTTAGGAAATGATTGGATCAGTGGTATAAAAGTTGCACATTCTGTCAATCGGTGCAGGTCCCAGCAGTTGGACCCCCACCAATCAATAACTTATCACTTATCCTTAGGCCACGTTCACACGTTCAGTATTTGGTCATTATTTTACATCAGTATTTGTAAGACAAAATGAGAACAATCAGAGGAAACGTATGAGGCTACGTCCTCACAGTCAGTAATTGGCAGCGCTTTGAACACAGCACATGTCTGCTGCATCCAAAGACCTGAAGGCTTTTGAACGCAGGTGATTCTGCATGTGTTCAATGAACCATGCAGAATCACTGCGTCCAATGCATTGGATGGGTATAATTTATCTTGCAGAGACTCGCATCAATGCAAGATAAATAGACATGCTGCGGTCTGAAAAGAGGCGCTGCATGTCCGTCTCTGCAGGAAAGCCGTGGGTGTCAGAGCACGCATAATGGACATGGGATTTCTTGGAATCCCATCCACTATGCTGTAACATCTGGATGCTGCGGGTTGGACACGGCAGATGCACCCAGTGTTCAACCCACAGCGTTTACTGACCATGGGAACATACCCTAATAAAAACACGTCACCCCTTCTGCATTTATCACCCATTCATGGTTTTGGCTTACAAGACTGATATAAAATACTGACCAAATACTGAATGAGTGAATGAGAAAACACTGAAAAAACAGTCATAGGGTCCCATTAAAATTCAATACTTTATTAGATACAAAAATGTAAAAATTAACACAGTACAACGGTAATGGCAGAGAATGTTGTACACACCAAGTGGTCACACAGAAAAATGGGCATTAGGACTGGACACGGGAAGGGCTGACGGTCCTGCTCCTCTGCTAACACCTCCTGTCATATCCAGATAATAACATTTTGTGATGATGCTTGGCTGATTGAAGCGTTAGTAACCTTGTTTCTGCTGCACTCCTAAATGCTGGGAGTTAGGAGAGCATGTATGCACCTTTTCTTTGGTCGATTGTCCCTGCAATATAATGCATCGTCTTACATGAGCACTTGCTCTTATTATAGCATAGTTGCAGATGTGTCCCCAACATTACGTGGACGGATGGTTACCTTTAGTGCCAATTAGATCCTTTTCTTATGACCTTTCATCTGTGTGTGATTAGAGCCCGCATCACTTTATTATATTAATATACTATATGTGTAGCTGCAGAGGTGTCCAGTCCTAATGCCCATTTTTCTGTGTGACCACTTGGTGTGTACAACATTCTCTGCCCTTACCGTTGTACTATGTCTATTTTTACATTTTGTATCTAATAAAGTATTGAATTTTAACGGAACCCTATGACTGTTTTTCAGTGTTTTCTCAGCATGCTTTCTGCAGTTGGCCCTATACGTATCCATTAATGTACACATGTTTGAGTGGTAGGTGGCAATTTGCCCTATAACTAATGTTATTATTTCCCTCTTACATGTGTGATGTTTGCCACTTTTTGCTTATATTCTGAATTAACCCCTTAAGCCCCAAGGGTGGTTTGCACGTTCATGACCGGGCCAATTTGTACAATTCTGACCACTGTCCCTTTATGAGGTTATAACTCTGAAACGCTTCCATGGATCCTGGTGATTCTGAAAATGTTTTCTCGTGACATATTGTAATTCATGTTAGTGGTAAAATTTCATTCAAATAACTTGCGTTTATTTGTGAAAAAAACGGAAATTTGGCAAAAATTTTAAAAATTTCGCAATTTTCCAACTTTGAATTTTTATGCCCTTAAATCACAGAGATATGGCACAAAAAACTTAATAAATAACATTTCCCACATGTTTACTTTACATCAGAACAATTTTGGAACCAACATTTTTTTTTGTTAGGAAGTTATAAGGGTTAAAAATTGACCAGCGATTTCTCATTTTTGCAACACCATTTTATTTTTACGAACCACATCGCATTTGAAGCCACTTTGAGGGGTCTATATGATAGAAAATACCCAAAAGTGACACCATTCTAAAAACTACACCCCTTAAGGTGCTCAAAACCACATTCAAGAAGTTTATTAACCCTTTAGGTGCGTCACAGGAGTCGCGATTGGAAAACCCCTGATGTACCAAAACAGTGGAAACCCCCCACAAATGACCCCATTTTGGAAACTAGACCCCCCCCAAGGTACTTATCTAGATGTGTGGTGAGAACTTTGAACCCTCAAGGGCTTCACAGAAGTTTATAACATAAAGTCGTACAATTAAAAAATCATATTTTTTCCACAAAAATGATCTTTTCACCCTCAATTCTTATTTTTCCAAGGGTAACAGGATCCTAAAAGATATTGTGCAATTTGTCCTGAGTGCGCTGATAATCCACATGTGGGGGTAAACCACTATTTGGGCGCATGGCAGATCTCGGAAGGGAAGCAGCGCCATTTGACGTTTTTGGCTGGAATTGAGATCGGACACCATGTCGCGTTTGGAAAGCCCCTGATGTACCAAAACAGTAGAAACCCCCCACAAATGACACCATTTTGGAAACTAGACCCCCCAAGGAACTTATCTAGATGTGTGGTGAGCACTTTGAACCCCCCAGTGCTTCACAGAAGTTTATAACGCCCGGGCGTGAAAATAAAAAAATCGTATTTTTTCCACAAACATGATCTTTTAGTCACCAATTTTTTTTATTTTCCCAAGGGTACAAGGAGAAATTGGACCCCAAAAGTTGTTGTCCAATTTGTTCTGAGTATGCTGATACCCCATATGTGGGAGAAAACTACTGTATGGGCACACGTCGGGGCTCGGAAGGGAAGTAGTGACGTTTTGGAATGCAGACTTTGATGGAATGGTCTGCGGGTGTCATGTTGCATTTGGAGAGCCCCTGATGTACCTAAACAGTGGAAACCCCCCACAAGTGACCCCATTTTGGAAACTAGAGCCCCCAAGAAACTTATCCAGATGTGTGGTGAGCACTTTGAACCCCCCAGTGCTTCACAGAAGTTTATAACGACCGGGCCTGAAAATAAAAATATCACATTTTTTCAACAAACATCATCTTTTAGTCCCCATTTTTTATTTTCCCAAGGGTAACAGGAGAAATTGGACCACAAAAGTTGTTGTCCAATTTGTCCTGAGTATGCTGACACCCCATATGTGGGAGAAAACTACTGTATGGGCACACGTCGGGGCTCGGAAGGGAAGTAGTGACATTTTGGAATGCAGACTTTGATGGAATGGTCTGCAGGTGTCATATTGCCTTTGGAGAGCCCCTAATGTACCAAACAGTGGAAAC
This sequence comes from Dendrobates tinctorius, assembly GCF_039654945.1. Classification (NCBI taxonomy): domain Eukaryota; kingdom Metazoa; phylum Chordata; class Amphibia; order Anura; family Dendrobatidae; genus Dendrobates; species Dendrobates tinctorius. The sequence continues at coordinate 12,154,390 of NW_027361773.1, forward strand.
CCCCCACAAATGACCCCATTTTGGAAACTAGACCCCCAAGGAACTTATCTAGATGTGTGGTGAGCACTTTGAACTGCCAAGGGCTTCACGGATGTTTATAATGCCCAGGCATGAAAAAAAAAATCATATTTTTTCCACAAACATGATCAATTAGTCTCCAATTTTTTTTATTTTCCCAAGGGTAACAGAAGAAATTGGACCCCAAAAGTTGTTGTCCATTTTGTCCTGAGTACGCTGATACCTCATATGTGGGAGAAAACTACTGTATGGGCACACGTCGGGGCTCGGAAGGGAAGTAGTGATGTTTTGGAATGCAGACTTTGATAGAATGGTCTGCGGGTGTCATGTGCGTTTGGAGAGGCCCTGATGTACCTAAACTATTGAAACTCCCCACAAGTGACCCCATTTTGGAAACTAGACCCCCATGGAACTTATCTAGATGTGTGGTGAGCACTTTGAACCCCCCAGTGCTTCACAGAAGTTTATAACGCCTGGGCGTGAAAATAAAAAAATCATTTTTTTCCACAAAAATGATATTTTTGCCCCCAATTTTTTATTTTCCTAAGGGTAACAGGAGAAATTGGACCCCAAAAGTTGTTTTGCAATTTGTCCTGAGTATGCTGATACCCTATATGTGGGGGTAAAACACTGTTTGGGCGCATGGCAGAGCTTGGAAGGGAAGGAGCACCATTTGACTTTTTCAACGCAGAATTGGCTGGAATTAAGATCAGACGCCATGTTGCATTTGGAGAGCACCTGATGTGCCCAAACAGCGGAAACCCCCCAATTATAACTCCAACCCTAACCCCAACACACCCCTAACCCTAATCTCAGCCCTAACCCTAGCCCTAACCCTAGCCCTAACCCTAGCCCTAACCATAACCCTAACCCTAACCCTAACCCTAGCCCTAACCCTAACCCTAATGGGAAAATGGAAATAAATACATTTTCTTTTAGTTTTATTATTTTTGCCTAACTAAGGGGGTGATAACGGGGGGTTTGATTTACTATTTATGGCGGTTTTTATGTTTGGCAGCTGTCACACGCTAAAAGACGCTTTTTATTGTAAAAATAGTTTTTGCATCACCACATATTGAGAGCTATAATTTTTCCGTATTTTGACCCACCGAGTCATGTGAGGTCCTATCTTTTGCGGGACGAGTTGACGTTTTTATTGGTATCATTTTCGGGCACGTGACATTTTTTGATCACTTTTTATTCCGATTTTTGGGATGCAGAATGAACAAAAACCAGCGTTTCATGAATTTCTTTTGGGGGGGTGCATTTACACCGTTCCGCATGTGATAAAATTGATAAAGCGGTTTTATTCTTCGGGTCAGTATGGTTATAGTGATACCTCATTTAAGTCGTTTTTTTATGTTTTGTCGGTTTTATGCAATGAAAACTATTTTTATAAAAAATAATTATTTTTGCATCACTTTATTCCGCGAGCTATAACTTTTTTATTTTTTTGCAGATGATGCTGTATGGTGGCTCGTTTTTTGCAGGACAAGCTGACGTTTTCAGCGGTACCATGAATATTTATATGCCTCTCTTTGATTGCGCGTTATTGCACTTTTTGTTTGGTGGTATGATAATAAATCATTATTTTTTGCTTCGTTTTTTATTTTTATTTTTTAAGGGGTTCATTAAAGGGGTTAACTAATGGGACAGTTTTATAGGGTGGGTCGTTACGGACGCGGCGATACCAAATATGTGTACTTTTATTGTTTTTTTTTATTTTCAAAAAATGAATTTATTGGGGAATATTTTTTTTTTTTTACTAATTTATTTAGCGATTTTTAAAAAATTATTTTTACACTTTTTTTTTAACTTTATTACATTGTCCCAGGTGGGACATCACTGTCCTGTGACAGATCGCTGACAGATCAGCGATCTGTCACTGGCACTGCTGCAGACTTCCTCATGCCTCCGCTTTGCAGGCAGTGAGTAAGTCAGCTCCCTACAGGCCCCCGAAGGTCCCCGTCCCCATCTTGGATCCGGGGGCCTGTAGGGAAAGAGCCCCCCCGCAGCAGTGCTGCACATTGCGCTGCTGTGGGGGGCTCCTGAAAGCACGGAGGGAGCCCCCTCCCTGCCAAGGCTTCCCTTTAACCCCCGGTACACCGCGATCGTGTTTGATCGCGGTGTTCAAGGGGTTAACGTGTCGGGGCGGTCCGTGACTGCCCCTGACACATTGTGCAGGGTGTCAGCTGTGATAATCAGCTGACACCCGGCCGCGATCAGCGGCGCTCACCACGTGAGCGCCGCTGATCGCTATGACGTACTATCCCGTCCCTGGGAATTAAGTCCCAGGGCACATGGACGGGATAGTAAGTCTGATGGCAGAAAGGGGTTAATCTCTATTGGAAATAAAGAATCTTCCCTTTATTGATATCAGAGAGAACAACTGACCTTCAAACACCACACAATATCCTATATCAAGACTAATTATACCATTAACAAGGAACAAATACCGCTACACCATGACCAGACTATATATTGTCATCACACAGTGACCTAATAATAACACATACAGGGGAGAAATACCGCCACACCATGATCAGACCACATACAGTGGGGAAAATCAGTAGTTGACACACTGCCGATTTTGCAAGTTTTCCCCCTTACAAAGAATGGAGAGTTCTGTGATTTTTATCGTAGGTATACTAAACTGAACCACTTGGCATCCTGTTACCAGCTCACCTGATTTGTATCAATTCAAGTAATACATTATACTGTGTCTGTACAGATATTTAATCCACAGACGTAATGACACCATAATTGCTAACTGTCATATACAGTGGGGAAAATAACTATTTCATGCACTGCCTATTTTGCACATTTTCCCACCTACAAAAAATGGAGAGGTCTGTAATTTTTATCATTGGTACCCTGCAAATGTGAGAAACAGAATCTAAAAGTAAAAACCAGAATATCACATTGTATGATTTTTACATAATTAAATTGCATTTTAAACAAGTATTTTATCACCTACCAACCAACAAGAATTCTGTCTCTCTCAGACCTGTTAGTTTTTCTTTAAGAAGCCTTTCTACTCTGCACTCATTACCTGTATGACTTGCAGCTATTTGAACTCGTTATCTGTATACGGTACGGTATACGGTATACTGCCACCAGTTCCTCATTAGCTATAAGCCCGGTCCATTATCAAGCTTATATCGGATCAGAAACCAACCCCCTGGTAGCGTATAAGTACTAGCCAGACTCACGGACGTGGGAAATCGGGTTTCGAGATAAAAGAGCAGCCCAAAATTAATTGATATTTTAATTGCAGAAAGGTGCACTAGATGCTACAAATATATACAGAGTAATATACAGATATTACAGCCAGAAGTACAGATAAAAGAAGGGTACAGGTTGGGATTGCAGTTAGCTGTTTGTGTCACGTTACCATTTCTTATCACTTGTGGATGAAGGGAAGCTCTCGTATCCACAGGCACCTTCTTAGTTTCTGGTCCATCTCCACACATGACATGACGCGGCTTCCATGTCAGAACAATGACAAAGGCTAAAGGTGTGCAGCTAGCTTTTAACCCCTAGCTCGCCCCCTCCAATTTTCAACACCATCCCTCTGGGTTGGACTGAAATTTCCTTGACCCCCTAGTTGAAATAATTCCCAATATCTTGGATGGGTCAAAACTTCCTAGTGGGAGATTCAAATGGGATGACTGATGTCTCAATCGGTTCATTGGGGCTGGACCTATATGGAGAGTCCAAACTTGGGTCAACTATGTGGTTCTGGAGAGACATTCTCGATAGCTCAGTATCTGAGACCACTAGAGAAAGATGCGACGCAAAGGTGCGTGCGGAGAGATCCCAGGGTTCTGGTGGTATATTGGACTTACTCCTGAGATGCCTGGTACTCTCGTAATTCATCTTTAGGTGTCGGTGTCCAAGTGTCTACGCTTTCATGGTACTCTCATAATTCATTTGTAGGTGTCGGTGACACTTGGTCTAGAGCTTCCATTGATTTTGGCCGCCTTGCATAAAAGACAGCAGGGGGTCCGAGCGCTGCTCCTCCTCACCTTCATTAACACGTGGCCTCTAATTCTCTGGCCAAATGGCAAAGTTCTGGTCTTTTGGGTTTTGTTTACTTATCCCAAGGGTGGGGGCCACTTCAGGAGTGGAGGAAGATCTCTGGACAATATATTGGGTCTGAATTAATAAATCCAAAGTGGAGTCTCCCTCGTCCCTCACAAGGTATGTTATGATTAGTTGAGGTCTAACACTTCCAGGACCACCACCAATCTCTAGATCCAAGGGGCCACACTGATGATTTAGTTCTGTATCCACATCTATGTTTTTTCTGCACAGAAACAATTTATCTGGCTGGGATGAAGTACTTAAGTCGATCCCAGAACAAAATAGTGTGAATATTTTTGCTCATTTTATCACAGCAAATGTCATCTCTCCCCCTGTATAGCCTCCAGTGACTCTAAAGGCTAGGTTTATGTTACATGTGGCATTCATTGCTGATTTAGTTGTGGATACCACCCTTCTCCATTTATCAAGCATTGAGTAAGGTGAAAACCACAACACAAATCTGCATAATAATGAGCATGCTTTCAATCTGAATGTGTTGTGCACCCCAGGCACTGCTTTAAGTATGACATTCATCAACAAACATGAACTTTTATGCACTTTTTACAAACCATTACATTTGGATGGAAAATTGCATAAGGGTGCCCATGACTGCAAAGTGCTGGTTGGAATTTTTAGTATCTACCATATAAGATGTGGATGGAGGATCGCATTAAACTAGTCAACCAATGCACATAGGGCTTAATTCATCATTTAAGGTGTATTTTTATGCAACTTTTCTTTTTTTCATCTTGTGATATCTGTTTAGGTTTATTGTGCTAAATTTTTGCTTGTCTTGCCATTTTCCAAGACCCGTAATGCTTTAAATTTTCAGGATATAGTGCTATGTGATGAGTCTGACATTTTTATCGATACCATTTTAGAGTAGATATGATGTTTTAATCGCCTCTTATTGCAATGTGGCAGCGGCCAAAAACACAATTCAGGTGTTTTGATATTTTTTCCCGTTATGCTGTTTACTGATCAGATTAATTTATTTTATATTTTGATAGATCGAATTTTACTAACACAACTATAACCAGATATGTGTATTTTTTATTTTTTTATTGTTTTATTTTTTAAGTGAGAAAAAGAGAGATGATTTGAACTTTTGTGGGTTTTCTTTTAAATGTTTTACTGTATTTAAAAGTTTCCTTAGGGGACTTGAACCTGCGATCGTCTGATTGCTTGTGCTATGCATATACTATACATACATATACTATACTATATACAGTATGTATAATATATAATGGCTTTCACAGGAGGATTCTTATGACAAGCACAAGGGTCTTCAGCATACCTCCGGCTATCATGGCAACCCATCGGTGCCGATTGGCGTGAGGAATGATGCACCTACTTGCCTACTTGCAGCCACTATGCTATTTTGATTGAGAATGAGTGAAACAATATTGAGTTTTTTGTGTAATAACGCTTTTGACAGTACAAACAATTTTTATTTTCAGGTAAAAATAATTTTAATTCCTGGAGATCAGCAATCAGATCATGACCACTGTAACATTTATCCTATGGATAGTTAATAGATATTATTAGTAGGAAAAAAAAATATATATTTTTATCAATGGGGTAGTCTGGTGAAAACACCTGTTTCTAGGATAGGTGATTAATTGCTTATCGGTGGGTGTCCCACCGATGGGACCTGCGCCAATTGACAGAATATGGAACTTTTATCCCCTTTAGAATGGAGTGGCAGTGCGCATGCTTGACTGCTACGCCATTCATTCTTACTGCCTCATCAAGAATGAATGGAGTGGTGGTCCAAGCGATGGAACACACACTAATCAGCAAGTTATCATTTGTGGCTAGGCGATAACTAGTTTTGACTGGACAACCCCATTAAACCATTGAGTGATCTGGATTTCTAGATGGTTTGATATAACAATAATTAGAGTATAGATCATATATAAAAATACTTTAACAATGGATATGATATCAACCTAATAACAAAATACAGAAAAACATAATCTACACACTTTGCCTTTTACAGTAAAGTGGATAGGATTGGTTACATACAGTAATTTGTGGAAATGTAAACCATTATGGTCTTATCTCTAGTGTCCTCTATATCACAATGAAGTGTTTGTTTACCCACTCACAACATTGAGGGTTTCCAGCATTACATCATTATCAACGGCTGCAAGAGCTCAAGGAGCAGCAAGGATTATTCCGAAAGATAATCTATTCAATGCCACCCACTGCATTCCACACATCATAGCTCCCAGGGCAGAGGATCTCCCATGATACATGGTCTGCAGTAAAAAATGAAAGGAAAAAATAGGCTAATGATCATTTGTTGGGTGTGTAAGGGTGAATGAAGAGTCTAGTTTTTATCACTGATTATAAACTATATAGAATATGGAAATTAATGTAATGCGCCAGGATTCATTATTTGAACCCATCCTCCTGAAATCGATCTAAAGCAGCAATGTAATTTACAATTAGGCATTATAGACCCTATAAACCAGAGGCTTTTCTCCATGTGTGTCTTATGAATATACAGTATACAGCTGATACATGCTGCCCCGGATCAGGCACTGGCTGTATTATCTCAGCTAGGCATATCTCTGAAACGCTGCAGCTGAAAACTTAATTTAAGAGCCACATTGAGATAGTGCTGTAGACTAGTCATACAGGCTTGTCTTACAGTATATGCACACACAAGCAGAGACCTGTCAATTTGAGGCAGCTCGGAGATGCCGCCGGGGACCCACCTGTCCGATTAGTCTAATATACCTGGCTGAGATAATACAACCAGTGCATGATACATGCTGCCCACATATTGGGCACAATGCATCAGGTGTCAGGGTCTCTTTAACTCATATGTTCAAGGATGCATTCAGTTTTCTCACAGTTTGTAGCTGAGATTATTATTTTAACCCTATAAGCTGCGGCCACCGCCATCAGGGGCTTAGCTACAGCATTCTGTAATGCTGTAGATAAGCCCCCGATGAAACCTGAAAGATAAGAAAAACACGTTAGATTATGCTCACTGTGGGGGCGGAGTCGGGTGCGGTGGGTGTCGCGGTCCCATCTTCATACGATGATGTCCTCCTCTTTGCTTCACCCTCGGCTCTGGCGCAGGCGTACTTTATTTGCAGTGCGGAAGGACCCGGAAATGTCAGAGAGGTCCCGCGCCTGCGCACTGCAGTACTTTACTCTGCCCTCAACAGGGCAGATAAAGTACGCCTGCTCAGGAGCCTAGGGAGAAGCAAGGAGGAGGACATCATCGTATGGTGACACCCATTGGACCGGAGCGAACGCCATGGTGAGTATAATCTAACTTGTTTTTCTTATCTTTCAGGTTACATCGGGGGCTTATCTACAGCATTACAGAATGCTGTAGATAAGCCCCTGATGGCTGTGGCTGCAGCTTATAGGCCAAAAATGGGGTGACAGACTCCCTTTAAGTGGAGAAGGGATACAGGTGTCACGTGACACCGCCCATTATCCTCTATGGAGAAAGGAGAAGGGGGAAGAATGAGCAGCAGGAAAGAGAACAGACAGAGACAGACAGAAAATGTTGTGCAGAGCTTTTGAACAAATTTTACCTCACCTCAGAGATTGATTGAAATCAACACAGCTAAGCTCTGCTGTATAATGTCCTGCATGTTGCTGCAGCGTGTGTCTGTGATCTAAAAAGTGAATGAATTTCCTCTTTTAATAAATACAACACTGTCCCTTATTACATAGCATCCTCTCTTGTTATAGAAAGCACCATCCTCTTTTACATAGTATGCCGTCTACTTATGTATGGCGTTGTCTCTTATTAGATATTGTCCTCTCTTGTTATGTAGAGCGCCTTCCCATCATTACATAGTATCATTGTTTCCTACAGTATGTATAGCTTATTCTCTTGTTATTATTACTATTAAGAGCGCTTTCTCTTGGTAAGTTAAAGTCCTCTCTTGTTCAATATGAATTAAAATGACTGCTGATGGAGTAGCATCCAGGGGCCCAGAAACACTTCTTAAACAGATGCCTCAAGCTGTCAGTGTCCTCTGCCTAAATATGGTATGTCCATTAGCAGTGCAATTATTGACACAATCATTAGTAGCTAGTGTGAAGGAGGCATCAGATCATACAGAAGGTCAAACTGAAAGTGATTTCACAATAGAAGGGTCAGGGCCAGCATCCCCACCTGACGCACCCGGGCAAGTGCCGGGGCCCTGGGCTGGATGAATAGGGGGCCCACTTACTTCGTGGACAGCTGCACGCTATGGAGTCCATGAGTCAGGGGAGCCTAGTCCCAGTGCTGACACTGGCAGCAACCCCCTCAAATATTCACCTCTCTCCATTCCCTGCTGCTCCAGTCTCTTCAGCATCTTTTGACTCTTTGTGACTTCTCAGGGCAGAGGGCGTGATGATGTCACTACAGCGAGCCCTCTGCTGTGCAATGCAGAGAGGCAAAAGATGCTGACTAGACCGGAGCAGCAAGTGAACAAGGAGAGGTGAATATTTGATTATTTATTTTTTATGTATGGAGCATTATATGGGACCCATTATATTGTATGGGGCATTATATGGGGCACATTATACTGTAGGGAGCATTGTATGTGTTAGGAATATGTGTCCTGCCATACATATGCAGAGATCCAGATCCTCACATTTGTCTCCAGAGGCTAAGTCCTTTCAGCCAGCTTCTGAGCATGCTCGTGGAATGAGTTCCCATTGGAGTTCAGGAGTCAGGTGCTCAGGTCCTGCTCCTGATTCCACTGGTTCAGCTCAGGGCTCTGGAGATTTCCGGCAGGTCCCGTACGCTATAAAAAGTGCGCAAGGCCGTTCCGCCATGCGCTAGTATTTTCATACTGCTGCTCTATGGTGGTGGATGCTTGGTCTGGTGACTGACTTATTATGAAACCCCTTCCCTCTGATATTACGATTGTGTGAGTGATTGGGCAGCCGCCAGTAGCAGCGCCAGCGTCAGCGCACCTAGCTCCATCTTAGTCAGCAGTTTAGCGTCTGCATTGCGCCAGCCATTTGCAGCGTCTTGCCTGCGGCTCTCACCGCGCTGCAATTGCAGCTTATACCCGCGTCCGCAGTTGCGACGCCTCGTGTCTTATCAAACGGTAGGTCTAGAGGGAGTAGTCCTGCCTGCCTAAGGCTACTTCTGTGAATGTAAATACCGTGACACTTTCGCTGAGACTCTGTGAGTCTAAAAACAGACTCAGCGTTATTACACATGTATGTATGCTTGCAGCTCTGTGGGTGAAACAGAGCTTGTATGTGCTTGCAGCTCTGTGAGTAAAACTGAGCTTGCTCCAGCATTACTTTATATGTCTTTATGCTTGCAGCTCTGTGTGTGCAACAGAGCTTGCTTTCTGCATCTGGGTCTCGTCAAACCCTGTGCACTTCACCGCCTGATAGCTCTGCAACCATCTAGCAGCGGTTTTTCCAACTACCGCACGGTGGACTCCGAGCGGTGAACGCACTTTATTTATAATTTTATTTAGTGTGTTCCACCGCTCATAACAGTATGGGGCCATTCTATACCATATGGAACATTATATGGAGCCATTATACTGTATCGAGCATTGCATGGGCCTATTATATACTAAATGGAGAAATATATGGGGCCATTATGTACTGTATGGAGCATTATATGGGGTCCATTATTCTGCATGGAGAAATATATGGGGCCCATTATTCTGCATGGAGCAATATATGGGGCCATTATATACTGTATGGAGCAATATATAGGGCCATTATATACTGTATGGAGCATTATATGGGGTCCATTATACTGCATGGAACATTATATGAGCCCATTTTTCTGTATGGATCAATATATGGGGCTCGTTATTCTGTATGGCACATTATATGGGGCCAATATATTGCATGGAGCATTATACGGGGTCCATAACACTGTGCGGAGTATTATATGGGGCCCAATATACTGCATGGAGCAATATATGGTGCCCATTATTCTGTATGGTGCAATATATGGGGCCCATTATACTGTATGGAGCAATGTATGGGGCCCATTATACTATATGGAGCACTATGTCTATGGAGCAATATATGTGGCACCTAATTCTGTATGGAAGACTTTGTGGTTCCAATAATACTGTATGGAGGAGTATGTGTTGCCCATAATACTGTATGGAGAACAATATGGTGCCCAAAATACTGTATGGAGGACTATACTGTCTGATCTAAAATGAAAAGCCTACAGTCACTCTGTGCGACTGCAGACGTTTGAATTCCCCCAGTGCACGCACTGTGCGCTGCGAGGATTCGACAGTTTCTGAGCTATTGTAAAATTTACAATATATATCACTCATGTAATGTAAGAAGTAAGGGAAATCTTTGTCATTGCACTATACCTATATTTCTCTGCTGTATCTGTGCATCATGTAGCGTGGTATGTGTTAAAGTGGCCCACTGAGAATCTTTTGCCCGGGACCCATGAAAACCTGGAGCCGGCCCTGAGAAGGGTTCAATGTATTTTATTGCAGAGAGAAATGATTTACATTTAGCCATAGGCTTAGAGACTGAGAAGAATCTGGCTAAACTATTGGATGATTTTAGAGCCAATTTTTAAAAGCTCAGTACTAAATATGATCAGGGAGTGACCTCAGATGTTGTCTTAGAATTAAATTTAAACAAATCCAAATTGATTCCATAGAGCTGTAACAGGTGTTGGCAGAAAGCCTATGGACGGAGAACATTAATGTTTAATTATGGTAACTAAAGCTTTAATCAAGATTTTCTGGTGATGCTTATTATCTGCTAAGAAAAACACTTATTTGAGTAAAATGATACTGATCAGGAGCTTTTCATATAATAATATGCATTAAATAAGATCTGCATTGAAATTCAAAACTTTTAAATATTTATTTCTCATTTTTATAACCATTATATTTCGTTAATTGATTTGCAGGACACTAGCAAATTTAGGGCTCATACTCATCTGTGTTAAAAATGAAGGAGTGCAATGTGCGATCCGATAAAAAAAAATCTGATTGCACGCTGGCTAATGTTAATCTATGATTCCCTGCTCATCTGCGATTTTTTTTCTCAGCTCATATCGGACTGAGAAACAAAATTGCAGCATGATTCGAGTGGCCACGTATATTGGACGAGACTCATCAATGCCTTGCTTGAGCCATCCAATTTTAACGCACTCAGCTCCTAGAAAACCCGACATTTCATCAGCCGAGTACAGTAAATTCAGAGTGTGACCGTCAGAATAGAATAGATATATACAGTGTGTCCGTAAAGTCATGGTGCACCTTTTGACCAGTCACAGGAAAGCAACAAAAGACGATAGAAATGTGAAATCTGCACCAAATAAAAGGAAAACCCTCCCAGTTTGAGGTTATGTGAAGCAATATGTGTACATTGAACGTATCAACGACATTAATCACTTAAAACAGTGGATCACAGACGTTATTCACTCTGTTACACCAGACGTCCTTACCCGAGGGTGGCAAGACCTTCACTATCGTTTGGATGTGTGTAGGGCAACAAATGGAGCCCACATTGAACTGCACTGAATAGGTATGAAACTGGGAGAGTTTTTCTTTTATTTGGAGCAGATTTCACATTTCTATCATCTTTTGTTGCTTTCCAGTGACTGGTCAAAAGCGCACCATGACTTTACGGACACACTGTACATAGAATAGATAGGTACAGTTGTGCTCAAAGTTTACAAACCCCAGCAGAATTTTTGCTTTCTTGGCCTTTTTTCAGAGAATATGAATGATAACACCAAAACTTTTTCTCCACTCATGGTTAATGGTTGGGTGAAGCTATTTATTGTCAAACTACTGTGTTTTCTCTTTTTAAATCATAATGACAGCCCAAAACAGCCAAATGACCCTGATCAAAAGTTTACATACCCTGGTGATTTTGGCCTGATAACATGCACAAAAGCTGACACAAATGGTTTTGACTGGCTACTAAAGATAACATCCACACCTGTGACTTATTTGCTTGTAATCAGTGTGTGCTCATAAAAGCTGTGTGAGTTTCTGGGATCCAGACAGACTCTTGCACCTTTTATCCAGCCACTGACATTTCTGGATTGTGAGTCATGGGGAAAGCAAAAGAATTGTCAACGGATCTATGGGAAAAGGTAGTTGAACGGTATAAAACAGGAAAGAGATACAAAAAGCTATCCTAGGAATTGATAATGCCAGTCAGCAGCGCTAAAACTGTGATTAACAAAAGGAAAATCAGGGGCTCTGTAAAAACAATACCACGGTCAGGTAAACCAACACAAATTTTATCCACAACTCCCAGGAAAATTCTTCAGCATGCAAAGAAAAACCCACAAATAACATCAGCTGAAATACTGGACTCTCTAAAAACTAGCGGTGTTGCAGTTTCAAGTAGAGTTGAGCGAAACAGGTCGGTCAGATTCAAAAGTCGCCGACTTTCGCTACAGTCAACAGTGTGAAGTTGGCCATGCGGTCGGCGACCCAAGCGTCAAAGTCGGGTTTCGCCGAATGCTTGCACGTGACATTTTTCAGCCAATGAGAGAAGCGGAGCCCAGCGTAGCGGGAGCGTAGTGGGATTGTAGCTGGAGTGAGAGTGGGAGTGGGAGAGAGGGAGATAGAAGAGAGAGAGATTTCGCCGCTTCTGGGATTAAAATTCATGCCAGGTGTGTTTACTGTCCTCCACTCACTGCCGACTTTTCTCCCCATTGACTTGCATTGGGCTTCGTGTTTCACGACTTTTCCCTATAGTCGGCCGATTTCGTTCGACTCGACTTTTGAGAAAGTCGGGTTTCATGAAACCCGACTCGACCCTAAAAAAAGGCAAAGTCGCTCATCTCTAGTTTCAAGATACACAATAAGGAGGCACTTGCAGAAAAATAGCCTGCATGGTCAAGTCGCCAGAAGAAAGCCATTACTGCGAAAATGCCACAAAGTATTTTACCTGCAATACGCAAAACAGCACAGAGACAAGCCTCAAAACTTCTGGAACAAGGTAATTTAGAGTGATTTGGAGTGATGAGACCAAAATTTAACTTTTTGGCCACAACCATAAACGTTACATTTGGAGAGATGTTAACAAGGCCTATGATGAAAGGAACATCATTCCTACTGTAAAGCATGGAGATGGATCACTGATGTTTTGGGCATGTGTGAGCTACAAAGGCACAGGAAACTTGGTTAAAGTTGATGGAAAGATGAATGCAGCACGTTATCAGCAAATACTGGAGGCAAATTTGCAATCATCAGCCTGGAAGCTGCACATGGAACGTACTTGGACATTCCAGCATGACAATGATCCAAAACACAAGGCCAAGTTGACCTATAATTGGCTACAGCGGAACAAAGTGAAGGTTCTGAAGTGGCCATCTCAGTCTCCTGACCTCAATTTCGTTGAGCCACTCTGGGGAGATCTCAAGTGCATAATTCATACTAGACAGCCCAGGAATTTACAGGAACTGTAGGCTTTTTGCCAAGAAGAGTGGGCAGCTTTACCATCTGAGAAAATAAAGAACCTCATCCACCAGTATTAATAAATGGGGTATGTAAACTATCAGGGTCATTTAGATGTTTTGGGTTGTCATTATGATTTAAAAAGAGAAAACACAGTAGTTTGGCCATAAATGGCTTCACCCAACCAATAACCATGAGTGAAGAAAAAGTTTTGGTGTTATCATTCATATTCTCTGAAAAAAGGCCGAGAAAGCAAAAATTCTGCCCGGGTATGTAAACTTTTGAGCACAACTGTAGATAGATAGATAGATGTCAGTGACATATATAATTAGTGCAGTACGTGTGTAATTTAATGTTCATGTATTTAGCTAATAATTCAATAAATTAAAGAAAAAAATGGCATGGGGTTCCCCTACTTTTTCTTAACCAGCTGAGGGAAAAACAACTGCTGGGGGCTGTTGTTTATAGCCTGGGAAGGGGGTAACAAACATGGAGCTTCTCAGGCTATTAATGTCAGCTCACAGCTATATACTTTTCCTTTACAGGTGATGATGTGGGGTCACCTCATATAATTTATAAACAGCAAGAAGATAGCTGTGGGCTGATACTAATAGGCTAGGAAGGTGACATGGATATTGGCTTCCTCCCAGGCTAAGGTCATCAGCCCTCAGCAGCCCCAGAAAGATGCGCCAAATCTGGAGCTTAGCGTCACTGTTTCCACTAGCCCTGGTGTGATGGCAAGCCCTGGGTTGAAGTTGATGTCAGCTTTGTATTATCAGCTGACAAGCCCAGGGGTTAGTAATGGACCCCATTACTAACCCTATTTTTACTGCAAATTGTCTCTAGCGTGATCTTCAGTAATCAATCGATTATTGGGCAGTGAATATTACTGCCATAAAAAAAAAATATATAGCTGTTAGGTTGGAACATTAAACTTCTATGGTTCTTCACATTTTAAATGGCTTAATATTAGCATCAAGCAAATGACCAATTTTAGTAAATCCCCATTTTGTTATAAATTCCACAAATTTTTCCATAGGAATCTAATGTAATATCTACTGCAGAAATGTGATGAAATTTTCGGTTATTCATCAAATCTCTCTAGCTCTTTATCTAATGCCAAACATAGCACAGAACTTCAAAAATATGCAACCTTATAAAAGCAAAGCATTTCTTAAGCTGGCACTTTTCCTTGTGAGTACTCAGCTATGAGGCTACAATAATTAGGCCCCAAGGCAGACTGATGAGAGCATGCTGAGTACTTTAAAGGCTTTTGGACTGTGTACTGTTTGTGTTGGAGGGATGCGCTTTTTCTTCTATGAATGGCTGATACACAAATGATTTCCAGCATAAATAAGGCTAAAAAAACATAAGTGTAAATATTTCATAATAACATTTGTTCTTCCTTGGCCATTAATGTCATCTATTAGGAAGCGAAATCCCTAAATTATTGAATTATGAGTCCAGATCAATAGCTATTCTAGAGGAAGCCAGGGTGTTTTGTGTATCCAAGGATCTATTATTAACCGTGAATTTCGCAAGAAAGAAACAACTTATAATAGTAATATTGTTTCCTAGCTAGCATGTGTAATACAATTATGTTCCCATGAGATTTGATTAATTTCCATGCTTTGTGATGTTTCAGTATAATAGGAATATGGGCTGAATTATACACAAGTCAAACTAAGCAATTAGGTATGGCCTACAATCTTGTAAACCAGCAAAACAGACTGCCTGATGGGCAATTTCTACAATACCGTCATATCTCATATGCATATTATGCAACACACATTACGTATTAGTCATTGTGTGTTATTTCTTCTGGTGCAAGTAATAATATTCTATTCTAAACCAGTTGGTTAGGAATGAATACCTAGCAACAACACTGTTCTTGTCTATTGACTGCATCTGTATTGTAGTGCAGTCAATAACAGCTAATTAACTGCGGACCCTGCTTAATATTACGGAGTCTGGTTTTTCAGCATTATGTATGAACAGTATAGAAAAAACTCTAAAATTAAACACTAGGGGACAGTTGACAACCAACAATAATGAGAACACCTACGTCACCTACATAATGACCATAGTTATTGGTACACATAAGACGAGCTAAATGAAAAAGTGCCAGTTCATAAAATTGTTAAGATCTCACCTATTTTAGCCAAGGGACATCCAATTCTGTGAAGGTTCCAGGGTTAGCCGGATCCAGTTTTTCACCTTAGTCTACCCTGTCCTGCCCCATATATTTGCTCCTGCCCTAGTGTGGCCCAAGTATGGCTATAATGGTCACCCCAAAAAGGGAGGCATTCTTATGACCGTCTTATATGTAGTTAAGGTACACTAGCAATACCAGTGTGAGACATGTAAGGAGAGCAGACTGTCAGTTATTTCATGTCTCACATTGGTATCTTCACCTTTCATCTATAATAATAAATGCCCTAAGCAGCTTCCGGTTGTAACAACTTCCGTCCAGTTGTAACCGGTGACGTCACCGCACACCTCTTTCCATGTTAACCCTCAACACACCACTCCTCCTCAACACACACACTCCACTCACCTTTCACCATCTCCACTCACGTCCACTCACTCTTTCACTCCACATACGACCCTTTCTCTCACTCCGTCTCTCATACTCACGCCGTCATCGCCGCTGATCCACGATCCCCGACATCTTCTTCCGCCGGCGCCATCCTGGATCCAGACGTCCTCCACGCCGGCGACATGTTCTTGCGGCGACGCCATTTTGGATCGGCGAAATCCCGCGATAGTCAAGATGGCGTCGCCGCAAGAACATGTCGCCGATGTGGAGGACGTCGGGATCCAAAATGGCATCGGCAAAATCTCGCGAGATTTCGCCGACGCCATTTTGGATACCGACGGCATCCACGCTAGCGACATGTTCCTGCGGCGACGCTATTTTGGATCGGCGAAATCCCGCGATACTCAAGATGGCGTCGCCGCAAGAACATGTCGCTGGCGAGGACGACGTCGGGATCCAAAATGGCGTCGGCAAAAACTCACGATACTCAAGATGGCATCGCCGCAAGAACATGTCGCCGACGTGGACAACGTCTGGATCCAGGATGGCGCCGGCGGAAGAAGATGTCGGGGATCGTGGAGCAGCGGCGATGACGGCGTGAGTATGAGAGACGGAGTGAGAGAAGGGGTCGTATGTGGAGTGAAAGAGTGAGTGGAGATGATGAAAGGTGAGAGGAGTGTGTGTGTTGAGGGTTAACATGGCAAGAGGTGTGATGCTATCGCATCCTCCCGATGCGATAGCATCGGGCCATAATCTAGTTTAAAATAAGCTCTGGAGGCAAATTGTTAGGGAGATCTATGTCCAACCCATAGTTCTTAACTGCTCATTTACATGTTAAGAAACATGTGGATTTTTTTGGAAAAAGATTATAAATATCAAGGCGTCACTTTCCTGCTATGACTTACATGCCTCTATAGACAACGTAGGGAGGTTGATGTTACTGACACATTCCATTTAAAGAGAATCTGTCAGCAGGTTTTTGCTGCCTCATCTGAGAGCAGTCTGATGTAGGCAAAGAGACCCTGAATCCAAAAATGTATCACTTAGATTAATGGGTGCAGAGGTTCTGATGCAATCAGAGTTTTTAGATTGAGCAATGAAGCAAAGCTGAAGAGCCGCCCCCACCTCAATCAGGCTCTACCAGTGGCGGATTAAGTGGACTATGGGCCCGGGGCTGTTCATAAAACCTGGGCCCCTGTACCCCCCTTCCCACCTGAGCGCTGCGGTCCCCGTGCGGGAATTGACAGCCGTACGGACCGCAGCACTTGGTTTGCTGCGGGTCCATACGGAAAACCCGCCACCATTCCACCACGTGTGGACATGGCCTAAAAAGACGTTGCACATAAGCTGTAGGCCTATGGCCAATACGCACAAAATCACGCTCCATCACCCCATCATTGCCTGCTCCATCACCCCATCACTGCCTGCTCCATCACCCCCATCATTGTCTGCTCCATCACCCCATAATTGCCTGCTCCATCACCCCATAATTGCCTGCTCCATCACCCCATAATTGCCTGCTCCATCACCCCCATCACTCCCATCATTGCCTGCTCCATCACCCCATCACTGCCTGCTCCATCACCCCCATCATTGCCTGCTCCATCACCCCATCATTGTCTGCTCCATCACCCCCATCATTGCCTGCTCCATCACCCCATCACTCCCATCATTGTCTGCTCCATCACTCCCATAATTGTCTGCTCCATCACCCCATCATTGCCTGCTCCATCACCCCATCACTCCCCTCATTGCCTGCTCCATCACCCCATCACTGCCTGCTCCATCACCCCCATCATTGCCTGCTCCATCACCCCATCATTGTCTGCTCCTTCACCCCATCACTGCCTTCTAGACCATCACTCCCATCATTGCCTGCTCCATCATACACACAGACATACACACACACACACAGACATACATACATACACACAAGACACCACCTCTCTCCTCTCACCTGTCCGCAGCATCGCCCGAGCTTCCTCCCTCACACAGCAGCGGCCGCTGAATGATGACGTCATTCAGCGGCGCTCCTCTGTGTGAAACAGGAAGCGCGGCCTCCGGGCAGGAAGCAGGACGGACCCTTGCCGCTCCGCTCCTGCTATTCACTCTTGCAGGCAGCGGAGCTGCCGTGATCGCATCGCTCCCTGCCCGCCGCTGCACTGCACTGCAGGGTGGAATTGCTGCTGCCGCGCCGCCCCCACACACATGCCGCCTGGGGCGGACCGCCCCCCCGCCCCCCCCACCATGCTACGCCAGTGCCCTGGGCCCCCAAAAAACCTTGGGCCCGGGGCGACCGCCCCATCCGCCCCTATTAAGATCCGCCATTGGGCTCTACATATACATTACAATGTCCATAGACAATGAGCTGCCTATCACAGGAGGAGGCATATTGGAATGGGTCTCACACAACCAGCTGGGCATAGCAATGATAAGCTGCTGGTGCAAAAACAATCATTGTAAGAAAACAAAACCTTGGAGCTTGATAGGATAGGCATCACTGAAACCTGTGTTTTAACCCTTACCTGATGCTGTCTTCAGATTACATAGCAAAAACCTGCTGATAGATTCCCTTTAAAGGTCATTAACTGCACAGGTAATGACACTTTTACAACTTTGTCAAATGATATTAAGGACCATTAAACAAGGCCATATGTACATTAGATAAGGCTAGACCTTATAGCAAACTTTTTAATGACCCACTTCAATCCCTCAAGAATGAACATTTACCAGCTTTGTGTAGAACTAAAGGCAAAATCACTCATAATACTATTAATTGTTGTGTCATTCATGATGTACATAAATTAAAAATAATCAAAACTAATAATATTATTATCAATAATAATAATAATAATATATGTTGTGAAATTGCATAAGAGCCACGCCAACATAGCCATAAGCAGGCTTGTTTATTGCATGATGAGACTTTTTTTTAATTTAACTATTTTTTAATCCCTATAAATGATTTTTTAATGTATTATTTTTGAGGAATTGATGTAATAAGTTATGAGATGTGTTATTACATAGCACTATTCAAAGTGTAAAACAACGTACCATAAAAAATAAAATATACAGATGGTAAGTGTAACTATTACATATGCCAGTAGAACTACTGTAAGAACTTCAACCAAAAACATTTTGCTAAGAAAATCCCCAAAATTTTTTTTAAAATTTCAGTAGCAGAAGAAAGATGTTTAGTACACAGGACGTACCAAGCAGAGTCATTGCAATACGGGAAAGGCAAGATAGAATAAAAACAGCAAATGGTATAGGAGCTGGTATAGCCAATCAAACACAAAGGAAGACATAAGCAGCAGTGTTGGCCGTGTTTAAACAGAAATAGCGGGATCGTACTACTGCATCCCTGGCTCTACTACACTAGCCCGGGCCACTTCTGATTTTGTGGACACCTAGCACCACTCCAAGTATTTTGTGACTTGTCTGAAAATTGCTGTGGTGCAACCAGAGTTGCCATGTGGTCCTAGCCTAATTGCACACTTAGTTATTCATTTCTGCAGTGTAACATGTATGGAGACTACTTAGCTTCGGAGTAGATAAATGACAATCCCTAGCTCCTATTTTTGTTATGACAGGACTGTATTAAAGCAGGAACATTCTTCACTGCAGCAGAGCTTAGACCTGAAGTATGTGAACGATATAGAGGCAGGGGTGTAGATGGATGATAATCCCTCAGATTCCAGGGTTGTTTCACACCTGAGGGTAGGGTGGACCATGAGAATTATTTGTGCCTGGCAAGCAATATGTGGGTACCTGTATATGCACCAGTAAGACCTGATTTTCAGCTGATTGGTTATTGTTCTTTGTTTCCTTGTCTTTGTTATCTTTACAGAGTGTAACTTGTTAGGCCGCTTTTCTATGCCTCATTATTTTAAGTTTCCTTTTAAGAGATATTTTCATTTGTGTAATTAGAAAATAAGTCAATCACAATAATATGTTTAGAAATATACTGAAATATACACTACATATAGTCAAGTGTACAGCAATATACAGTATTGGGCTAAGGTGAAGATCTTATTGTTTTTCCAAATAGCACTGCAAATGTATGGCCATGACCACCCAATGATTTCCATGCAGATTTGGGTGCAGTTTTCCTCATTGCACAGCAAAGCTAGAACACATCCACATCATGTAAGTTGGGAGCGAATTAAAAAAAAAATCTACAACGCTTACTCTGATCTGCATGGAATTTTTTTTACTGCATGAGCATTAGGTATTGTTAAAGAGAACCTGTAATCATGATCATGCATGTTAAAATAAAGGTATAACAATAATGGCGCTGTTATACTGATTTAAAGGGATTGTCCTGTACTAGGACAACCCCTTCTCATTCCCCATGTTGGGCCCATTAGAATAAAAACATCTATACTCACTTCCTGTTCTGGCGCCATTCCAGCAGTGTCATCACTCATGTTCAAAGGGCTCACATTTGGTTGTTACGTCACGTGAGCCCTGTGTCCAGTCAGTGCTGGCTTCACTGTCCCCACCTTCAGATATATACGTAATCAAGAGGAAGTCAGAGTTGCGACTGGCCGCAAATGGTGACAGTGAAGCCAGCACTGATTGGGCGCATGCATAACGTGATGTAACAAACTCACGTGAACCCCAGAATTGCAAGTGCCGACACCGATTGAGTGGCGCCAGCACAGGAGGTGAATATGGGTGGTTTTATTTTAAAAGGATTAAACATGAGAAATGAGACGTGGTTGATCTAGTAGTCATTCTCTCCTTGTAATAGATACCTTCAGCGATTAAATCTGTAGCCTGGTTGTTGTTTAATCATCATTGGAAGTTTTGACTTCTTAAGCATTTTGTGCACTGGGGCGGAACTGTGGATAGGTTCTTCGGCTTTGCCCCAGCCCCTCTATTGATTCTGGTGTCTGCATCTTCGCGCCATTGCATTCCTAACTGTGAGCGCTGCATGCACAAATAAACTGTGGCGCATGCGCAGATTGAGCATACGCTGCCACCATCTCAATTTTTCATAAGACTGACAGGAGATAATTCTGCGCATGCCTGTGTCTAGGATGGTGCCAGCACAAAATTTAAAACATGAAGAATATACGAACACCAGAGGCCCACAATTCACGAAAAATAGTGAACATGTGAACGGCACCATTCACTATGATAGATGGCGGTGCTAACCATGAAAGATATGGATAGCTGTCGTAAGCATAAAACGAATATTGGAAAGAGCCATAAGTGGCTGCAAAAAACAAACCAGGCATATTCAATTTCGAACTGAGACACAAATCAAAATTGCCAATCCAAATCAGTTGGTCTGCGCAATTTGTGTGTCATTGTGCTTTTTCTGCTCTTTATTAAATAGGCTAAGCTTACATTTTTTTGTACAAGAAAGACAGATGAAAACTAATGGTAAAAAACAGACACACTGACCAAGCGTAAACTATATTGGATCCAGCTAATTAATGAAAAATGGCCAGTATTACGTAAAAAAAAAAAAATGTCTGAATGAGGCTTAACTCATCCTAGGTACTGAGGTCTAAGGGGTAACATTTCTCCTTGTGGAGAGTGACATACCGGCTCTGTTATGCCAAGGTAAGGAGGCTTATTCGCCTTGCAATGCTCCTCTGGGAAATTTAATATGCAAATTGCATCTTCAGAGAGAAAGAGGACTTGAATGCTATAGCGCCATCTGTTTGAAGCAGCAAACCTACAAGTCACAATCAACCCTTTATCGAGTCTGGCAATATGACTTAGGATCAAAATCTCAATTTTCAGACATGCTTTGGGCTATTGGCCCTCATCAGTGTAAAGTATGAGAAGTGATTTGGCTGAGGGCGTCTGGACTGAGGTCTAAGGGGGTAACGTTTCTCCTTGTGGAGAGTGACATACTGGCTCTATCATGCCAAGGAAAGGAGGATTGTTCGCCATACAATGTATCTCTGGGAAATGTAATGTGCAAATTGCTTCTTCAGAGAGGAAGAGGACTTGAACTCTGTAGCGCCACCTGTTGGAAGCAGCAAACCTGCTATGTACTGCAATAAATTGAGGCTGTAGAAGCCAAATGATTAAAAGTCTTGAAACCTTACTGCAAAGATTAAACATACATGCATCTCAATCAAAAATACCCTAGAATTGTCCATTTCTTTAGTATTACATTTGATTTTAACCTTCCTTATTACAAATATTTCAATAGTTGCATCCATAAATAAATGACCCTAGAAACCCCCCCACACTGGAAAGTAGATTTTTTAAGAATTTTCTAAAAGTTCAATGTGTAATCTACGGTTTGCACAAGATTTTTTTTTTATTTTACAGAATGCATCTTATTATTCATCTAGAGCAAGTACAGAATTTTTTATTGTTTTTATTGTTAACTGAGACTGGTAATAGCAGGACCAAACCCAAATTGCATCAGGTCACCATACAGGCATATTTTGGGTGATCGTGTGAACATTCACGCAATGACCATTGGTCTGCTATGTATGTAGAAACATAAACATGAAACCATATAACCAGCAGTCATTGAAAGTCTGAACTGTTGATCATGCCCTTGCAATACCCAGTTCCAGAGACAAACTGGGCTTCTTCACAGCATGTGAATGTTGTTTTCAACTGACACACAGTGGTTTGGGGGTTAAAACAGCTGTGATTAGCCTGAAAAAGGGGGAATAGTACCTCTGCAATTAAGCTTAGAGGGTACGCAGACTAGTTACATATACTATCATATCATATAGAGCGCATTGTCTGCAATGTCCCTGACCATCGGCTGTTTAGACTGTAAACACAACACACCAGGAGATGGGATCGGAGGGAAGGAAATCTCTAACTTTGATAACTTGCTGTTTTGTGCAGGGAACTATAAAGAGCAGAAATAAATATGATATTTATTTTGTCCCATTTTTTAGAATGTATTTAACTATTTGAAGATGGTAGTATCCCCATCACCTCACTAAAATAAATGTCACAGGAGAGATCAGTATGAGTTTCTATGAAGGTGAGTGATGACATCATAGTTAGAAATTGCACAAGAGATTAGATCTCGGGTTATGAAATGCCTCAAGTAAGGTGTCGCTGGGTAGTTGATGAGAGTGCATCCACCAGTAATGGGAAAGGAGATAGCCAAATCAGATATGCTTTGAAGGCAATACTTAAGTATGAGGAGGAGTGCCACACTGGAGTTGGCTAGTAGCCTATGAGGTGACCACTATGAAGAATAAGGCTGAGTTCACACGTCGTGGTTTTTTCGCGTTTTCTCGGCGGTTTTAAACGCGCGATTTTGCCGCAAAAGCGCGAAAAATAAGCATCCCATGCAATTCTATGGGTTTCCGCAATACTGTGCTAGTGCTGTGTTTTTTTCCGCAACGGAATCGCTTTGCGGTAAAAAACTCAGCATGCTCATTAATTTAGCCGAATCGCGGCGATCACGCACCCATAGGATTGCATTGTTCTGCTTACTTCCCTTCAAAACCAACTTCTCCACCATTACAGAAGATCGACTCTCCACTCTACTCTCAAGATCACATCTCACCACCTGTGCACTCGACCCAATCCCATCCCACTTCATACCAAACCTCACCACAGTCTTCATCCCAACCCTAACCCATCTCTTCAACCTATCACTAACAACTGGTGTTTTCCCCTCAAGCTTTAAACATGCCTCCATCACACCTATCCTCAAAAAGCCCTCTCTTGAACCATCCTCTGTATCTAGCTATCGCCCTATATCACTTCTACCCTAAGCCTCCAAGCTTTTGGAACAACACGTCTACCTTGAACTGTCCTCCCATCTCTCTTCTTGCTCCCTCTTCGACCACTTACAATCTGGCTTCCGGTCACACCACTCCACTGAAACTGCCCTTACTAAGGTCACCAATGACCTCTTAACCGCCAAGCGCAAGCGACACTACTCTGTCCTCCTCCTCCTGGGCAGCATCAGTAGTAAAAAGTTGGTCACACTTGTCAAACACTATGTTTGACGAGTGTGACCAACCTGTCAATCAGTTCTCCAAGCGATGCTCCAGATCCCTTGGAAAACGCTAGCATTCTGCAAGCTAATCACGCTTGCAAGTCACTAGTTTTTCCGTGGGAAAATCGTGGGAATTTAAAATGCGATTTTCCCGCAGAATGGAATTCCGGAATTCTCGCAGTAACTTCCGCGAGAGTTCCGTTACAGAGAATGGACAGCACCTCCAAAAATCATACATTGATCTAATGCTGCTAGGCCAAAAATGTATATAACTGAGCATGAGGTTCTTAGTTTAACATTCTAATCAGACTGTATGAAGCCCACTGCCACATCACAGCAAACCTTGTAGTGGGTCCCTATCGCCTTAATGGAGCAGAGCCGTGCACCGACCACGCCACAGTGGCCATGCACCGACAGGGCAGGCGGCCTGGTGCCTCACAGTACCCATGCTGCAAGACTGAGTCCCCATGACTCCAGACCGCACCGCCTCACCAGCACAAAACCATTGCAACAATGGCAGCCACACAGCACCAACACCAAATGAAAGGAGCATTGAAACTCACCTTCCTCAAGCTCTCCAGTGACATCAGATATGGGCTAGACCCCTTTCTATGCAGTCTGCTGCTAATTCAAATCACATGTGCCAAATGGGAGGAGTGCACATCCAAAGAAAAAAAGGACAGATCATGCAATATGCTGAAAAAGAGAATGGACGGCACACCCAAAAATCATACTTTGATCTAATGCCGCTAGGCAAAATATATATAACTGAACATGAGGTTCTTAGTTTAACATTTTGATCAGACTGTATGAAGCCCACTGCCTCGTCATGACAAATTTCGTAGTGGGTCCCTATCGCCCTAACGGAGCGGAGCCATGTGCCGACCACCGCCACAGCGGTCATGCACCGACTGGGCAGATGGCCTGTGCCTCACAGCACCCATACTGCAAGACTGAGTACCCATGATTCCTGACTGCACCACCACACCAGCACAAAACCACAGGAACAATGGCTGCCCCACAGCACCAACACCAAATGAAAGGAGCATTGAAACTCACCTTCCTCAAGCTCTTCAGTTAAAGCAGAAATGGGCTAGACCCCTTTCTTTGCAATCTCCTGTTAATTAAAATACCCTGTGCCAAATGGGAGGAGTACACCTCCAAAGAAAAAAAAGGATAAATCATGCAATATGCTGAAAAAGAGAATGGGCTCTGTGAGGCACCAGGCCGTCTGCCCTGCTGGTGCATTGCTGCTGTGGCGGTGGTCGGTGCACGGCTCTGCTCCGTTAGGGCGATAGCGGCCTACTACGTGATTTGCTGTGATGTGGCAGTGGGCTTCATACAGTCTGATCAGAATTTTAAACTAAGCACCTCATGTTCATTTATATATATTTTTGCCTAGCAGCATTAGGTCAACGTATGATTTTTGGAGGTGCGGTCCATGCTCTTTTTCAGCACATGCCATTGAATGGTGACCAACACAGAGTATGGGACCTGAGCTGATGTGGTAGGGACACAGAGACTAATGCAAAGTAATGGGCATGCTGCTAAGGAATGTATCAGCAGATTGTCAAAATTATCCATGGAGTACAAACCTTTTGTCTCTTTCCAAGTCAAACTGTTTTCATATGTGAGACTGTTGAACACATCAAGTAGTTGAAACATGTAAAACTTTGTAATTATCAAGCCTGTTGCCTTCTTGTAACCACGTAACCTCATTTCTTCAGTTCAAATCTGCATCCTTACACCATTTAGTGGTGGTGAACCACTCTATCTCCAGACCACTACTACCTACTTTCCAAAGCATAATGACAATATATATGCCATCTTATAATATGTTCATTCATTAGAAGGTTTCTGTGTAACCCTAAAGTCCTAAAATGTCCAATGTACCCACTTTTCTTGGCATAAGTAAAGCCAGGAGAACAAGTGACCTACAGAATATTTATGCAATGCGTCTATCTAGTTCTTGTACATTTTTGTATGTAATAACTGGATTGAAAAATATTTCAAATGTAAACTTTCCAATTACCTCCTACAATTCTTACAAAATCTATAAGTCTTTGTGAAAAGTAAAAACAAACTTTGTAAGTGTAATGATGTCATCTGAAATTATTAGGAGATTAAAAGAATAAAGAAAGACAAGGATGGATTGTTTATAAAGGAAAGGCAACTGTGGTGTATCACCGAGATGTGAGATATATGTTTACTTGTGTGGTCAGTGTGGGAGACTCGGCCTGATGTGATAGAATACAGGCAGAAAGTAATAGCTGTCATCCTCTCTCTTATAGAGATGCAAAGCAGAAAGGCACCTTTCTAAAAACATGACCCAGGGAAGGAGGACCCTGGTGAAGGAGGTATGCTTCTGTGCAGAGGAGATGTTTATGAGAATGAAACAATAAATCTTGGTACCTTGTTTTATGTTGATGCCAAACAGGACTAAAAGCAAAGCAATACAAAAAAGAAAAACAACACACATACTGTACATATCCCTTTGCTTAAGGGTGTAAATCGCCCCCCTTCCAGTCCATATTCCTTAGGATAGTACTGGTGGATAGTACTAAGGGATGCAGGCAAGCAATGTAAAGATTTGCACACAATCTAAAAGTGGTCATACATAGAGTTGAGCAAAACAGGTCGGTCAGATTCAAAAGTCGCCGACTTTCGCCAAAGTCGGGTTTCATGAAACGAAACCCGACCACAGTATGAAGTTGGTCATGCGGTCGGCGACCCAAGCGTCAAAGTCGGGTTTCGCCGAATGCTTGCACGTGATTTTTTTCAGCCAATGAGAGAAGCGTAGCAGGAGCATAGCTGGAGTGGGAGTGGGAGAGCGAGAGGGAGAGAGAGAAGAGAGAGATTTTGCCGCATCTAGGGTTAAAATTCATGCCAGGTGTGTTTACAGTCCTCCACTCACTGCCGACTTTTCTCCCCATTGACTTGCATTGGGTTTCATGTTTCCCGACTTTTCCCTATAGTCGGCCGATTTCGTTCGACTCGACTTTTGAGAAAGTCGGGTTTCATGAAACCCGACTCGACCCTAAAAGAGGCAAAGTTGCTCATCTCTAGTCATACATTTTTAATTTGGTTATTCCAGCTGCAATCTAACCTGTATATGATGGTCCATACTTCTCAATGGTGGCAAGTCCTGATTTTACTATTTTAACATGGCCAATTGTTTTGTTTTCCTGGAAGATAAGCTGCCTCCAGGGGTGATTAGCAAAGACTTTCTCCCCTCTTCTCCTTATGTTGAGTATAATGCGAAAGTGCGTGGGGGGTTGCCAATTTGGCCAACCATTATTAAAGTGTATGGTTTTCTTACCTGTTCCAGTATTTATTACAATCAGAATGAAATACTGGAAAATCTGCCATGTAATTGGAACTATTGTCAATTTTCACTACCACACATGCATTTTTCAAAAATATTTGTGAACGCTAACAATTAAATATTTTTCCTAGATATATTTGGATGTTGAATAAAAACTTTGCATTTGATATACCAATTGATTAGGGGTATCATCTGTATAAAAATTATTTTAATGTACATTGTGCAAGCTGAGGTTAATTCCTACAAGATAAAATTGTTACCAGCCTGAAAAAATATGTTTGCATGTTAAAAGGTGTGGTGGGGGGGATGGAGCAGTCAACTAAAGATACCCATACACAATAGACTAATGCAATGGGGCACATCGAATACTTACCAAATTTGTAATGGTATTAAAAGATGTCCATTTTTCCTCATCTTAGGGAAAACAATTCCCTCCTGCCAATCCTGCTGATATTGACTGAAGGTCTCCTGGATATGCCTGTATATGGGGGAGTTGGGACAGATACAGTAGCATGTAAAAGTTTGGGCAACCCGGTGAAAATTATTGTTATTGTGAACAGTTTGGCAAGTTGAAAATGAAAGGGATAACGTTAAAGATGACACATTTCCTTTGTGTTCTAGGCAACAAAAAAATTGTAATTTTTTACATTTTAGAAATTACAAAAAGGAAAATGGGCCAATGCAAAAATATGGGCACACTTGGAGATTTGTGTGTCCAGATACCTTTGACCAAGGTTTCAGATATTAAATAACCTATTAGGGTTATGGCATGTTCACCATCACCGTTAGGAAAGACCAGGTGATGTAAATTTTTCAGCATTATAAAAACCAAGCATCCCCTAACCTTGTGCCAAAAAAACAGCAACCATGGGTTGTTCTAAGCAGCTTCCAGCAACCTAAAAATGAAAATGGTGGAGGTCCACGAAGCAGGAGAAGGCTATAAAATGATAGCAAAGTGTTTTCAAGTTGCCCTTTCTTCAGTTTGAAATGTAATTAAGAAATGGTAGTTAACAGGAACAGTGGAGGTCGAGAAAAGGTCTGGAAGACCAAGCAAAATTTCAGTGAGAGCTGCTCATAGAGAGGCAAATCAGAACCTTGGCTTGACTGCAAAAGACCTTCAGAAAGATTTAGCTGATTGTGGAGTTGTGGTACATTGTTCTACTGTTCAGAAACACCTGCACAAATATGGCCATCATGGAAGATTTAGCAGAAGAAAACCTCTCTTGCGTCCTCCTCACCATAAAATTTAGCTTCAAAAGTATGCAAAAGAACATGTAAGCAAGCCTGATGCATTTTAGAAACAAGTCGTGTGGACCGATGAAGTTGAAATAGAACTATTTGGCCACAATGATCAAAGCATCTGTGGAGAAAAAAGGGCACAGAATTTCAGAAAAAGAACATCTTGCCAACCATTAAGCATGGGCGTGGATCAATCATGCTTTGAGGTTATGCTGCAGCCAATGGCATGGGGAACAATTCACAGGTAGAAAGAAGAATGGATTCAATGAACTTTCAACAAATTCTTGATGCAAACAAAACACCATCTGTCAAAAAGCTGAAGTTGAAAAGAAGATGGCTTCTACAAATGAATAATGATCTTAAGCACATGTTAAAATCCACAATAGACTACTTCACAATAGACTACCTCAAAAGGCACAAGCTGAAGGTTTTACATTGGCCCTCACAGTCTCATGATCTGAACATCATTGAAAATCTGTGGATAGACCTCAAAATAGCAGTGAATACAGGACTACCCCGGAATCTCACAGAACTGGAAGAATTTCCCAAAGAAGAATGGATGAAAATCCCTCAAACAAGAAATGAATGACTCTTGAATGCCTACAAAAAGCGTTTACAAGCTGTGATACCTGCAGAAGGGGGTGCTACTAGGTAATAAATATGCAGTGGGCAAAAACTTTAGCATTGGCCCATTTTCCTTTTTGTAATTTTTAAAATGTAATATATATATATATATATATATATATATATATATATACACATGAGGGGCGCCTGAAAACTTCGAGGCCCACCCATGAAATCGTTTTTGCATGGTCTTGTTTTGCAATGCAATATGTTATTTAGCTAGTTGAATGGTCTCATGAGTAATCTGGATTTATTTTTATTTTTATTGTTTCCGTTACAGCATTTTCAAGTTGGGTCGCAAGGCTGAAATATGGAAATGGAGAAGTTGGCAAAGTTCACATATCGGCTGCTGCAAATCACTCCTGTGGTTTCCAACTGCTTTAGCACCCACCCTTGGACTATCACCTATTCCCACAGATGAAAAAGCACCTTGGTGGAATATGGAATTGCAGCCATTGCAGCCATTGCAACAGCCGATGTGAGAACTTTGCCATCAGTCAGTGGTTTGGCAACACCAGAAAAATTAGCTATAAATTTACGATAAAAATTAGCAAAACCCAAAAACTTCTGGAGAGCCTTCAAAGAAGTGGGCTGAACCCAATCATAAATGGCTTGTACCTTGACCAGGTCCATTTCAATAGTTGATGGAGACAAAATAAATCCCAAAAATAAAATCCTCTGTACACCAAAAAGGCATTTCGATCCCTTAACATACAGGGAATTCTCCCTCAAAATCCGGAACACAGTCCGAACATGTTCCACATGAGAATCCCAATCACTGGAAAAGATCAGAATATCATCCAAATAGATGATCAAAAACCTACCCACAAAGTTCCGGAAAATATCATTCATGAAGGATTGGAAGACAGAAGTGGCATTAGTGAGCCCAAAAGGCATCACCAGGTACTCAAAATGTCCCTCCGAAGTATTAAACGCCGTCTTCCATTCATCCCCATGCTTGATGCGAATAAGATTATACGCCCCCCTGAGGTCAAGCTTAGTAAACCAGCAGGCACCTTTAACTCTGGAGAATAAATCAGAAATCAGGGGTAACGGATACTGATATTTAACCGTAATCTTGTTAAGGGAACGATAGTCAATACAAGGCCTTAATGAACCATCTTTCTTAGCCACAAAAAAAACCCAGCCGACCCTTGGGAAATTTACACCCAGGTCTCAACTCAATTGCACAGTCATAACTCCTATGAGGAGGCAGGGACGCAGACTTACTCTCACTAAATACATCATAAAAATCAGCCAAATAGTCAGGAACATCATGAGACTGGGGAGAGGTGGAGAAAACAGGAGTGTCACCAAGAGCACACCGACAGCCCCAACTCACCAGAGACACAGATTTCCAATCCATAACTGGATTATGGATTTGCAACCAGGGAAAACCCAGAACAATAGTATCATGCAAATTATGCAGTACCAAAAATCTACAATTTTCTTGGTGGTCTGGGGCGACCCGCATTATCACCTGGGTCCAAAACTGAGGTTTATTCTCCGCCAAAGGAGTAGTATCAATACCCCTCAAAGGAATAGGCGTCCGCAGAGGTATCATGGGAAAACCACAACGTTTAGCAAAATCCAAATCCATCAGATTCAAAGCCGCTCCTGAATCCACAAAAGCCTTGGCGGAAAATGTGGATAAGGAGCAGATCAGAGTAATTGCCAAAAGAAACTTAGGTTGTACGCCACCCACAGCAAATGTGTGTGCAAAACGCTTCTCTCGCTTAGGGCAGACAAAAATAATATGAGAGGCATCTCCACAGAAAAAACACAGCTTATTACGCCTTCTATACTCCTGACGTTGCACCCTAGACAAAACTCTATCACATGGCATAGGTTCAGACATTTGTTGAAAAGGTGGCATCACGGCATCACCTCTCGTGTAGTTTTACGTTCACGTAAACGCCGATCAACTTGAATGGCTAATGACAAAGAATCGTCAAGACCAGAGAGAACAAGAAATCCCACCATAATATCTTTTACGGTTTCTGATAAACCCTTGCGAAAGAGAGCTGCCAAGGCACCATCATTCCATGTAGTAACGACCGCCCACTTTCGGAATTTTTGACAGTATAAGGCTAGTTTCACACTAGCGTTTTGGAGCGCAGCGATGGCCTGCTCACGGCTGCCGCTAAGCCCCGCCCCTGCCGCGCCCCGCCGGTAGCTCCGCCCACCGGCGCATGACGCTGCATGCGCCCTGCGTCCCCTATCTTTATCGCAGGGGGCGCAGGCCGTGTGCAGTATGCGTTTGGCGGCGCATGCGCCTTTTTGACGGTGCGCTGACGCAACCAAAATGCAGCAGGTTGCGTTTGGCGCAGGTCAATGCACCGTCAAAAGGACGCATGCGCCTCCAAACGCATACTGCGCACGGCCTGCGCCCCCTGTGATAAAGATAGGGGACGCAGGGCGCATGCAGCATCATGCGCCGGTGGGCGGAGCTACCGGCGGGGCGCGGCAGGGGGCGGGGCTTAGCGGCGGCCGTGCGCAGGCCGTCGCTGCGCTCCAAAATGCTAGTGTGAAACTAGCCTAACTCTGCAGAATCCTGACCCTGGTTCAATGCCAATAGGGCTTTCTCAGCTTGATCAATAGCATTAGGTTCATCATACAACAACCCCAAGGCTTGAAAAAATGCATCCACAGTAGTCAGAATAGGATTTTCAGGTGTCAAAGAAAACGCTCAATACTGGGGATCGCCGCGCAGCAAGGAGATGACAATTTTAACCTGCTGCGCAGAGCTCCCCGATGAGTTAGGCTTCAAGGCAAGAAATAATTTACAATTATTCTTAAAATTCAAAAATTTAGACTAATCCCCAGAAAACACATCAGGAGTAGGGATTTTTGGTTCAACAGCATGTGATTGAGCGAGATAGGCAGAAATTCCCCGCACTTCAGCAGCGAGCTGCTCCACATGATCAAACAATTGCATAATCTCCATTAAGGAAAAAATCCTCCTACAGCCCCAGAGAAAAAGAGGAAAAAATATATATAAAAAAAAAAATTCTGACAGTCTTTTTTTTTTTACAATTTTTTTTCCTGCTTTTGAGTACCCTAGAATCTGCGGTATGGCTGGTGATTCTGTTATGAATGAGTCACCGAGGAGGAAAAACAAAACAAGCTAAGCCACAGAAAACCAGAGAGGTTGGTAACTAAGCGGATTGCAGACCCCTGATCCTATCCACACAACTAGCAGTAGCCGTGGAGCGTACCTACGATGATCCTAGATGCCTCGTCACAGCCAGAGAACTAAATAAGCCTAAAGCAAGAACAGGGGAAATCTAAACTGTCCCAGAGCAGACACCAAAGCAATAGACAGCCCCAAAACATGTATTGTCGGTGATACAAGATGAAAACACAAACACAGATAGAAAAATAGGCTGAGCAAACGATGGGGCCCACACTAACTAGAAAGGACAGGAAAGGAAAGATGCTGTCTGCAATAACGCACAAAACCCTGCCAAAAAATGTCCAACACTTTCTGATAACAAAAAACCCTGAAGTCGCTAGACTTCAATTCCCTATATCAGCACTCTGGTATATTCTGAAGACAGAGCAAAAAAAGACCAATCTGATCAGGGACAAAAGCAAACTGGCATAAACAGAGACATAAGAATGGAAATTCAGCAAAGCCCCAGCAGGGGTTGGCTGACCACAAAAACTGAGTAAACCAGACCAAATCTCATGTGAAAAAATAGCAGAGCACACTTAGCTTGAGAAGGCAGGAACAGAACTGGAAACCAGAACCTCAGGACAGGAAAAAAATCACCAGCACAAAATTAGTGAGTCGGCTGTCTTAAATCCAGTCAGAGACTCCTGATGTCCACTCACAGTCCTCCCCCTCAGGTGGCAGGTCTCTGCCATTTAGATCAGCTTCATTACCTACTGTCATCACTAGAGGGAGCCCAGATGGAGAACTCACGACTCCTCTGTCAACACAGCCAGCTCCACCACCCTCACCAGAAGCCAGAGGTAAACCAGAAAATGAGTTCACAATGTCCCCCATAAAATAATAACCCTTATCCTCACCTCCTGTGCTGGTGCCTTTCCTGCAGTGTTGGAATTCGCTCTTCCGGGGCTCCTGTGCTGTTTTTGTGAAATGTGACACCGGCACCCAATCAGCGCCAGCATCACTGTTCTCACCTCCTGTCGAATTGTGTATGAAAAGGAATTCTAAGATTCAGCCCGAACTTTCTCTTTATGTTCGATTTCCTGGCCAGTGACGCCAATGCTGATTGGGTGCCAACATCACGTGTCACATCAACCAGACTGGAGCCTCGGGAGATCGAGTGCAGACACCATGGTAACTACACCAGCCTGGAAGGTGAGTATAAGATTCATTATTTTATCTGGGCCAAATATTTTGATCAAGAAGTGGTTCTCATAGAAGTGGAGAACCTCTATAATGTTTGGTACCGAAACCTTTGTTTGCAATTACAGAAGTCAGACATTTCTTGCAGTTATTAACCAAGTTTTCACGCCCTGCACACTGCAGGGATTTTGATCCACTCCTCCATACAGATCTTCTCCAGATCTTTCAGGTTTTGGAGCTGTCACTGGTCAACATTGAGTTTCCTCACCATCCAAAGATTTTCTATTGGGTTCAGGTATGGAGTCTGGCTAGGCCACTCCAGGACCTTAAAATGCCTCTTACAGAGCCACTCCTTAGTTGCCCTGGTCGTGTGTTTTGGGTCATTGCCATGCTGTAAAAACTAACCACAGCCCATCTTCAAAACTCTTCCTGAGGGAAGGAGATTGTTGGCCAAAATCTCGCTATACATGACACTATCCATCCTCCCTTCAATATGATTATGATGCAGTCATCTTGACCCATTTGCAGAAAAGCACCCTAAAAGTATGATGTTTCCCCCACCATTCTTCATGTTTGGGACATTGTTTTTAGGGTTGTATTCATACTTCTTCTTCTTCCAAACATGGCAAGTAGAGTTGGTACCAAAATGTTCTATGTTGCCATTCTGATCTACAACATACGTCACTTCCACCCTCAGTGACTCACTTCCGCTTGCATTACAGGGACCGCATATGCTCGCCATCTTGCTATGGCAAGTCTCTCCAGTTTCATTAGAGAATAAACATACCTCCTCCCGGCATCAGGGTTTGGCAGTCATATTCCGCTCACCACCAGTTGATATTTAATTATATATATGTCTTTTGAGTTTCTTATAAACTGCATTCCTCTTAGAAGCTGTACATGCCACAGTGATACGGCTGGGGCTGCCTCCTGTACTCTCTCCCCAGCTCCCACAATATCTTTCCTGGACGTCTTTCATTAGGTGCCAGTGTGTATATTATTTCCCTTTTCTACAACAGGTACTATTTGTCCGGATCGGTTTCCATCTCAGGCAGAGATTCTCTCTCTATACTTAGAACCAGACATATCTTCTGTTATAGATCCCTATCCTCCTTTCTTCACTTCTTAGATACCCTGATTGCGTTCTCTTATACTTTTTACGTGGAGGGTCCACCTGCAGGCTAACTTCACTCCTATATTTATCTTTTGGACTAACTGCTCTGTAGGATATTACTACTTCCCACATTCTTCTACTAACAGTTATGTGTACTAGGTAGGATATATGGATTTAGGTCTCGCTATATGAACTATGGTAATATATAGTTTATATTCACTATTTACTTTGGAATTGGGCTTATAAAGTATTTGATGATATACATGTGGTCTTGTACCATTCTTTGCGATCAGGTCTTTTATGCTTATGTCACAATACAAGACATTGATTCAATCAATTTGCTTACCTGTATTGCATTCTGGTCTTGATATGGTGTTCATGTTTATTCACCAGTTTTTGAGGTTTTCTTGTGTTTGGCAAGTAACATGCTCATCATACACACAATATTGTGACATTATTTCCTTAGTCCTTTGTCATGCATATTATATACTGTATATGAAATATATATATACACTGTATATATATATATATGACCCCTGTGGTACCCCACTGCTAACCGTGACCCAGTCCGAGTGTGCTCCATTAATAACCACCCTTTGTTTCCTATCCATGAGCCAGCTCTTAACCCACTTATACATATTTACCCCTATCCACATTGTTCTCATTTTATGTATCAACCTTTTGTGTGGCACCGTATCAAAAGCTTTTGAAAAGTCCATGTATACCACCATTTTACCCACAGTTGAGGTTAAACTAACTGGCCTATAATTTCCAAGTTCAGTTTTTGTCACCTTTTTGAATATTGGCACCACATTTGCCATACGCCAGTCCTGTGGAACAGACCCTGTTATTATGGAATCTTTAAAGATTAAAAGTAATGGTCTATCTAGGACTGTACTTAATTCCTGCAGTACTCGGGGGTGTATCCCATCCAGGCCCGGGGATTTGTCAATTTTAGTGATTTTTAGATGCCGCCGTACTTCCTGATGGGTTAAGCAGGTGACATTTAATGGAGAATTTTTATCACTGATCATGTTATCCATCATGGGATTTTCTTGTGTAAACACTGTTGAAAAAAAGTCATTTAGCATATTGGGTTTTTCCTCATCCTCATCCATCATTTTACCCAGACTATTTTTAAGGGGGCTAACACTATCATTTTTTAGTTTCTTACTATTTATGTATTTAAAGAATATTTTGGGATTATTTTTTACTTTCTCTGGCAATGAGTCTCTCTGTCTCAATGTTTGCTGTCTTGATTTGCTTTTTACGGAATTTATTTAATTTTCTGTATTTATTTAATGCCTCATCACTACCTACTTGCTTTAATTCTCTAAATGCTTTCTTTTTGTCCCTTATTGCGTTCCTTACAGCTCTATTTAACCATAGTGGTCTCCTCCTATTTCTAACATGTTTATTCCCATACGGTATATATTGTGCACAAGTCCTATTCAGGATGCTAATAAACATCTCACATTTTCTTTGTGCATTTTTATGTCTCAGGATATCGTCCCAGTTAATTGCACCAAGATCATCTCTCATCCATTGGAAATTTGCTTTCCTGAAGTTTAGTGTCCTAGTTACCCCTCTACTACACATCTTATTAAAGGATACATGAAAACTTATTATTTTGTGATCACTATTACCCAAGTGACCCTCAACCCGTACTGTATATTTGATATGCGGTCTGGCCTGTTGGTTAATATTAGGTCTAGCAGTGCCCCCCTTCTTGTTGGGTCCTGAACCAGTTGTGAAAGGTAATTGTCTCTCATAGTTGTCAAAAACCTATTACCTTTGCTGGAACTGCAGGTTTCGGTTCCCCAATGTATTTTTGGGTAGTTGAAGTCCTCCATAATAATGACTTCTCCTTGAGTCGCTGCTTCATCTATTTGCTTTATGAGGATATTATCCTTTGCTTCCATTATTTTAGGAGACTTATAACAAACCCCTATCAGTAATTTATTATTTTTTCCCCCTCCCCTTATCTCCACCCACAGGGACTCTACATTTTCATTAGACTCATATATATTATCCTTCAGGATTGGTTTTAAGGATGATTTTACATATAAACACACACCTCCCCCTCGCTTATTTGTATGGTCATTTCTCAACAGACTATAGCCCTGTAAATTAACCGCCTGGTCATGGCTCTCGTCCAGCCATGTCTCAGATATCCCCACCATGTCATAATTATGTTCCAACAAAATTAATTCTAATTCCTCCATTTTGTTGGCGAGGCTTCTGGCATTAGTATACATGCACTTTATGTATCTCTCTGTACCTCTATTCTTTCTTAAATTATTAACTGTTCTAACTCCACCCCCCATGCCACCCCCACCCCCAATTTGTGCTCAGGTCTCTATCTGCACTGTCTTCCCCTCCTATAAAAGGAATACCCTCCCCCCGTCCCTAGTTTAAACACTCCTCCATCCTTCTAGCCATTTTCTCCCCAGCACAGCTGCACCCTTCCCAATGAGGTGCAGCCCGTCCCTAGCGTAGAACCTGTAGCCAACTGAGAAGTCAGCGTAGTTCTCCAGGAACCCAAACCCCTCCTTCCTGCACCAATTCCTGAGCCACTTATTAACCCCCCTAAATCTCCCATTGCCTCTCTGGCATGGCACAGGAAGTATTTCCGAAAATACCACCTTGGAGGTCCTTGCTTTAAGCTTGCAGCCTAATTCCCTGAAATCATATTTAAGGACCTTCCACCTACCTCTAACTTTGTCATTTGAGACAATGTGCACTATGACCGCTGGGTCCTCACCAGCCCCTCCCAGTAATCTGTCAACCCGATCAGCGATGTGTCGGACTCGAGCGCCAGGTAGGCAGCACACCGTTCGACGATCTCTGTCTTTGTGACAGATTGCCCTATCTGTTTCCCTAATAATTGAGTCCCCCACTACCAGCACCTGTCTGTCCTGCCCTCCTCTCCTATTTCCCCCTTACTGGAGCAGACACTCCTCCGGCTTTCAGAGGACATGCTTGCTGCAGCAGTGCTA
Source organism: Dendrobates tinctorius (assembly GCF_039654945.1). Classification (NCBI taxonomy): domain Eukaryota; kingdom Metazoa; phylum Chordata; class Amphibia; order Anura; family Dendrobatidae; genus Dendrobates; species Dendrobates tinctorius. The sequence goes on from NW_027361773.1 coordinate 12,192,010, forward strand.
CTCCTGCACTAACACTCCCCTCATCTGCCAACTTCGCAAACTTATTGGGGTGTGCCAGATCAGGACTAGCCTCCCTGGCGCTCTTCCCTCTACCCCACCTTCTAACTGTCACCCAGCTAAATGCTTCACTGTCCTGCAGCTCCAACCTAGCATCCCCCCCTACATCTATCCCATTGAGCGTCTGCTCAGTGAGCAGAAGACTCCTTTCCATATTGTCTATGGATCTCAGTGTTGCCAGCTGCACATTTAGATCCAGTATCTGGGCTCCAAATGCACAACATGCTCACATCTCACACAGTGTTAGCGTGGGTGGTCAGGAGCCGGAATCTCCAGGAGTGGACCCTCTGGACTATGGCACCGAGGGGCCCCGGGCGAGCTGCCAGGTGGAACCGACCCCTATACAGGGACCGTTAGGAGTAAGCCCAGAGGTTCGAGTACCATGGTAGCCGGTACCGAGAGGGGCAGCTCAGGATGGACTGGAGTAGGACAGTGGGACTGAAGTGTAGATGACAGAACAGTGCTGGAACACAGGAGACAGGAATGGAGTAAGACTATAGATTGGAACGTGGAGGAACTGAAGTGTAGATGACAGGACAGAGTTGGAACACAGGAGACAGGAATAAAGGAGGATGGAAGGACTGGAGCAGGATGGAACTGGAACACCGGAGGCAGAACTGGAGTAAGATGGCAGGACTGGAACAGGTTGGAACAGGAACACCGGAGGCAGGACTGGAGTAGGATGGCAGGACTGGAACAGGATGGAACAGGAGCACCGGAGGCAGGACTGGAGTAGGATGGCAGGGCTGGAACAGGATGGAACAGGAACACCGGAGGCAGGACTGGAGTAGGACAGCAGGACTGGAGCAGGATGGATCATGAACACCGGAGGCAGGAGACTAAGGAAACAGGAACACTGGAGCAGGACTGAGAATAACTGTTAGCGAACATGGAAGACAGGCTGCGAGGCTGCTGCAGGAAACACTGAGGATGGCACCGAGAGACTGTAGAGAGCACAGGAGGAAGCAGGGCCCAGTGTGCGAGGTAACACAACGATCAGGCGCCTCCCTCAGGGGGAAGCGGCCTGATATAGCCCCGTCTGGTCTGCCATTGGTCCGAAGGTGCTTCCGGGTCAGGGCACAGCTGGAGCACAAGAAGCAGCCAGGAGGCGCGACCGTGGCCTATGGTGCATGCGAATTGCATGCAGGGATGGTGTCGGCCGCGAGCCCATCAGAGGAGACCGCCGTGGCCGTCGGGTGGAGAGAGGCTGCGGCGTGGGAGCGGAGGCCGGCTGCGGCGTGGGAGCGGAGGCCGGGTGAGTATGACGGAGCGGTGTAACACACACACACAGCAGTATGCACCCTCAACCAGCTGTTCAAGGATTTCATACATGCGGCAAGACGTACACTGGATGACATTGGCAATAATGGAGCACATCCTAATGGGGAATGCACCAGACAGAAAAGATGAGTAAAAATTAATAAAAAGTATTAATAAAATATAACAGTAATTCAGTAATATCTCCCTTGGAAACTCCCTGAATCCAAAGTCACTGAATCACAAGTCACACACTTACCACAGTTCGCACTTACGCTCAGGTCACACTCAGCTCGTTCAGACTCGCTCAGGCAAAAGATTTAAAAGAGATTTTTTTTCCCTTTTACCAGCAAACCACCCTGGTGCTCAATGCACTTCCAAAAGGAGTTGAGCCCCAACCAGCTGCCCCTTATAAACCCTTAATTATGAACCCCCCACCCTTAATTAACCCCTTGTGAATATAGTTACACCTCAAGATTTAAATGCAATATAGTTATCCCTTAAAAACAGAGATAGTAACATAAAAGATTAACCCTGTAGAGAGTAAAAATAGGTTAAACAAGCCCCCCAAAAATTGTTCTAATACTTATTTCATGCAATAAAATGTAATTTAATTACTTAAAAATCATACAACATTATTTTCTGGATTTTATTTTTAGATTCTGTCTCAGTTGAGGTGTTAAAAATTACAGACCTCTCCATTCTTTGTAGGTGGGAAAACTTGCAAAATCCGCAGTGCATCAAATACTTATTTTCCCCATTATATTCTTGTACTTTCATTTCTTTCCATTTTCAAAATGGTCCCAGTTTGCTGTTAGTGAGTAGAAATTTAGTAACTAAAAAAAACAACATTCTGGTGATGCCCATCTGGAACATACTGCATTACCCCTATTATGTTAATTTTTTTCTTGCATAGATTAGTAGTTGAGGTGACTGCATGAACCTAAGTAATAAATCTTATTAAAGAATAATGGCATTCCCTCACATTCTAGCAGCCTGAAGTTTCCTTTCCTTACCTGCAGAATCTTTGTACATACTTTAAAACTTCTTCAGATCCCAAAATATTTATCTTTAGATAAACAGTAAGTCATACAGGAGAGGAAAGAGATGGGCAAGTGGGTATGATGCTACAGTTTTGCTGTATCTCTGGCTACTTGATATGTAAGCTTTATTCTGCAACAAGAGCAGCAGACATCAGACATCTGATTGGTCAGAGCACACGTCACAATTCTCCAAGCTCATCCCATAAAGAGCCCATGGCGGCATATTAAAGGACCCCATCACTCGATTCATGGTGCTCAAACCACGGGCAGCATGAATTAGAGCGTGGCTGCATAAATACAGCTAGGTATGTTTTTCTCTTAAATAGTTTGTTGCCAGAGACCATAAGGAGCAACCAGACTAGTCCGATGCTGCCTCGGTGGGCTTATAAACGTATCACGCTAGTTGATTTATAGGTCTCTATTAGAGTTGAGCGATACCAGCCGATACTTGAAAATATCGGATCGGAATGGATCGGCCGATCTTTAAAAAAAGTATCGGTATCGCCGATTCCGATACCGGGAACCAATGCAAGTCAATGGGGCCAAAATATCGGAATTAAAAAAAACCCTTTCTTTCCTTGTAGGTTAATTCTACATGAAGAAAAACAACTAAGAATAATGTAGAATGTATTGTGGGAGGTGGAGGAGACATTAAAGCCATAGAGGTTTAGCCCAATCAAATGGAATAGCAGGAATTAAACTTTTTTTTTTAAAGATGTTAGGAGTTACAAAGATATTGACTATGTTAGCCTCATTTATATTTTGCCAGACATGTATGTCTTCTTCTTCTACTTCCTTTTTTTACATTCTTCTTCTTCTTCTTCTACTTCCTTTTTTTACATTCTTCTTCTTCTTCTTCTACTTCCTTTTTTTACATTCTTCTTCTTCTTCTTCTACTTCCTTTTTTTACATTCTTCTTCTTATTCCTTTTTTTACATTCTTCTTCTTCTTCTTCTACTTCCTTTTTTTACATTCTTCTTCTTCTTCTTCTTCTTCTTCTTCTTCTTCTTACATTCTTCATATTCTTCTTATTCAACAATTATTATTCTACATATTCAGCTTCTTCATCTTCTTCCTATTCTTCTTCATCATATTCTTGTTTGTGTCAGGCATTCCTGTAGTTGTTATCTAGAAAAGTTAGAAGTTTACACCTTCCGTTCTGCCTGTCACAAAAGATTTACAACAGGATTTGTCCGCGTTCAGTTTGGCCTGCAGAAGCAGGCCTTTTCCAGGGGCACCACGAGGAGGAACGGACTCACCCCCATACACTGCTTAGTCTTCTTCTGCTTATAAATAAGATAATATCATTTGCTCAGAGTATTAGTCTTATGCTTAATGTTCTTCTGCTTTGTTTTTTTTATGCTTCTTTGTCTTCTCTCTCTTGTTGTTCTGCATCTTGGTGGTTGTCTTCCTGTTCTTTGTCCTCTTGAACCAGCTGACGGTACTGGCACCCGGAGGGGCAGCAGAAGGAACAAGAGCCAATGGCACTACCGAGGACCAGCTGACGGTGCTGGAACCCGGTTACTAAGCAGGAGGTACCTGTGCTACAAAGCACTACCAAGGACCAGCAGACGTTGCCGGAACTCGGATACCGAGATGGAGGCACCTAGGCCAAAGGCTCTGACGAGAACCAGCTGACGGTGCTGGAACCCGGAGGGGTAGCATAAGCTGCAAGAGCAAATGGAAATAGCGAGGACCAGCTGACAGTGCTGGCACCCGGAGGGGCAGCAGAAGGAATAAGAGCCAATGGCACAACCGAGGACCAGCTGACGGTGCTGGAACCCGGTTACTAAGCAGGAGGTACCTGTGCTACAAAGCACTACCAAGGACCAGCAGACGTTGCCGGAACTTGGATACCGAGATGGAGGCACCTAGGCCAAAGGCTCTGACGAGAACCAGCTGACGGTGCTGGAACCCGGAGGGGTAGCATAAGCTGCAAGAGCAAATGGAAATAGCGAGGACCAGCTGACAGTGCTGGCACCCGGAGGGGCAGCAGAAGGAATAAGAGCCAATGGCACAACCGAGGACCAGCTGACGGTGCTGGAACCCGGTTACTAAGCAGGAGGTACCTGTGCTACAAAGCACTACCAAGGACCAGCAGACATTGCCGGAACTCGGATACCGAGATGGAGGCACCTAGGCCAAAGGCTCTGACGAGAACCAGCTGACGGTGCTGGAACCCGGAGGGGTAGCATAAGCTGCAAGAGCAAATGTAAATAGCGAGGACCAGCTGACAGTGCTGGCACCCGGAGGGGCAGCAGAAGGAATAAGAGCCAATGGCACAACCGAGGACCAGCTGACGGTGCTGGAACCCGGTTACTAAGCAGGAGGTACCTGTGCTACAAAGCACTACCAAGGACCTGCAGACGTTGCCGGAACTCGGATACCGAGATGGAGGCACCTAGGCCAAAGGCTCTGATGAGAACCAGCTGACGGTGCTGGAACCCGGAGGGGTATCAGAAGTTACCCCTGAAAAGCAAAGTTGGCATGCCGCAAGCTGGCCGCAGTTACCGAATCACACAGTCCTACAGGGGGTGCTTGTCCTACTGGCACTATGGAACAAACCTTTCTTACCAGAACCCGCAGTCCACATAGGAAGCACCTAAACTGCTGGCACCCTAGCCTCGGCTAACCCAACCACAACACGACATGGCAACTTGGGGTGGCAAACTGACATTGACACTTCCCGGAAACAGCAGGCAGGGCTGGAACCAAGCTGGGCAGGAGGGAGTACCCGTGCCAAAGTCAGTTATGAGCAGCAACTGGCGATGTTGGAGCCCAGGACAAGCACTTAGCAGGCTGAGGCCTGATGTGCTGTCAATTGGGAGGCAGCAGGACAGATTGCCATCAAAACAGCAGGGGAACAGCTGACGTTACTGAACCCCACAAACACAGGAGCTAGTGTTTTACTCTGTGAAGACGGCACTTCCGAGCAACAACTGGCTGTGTTGAAGCCCAGGGACAAGCACGGAGCAGGCTTAGGCTGCATTGAAGAAATTTTAAGATCGGTTGTAGACTACTAATTTGAACCAAGCTCCACTTAGGCCTGTGGCTTCACTGATTTTCGTATTTCCCCTGTCCTCCAACCCCGCCAGTTACAGCTCCGAAGTGGCGTCTGCACAATCCACACTTGTTCCTGTGTTACAGGTGTTCAGTCCGGTCAGTTAATCCCCTGATGTGTGTCCGGCAATGTCGCCTGCTCTGTCCACATTCCGATAATGGGAATGTGGACAGAGCAGGCGACATTGCCGGACACACATCAGGGGATTAACTGACCGGACTGAACACCTGTAACACAGGAACAAGTGTGGATTGTGCAGACGCCACTTCGGAGCTGTAACTGGCAGGGTTGGAGGACAGGGGAAATACGAGAGACAGTGGAGCCACAGGCCTAATTGGAGCACGGTTAAAAATCAGTAGTGGTACGACTGTGTAGGCAGCAGGAGACTTTGCCATCCACACAGCAGGGGATCAGCTGACATTACTGAACCCCACTGAGACACGGGAGCAAGTATCTCTTTCCGTGTGGACGGCACTTCCGAACTACAACTGGCTGTGTTGAAGCCCAGGAAATAGGAGGGTGTAGGCAGAGGCCTACTGTATTTTGAATGAGGTGACAGCAGGAGAGACTGCCATCCACACAGCAGGGGATCAGCTGACGTTACTGAACCCCACTGAGACACGGGAGCAAGTATCTCTTTCCGTGTGGACGGCACTTCCGAACTACAACTGGCTGTGTTGAAGCCCAGGAAATAGGAGGGTGTAGGCAGAGGCCTACTGTATTTTGAATGAGGTGACAGCAGGAGAGACTGCCATCCACACAGCAGGGGATCAGCTGACGTTACTGAACCCCACTGAGACACGGGAGCAAGTATCTCTTTCCGTGTGGACGGCACTTCCGAACTACAACTGGCTGTGTTGAAGCCCAGGAAATAGGAGGGTGTAGGCAGAGGCCTACTGTATTTTGAATGAGGTGACAGCAGGAGAGACTGCCATCCACACAGCAGGGGATCAGCTGACATTACTGAACCCCACTGAGACACGGGAGCAAGTATCTCTTTCCGTGTGGACGGCACTTCCGAACTACAACTGGCTGTGTTGAAGCCCAGGAAATAGGAGGGTGTAGGCAGAGGCCTACTGTATTTTGAATGAGTTTACAGCAGGAGAGACTGCCATCCACACAGCAGGGGATCAGCTGACGTTACTGAACCCCACTGAGACACGGGAGCAAGTGTCTCTTTCCGTGTGGACGGCACTTCCGAACTACAACTGGCTGTGTTGAAGCCCAGGAAATAGGAGGGTGTAGGCAGAGGCCTACTGTATTTTGAAAGAGGTGACAGCAGGAGAGACTGCCATCCACAAAGCAGGGGATCAGCTGACGTTACTGAACCCCACTGAGACACGGGAGCAAGTGTCTCTTTCCGTGTGGACGGCACTTCCGAACTACAACTGGCTGTGTTGAAGCCCAGGAAATAGGAGGGTGTAGGCAGAGGCCTACTGTATTTTGAATGAGGTGACAGCAGGAGAGACTGCCATCCACACAGCAGGGGATCAGCTGACGTTACTGAACCCCACTGAGACACGGGAGCAAGTATCTCTTTCCGTGTGGACGGCACTTCCGAACTACAACTGGCTGTGTTGAAGCCCAGGAAATAGGAGGGTGTAGGCAGAGGCCTACTGTATTTTGAATGAGGTGACAGCAGGAGAGACTGCCATCCACACAGCAGGGGATCAGCTGACATTACTGAACCCCACTGAGACACGGGAGCAAGTATCTCTTTCCGTGTGGACGGCACTTCCGAACTACAACTGGCTGTGTTGAAGCCCAGGAAATAGGAGGGTGTAGGCAGAGGCCTACTGTATTTTGAATGAGTTTACAGCAGGTGAGACTGCCATCCACACAGCAGGGGATCAGCTGACGTTACTGAACCCCACTGAGACACGGGAGCAAGTGTCTCTTTCCGTGTGGACGGCACTTCCGAACTACAACTGGCTGTGTTGAAGCCCAGGAAATAGGAGGGTGTAGGCAGAGGCCTACTGTATTTTGAATGAGGTGACAGCAGGAGAGACTGCCATCCACACAGCAGGGGATCAGCTGACGTTACTGAACCCCACTGAGACACGGGAGCAAGTATCTCTTTCCGTGTGGACGGCACTTCCGAACTACAACTGGCTGTGTTGAAGCCCAGGAAATAGGAGGGTGTAGGCAGAGGCCTACTGTATTTTGAATGAGGTGACAGCAGGAGAGACTGCCATCCACACAGCAGGGGATCAGCTGACATTACTGAACCCCACTGAGACACGGGAGCAAGTATCTCTTTCCGTGTGGACGGCACTTCCGAACTACAACTGGCTGTGTTGAAGCCCAGGAAATAGGAGGGTGTAGGCAGAGGCCTACTGTATTTTGAATGAGTTTACAGCAGGAGAGACTGCCATCCACACAGCAGGGGATCAGCTGACGTTACTGAACCCCACTGAGACACGGGAGCAAGTGTCTCTTTCCGTGTGGACGGCACTTCCGAACTACAACTGGCTGTGTTGAAGCCCAGGAAATAGGAGGGTGTAGGCAGAGGCCTACTGTATTTTGAATGAGGTGACAGCAGGAGAGACTGCCATCCACACAGCAGGGGATCAGCTGATGTTACTGAACCCCACTGAGACACGGGAGCAAGTATCTCTTTCCGTGTGGACGGCACTTCCGAACTACAACTGGCTGTGTTGAAGCCCAGGAAATAGGAGGGTGTAGGCAGAGGCCTACTGTCTTTGTAATGCGGAGACAGCAGGAGAGACTGCCATCTCCACAGCAGGGGAACAGCTGGCAGTGCTGAACCCCACTAACACTTGAACGAATGTGTTTGGCTCTGTGGAGACGACACTTCTGAACACCAACTGACGTTGTTGGAGCCCAGGATTAGGCGAGGAGCAGGCTGGGGCCTACTGGATTTTGGCAGGTGAATGCAGCAGGAGACTTGCCATCTCCACAGCAGGGGAACAGCTGGCAGTGCTGAACCCCACTAACACTTGAACGAATGTGTTTGGCTCTGTGGAGACGACACTTCTGAACACCAACTGACGTTGTTGGAGCCCAGGATTAGGCGAGGAGCAGGCTGGGGCCTACTGGATTTTGGCAGGTGAATGCAGCAGGAGACTTGCCATCTCCACAGCAGGGGAACAGCTGGCAGTGCTGAACCCCACTAACACTTGAACGAATGTGTTTGGCTCTGTGGAGACGACACTTCTGAACACCAACTGACGTTGTTGGAGCTCAGGATTAGGCGAGGAGCAGGCTGGGGCCTACTGGATTTTGGCAGGTGAATGCAGCAGGAGACTTGCCATCTCCACAGCAGGGGAACAGCTGGCAGTGCTGAACCCCACTAACACTTGAACGAATGTGTTTGGCTCTGTGGAGACGACACTTCTGAACACCAACTGACGTTGTTGGAGCTCAGGATTAGGCGAGGAGCAGGCTGGGGCCTACTGGATTTTGGCAGGTGAATGCAGCAGGAGACTTGCCATCTCCACAGCAGGGGAACAGCTGGCAGTGCTGAACCCCACTAACACTTGAACGAATGTGTTTGGCTCTGTGGAGACGACACTTCTGAACACCAACTGACGTTGTTGGAGCTCAGGATTAGGCGAGGAGCAGGCTGGGGCCTACTGGATTTTGGCAGGTGAATGCAGCAGGAGACTTGCCATCTCCACAGCAGGGGAACAGCTGGCAGTGCTGAACCCCACTAACACTTGAACGAATGTGTTTGGCTCTGTGGAGACGACACTTCTGAACACCAACTGACGTTGTTGGAGCTCAGGATTAGGCGAGGAGCAGGCTGGGGCCTACTGGATTTTGGCAGGTGAATGCAGCAGGAGACTTGCCATCTCCACAGCAGGGGAACAGCTGGCAGTGCTGAACCCCACTAACACTTGAACGAATGTGTTTGGCTCTGTGGAGACGACACTTCTGAACACCAACTGACGTTGTTGGAGCCCAGGATTAGGCGAGGAGCAGGCTGGGGCCTACTGGATTTTGGCAGGTGAATGCAGCAGGAGACTTGCCATCTCCACAGCAGGGGAACAGCTGGCAGTGCTGAACCCCACTAACACTTGAACGAATGTGTTTGGCTCTGTGGAGACGACACTTCTGAACACCAACTGACGTTGTTGGAGCCCAGGATTAGGCGAGGAGCAGGCTGGGGCCTACTTGATTTTGGCAGGTGAATGCAGCAGGAGACTTGCCATCTCCACAGCAGGGGAACAGCTGACAGTGCTGAACCCCACTAACACTTGAACGAATGTGTTTGGCTCTGTGGAGACGACACTTCTGAACACCAACTGACGCTGTTGGAGCCCAGGATTACGCATGCCGCATGCAGAGGCCAATGGGCATCGGTTTTTATGGAGGTTGTGGACTACTACTGATTCTAACCATGCTCCACTTAGGCCTCTGGCTCCACTGTCTCTACTATTTACCCTGGCCTCCAACCCCGCCAGCTACATCTCTGAAGTGGCGTCAGCACAATCTACACTTGTTCCTGTGTTACTGGTGCTCAGTCCCATCAGTTGATCCCCTGATGTTTGTCCGGCAAGTTCGCCAGCTCTGTCCTCATTCCCACTACTGGTTATGGGAATGTGGACAGAGCAGGAGACCTTGCCGGACACACATCAGGGGATAAACTGATGGGACTGAGCCACAGGAACACAGGAACAAGTGTAGATTGTGCTGACGCCACTTCAGAGATGTAGATGGCGGGGTTGGAGGTCAGGGGAAATAGTAGAGACAGTGGAGCCAGAGACCTAAGTTGGGCACGGTTAAAAATCAGTAGTGGTTTGAATGTTGATGGAGCTGGTGACTCTGCCGTCCACACAGCAGGGGATCAGCTGGCATTACTGAACCCCAGTAACACAGGAGCTAGTGTGTTTCTCTGTGCAGACGACACATCTGAGCGACAACTGGCTGTGTTGAAGCACAGGGATTATAGTTCAGGTGGTAGAAAAATGAACACACCAGCAGACCTGGATACAGTTGCCAACCACTAATTTAGTCTGTAAGAGGAATGGCAAAGTCTTTGGAGATCCAGGCCTTGTTCATTTTCAGAAAAGTCAGCCGGTCAACATTATCGGAAGATAGTCGCGTGCGACGGTCTGTTAGTACACCACCTGCGGCACTAAAGACACGTTCCGATAATACACTGGCAGCAGGGCAAGCCAGCACCTCCAATGCATACTGGCTAAGCTCTGGCCATGTATCCAGCTTAGAGACCCAAAACTTGAATGGGGAAGAGCCATCTGGGAGTACAGCGACAGGGCAAGACATGTAGTCTGACACCATCTGACGGAAGCGTTGCCTCCTGCTGACTCGAGGCGTCGCTGATGGTGTAGACAATTGTGGTGGACACACAAAACTTTGCCACATTTGGGCCATAGTGGTCTTGCCTTGTGCTGCGGCACTGCCTCTGCTCCCTCTTTGTGCAGAGTTTCCTCCACTGCCTCGACGCACAGAGCTGCTTTGTAAAGCACTAGCAACAATGCTGTCGGGTGGAATGGAAAACATTATGGACTGCACCAGTGACTCTTCGTACTCCCGCATTTTACGCTCCCGGTTCAACGTTGGTATGAGCCTTTGTACGCTGTCCCGGTAGCGAGGATCTAGGAGGGTGTACACCCAATAATCAGCCGAGACGAGAATGTGGGCGATGCGGCGGTCGTTTCTCAGGCACTGCAGCATGAAATCAACCATGTGCTGCAGACTCCCAACTGCCAAAGAACCGCTGTCCCCTGTTTGAGGCGTGACCTCGACCTGCTCTGCATCACCCCACCCTCGCTGTACATACTGAGTAGAGGTTTGTGTACCTCCCTCCTCTGGAGAGATGTCTTCCTCCTCCATCGACTCCTCCTCATCCTCCTCACAAAGTGTCCCCTGCCTAGGCCTTTGTGAGGAAACACGTAGCGCAGACTGTCCAGAAGCAGATGGCATTTGGGACTCCTCATCCTCCACCTCTTCTGAAACCTCATCCCTTAGTGCTTGCAGTGTTTGTTGAAGCAGGCAGATAAGGGGGACAGTCATGCTGACTAGTGCATCATCTGCACTCGCCATCCGCGTGGATTCATCGAAGGCACGCAAAACGAGGCAGATGTCCTTCATAGAGGCCCACTCAATGGTGCTGAAGTGTGAACGGCGCACAGTGCGACTTGTTTGCGCCTGATGCAGCTGGTACTCCATGACTGCTGCCTGCTGCTCACACAACCGCTCCAACATATGTAACGTTGAATTCCACCGGGTGGGTAGGTCACATATGATGCGATGTTCCGGAAGGCCAAATCGTCGCTGCAGAGCAGCGAGGCGCGATCTTGCCGTGCTGGAACGTCGCAAGTGAGCGCACTCTATGCGGACCTTGTGCAACAGTGCATCAAGATCCGGATAGTCCCTCAGAAAGCTCTGCACGACCAAGTTAAGAACATGTGCCAGACATGGGATGTGTGTGAGGTTGCCTAGGCCAAGAGCTGCCACCAGATTTCGGCCATTGTCACACACTACCAAGCCCGGCTGGAGATTCGCTGGCCCAAACCACACATCGCTCTCCAGCTTGATAGCATTCCAGAGCTCCTGCGCTGTGTGGCTTCGATTCCCCAAAGAAATTAATTTGAGTACAGCCTGTTGACGTTTGGCCACGGCTGTGCTCATATCGGTCGTAACAGGCTCCTGCTCTGCTGTTTCTGAGGAACTTGAGTAGGAGGAGGAGTCTATGTGTACAGACTGGAGTCCTGCAATCCGTGGCGTTGGAAGAACACGTACAGCGCCACTCTCCAGATCCGTACCCGGCTCCACAACATTGACCCAGTGGGCAGTGAGGGAAAGGTATCGTCCCTGTCCATGGTTACTGGTCCACGCATCGGTGGTCAGGTGGACCTTGCTACTAACGGCGTTTAGTAGCGCATGTTTTATTTTGCCCTCAACATGTTTCTGCAGGGCAGGGACGGCTCGCCTGCTGAAATAAAAGCGGCTGGGCACGTTGTATTGGGGGACTGCCAATGCCATTAAGTCCCGGAAGGTGTCAGTGTCCACCAGCCTGAATGACAGCATTTCAACTGCCAGAAGTTTGGCAATGCCAGCATTCAGAGACTGTGCTCGGGGATGGTTTGCCGAGTAAGGGCGCCTTTTATCCCATGCCTGTGCTACCGATGGCTGTGATGGATGGGAACGTGCTGTTATGGGTGGAATCTGACAGGGTCTCTGGACAACAGTGGCAGAGGTTCTTCCTTGGCGATCCTGTGAGGAAGCCGAACCAGCAGTGTGTGAGCTGGAGGAAGAGGGCCCAACACGAACTGAAGAGGTGGTAGGTGGTGCTGTACGTTGGCCTACGTCTTCAGGGTGTCTCTGCAACTCCAACTCGTGCTTGGTGCGCACATGTTTCCACATATTTGTGGTATTGAGGTTGCTGACATTTCTCCCTCTTTTGACTCTCTGATGACACAGCTTGCATTTGACAAAGCAAACGTCATCTGCAACTGTGTCAAAAAAGGACCACGCACTGCAACTCTTGTGAGCGCCCGGTTTGCCTTTGGAAGGAGGAATGCTCCTAACGGGTGCCGAAGTGGAGGGTACAGGCAACCAAGTCTTCCCCCTCCCTCTGCCTCCTGTTTTGGCCGGTAGGGGAATCTCTTCCTCCGAGCTGCTCCCACCACCTTCCTGTTGCTCACGCCATGATGGGTCAAGGACCTCATCATCTTCCCTCCCCTCTTCAAACAGCTGCTTCTCCGGGGTTGTCTCGCCAGCACCGTACGCACCAGAAAGTGGCAACTGAGTCTCGTCATCATCTGATGCGTACTGAGGTGTGCTGACCATAGGCACTGGCCCACTCGCCTCTTCAGATTCAGAGGGACAAAGAAGTTGCGCATCACTGCATACTCCCTCTTCTTCACATTCAGGAATGCTGCTTGGCTGGCCCCCTCTTTCCAAGCCAACAGATTCCGAGAACAGAAGTAGAGACTGTGATGGCTCCTGTCCATGTCTCTCTGACTGCCTGGGCACTTTGGCAGGTGGTGAAGAGACAGATGGTTGCTCTTCGGTGCTCTGACCCTGAGAGGATGCGGAAGTAATTGAAGTCGATGCGTTAGCTGCCATCCATCCGACAACGGCTTCAATTTGTTCCTCCCGCAGCAGTGGGGTACGTTGAGGTCCTACAAAGCTGCGCATAAAGGACTGTTGCCTGCTAAAACTGGGGGATGCTGATCCACTGGTGCCCGCAGCAGGCCCAGAATCCCCACGTCCTCTACCTGTAGAATCCCCACGTCCTCTCCCTGCAGAATCCCCACGTCCTCTCCCTGCTGAAACTCCACGCCCACGCCCACGCCCCCGCGCCTTACTCCCTGCCTTCTTCATCTTGCAAGACTGCTTAAGATAGGCAAAAAAGTACAAAGGGGGGCCTTAGTGTGCTTATTCCTGAACAGCTGGTTACAGGTACAAGAAACACTAATTTTATGAAGTGTGTGTGTGTGGACTAGACTTTAATAGGAGCTGATGTGGCCTACACAAGTTCAAAATGTAGTGTTTGGTGAACTTTTTATGTGGTTTCTTTGTTTGAAACAAACTCAAAGTATGAGAACAAAGAATTGAAACTGATAGTATCACCAACTTTTTGGAGCTATTACAATGCAGGCAGGTAACCTACAATGCAAAAGATGAGGCTCCAAAAAAATTGGGTAATACTAATCTGGCTGCGCCGGCAGGGCACAAGCCAGAAAAAAAGGCTCCTCTATCTACTCCTATATAGTGTTTGCAACCAACCAATGTTGATGGATACGGATGGATGCACACTAATAGGAGAAGAAAAAATGAGCTGCACTCAGAGACAAATATGTGTGAGGCAGTGACGCACGTTGAGCGTCCTACAACCAGACGTAGCTGCAGGACACTCTACTCAGCGTGAGCTGCACTCACACACAGTCAGAGACCTCTCAGACAGCCGTCAACAGTGCAGCTAAGTGGGCACTGGCACTGACAGGCTGCAGAAAGGCTCCGCTGTGTACTCCTATATAGTGTTTGCAACCACCGTAGATGGAGACGGATGGATGCACACTAATAGAAGAAAAAATGAGCTGCACTCAAATAAAAATATGTGTGAGGCAGTGACGCACGCTGAGCGTCCTACAGCCAGACGTAGCTGCAGGACACACTACTCAGCGTGAGCTGCACTCACACACAGTCAGAGACCTCTCAGACAGCCGTGAACAGTGCAGCAAAGTGGACACTAGCACTGAAAGGCTGCAGAAAGGCTCCGCTGTCTACTACTAGTGTTTGCAACCAACGTATATGGATACGGATGGAAGCACACTAGATTGAAATTATTTAAAAAATGCAGCTCAAAAAATAAAAGATGTATGAGGCAGCAGTGATCACACTGGGTGGCCTACAGCCTGACGTGGCTGCAGGACCCACTCCACAGCGTGAGCTGCACTCACACAGCCCTTGCAGACAGCTGTGAACACTGCTGCTAGGGCAAAGAAGGCTACAGTGGTGGTTTATGTAGCCTGGGTAAAGCACTAGATGTTTGGTGGAATCGCTATTTCTAACTGTCCCTCACAGTCTTCTACAGCAGCCTGTCCCTAACTGAATTCACAGCAGAGTGACCAGAAATGGCGGCTGCGGTGGCTTTTATAGTGCATCATGACATCATTTCGGCAGCCAATCACAGCCATGCCAATAGTTAACATGCCTACATGCCTAACAGGATGTGCCCACACTTCGGAGGATTCCCATTGGCTTAATCAAAGCAAGCAGGCTCATAGCATGATGGGAACTTCCTATTCCGATTCCGATCCCGGAATCCGATATGAAAAAAGTATCGGAATTAAGTATCGGAATTCCGATACCGCTAATATCGGCCGATACCCGATACTTGCGGTATCGGAATGCTCAACACTAGTCTCTATATACAGACATCAGAGAGTCCTGTCAATTAACTAAATCAGTGCAGGGAGAAGCTGAACGGCTCTTCAAACTATGTGTTGTCTGAGACGCCACAGCATTTTAGAGAAAAGCATACCATGCTGCAATCATGCAGCCAGGCTTTGATTAATGCTGCCCATTTTTTGGACAGCATGAATCGAGTGACAGGTTCCCTTTAAATGTTTCTAGTACTAAATACTGTGCTTAGTATCCTGACAGTGTCTTGCATCAGAAAGCTGTGGATAGATGTAGACTAGCTATTGGCTTTTATTGATATCTATTGACACTTGACCGATATAAATGAAGGAAAGAAGGTCCTGCCAGTGGTCATTCTATACCAGTGTCCATCTTAGCCTGTTTTTAATAAGATTTTTTCAATAATACTTTTCAATTGTTGAATTGCTTTAAAGGGAACCTTTCATTAAAAAAACAGTATTTACCTGTAGCCATAATTTAGTCTGCTGGCAAATACAGTTTAAAACATATGCAACAGTGTAGCTGGAGGTATGGCTGCAGGGAAAAAATGAACAAATATTCTCCCTGCAGCCACTCGGGGCTGTGTGCGCTGAGCAAGATGGTTCAGGAAGTCATGTTTACAGTGCGCTCGCCTTGTAGAGAGCGGCTCGCCTTGTAGAGAGCGGTGACTGCTGCCTACTTGACTGGAACCAAGTGGCTGCATATGTACATTTATTTACTCCTTGAAGTTGTACATACAGTTAGACTGCCGAATATGTTTAAAATAGCATTTACCTGCCGATTAGTGCAATGGCTGTAGGTAAAAACTGTTTTGTTTTGTTTTTATAACAAGTTCTCTTTAAGTCTTTTAATATTATGCAGCTAGAGTAATGGTGTAATTGCACACTTAGAACATTATTACCCTGAAAATAGCACTTTCTAAGCAATAAAATATATTTAATTAGATGTTGAGAAAACAGATTACTTTCTACTGGAAAAAAAAATGTGTAGTGGGGTGTGGAGGCCAGTAAAACCCAGAAAAAGCAAAATGGCGAAAATTATGTTGTCAGCAGAAGAGTTACAATTCATTGTATATAAGTTATAAGATTGCTGTCAGTGGCCTGTTTAATCATGTTTTATGAAGTATATACTCATGTTAAAAAAAGCATTATTTAAACAATATGTCAAATAATGGAAAAAAATAAAATGGTTTGAAATGTTTAAGGAACATTTAAGCCAACATCATACAAATTCAATTGTACAGAATAACCTAAAATAATTGAGGAATGGAGGAAAAATCCTTATGCTTAAAAACAATTATTTGATTCAGTCTCAGGAGCCTGTAGCCACAGATTAGCTGACGCCTTAACATTCCTCCCATATATTTATTAACTTATGCCATGTATGGCTTAAACATGTTTGTCTGCATCCCCTTTTCCCTCCAAAGGTCTCCTTCTCTGAAACCAACAGAACTATTACCTAATTAAAGTATTAATATATTAATATCCTTAATTTACATATAAATACAGACATTTTGTCATATGTACAATAAACATCTCTTTATCAGGCTCCAGCTTTCCCCAGGGAAACGCAGACCCTTAATTCTCAACCTGAATCATTTCATGGTTTTAGTTATTTGCTTCCTACAACATCTGACAATCTTATTTGAATTTCCTTATATTGTAAACATCTTCCATGTAGATAATTTATATACTGATGATCAAAAGGGTGACAATTAGAGTTGAGCGAAACGAGTCGAAAAAATTCAAAAGTCGCCGACTTTTGGCAAAGTCGGGTTTCATGAAACGAAACCCGACCCTAGGATGAGGTCGGCCACGAGGTCGGCGACTTACGCGCCAAAGTCGCGTTTCAAAAGTTTGTTTTGCGCTCTTTTTCAGCCAATCAGGATCCACGGACACTGTGGGCAACGTGATGACATAGGCACGGGTCACCACCATCTTTCAGAAGGGCATGCAAGTGATTGGCTTGCTTTGGTGGGCGTCACAGGGGGTATAAAAGGGCGTGCACGCCGACCGCCATCTTACTTCTGCCGATCTTAGTATAGGGAGAGGTTGCTGCTGATTCTGTACGGAAAGCGTTAGGCAGGGAAGAAGACAAAAAAACTGCTTCTGCTGCTAGCGATTTGGCCTGCACAACACACCAGTCACTGTGTGTGCACTGCAAGGGGAGGCTATATAGTGGTGTATCAATGGTGTTGGTTGTTGGGCTGCCTTCTAAGGCTTCCTGACATTCCTGCATTGCTGTTTACCCACTGCTCCGCAAACTGCTTTTTTAAAAGCAATCCCAATTTTTTTTTTTGTCCTGCTGAGAAGACAAAAAAACTGCTTCTGCTGCTAGCAATTTGGCCTGCACAACACACCAGTCACTGTGTGTGCAGTGCAAGGGGAGGCTATATAGTGGTGTATCAGTGGTGTTGGTTGTTGGGCTGCCTTTTAAGGCTTCCTGACATTCCTGCATTGCTGTTTACCCACTGCTCCGCAAACTGCTTTTTTAAAAGCAATCCAATCTCCCTTATCCTCTAGTCACTTTTGTCACAGCTGTGCCATCGAGCCTGTCACATAGCGCTCAGATATCAGTGGGCCTCACACAATCCAAAAGTGCCCATCCAGTGTCCAAAAGTGTGTGCAGAGATTCAAAATCTCTCTTATCCTCTAGTCACTTTGGTCACAGCTGTGCCATCGAGCCTGTCACATAGCGCTCAGATATCAGTGGGCCTCACACAATCCAAAAGTGTCCATCCAGTGTCCAAAAGTGTGTGCAGAGATTCAAAATCTCCCTTATCCTCTAGTCACTTTGGTCACAGCTGTGCCATCGAGCCTGTCACATAGCGCTCAGATATCAGTGGGCCTCACACAATCCAAAAGTGTCCATCCAGTGTCCAAAAGTGTGTGCAGAGATTCAAAATCTCCCTTATCCTCTAGTCACTTTGGTCACAGCTGTGCCATCGAGCCTGTCACATAGCGTTCAGATATCAGTGGGCCTCACACAATCCAAAAGTGTCCATCCAGTGTCCAAAAGTGTGTGCAGAGATTCAAAATCTCCCTTATCCTCTAGTCACTTTGGTCACAGCTGTGCCATCGAGCCTGTCACATAGCGCTCAGATATCAGTGGGCCTCACACAATCCAAAAGTGTCCAGTGTCCAAAAGTGTGTGCAGAGATTCAAAATCTCCCTTATCCTCTAGTCACTTTGGTCACAGCTGTGCCATCAAGCCTGTCACATAGCGCTCAGATATCAGTGGGCCTCACACAATCCAAAAGTGTCCATCCAGTGTCCAAAAGTGTGTGCAGAGATTCAAAATCTCCCTTATCCTCTAGTCACTTTTGTCACAGCTGTGCCATCGAGCCTGTCACATAGCGCTCAGATATTCATTGGGCCTCACACAATCCAAAAGTGTCCAGTGTCCAAAAGTGTGTGCAGAGATTCAAAATCTCCCTTATCCTCTAGTCACTTTGGTCACAGCTGTGCCATCGAGCCTGTCACATAGCGCTCAGATATCAGTGGGCCTCACACAATCCAAAAGTGTCCATCCAGTGTCCAAAAGTGTGTGCAGAGATTCAAAATCTCCCTTATCCTCTAGTCACTTTGGTCACAGCTGTGCCATCGAGCCTGTCACATAGCGCTCAGATATCAGTGGGCCTCACACAATCCAAAAGTGTCCATCCAGTGTCCAAAAGTGTGTGCAGAGATTCAAAATCTCCCTTATCCTCTAGTCACTTTTGTCACAGCTGTGCCATCGAGCCTGTCACATAGCGCTCAGATATTCATTGGGCCTCACACAATCCAAAAGTGTCCAGTGTCCAAAAGTGTGTGCAGAGATTCAAAATCTCCCTTATCCTCTAGTCACTTTGGTCACAGCTGTGCCATCGAGCCTGTCACATAGCGCTCAGATATCAGTGGGCCTCACACAATCCAAAAGTGTCCAGTGTCCACAAGTGTCTGCAAAAATTCAAAATCTCCCCTGTCCTATAGACACCTTGTACCTTGTTTTACATTACTATATAGTTTGTTGGATTTTGTCTACATTTCTACCAAAAATGAGGAAGGCTGGTGGAAGAGGCCGTGGAATTGGGCGGGGGTTGGCAGCTGGTAATGATGGTGTTGGTGGTGGATCTGATGGTAGTGGCAAGAGCAAAATAGGACCGAATGCAGGAGGTGCTGACCCTGCGTCATCGTCTGGCTACATAAGGCCTCGAACGCTTAGTTTTCTAGGAGTTGGCAAACCGCTTTTAAAGCCAGAGCATCAGGAAAAAGTTTTGTCTTACATTGCTGACTCAGCCTCCAGCTCTATCGCCTCCTCTTCTTCAGTTGTAAAAAGTAAAAGCACTGAGTCGTCATTGGAGGCTCATGTTCATGAACCACACCTTTCCTTGTGTCCTTCACCCCAACCAAGATTGAAGGATGACGCAGGCCATACTACTGATTACTCCATGGAGCTGTTTTCACATACCATGCCTGGATTATCAAGTGAAATGGTGAATTACCCAGGCCAAGATGAATCTGACATGGAGTGAACTGATGCACAGCCGCTGATGGATGATTCTGCTGGTACATTCACTCAGAGCACTACATTGTCCTCGCAGTGTACAGAGCCAGATTCTGACCCTGATGAGACTCAGGTGCCCCTTCCCGCACACTATACCACCATACACGGTGACACAGAGGAAGGTGCACATGACATAGAAGAGGAGGTGATGGATGACCCAGTTGTTGACCCAGATTGGCATCCATTGGGGGAAGAGGGTGCTGCTTCCAATAGCTCAGATGAGGAGCATCCACAGCAGACATCGACATCGCAACAGCTGTTATCTGGCAGGCCCGGAGCACTCCAAAGACAGGTTCCAAACATCAAAAGAGTTGCTGGACAGCTTGTCCAGAGGGTCAAAAGATCACAGCGTGCTAGGCCGCAAAATGTCTGCCAAAGTAGGAAGAGTGCAGTGTGGCACTTTTTTGAACAAAATCCTCATGATCAGGCCAAGGTTATCTGTAAGAAGTGCGCAAAGACCTTTAGCCGAGGGAAAAATCTGAAAAATTTGAATACCAGTTGCATGCTTAGACATTTAACCAGCATGCACTTGCAAGCGTGGACACAACACCAAACCTCAAGTACCACATGTGCAACTGATCACAACGAAGGTAGTCAGCAACGCTACATTGTTTCCCCCACTGTAAGCCCACCGGTTAGCACAGCAGCAAATGTTGAGGTGTCGTTGCAAGACCACAGCAGTCAGGGAATCCCACTGTTATATCAATGAAAGACTGATTCTAGGCCATCAGAAAGAACACCAACTCCATCACCATCATCAACCCTCTCTCAGTCCGCCCTGTCCACCGCTACTTCCACCATATGCAGCTCTCAAGTCCAGCTCACCCTCCCAGAC
Source organism: Dendrobates tinctorius (assembly GCF_039654945.1). Taxonomy (NCBI): domain Eukaryota; kingdom Metazoa; phylum Chordata; class Amphibia; order Anura; family Dendrobatidae; genus Dendrobates; species Dendrobates tinctorius. The sequence continues at coordinate 12,212,666 of NW_027361773.1, forward strand.
ACTATGAGTAGGTCAAGAAAGTACTCAGTCTCTCATCCGCGTACACTGGGTTTGAACGCCCACATTGCCAAACTAATCTTGTTTGAGATGATGCCCTTTCGGTTGGTGGAAAGCACAGCTTTCCGCGAACTCATGGCCTATGCAGTACCACGCTATGACCTACCCAGTCGCCACTTCTTCTCTCGCAAAGCCATCCCAGCCCTCCACCATCATGTGAAAGACCGCATTGTCCATGCACTCAAGCAGTCAGTGAGCGGAAAGGTGCACCTCACAACTGATGCATGGTCCAGTCGGCATGGCCAGGGCCGTTACGTGTCCATCACTGCGCACTGGGTTAATGTGGTGGATGCAGGGTCCACAGGGGACAGCGGTGGTGGGACAGTGCTGCCTAGCCCACGGTATAGGAAACAGTTGGCTGTAGGCGTTCGACCCTCCTCCTCCTCCTCCTCCTCCAGAAGCGAAAGCTCGTCCACAGAGCGCAGTCGTACGAGCACTCCATCTGCAGCTGCCACTGTTGCACACGATGTGTCCCCCTATCGAGCAGCTAGTGGAAAGCGTCAGCAGGCTGTGTTGCAGATGATGTGTTTGGGCGACAGACACACCGCCGAGGTGCTGGCCGAGTACTTGAAGCGACAAACTGAGTCATGGCTGGGCAGTGTACATCTTGAGGCAGGCAAGGTAGTTAGTGATAACGGCCGTAATTTTGTGGCAGCCATAGCCCTTTCAAAACTCAGCCACATACCTTGCTTGGCTCACACCTTGAACCTGGTGGTGCAGTGCTTCCTCAAAAATTATCCGGAGTTAACAGCCCTGCTCCAGAAGGTGCGAAGACTGTGCGCGCACATCCGCCAGTCGCCTGTACACTCCGTTCGTATGCAGAAGCTGCAGCGATTGCTCCACCTTCCCAACCACCGCCTCATTATCGACATTGCAACAAGGTGGAACTCCACCCTGCACATGGTGGAGCGGCTGTGTGAGCAGAGGCAGGCCATAATGCATTTGTGGGAGGATACACGGCCAGGCACTTTGAGAGCAGACATGGAGTTGACAGGTGTGCAGTGGTCGAAGCTGAAAGACCTTTGTAAAGTCCTTCAGTGTTTTGAGGAATGCACACGGCTGGTAAGCACAGACGACGCCATCCTAAGCATGAGCATCCCACTTATGCGTCTGCTCATGCAAACTTTGACGCACCTTAAGGAGCAGGCGTCTGCAGCCAATGTTGATGAGGAGGAAGAGGAGGAGGGAATCCTTGATGACATTCAGCCATTGTCTGCTCAGGGACCTCTCCTGGACGAGGTGGAGGAAGAAGAGGAGGAGGAGGATGATGATGGGGATGATTACTTAGGGGAGGAGGATGCATCTCGTGGGGCAAGTGAAAATGTTGGCGTGGCAAGGTCTGGTACAGGGTTTGTGCGTGACTGGAGGGATGTGGATTTGCCAGAAAGTGCTCCTCCACCCAGCACTCGCAGTGCATCATTGACACCGGGAACATTGGCCCACATGTCAGATTATGCCTTGCGGATCCTAAAAAGGGACCCCCGCATTGCCAAAATGATGAACGATGACGACTACTGGTTGGCCAGCATCCTGGATCCACGCTATAAAGGCAAATTACAAAACATCATGCCACAGGAGAACCTTGACCTAATATTGGCTAATAAACAAGCAACTCTGGTAAATCGGTTGCTGGAGGCATTCCCAGCACACAGCAGCGGTGATGGTTCTCACACGAGCCGTATGGGCCGGGGCAGCTTGGCAGAGGTGTTCGTGGTGCACACAGCAGAAGTGGCGTTGGAGACAGGGGTTTCATGACAATGTTGTGGACTGATTTTTCAAATACCGCTCACACAACTGGTAATACTGCATCGATGGAAAGTGACAGGAGACAGCAGTTGTCAACTATGGTTACAAACTACTTTTCCTCCCATATCGATGTTCTCCCACACAGGTCATTCCCCTTTGACTATTGGGCCGCTAAACTGGACACCTGGCCTGAATTGGCCCAATATGCCTTACAGGAGCTCGCTTGCCCAGCTGCAAGTGTGCTATCGGAAAGAGTCTTCAGTGCAGCTGGATCAATCCTGACAGAAAAAAGGACCCGTCTGTCAACCCAAAATGTGGATGATCTAACCTTCATTAAAATGAACCACGCATGGGTTTCCAAGGATTTTGTCCCACCTTCCCCTGATGACACATAGGGTGACAGAAAAATGGCTTGCTTTGGTCCACCTCTTCCTGGTACTTCACCTATTTCGCCTTTTGCATCAGCTGAATGTCCAACATCAACATATGCCACTTTCTAAAACTCCCTAACTGTGCTGCCTCCCCCCCCATGGCCGGGGTCACCACCTAGCGCACAACACCGTGCGAGTGCCGTTGCCCTGGACAGGTGGGTAGGCCGACTCTTGGGCATGGGCACTGGCACAGGGTCCCTCATAGTGCAATCAAGTGTCTCTGACGGTGGTGGTGCACACCCGCCGCCAGACACACCGCTGTACTATGAGGGGCCCAGTGCCAGTACCGACGCCCACGAGTGGGCCCCCCTTGCTTGGGCAGGGCCCCAGCATTTGCAATCTTTACCTCTCCCTGCTCCTCTGCTGTGTAATCTGGGCCGTCAAATCCATACTGTGCCTGACACCGTCTGAGCCTGCCTCCTGATGTATAGACATATATTTTGAATGTGTACGCTATCCATACATGTTATCCGGGGATACGGTACCCTTTCTAACCTTTGTGCAATCACGTGCAATCCATACTGGGCCTAACACCGTCTGAGCCTGCCTCCTGAGACATATATTTTGAATGTGTACGCTATCCATACATGTTATCCGGGGATACGGTACCCTTTCTAACCTTTGTGCAATCACGTGCAATCCATACTGGGCCTAACACCGTCTGAGCCTGCCTCCTGAGACATATATTTTGAATGTGTACGCTATCCATACATGTTACCTGGGGATACGGTACCCTTTCTAACCTTTGTGCAATCACGTGCAATCCATACTGGGCCTAACACCGTCTGAGCCTGCCTCCTGAGACATATATTTTGAATGTGTACGCTATCCATACATGTTATCCAGGGATACGGTACCATTTCTAACCTTTGTGCAATCACGTGCAATCCATACTGGGCCTAACACCGTCTGAGCCTGCCTCCTGAGACATATATTTTGAATGTGTACGCTATCCATACATGTTATCCGGGGATACGGTACCCTTTCTAACCTTTGTGCAATCACGTGCAATCCATACTGGGCCTAACGCCGTCTGAGCCTGCCTCCTGAGACATATATTTTGAATGTGTACGCTATCCATACATGTTATCTGGGGATATGGTACCCTTTCTAACCTTTGTGCAATCACGTGCAATCCATACTGGGCCTAACACCGTCTGAGCCTGCCTCCTGAGACATATATTTTGAATGTGTACGCTATCCATACATGTTATCCGGGGATACGGTACCCTTTCTAACCTTTGTGCAATCATGTGCAATCCATACTGGGCCTAACACCGTCTGAGCCTGCCTCCTGAGACATATATTTTGAATGTGTACGCTATCCATACATGTTATCTGGGGATACGGTACCCTTTCTAACCTTTGTGCAATCACGTGCAATCCATACTGGGCCTAACACCATCTGAGAATGATAGATGGGGCCCACCATACACTGGAACATTCCAAAGGTGGACATCAGACACTGGAGCAGCATTTACAGGGCCCATTATACACTAGAGCATTAGAAATGGGGCCCATTATGTTTGGAGCATTATTTGGGCCCATAAGACAGTAGAGCTTCATCCATGGGGACCAACATATACTGTAGCATTATGTGGAGCTCATCATATACTGTTTCAAACATTATATGGGACCAATGATTCTGTATGGAGAAATAGATGGGCCTCGTCATGAGATGTAAAAAGTGAGGTATTTTTCATTGTACTATACCGCTATTTCTCTGCCGTATCGGAGCATGATGAGTTGTGGTATGTGTTAAAGGGGCGCTCTTTCGCCCAGGGCACATGAAAACCTGGAGCCAGCCCCCCCCCCCCACAGTCTGTAGCCAAATAACCCCCATTTTTCAGTGCGTAACTTGTATTATGAAGTTAATTAAGGTTGACAAGCTTAAGTAAGAAGAATTTATGCTTTTGGCATTCAAATGGGCACTGTTGGTGTGTTTCCTGTCCTCCTCTCACTGCCGACTTTTATTCCCCATTGACTTACATTGGGTTTCGTGTTTCGGGACGACCCCGACTTTTCCCTATAATCGGACGATCTTGCTCGACCCGACTTTTGGAAAAGTCGGGTTTCACGAAACGAAACGCGACCCTAAAAAAACAAAAGTCGCTCAACTCTAGTGACAATATTTTGGACTTTTGCATTACAAGCTCCATATTTCACCATCCACTGCTGTTTCAAACCTGAGACTACCATAATTTTATAGACACTCATCTTGGCTATCTCATACATAAATTTAACTTGCAAATATCTAGCATATGATTAGTTATGCAGATTCTTGTCATGTCTCTGCATTGTTACTGTTTTGCTCCTAAAAATCTAAATGATAATTTTTATAATTTTTTTAGTAAATTCACTTTTGGTTTCAACACTTCCTGAATCCGTCTGGGAATGTTCTTGATCAGATTCAAGCAAGGCTCGACTAAAATCTGATCCCAGGGCTATTCTACATGTTCTCAAAGTTGTAGCATACTGGTCGATTCACTTGGTTATGTATACAGACTTTTCTTCAACTCCTCCCACAAGTGTTTGATTGAGTTGAGGTCTGGGGAATGTGGGGAGTGGGGACCAATCCAGCACCCCTACTTTATTGTCAACAAACCATTTCTTCACCAATCTCAACATATGCTTTGGGTCATTGTCCTGTTGGAACACTATGATATTGTCACAATCCAGGTCGGTGCTCTGGAGATTTGTGGTGCCTCCGGAGCATACATTGCCACTTCCATCTGGTTTGCCATAACCCTGAGAGTCGGGTAGTTGCTGAGGTGAACTCTTGATCTGGGCATCCTCACTGTAGGTGGTTTTCCAGTGAGGTGCGGTCTTGAGGGTCCAGAGGCCCCTCATTGAGGGGGGGTACTGTCACAATCCATGTTTGGATTGTGGCAGATCTGGCTCACATATAACCTTTTTTTTCTTCAAGCCTCTGGCTTAATGTTAGTTTTGCCTCCGGTGGCCGCTGGGGTTATTACAACCTTGGATGCTGCTAATGGGTTGCCCCTGGTGACGCTGGGGTTACTACGTGTGTAAATTAGCCAGCAGCTGTTAACCCTCCCCTCCTTCCTATAAAAAGGTGTCAGGTGCTCTGAATCACTGTTGGTGATATTGTTCATTCCCCAACCAACCTTAGAGGAGAGAGGAGCTATTGAGAGCAGTACTTTGCAGCTCATCCAGAGCTTTGGAGTATCAGCTGTTCAGGTGTAACTTTGTCCCCGATGTTCCCTTGTTTGACTTGTCGTTTTAGTTACCGACCTGCGGGTCGCGTCATACAGGACAAGTCTACGCGACCTTATCACTAACCATTACCAATTTTTTCTGGTGAGCCATGACCCACATACAGGTCTCTACCCAACTGCTTCAGCCACTCACTGATGAGCTTAGGGTGCTGCGTGGTGAGGTGGTGCATCAGCTGCAGCAGTTGGTGGGGTTTGGTTCCTTGATTCAGGTGCAGGCGCAGCCAGAACCCAAGATATCCCTCCCTGACAGGTTTTCTGGAGGGAGAGATAAATTCTTGGTTTTCCAGCAGGCCTGTAAGTTATACTTCAGGCTTCATCCTCGTTCATCAGGGAGTGAGGAACAATGGGTGGGAATTATTATGTCCCTTCTTAAGGGGGATCCCCAATCCTGGGCCTTCTCCCTGCCGATCGATTCACCATCCTTACAATCTGTGGATGAGTTCTTTGTGGCATTGGCGCTAGTGTATGGGGATCCTGATAGTGTCTCCCTGGAGGAAACCCGACTCCGTAGGATCAAGCAGGGAGCCCGGCTTGCTGAGGAGTACTGCTCAGAGTTCAGGAGGTGGGCCACTGACACACAGTGGAATGACCCTGCACTTAGGAGTCATTTTGCGCAGGGTCTGTCTCCAAAGTTGCAGGATACTCTGGTGCAGTACGCCGCCCCCAGGTCGCTGGAGGCTGCCATGTCCCTTGCCATCCGGGTGGATAGATGCCTCAGGGAGACACATACACCAAATGTGCCCCCTATAGTCATCGATAGGGAGGACACACCAGTGCGGACTGAGGAACCCATGCAGCTCGGAGTAGTTGGTGCTAAAAAGGGGTTGCCTGCGGTTCGCCATGGGGTGGGGGTATGCTTTTCCTGTGGGAAGCCTGGCCATTTCATAGGAGCCTGCCCAGTGCACGCCAAACCTCCAGACGAACCCATACAAGTAGGAGGAGCTAGTTTTCATACAGTCTTGCCTACGGTTCATGGAGTGGTGGGGGCATGTTTTTACTGTGGGCAATCTGATCATGTCCTAAAGGCTTGCCTAACGTGCGCCAAATTATCTGTTCCAGCTAAGAAGCCGCGTTCCCCTGGTCGTGTGGAGGGAGACGACCAGGAAGTGTATATTTCCTCCATTTTGCCCGCTCAAGGTACTATGTCAGCAGAAATGGTGGTTGGCGGGGTACCCAAGGGCATACCGGTGCTTGTGGACAGTGGAGCAGGAGTCAGCCTGGTGAATGCTCGCTTTGTCCAGACTCATGGCCTGAGGTGAAGGATGCTAGCCAATCCCCTAAGCATCCAGGCCGTTGACTCTGTCCCACTGAGCTAGGGGAGGTTGACCCAAGTCGTGGATAGCATACCTCTGCATATAGGACATCATGAGGAGTCCCTGTCATGCTATGTCTTGGAGGGAATGCCAGTACCTATCATTTTAGGCCTTCCTTGGCTGAAAAAACACAACCCGGTAATAGATTGGCAGTCTAGGGAAGTAGTCAGCTGGGATCAGTCGTGTGAGGGCTGCTGCCTGGGTACTACTTTCTCTGCTGTCTCTCTACAACCGTCCCCTTCCTCTCCAGTGGGGGCAGCAGAGGTGCTGCCGGGGAGTAGGGGCAAGTCTCAACCCTCGCCATTAGCCAACCCTGAGAGGTGCAGGCCTCGTAGTAGGAGGGGTCGGAGGGTGGTGGTTCCCTCTGTGAATTGCGGCAGTGTGAGTGTGGTGACACAGGGGGACGCCTCCGCTGTCATTTCCGTAAAGAGTTCACCATCTTGTGGCAAACGAATGTGTGACAACAAACGTTCAGGTCCAGACCTGTGTGTGAGCGAGGATGTATGGGTGGCTACCAAAAGCATCCAGTGGAAGTGTGTTGCTGGAGTCTGGAGTTCTCAGGTGATCGGGCCATATCGGGTGTCAGCCATCCTCAGCCCAGGGACTTACCAGCTGGAGTTACCCCCAAACATGCCCATACACAACTCGCTCCCCAGGTCTGCACTCTGGAGATTTGTGATGCCTCCGGAGCATACATTGCCACTTCCATCTGCCCACGTTTGCCATAACCCTGAGAGTCGGGTAGTTGCTCAGGTGAACTCTGGATCTGGGCATCCTCACTGTAGGTGGTTTTCCAGTGAGGTGCGGTCTTGAGGGTCCAGAGGCCCCTCATTGAGGGGGGGCACTGTCACAATACATGTTTGGATTGTGACAGATCTGGCTCACATATAAACTTTTTTTTATTCAAGCCTCTGGCTTAATGTTAGTTTTGCCCCCCGGTGGCCGCTGGGGTTATTACAACCTTGGTTGCTGCTAATGGGTTGCCCCCGGTGGCTGCTGTTGTTACTACGTGTGTAAATTAGCCAGCAGCTGTTAACCCTCCCCTCCTTCCTATAAAAAGGTGTCAGGTGCTCTGAATCACTGTTGGTGATATTGTTCATTCCCCAACCAACCTTAGAGGAGAGAGGAGCTATTGGGAGCAGCTCATCCAGAGCTTTGGGGTATCAGCTGTTCAGGTGTAACTGTGTCCCCGATGTTCACTTGTTTGTCTTGTCGTTTTAGTTACCGACCTGCGGGTTGCGTCACACAGGACGAGTCTGCTCGACAGATATCCTTTACATACCCATAGTACTTGAGTGTACAAAGTAACTCGTCTTGTAAGATATTCACATTCAATTAGGTCCATATATATTTGGACAGAGACAACATTTTTCTAATTGTGGTTCTAGACATTACCATAATAAATTTTAAACAAAACAATTCAGATGCAGTTGAAGTTCAGACTTTCAGCTTTCATTTGAGGGTATTCCCATTAAAATTGGAAGAAGGGTTTAGGAGTTTCAGCTCCTTAACATGTGCCACCCTGTTTTTAAAGGGACCAAAAGTAATTGGACAATTGACTCCAAGGCTATTTCATGGACAGGTGTGGGCAATCCCTTCATTATGTCATTCTCAATTAAGCAGGTAAAAGGCCTGGAGTTGATTTGAGGTGTGGAGCTTGCATTTGGAAGGTTTTGCTGTGAAGGAAACATGCGGTCAAAGGAGCTCTCCATGCATATGAAACAAGCCATCCTTAAGCTGCAAAAACAGAAAAAACCCATCCGAGAAATTGCTACAACATTAGGAGTGGCATAATCTACAGTTTGGTACATCCTGAGAAAGAAAGAAAGCACTGGTGAACTCATCAATGCAAAAAGACCTGGGCACCCACGGAAGACAACAGTGGTGGATGATCGCAGAATAATCTCCATGGTGAAGAGAAACCCCTTCACAACAGCTAACCAAGTGAACAACACTCTCCAGGAGGTAGGCGTATCAATATCCAAATCTACCATAAAGAGAAGACTGCATGAAAGTAAATACAGAGGGTACACTGCACGGTGCAAGCCACTCATAAGCATCAAGAATAAAAAGGCTAGACTAGGCTTTGCTAAAAAAAAAATCTAAAAAAGCCTGCACAGATCTGGAAGAACAATCTTTGGGCAGATGAAACCAAGATCAACCTCTACCAGACTGATGGAAAGAGAAAAGTATGGCGAAGGAGTGGTACAGCTCATGATCTAAAGCATACCACATCATCTGTAAAACACGGCAGAGGCAGTGTGATGGCTTGGGCATGCATGGCTGCCAGTGGCACTGGGTCACTAGTGTTTATTGATGATGTGACACAGGACAGAAGCAGCCGAATGAATTCTGAGGTATTCAGAGCCATACTGTGTGCTCAGATCCAGCCAAATGCAACCAAACTGATTGTCCATCTGTAGTATGAAACGACGACCAATGACCCAAAACATAAAGCCAAAGCAACCCAGGAGTTTATTAAAGCAAAGAAGTGGAATATTCTTGAATGGCCAAGTCAGTCACCTGATCTCAACCCAATTGAGCATGCATTTCACTTGTTAAAGACTAAACTTCAGACAGAAAGGCCCACAAACAAACAGCAACTGAAAACCACCGCAGTGAAGGCCTGGCAGAGCATCAAAAAGGAGGAAACACAGCATCTGGTGATGTCCATGAGTTCAAGACTTCAGGCAGTCATTACCAACAAAGGGTTTTCAACCAAGTACTATAAATTAACATTTTATTTACAATTATTTAATCTGTCCAATTACTTTTGGTCCCTTTAAAACAGGGTGGCACATGTTAAGGACCTGAAACTCCTAAACGCTTCATCCAATCTTATGTGGATACCTTCAAATGAAAGCTGAAAGTCTGAAATTCAACTGCATCTGAATTGTTTTGTTTAAAATTCATTGTGGTAATGTCTAAAACCAAAATTAGAAAAATGTTGTGTCTGTACAAATATATATGGACCTAACTGTATAGCTCAAATTAACTAAAAAAAATGTCCAAAGGAGGATCAAGTGCCAGACACTCAAACTATAATTGAAAGATACACTATCTCTACCAGCTGGGGTTATGCTGTTTAGCGATACAAAGTGATTCCAGCAATGTATTAACAAAATAATGATTTTATTGATATAAAATTAAAAAGCAAAACATTAAAAAAGAGGGTGGGAATAAAGCTCATAGGGAGGATGTGTACATTAAGGGTGAGTGCACACAGTGCGGATTGAGCTGCAGATTTTTCTGAGTGGATTTGCAGGTGAAACCGCAGGTAAAGTGACCTGCGGAATTGCCAGTGGTTTTCCCCTGCGGTTTGACACCTGGACTATGGAACAGGGGTCAATCCGCTGCGGACTCCGCAGAAAGAATTGACATGCTGTGGATTTAAAACCGCAGCAAATCCGCGTGGAAAAATCTGCAGCATGTGCACTGCGGTTTTGAAATCCCATTGATTTGCATTGTACTGTGCAATGCCTGCGGATCTACAGCGGATCCGCAGAGGCAAATCCGCTGCTGATCCACAGCAAAATCCTCACTGTGTGTACATACCCTTAAAGGAAAGTTGGGTCAGAACCTATAGGTCACTAAATGTAATATCAGATTCGTTCAAGGCAGTATCCGTATCAGGGTTTCCAAGTGTAAAGTGCATAGTGCAATAAAGGAATCCACAGAGGCAGATCACAGCAATTTACAAAGCTGATGTATGAGAAAAGAAAAGCATTTACTGATATCATTTACTGCCAGCAGTAGGTGGTCAGTCAGCAATCAGCAAGCCAAGTTGCATCATACATTATTGATTGTAAAGTGACAGAAACAAGAACATTATTAAAATAAGGGTACGTACCCATTTACAAGAAAAACGGACGCGTGCAATCCGATAAAAAATCGGATTGCGCTCTGACCAATGTTATTCAATGAGTAATATCTCATCTGTGATTTTTTTTTCTCAGCTGAAATTGGACTGAGAAAAAAATCGCAGCATGCTGCGATTTGCTGTGTATCTCAGACGAGACTCGCCAATGCATGTCAAGATGCGAGAAAAAAAATGCACAGCACTCACGCCATGCATATGCTGTCTGTTCCGTTTTTTATGGATTGTAGTTAGTGAATTTTACCCAAAAAACACAAATCATCCAATGACAGGAAGTGACATACAGGGCAGTGTTGACAGGCTCCCATAAACCACCTGTCAGGAATCAGTGCATGTGACAGACACAACTCCACGGAGTATACTGTTTAGGAATTTTGCCATGTCTCGTTCAATTAATGTGGAGATGCTCTTGGTTTTAGTCAAGGAGCGCCCCGAACTTTGGGATCCTCGTGACTCCAACTATCAAAATCGCCTTGTCAAGGACGCCTCCTGGACCTATATTTGTCGCCAATTATTTCCAGATTATGCTGACAGCACCCCAGATGTACAAATGGGGGTGAGTAAGTAAAACATTTCTTTTGTATTGTGGGCTTCACAATACTATATTTTCAGGTGTAAATGGAAATGTTCTTTTTGCCAGAGAATGATGTAACCTGATGATGGCAGAGCTGCCTAGATCAATACAGGCAGGAGCGCCAGCAACACCAGCAAAGTAGTTCTGGGGCCAGCAGAAAAAGGCCCTACCTGTATATGTGTCGGTTAAACTTTTTAGCCCCCGTCATGGACCTAAGACCGTAAGTACTGGTTTTTAGGCCACATTGCTAGGGTTTTTAAAGAGATTTGTATTAATGTTACAAGAATGTTTTAACAAAAAAAATTATTTATATATAGAACAGAATCCAACATATGGGAAAGAAACAGTCTCTGAGGCAGAGGCAGGGCCATCCTAACCTGAGGAACAACACCCATTTTAGGAAGATGTCCCTGGACCATCAGAGGAGGAAGGTCGAGAATCTCCAAACCCTCAAGAGGATGCAGCACAGCAGGAAGAGTAGGACAGGAGCAGCAGTCCTATATTGCATCTACATACCTCATCCCAAGCATCAATACCAAGGGTGAATGCGCAGAAGGAGGAATGGCTAAAATATAGTCACAAGGAGGCAAATTGATAGCCTTGTAATGGATTATATTGGTCGCACCATTTCTGATGATGGAGAGGAGGCATTTGGTAGCAGCTTGGCTGAACATCTTCACCAAATACCCATAGATTTAAGGCTGAACACCAAAACATCGATACTACACCTCATACATGCTGCCACCCCCCCAAAATCCTAGATACCTTTTTGATTTAATAGAGAGACACCACCAACAGCTTTCTCTCTGCCCCCATGCATCCATCTCAGGGGCTGCTCATGGCCCTGCAACTAGGGAGTCACACCAACCACCTATATCTCTGACACCTACTGACTCTGGTCATCCATCTTCCTCTGTGCTTTCAACACAATCATGGCAACATCATATGAGTGTGGTGGGCCCAGATGTACAGGAGCATGGCACCATAGGCCAACCACCTCCTTTAGTAGGGAGTTACAACCCCACATCCAGAAATAATCCCCCCACACTCACCCAGCATGGCCCACATACCAAACACATTATTGGCAGCAAGGCCAATATGGGCAACAGTACAGGCAATCTCATTTAATTGGCCAGGGTGAAGGCTGGCATCATGGTCCTCCAAAGCAAACTTAAAATACTGTCTAACACAGCCAAAGATCTTACTGCCAACATACACAAGAACCTGCTTGGTATTATCAGGGACCAGTGGATTATGTGCCCACTCACCAACAATCAATACCAACACAGCACAACCCCCTAGCAGCCATAAATCCAAATCCAATAACACATCAGCAAAGCACTGTTCCCGAAAACCCTGACAATCCACTTTCACCAACTTCACCAACCACATCACATCATTCTTTTTTGGATTTGTAAGGTTTGTTATTGTTACAATAAATCCTTGCACACATTGGCTATTTCTTAGTTAAGCCAAAATAAAGCCTGAGTTTTATTTCTTTTTAGCGCCAAATAAAAGGAAATCTTGTTTTCACAGCAAAATATTTGTTTATTACTCAAAAACACATGTAGGCATTGTGCTAAGCCAAAATAATGAACACATAGTATTATTATTGTAATCACCATCATCAGACAAAAAAAATTAAACAATACATCATGGCCCAACATTTTCTTGCCAGGGTATGGGTCCCTCAGGTGTAAGAAAACAATCCGTCAGAATTTCACGCACTCTGAGGCCTGAAAGCTCTCTGCCTCTGGGCAAAGCCTGGGCAATTTGATGAGGAATGTTAGCCAATCCTCCCTCGGCATTCTCAGACACACGCAAATCATGCATCCGTGTAAAATTGTGTAATATTACACATGCATTAATTACAACGTCCACATTTTGCTCGTTTAACTGGATGGCACTAAAAAATACCCTCCATTTTGCAGTCAAAATGCCAAAGGCGCATTCCACCAGACACCGTGCCCTCATTATTCTGTAAGTAAAAATCCTACGACGTCTGTCAAGACCACGCCGAGGATAAGGCCTCATGGCATAGATTGTGAGTTGAAAGTCTCATTAGCCACTATCGCAAAAGAAATTGGTGGACCACCTGAAGCAAGAAGACTCCTTGGGGGTGGAACACTCATTTGATAGGTCTTAAGTCGCCGACCCATTATGGAAGAATTGAAGATTTGAGAATCTCCTGTTCTTCCATAGGCCCCAATATCTACAATTATAAAATTGTCTTAAAAAGGAGAAAACGGAGTAACGGATACAAAATATATGCAAAAGTATAAATTTTATTAATACTCACATCAAGTGCTGACAAGTATACAAGTTGACTAAAATAGGGGGGATAAGCCCCAATGATACAACAATCAGGACAGACAAGGACAGGGTAAATAAAATGATACCAGTGCTCGAAATCTACATGGCACAACGTTCAGTCAGCCCATGGGCATTGCACATAACAGACATGTGTCTAATGGTAAAAGATAGTCAAATATGGCATACTCAATTAAATGTGTATTGTACATAGTTGTACATGTCTAGAGCGCCAAAAAAAAAAAAAAAAAAAAAAAACCATCCAGAGGGGTCAATGTGCAAGTCCAATGGACACTGAACATAAATGAATCAATGACATGTGGAAGGATTCTTACATAGTAAATAACATATGTATCAGCATATCAAAACTGCGCAATTGTGCCAGAGAGAACCCGGGAGACGACCCGCCCAGCGGTCCAAATGACCGAAGTGTGGAAACAAGTAAAGGCAGGCTGCTTACCGGGGAGCAGAGGAGGTGAAGGCCCATGCAACGACACCCGACGTACGTTTCGCGCCCGCCACAGGCGCTTTATCAAGGGACTCCCTTGATAAAGCGCCTGTGGCGGGCGCGAAACGTACGTCGGGTGTCGTTGCATGGGCCTTCACCTCCTCTGCTCCCCGGTAAGCAGTCTGCCTTTACTTGTTTCCACACTTCGGTCATTTGGACCGCTGGGCGGGTCGTCTCCCGGGTTCTCTCTGGCACAATTGCGCAGTTTTGATATGCTGATACATATGTTATTTACTATGTAAGAATCCTTCCACATGTCATTGATTCATTTATGTTCAGTGTCCATTGGACTTGCACATTGACCCCTCTGGATGGTTTTTTTTTTTTTTTTTTTTTTTTTTTGGCGCTCTAGACATGTACAACTATGTACAATACACATTTAATTGAGTATGCCATATTTGACTATCTTTTACCATTAGACACATGTCTGTTATGTGCAATGCCCATGGGCTGACTGAACGTTGTGCCATGTAGATTTCGAGCACTGGTATCATTTTATTTACCCTGTCCTTGTCTGTCCTGATTGTTGTATCATTGGGGCTTATCCCCCCTATTTTAGTCAACTTGTATACTTGTCAGCACTTGATGTGAGTATTAATAAAATTTATACTTTTGCATATATTTTGTATCCGTTACTCCGTTTTCTCCTTTTTAAGATTAGCATATGGAGTGGTAATCCATGCACAAGGCGTTTTTGGACCATGGTCACCGCCTTGTCTCGTTCTCTGATACTGGGCATTATCATATATGTATTAATTATAAAATTGTATTGGCTGTCAACTAATGCCAACAACAATACTGAAAAAAACCCTTATAATTGTAGTATTGGGACCCTGAGTTCGGCGGCTTCTTGACCCGAATGTGATTCCCATCTAAAGCATCCAGACAATTTGGAAACTGAGGTATATCCCATTTGAGATGCGTTTCCAGTGTTTGGGGGTTGGTTCCGGCATGACTTTCTCCTTAAGGCGATCCCAGATGTGTACAGATGTGCTTCACAGTATTGGAGATGGTTGTTTGCCCAAGGAGAAATTCTAAATTGAGGGCAGCATAAGACTCTCCTGTTGCAAGAAATCTAAAATGTAAATACAGTTACAAATTAAGGTAAGGTTCACATAAATGTAGAGGAATGGCAGGCATTCTACTTGAAGTCATATTAACAATTATCCCACAAAGTATTCAAAGATTACCTACAAAAGCATAGTAATTGGGTATGTTCCTAATATACATTAATATATGTTTCACATATGTCAAAATAAATAAAAACAAATTACCTCAAGGTAAGCAGAAGCCGATCTTCCGCAGAAATGCATTTGCGAAAACGGAAATTTTTAAATGTTATTGCTGTACGATGCTCAGCCAGTAGAATGTCAAATGTCTCAGTGACATCCTCGTGTAGGCCAAAAAATTTTCATGATGCATGCGTAGGTACAGTATCCATACAGCCAGGCAAAATTACCTCTTATAGGACGCTGGGTGAGGAGTGGATGCACCCAAAATTTATGCCACCTCCTCGGAGCAACAACAGGGGAATATCCAACACCATACTCCCAGGATAACACCCAGTTAAAGAGAAGTTCCTCGGCAGGATCCAAACTCAGATTCCTAGCAGTCATACTTGCTTGGAGTTAATGCCAACAGCCAAAACTCTAAATATGGATGTGCTTACCAGCACACATGTTGTTAACTAGCTTTATATAGGGCTACCACATAAATGAAGTTTGATTGGACCTTCTATCTCCGTTAAAAACGTTTTGCATACGGATTGCATACGCATGACATGCGGATGGTCCTTTTTAGAAATCGCATTACACTCGCATGACACTTGCATGGCACTCATCCGTTTTTTCGTAACAGAAATCAGACGTTTTTTTTTCTCGCATATGGGTATGTACCCTAAGAAGAAAAAAAGGAATACATCACCTGAAACAGTTGTGCAAATAACGAGACCCAGGGAGAGACCAGGACCCCTTTGCTGTTTCACATAAGCTTCTTCCTGGGTGTGTGAATCACTTTGTGTCACTAAAGGGCATAACTCTAGCTGGTAGAGATAGAGTATCTTTTAATCACATATAGCTCAGCATTGAGACCACGGTCAGTCATGGTCAAGTATCCAACATCTTTGACTGTGAAACATCCCCATATCATCAGGCTTCCTCCACTTTCTTCCTTCAATTTCTTGATCTCTTAGCCCCCTTTTCCCTTGTTTCTACCAGACCCATTTGCACCCATTAGAGCATAATCTACTGACTTTCATCTCATTGCTACAAATAGCCCACTTCCAATCTTCTACTGTCCACTTTTCATGGAATTTTTGTACTTTTTTGCAAACTTGAGCGAATACTTCTTAGGACCTCTTTTTTGGACTTGCATAACGTGCCTTGCACGGTGCTTGCATGGATGTCTGTGATCTCATTATTGTGAAGCACACACGCCACCTGCACTGCCGTGTGTAACAACCCTGCTGGCATCACTGCATGACCTCCCTTCCCCCGCACACCAACTTACTCACTGCTCCGGGTCATGCTGTGAATTCTGTTTGCTGCCAGTCCTATGCTCTGTGCTCTGTGTCTCTGTTCTCCTGTATGCTTCCTGGCTATGTGTGCATAGGGGGGCGGCGCCAGAACGCTCTGGTTCTTATGCAGTCAGGGTGCACCTGTTCAATCTGTCCCTGACCAATTACCTAGAGCCCTCGACTATTTAGATCCGCCACACCCACTGAACATTGCCTGTGCAATGTCTAAAACTCAGTTAGTGTTTTGCTGCTGAGGAAGCCAGGCCCTGTTCTGTGTATCTCCTTCTCTGGAGGAATACTCCTAGCCTTGCTTTGTATTCTTTGTCTGCCCTCCAGGAGGCTGCATATCCTGGTCTCTGTGTCTTGGTCCTAGCTTTGTGTGTACTTGTCCTTCTGCCTGCCAGGAGGCAGTATATCCTGTTCCATGTGTCTTTGTCTCTGTACCTTGTCTTGTACTGTCTCCTTGTGTCACGATGACCCGTCCCGTGTGACGCGACCCGCAGGTCAGTAACTAAAACAACAAGACGCAGCACATAATACTGTCCTGTGTAACACGGCCCGCAGACCGGTAACTAAAACAACAAGACACGGGGAAAGGGGAAACAGTTACAATGGTGGAAAGGGGACGTGGAGACCTCCTGCACTCCCCTGAGTCAGTGTCCCTAACATTCCTAACGTTCCCTATGCCGGCTCTGCACTGGGCGCCGATCAGGAACCTGTCGCCCTAGCGCACCCTACACCTATCCCTTGCTAGGGAGCTGGGTGGCGCAGGCAGTGGCCCCACCACTGTACTAATACACACTAAGGAAAAACACAAACAGGGAAACACCACTTAGCTTTACTCTGTTGCTCTTGCTCCTGGCAACAGAGTCCACCACCAGAATGCAGCTCTCCTCCTGAATCGCTGCCACCAAGCTCTGTCAGAGCTACAAGGAAATCCCCTATGACTCCTTCCACACCAGGGCTAAGACAGTGCTGCAAGGAATGCTCTCCAGCTCCTTCCTCCTCCAAGGATGCTAGAAATGAACACTATCACCAACACTGACTGCAACACCTGTTACTCTTTTACAGCAGAGCCAGAGCCACCACACCTGCATTATAATCATGTGCACTTAACCAAAGAAACAAGAGTGCAATGATGCTCACCACCACCAGGGGCAAACTTAGAACAAACGACACCACAGTCCAATAATCCTAATGGCCACCGGGGGCAAAAACCCAAACTTAAGCACAGCTTAAGAAAAAAAAAGTTTACCTGTGCTTTTTATCAGTCCTGATCCAGCATGGATCATGACACCTTGTCTGTGTCTTCCTTCCCTGCTGTGTCTTTCCTTGTCTGTGCCTCTGCACCCTTGCAGCTCTGTCTGTGCCTCTGCACCCTTGCAGCTCTGTCTGTGCCTCTACACCCTTGCAGCTCTGTCTGTGCCTCTGCACCCTTGCAGCTCTGTCTGTGCCTCTACACCCTGGCAGCTCTGTCTGTGCCTCTGCACCCTTGCAGCTCTGTCTGTGCCTTTGCAGCTCTGACTGCTCTGCACCCTTGCAGCTCAGATTACTCTGCTGCTGCAGAACCTCTTGCTGCAGCTTCTCTCAACAGACCTTGTGGTTCAGCTTTGCTCCGCTCCTGCTGCTGCTGCAGAACCTCTTGCTGCAGCTTCTCCCCGCAGACCTTGTGGTTCAGCTTTACTCAGCACTCCGGCCGCCTGCGGCTCCGCCTACTCCACCCTCCTGCAGCTCCGCCTACTCTGCCCTCCTGCGGCCCTGCCTACTCCACCCTCCTGCGGCTCTGCCTACTTCGCACTCCTGCGGCTCCGCCTACTCCAAACTCCTGTGGCTCCGCCTACTCCGAACTCCTGCCTTTATCCATACCTACACCTCCTGTATGAACAGGTCCAAAACCTGTTCCTTCATATTCCGATACCTACACCTGCTGTGTGAACAGGCTCCTACCTGTTTCTTCTCATACCACGCCAGCCTGCTCGGTGTCTCGAAGCCGTGCCCGCCTGTCCTGTGTCTCCAAGCCGTGCCCACCTGTCCTGTGTCTCCAAGCCGTGCCCGCCTGCCCTGTGTCTCCAAGCCGTGCCCGCCTGCCCTGTGTCTTAGCCTACCTGTCACTTGCACCTGACCAGGTGTCCTGTCCTCGAGTGGGATCAGCAGCCACAGCCAGACACCACCCTGGAGTGGCACCCGGCAGCTACCTGCTGCACAAGCCTGACCTCACCATCAGAGGCTCCAGTGAAGACTCCAGCAGTCGTAGTCACGCCCCTTCCAGGGTAGTCTGGTTTGTGGCACAGTGGGGCCACAACCCCCCGGCTCGCGCCAATCAGCCAAGGCGCGAGCGTGACACCGTGTTTTTTGCTCCATTACTGATAGACCTTGTGATGAGCCGACTTGTTGATTCTGATATTTTGCCTGAACGTCCACCTCTTGACTTTTGAATGGATGGACGGACTTTATTTCGTATCCTTTCAACTGTCATGGCACTCAAATTATGCAGTTTGGCAATTTTCTTGGCCGAGAGACTACTATTAATAAGATGGATGATGCTGTTCCTCTTTTCTTAGGAAATCTTCACGGCTGCTCCTCGATTTGAACCATTGACCTTTTGCTTGGGAATCAACCAAATAACACACTGAGCTATTAGAGAATATGAAAACAGGTTTTATTTGTAGTATACAGGAAGAAAAAAGATTTTTCCACCACCAGGAGCAAAACAGTAGCAATGCATTGACATTACAAGAATCTGCATAACTAATCATATGCTAAATAGCTGCAAGTCAAATTTATGCATGAAGGTCAAGATGATTTTCTATAAAATGATGGTAGTGTCACAATCAAAGCAGTAGTGGATGGTGAGATATGGAGCCTGAAAGTCAAATATTCAAAAGATTGTTACCCTTTTGCTTGTCAGTGCATGTTTCAGTCTCTGCCTATGTTTCTATTAATATTCCTCTATCAGTCTATCTAATCTATCTGTATATCCCAGCCTGTCTACCCATCCGACAGTATTATATTCAGTCACATAGTGGGTATTATTACTATATAGAGGAAGAGATGATGCACTATTTTTACAAAGAGGCACAATAGAGGCACTGCTTTGTATGGAAGCACCTAGGGGGGACTCATACTATATGTAGGCACAGAGGGTAAATTAATACTATGTAGTGCCCCAAAGGGAGATAATAAGAGCACTACCACTATATGATTGCACAATGGAAGAACTATTACTATTTTTCTATGTGGGACAAAATTGGGGCATGATTACTATGTGAAGACACAATAGGTGCACTATTACTGTATGGAGGCACCCATGAAGGCACTCATACTATATATAGGCACAGAGGGAGTGCCATAACTATATGGAAGCACAAAAGGAGCACTATTTAATATTTGGAAGCACAAAATGGCATTATTATTATTATTATTATTATATGGAGACACAATGGGAGAACTATTACTGTATTAATATATGGGGTACAATGAGGGCACTATTGCTATAGTATTTGGAGGCACAATAGGGCCACTATTACCATGTGGGAGAACCACGAAGGCACAATTAATGTGTGGGCACAAAAGGCACCCTTGAAATTGTTTCATAAAATTAAGTATTTCTCCCAATTACTGCAATTACACATTTTGTTATACACATGTTTATTTCCTTCGTGTGTATTAGAGTGAAACAAAAAAAAATAGAAAAACAGGCAAATTTTACTCAATTTCACATAAAACCCTCAAAATTGGCCAGACAAAAGTGTTAGCACCTTTTCAAATTTCTGGGTGAATTACATAGATGGTAAAGTTAGCCTTATGTTCCTTCAAATGCCAGGACTGAAATTCAAATCATATAATTGTTTCTGCAAATACAAAAGTTCCTAGGTCTTGGACTCCACAATAACAATAAGGTTATTTTTATAGACCTTAAGCTCATTTGAGCCCAGAATATCCCAGACAGTTTTCTTTGGCTGAACAATATTCCAGCAGGTTTTAAAATTAAAGTACAACATTGTGTGATTTAGTATGAACTTGGAGAATGGTTTGAAATGTTCATCTGGATCTTCCTCTTTCTCTCAACTGTTAGGACCACACATCCAAGTGAACCAAGGTTTTGCCGAGGATATAACTTAACCACTCCATATTCAAAAGAGAGAGAACTATGATAGCAAAAAGCAACATTGGAAAACTCCCTTATAAAATAAATTGTAACAGAAGCCTAAAGCAAAATCCAGAGATTAAGATAATGTTCTTACATAGTGGTTAGAAGAAAGTCTCGCACTCTCATCTAATACTCTTCTAATCTTGGCATAACTTGTATACCTTTTCTACTCCTTATTTTAGTAGACATACAAACAAAACTTGATCTATTTCATAAAATGCTCACTTTGTACAGAAACAAGGGAACAGATTTATCACCTCTGAAATGAAAAAATAAAGGTTAGGCTGGTTTCACACTTGCGTTTTTTTGCGCTGCTTTTTAGCGCAAAAAAAGCATGCATTTTTTTCCTATATTTTACATGGGGTGCGCTTATGTGCGCATACACATGCGTTTGTACGCGTTTGCATGCGCATGCGTTTTTTTGCAGTGTGCGCTCGGGCGCACAAAATGCATCCTGTTGCATTTTTTGTGTGTCCGACTTGCCCCAAAAAAACGCATGTGCACGCAATGCGTTTTTTACAGCAAAACCCCTATTGTACTCTATGGGTGCGCATACGTGCGCATTGTAATGCGCACGTATGCGCAAAAAAAGCATGCGTTTTTTTAAAAAACGCACTAAAGCCCGCAAAAAAAAATGCACACAAACGCATGATGCGTTTTTTCCATGCGTTTGTGTGCGCAAAAACGGCGCAGCAAAAAAACGCAAGTGTGAAAGTAGCCTTACACTTCTTGTTCAAGTGGACCTTTCAGTGTTCTTGACCAAACGTTTATTTATTATACTCTTCAAGATTCTGGAGCATTCCGGGCTGCGGTTTCATTAAATTTCCGACTTCAGCGGATCCGTCAAAACAATGGTCCGTTGGCATACGTTGGGTCACAACGGAAACGGATCCGTCTTTTGCATTTTTTCACGGATTGCAACTGATCAAAAAAACGGAAGTGTGAAAGAGGCCTAATGAGGTGGCAGCGAGGTTATTACAGGTTTTAGGCTTTCCTGAAGAGGTGAGATTTCAAGTTGTATCTGAAGGCTTCAATCATGGAAAACAATCTGGTATGCTACGGTAATTAGTCACAGAGGATGCGGAATGTTCAGAAGAAATAGTGGAGATGGCTGTGTGAGAAACTTACAAGAGCAAAGGAAAGAAGGACATCTTTTGAGGACCAGAGATTACGTGTGGGGAGGTATCATGTGCTTAGGTAAGCGATGTATAGGGAAACAGCCTTGTGGGTAGTGTTAGTATTTTAAATTGAATTCTCTGAGAAATAAGAAGCCAATGAAGAAACTACCAGAGGGGTGAAGAAGAGTAGTGAGGGGAGATATGGATTAATTAGGTAGCAGAGTTAAGGAAAAATTGGAGAGGTGCAAGAGTGTTAGATTGGAGGCCACAGAAGAGAATGTATCATTATTTGAGGTGGGAGATGATGAGGGCATGTAGTAACTTTTATTGATTTGGGGTTGAGGAATGGATGAATTGTGGAAATGTTTTTGAATTGGAGGTGGCAGGAGATTGTAAGGTCTTGGATGTGTGGTAGAAAGGACAAAGTGCAGTCTAAGGTAACACTCAAATAGTGGACTTGTGAGTCAGAGGAAAGTGTGGAAAGTATGGGTTCATTCACTTTCATAGATAGGTCTGGAAGGGTATATGAGTGAGATGGAGGACAGATGATGACTCCAGTTTCCACATTGATTTTTAGAAAGTGTGATGAGATGATGAAGAGGTATAGACACTACTATTCTGGACAGAAGCGAGGTGACATCTGGGCCAGAGAAATCTCATCAGCATATATGTGGGTTGTCCCAAGCTAAAGCTATAAATAGAGAAGAGTAAAGTGTCCTAGGACAGAGCCTTGAGAATCATCAACAGAAGGTACAGGATGAGGAGGAAGTATGAGAATGGGAGAGGTAGTTAGTGAGGTATGAGGAGATCCCAGAAAGGGCTGTTTGTTGCCAAGTGAAATAGGATCAGTAGTAGGAGGAAGTGACTAACTATGTTGAAAGCAGGGAGCAGATCTAGATATGTATGATACCACCACCAGAAGTTCTGTATAAAAATGGCAATATGTAAAAAGTACCTTTTGGAGTATTTTACAAAACCTGGCCAAAAGTAGGGTATATTTTAAAATAAAGAAATAACCATTAGTTACCCATAGAATTTCCCAGTGCTCTAGGGCAACAGCAGTGATGTCTGACAGTGATGTCCTTGCCATTATTTGTATGAATTAATCACTGGCCTCAGCAGTCATTAGCCACTTGCAAATGCCACTGCAGAGGCCAGTAATTAGCTTCAGACTTAACACGTATGACTAGAATCATAGAATCATAGAATCATAGAATCGTAGAGTTGGAAGGGACCTCCTGGGCCATCTGGTCCAACCCCCTGCTCAAAGCAGGATTCGCTGAATCATCCCAGTCAGATGTCTGTCCAGCCTCTGTTTGAAGACTTCCATTGAAGGAGAACTCACCACTTCTCGTGGCAGCCTGTTCCACTCATTGATCACTCTAACTGTCAAAAAGTTTTTTCTAATATCTAATCTGTGTCTCCTCCCATTCAGTTTCATCCCATTGCTTCTAGTCTTTCCTTGTGCAAATGAGAATAAAGTTGATCCTTCTACAATGTGACAGCCCTTTAGATATTTGACTAGAGTGATAACCGTTACAAGTAAATTTGCTTTTCCCGTTAAACATACAATGAGAAGGAGTTGGTTAAAGGTTAAAATTTCAGGGGAGCAATTCACTTCAATTTAATATAATCTATTTAATTTTTACATGTTTAATAAAATAACAGATATTAAACATGTCTATTGACTAGGAACTCAGTCCACTCAACTCTACTTTACTGCTACATTTCTTGCTTTGTAGATGTAAGAAATGTTGGAACATAAAAGCGAACACTTGGAGATCTGCCACAGCTTCTGTGTTACCGGCCTTTAATTATGAACAAACTGTATTATACTGAAGGACAAAGTACGGTCATTAACTACAGCAGTCACCTTCAGCAATCTTTACTGATAATATTTATGGAAATGCGGATTTGTTGGATTAGGATTTTTTTTTCAATTTTGCATCTCGTACATAATGTTGCATCATGAACATTAATATTTACATTTCATATGGATGGACAGGGAGTTATTGTTTGTAAGATGTTGCAGTACGAGGCTTCACACCATATCTTCCACGCAGTATTGGATTAAATTATGGATATTTCACTTGTGGCCACTCAAAGTGCCAATAATTAAATCTGTCACTGAACACTGGGGTAATTTTTAAAAATTGTGCCATTATCCATTGGAATTGTCCAATAGGTAATGGTCGTTAATACGTACTCTCCTCACTCTTGGGCTCCTCTTTCGATACTTTTAATACCACAGTGAGCATTGATACCACGTTATTGACAGCATCAAGATTGAGTATGGCAGTGCCTGGACCTGAAATGAAGGTCAGGAGTGGAGAAGGTAAGTATGAGTCTGGTCTAGGGTCTAAAGCTTGCGTTTTCTCCTGTTACTTGACAAATTTTGAACATTTTCTTCTTAGGTGACAAAGGGTTCTTTCTTGGTAGTCAGTCAACCAGCCCCATTACACTTGTCAAAGGAAATTCTCTCTTGTATCTATCCAAAAGCAGAACTGAAGCTGCTGGGAAGATTAGAGGAATACTATAACTAGGACATTGGGGAATCTTTAAAAAAAAAAAGCATTTTATTAAATTATAACATTCAAGAACATTTCAAACAATTAAACTTTTATATTTTGTTGCACAGCAATGTTTGGAAAATGTAACTCAAATCATAATTAAATTAGGTTTTTGGTGGTTTCTAAGCTGATGGATCTCACCATGTAGGCTGTGTAAGAACACGTCCAATTAAGAATGTATTTATGCATTTCTAGGAGAAATAAAAGAAGAGTAGCACGACAGTTTTAAGATAAAAGTCCTCTAAATGTCTTATTTACTACCCTGTCAGGAGAGATGACAGATCCCATTCAAACATGGACTTTATAGTTTACAAATAATTTACCATGTGATGTTAATTAAATTATCTCTGGTAGGTCTCTTATGTTCCCCTATGTGAACTGTTTAAGTTTATGTCAAAGGTTGCTTGAATGCTTTCAGAACCCATAAGGCAAGCATGAGATTCTTGTTTAACCCACAAAATGACAGCTCTCCCTGTATGCAAATGAATATAGTCACATTCTTTAAAGCCTAAAAGAGTTGCATCCTAACACCAGAAGATGACATTCAACTTAACGATAAATACAAATGAATGTATTGGAGGTATAGTGATTTATTTATTCTGGTTTGCATAGCTATGAATCACCAACAGTCTTTAAAGGGAATCTGTCACCTATTTTTTTGCATATAAGATGTGGCCACCGCCATCAGGGGCTTATCTACACCATTCTGTAATGCTGTAGATAAGCCCCCGATGTAACCTGAAAGATAAGAAAAGCGAGTTATATTATACTCACCGGTCCGGTCAGGCGGGTCCGATGGATGTTGCGGTTCGGGTCCGGCACCTCCCATCTTCTAGTGATGACATCCTCTTCTTTGCTTCCCGTCGTGGCTCCGGCATTGAGGGCAGAGCAGTGTACTGAGGTGCGCAGGTGCTGGACCTCTCTCACCTTTCTCGGCATCTGCGCACTGCAGTACTCTGCTCTGCCCTCAACAGGGGAGAGCAGTATGCCTGCGCCAGAGCCGTGACGGGAAGCAAAGAAGAGGACGTCATCGCTAGGCTATGACAGTCGCCGGACCGCGACACCCATCGGACCCGGACCGGGCAGCCCCCCCCGGTGAGTATAATATAACTTGTTTTTCTTATCTTTCAGGTTACATCGGGGGGCTTATCTACAACATTACAGAATGCTGTAGATAAGCCCCTGATGGCAGTGGCCGCATCTTATATGCGAAAAAATAGGTGACAGATACCCTTTAAAATAGATAACAAGATGTATGATATTGGGGAGGATTTTAGTAAGCTGTACACATAATTGACTCTCCAAGAACTTCTGGAATATGGAATTTAGAGCAAATTTCCTGGAACAGCAGTTGTACCATAGAGGTTTCATGTTTCAGTAGTTCACATTCAATGGAAAGGCTACCAAAATATCTACAAAAAGTATGCACTGCCTACACTAACAGTCCTGTCCCAGATTACTGTGGAAAAGTGGAAAATCAGTAATGCTACTGGTTTCTAAAGAAGTCAACAATGTACCGTAGATAGTTATCCACAAGTTCAAATAATTCCTTCTGTTGCACTAAGCTTTTTTTTACTGTATGTTATCATAATTCTTTTACTTTTCAGTAGTTTTCCAGACAAACCACAAACCTCTTGTTGAACATCAGGTAATGGTAGAACACTAACTCTGCGAAATCTGGCACCAAATGGTATTAACAGAGCAGAACAGGAACAAAAAAACATTTTAGGACATACAGTAGTGTGGTCCAAATACAGTTCTAAATGTAATCTCAGGTTAAGAAAGTGCTTCCAACATTATTTTCCGCTCTGCTTTTACATATGGGGATCTGTCACAAGTTGAGCTGCTATTAGAGCTCTGGCATTAAGTTTGATGTCCTCACAAGGAAATGTATCTCCTGTATTTTGACTAATAGTTGCTAGTAGCCAGAGTATCCACATGTATTTAACCTGTCCTAAAGAAAACTCTTTGTTCCCTAAAGTAAAACTCACTCCAGAAGTAATAATTTTCCAGTGTGACCTGCATAAAAGAAAAGCACATTGGCGGCAATTCATTACGACTGGCGTTTTGTACACCATTCTTGGGAGGAGCGTTCTGGAATAACATGAGGAAAATTCATTAAGATGCCCATATTAAGACGATCATCTTATCAGTGGCATGCACTTCCTTCAATTGTTGTAATAGAAATGTTACTCCATTTGAAGACGAAAGTAGCATTTCTGGAATAAGAAGTGCTGCCACTTTTGATTAATTTGAAGGGTAGATGTAGCCACATAAAAAAAACACATTTCAAAGGTTAACTCACCAAAACCCTGACTAATGCACTAGCAGGATGCAGCAGACCTCCATTGATAAAGGCTGGGGCAGCACAGGTGCAAACCACTGATGAGAACAGCCAGTAACCCAATATGGTCTGGCTGCCTAGTGGAAAAAAAATGCACACAAATAGGGCTTGCATAGGACATCAGTCACACAGATAAGTGTGGTGCAAAGTGTCTGAACAGCCTATTAATGACGCCCATAGTATTAGCAGGCAGGCTGCTCAGCACTGTTTATATGCATCACACAGAAAAAACCAAGACAACATGAAGAAGTCTAGCTGCATCCTGCAAAAATGATAAAAAGTGCGAAAAGATAAAAAGATATGGGGTATTAGTTACTATTTTGGCCAAACTAGATTAGCTCACAACCCAACGTCAAGGGTCCCCAGATTTTGTGAGTCCCTAACACTAAATCTGAACAGCGCACATAAGGAAAAAATTCCCAAAAATCAAAAAAAAACCACACATTTGAAAGGTTAACTTACCAAAACCCTGACTAATGCACTAGCAGGATGCAGCAGACCTCCATTGATAAAGGACTGATAAACTAATACCCCATATCTGTTTATCTTTTTGCACTTTTTATCATTTTTGCAGGATGCAGCTAGACCTCTTCATGTTGGCTTGGCTTTCTCTGTGTGATGCATATATACAGTGCTGAGCAGCCTGCCTGCTAATACTATGGGCATCATTAATAGGCTGTTCAGACACTTTGCACCGCACTTATCTGTGTGACTGATGTCCTATGCAAGCCCTATTTGTGTGCATTTTTTTCCACTAGGCAGCCAGACCATATTGGGTTACTGGCTGTTCTCATCAGTGGTTTGCACCTGTGCTGCCCCAGCCTTTATCAATGGAGGTCTGGTGCATCCTGCTAGTGCATTAGTCAGGGTTTTGGTGAGTTAACTTTTCAAATGTGTTTTTTTTTTTAATTTTTGGGAATTTTTTCCTTATGTGCGCTGTTTAGATGTAGCCACTAGAGTTGAGCGACTTTTGGTTTTTTAGGGTCGCGTTTCGTTTCGTGAAACCCGACTTTTCCAAAAGTCAGGTCGAGCAAGATCGTCCGATTATAGGGAAAAGTCGGGGGTCGTCCCGAAACACGAAACCCAATGTAAGTCAATGGGGAATAAAAGTCGGGAGTGAGAGGAGGACAGGAAACACACCTACAGTGCCCATTTGAATGCCAAAAGCATCAATTCTTCTTTCTTAAGCTTGTCAACCTTAATTAACTTCATAATACAAGTTACGCACTGAAAAATGGGGGTTATTTGGCTACAAACTGTGGGGGGGTAGGGCTGGCTCCAGGTTTTCATGTGCCCTGGGCGAAAGAGCGCCCCTTGAACACATACCACAACTCATCATGCTCCGATACGGCAGAGAAATAGCGGTATAGTACAATGAAAAATACCTCACTTTTTACATCTCATGACGAGGCCCATCTATTTCTCCATACAGAATCATTGGTCCCATATAATGTTTGAAACAGTATATGATGAGCTCCACATAATGCTACAGTATATGTTGGTCCCCATGGATGAAGCTCCACTGTCTTATGGGCCCAAATAATGCTCCAAACATAATGGGCCCCATTTCTAATGCTCTAGTGTATAATGGGCCCTGTAAATGCTGCTCCAGTGTCTGATGTCCACCTTTGGAATGTTCCAGTGTATGGTGAGCCCCATCTATCATTCTCCAGAGTATAGTGCTCCCCAAAAATTGCTGTCCCAACATTGAAAACAATCAAATAAGTCTGCTCGCTAGGGAATCCCTGTACTTGTCTGGACAGGTGCTGTAGCTTGCTTAACAGCTCGCCAGCCGTTCTCACGCCCAGTATGGATTACACGTGATTGCACAAAGGTGAGAAAGGGTACCGTATCCCCAGATAACATGTATGGATAGCGTACACATTCAAAATATATGTCTCAGGAGGCAGGCTCAGACGGTGTTAGGCCCAGTATGGATTGCACGTGATTGCACAAAGGTTAGAAAGGGTACCGTATCCCCGGATAACATGTATGGATAGCGTACACATTCAAAATATATGTCTATACAGCATGAGGCAGGCTCAGACGGTGTTAGGCCCAGTATGGATTGCACGTGATTGCACAAAGGTTAGAAAGGGTACCGTATCCCTGGATAACATGTATGGATAGCGTACACATTCAAAATATATGTCTCAGGAGGCAGGCTCAGACGGTGTTAGGCCCAGTATGGATTGCACGTGATTGCACAAAGGTTAGAAAGGGTACCGTATCCCTGGATAACATGTATGGATAGCGTACACATTCAAAATATATGTATATACAGCATGAGGCAGGCTCAGACGGTGTTAGGCCCAGTATGGATTGCACGTGATTGCACAAAGGTTAGAAAGGGTACCGTATCCCTGGATAACATGTATGGATAGCGTACACATTCAAAATATATGTCTATACAGCATGAGGCAGGCTCAGACGGTGTTAGGCCCAGTATGGATTGCACGTGATTGCACAAAGGTTAGAAAGGGTACCGTATCCCTGGATAACATGTATGGATAGCGTACACATTCAAAATATATGTCTCAGGAGGCAGGCTCAGACGGTGTTAGGCCCAGTATGGATTGCACGTGATTGCACAAAGGTTAGAAAGGGTACCGTATCCCCGGATAACATGTATGGATAGCGTACACATTCAAAATATATGTCTATACAGCATGAGGCAGGCTCAGACGGTGTTAGGCCCAGTATGGATTGCACGTGATTGCACAAAGGTTAGAAAGGGTACCGTATCCCTGGATAACATGTATGGATAGCGTACACATTCAAAATATATGTCTCAGGAGGCAGGCTCAGACGGTGTTAGGCCCAGTATGGATTGCACGTGATTGCACAAAGGTTAGAAAGGGTACCGTATCCCTGGATAACATGTATGGATAGCGTACACATTCAAAATATATGTCTATACAGCATGAGGCAGGCTCAGACGGTGTTAGGCCCAGTATGGATTGCACGTGATTGCACAAAGGTTAGAAAGGGTACCGTATCCCTGGATAACATGTATGGATAGCGTACACATTCAAAATATATGTCTCAGGTGGCAGGCTCAGACGGTGTTAGGCCCAGTATGGATTGCACGTGATTGCACAAAGGTTAGAAAGGGTACCGTATCCCCGGATAACATGTATGGATAGCGTACACATTCAAAATATATGTCTATACAGCATGTGGCAGGCTCAGACGGTGTTAGGCCCAGTATGGATTGCACGTGATTGCACAAAGGTTAGAAAGGGTACCGTATCCCTGGATAACATGTATGGATAGCGTACACATTCAAAATATATGTCTCAGGAGGCAGGCTCAGACGGTGTTAGGCCCAGTATGGATTGCACGTGATTGCACAAAGGTTAGAAAGGGTACCGTATCCCTGGATAACATGTATGGATAGCGTACACATTCAAAATATATGTCTCAGGAGGCAGGTTCAGATGGTGTTAGGCCCAGTATGGATTGCACGTGATTGCACAAAGGTTAGAAAGGGTACCGTATCCCTGGACAACATGTATGGATAGCGTACACATTCAAAATATATGTCTATACAGCATGAGGCAGGCTCAGACGGTGTTAGGCCCAGTATGGATTGCACGTGATTGCACAAAGGTTAGAAAGGGTACCGTATCCCTGGATAACATGTATGGATAGCGTACACATTCAAAATATATGTCTATACAGCATGAGGCAGGCTCAGACGGTGTTAGGCCCAGTATGGATTGCACGTGATTGCACAAAGGTTAGAAAGGGTACCGTATCCCCGGATAACATGTATGGATAGCGTACACATTCAAAATATATGTCTATACAGCATGAGGCAGGCTCAGACGGTGTTAGGCCCAGTATGGATTGCACGTGATTGCACAAAGGTTAGAAAGGGTACTGTATCCCTGGATAACATGTATGGATAGCGTACACATTCAAAATATATGTCTCAGGAGGCAGGCTCAGACGGTGTTAGGCCCAGTATGGATTGCACGTGATTGCACAAAGGTTAGAAAGGGTACCGTATCCCTGGATAACATGTATGGATAGCGTACACATTCAAAATATATGTCTATACAGCATGAGGCAGGCTCAGACGGTGTTAGGCCCAGTATGGATTGCACGTGATTGCACAAAGGTTAGAAAGGGTACCGTATCCCTGGATAACACGTATGGATAGCGTACACATTCAAAATATATGTCTCAGGAGGCAGGCTCAGATGGTGTTAGGCCCAGTATGGATTGCACGTGATTGCACAAAGGTTAGAAAGGGTACCGTATCCCCGGATAACATGTATGGATAGCGTACACATTCAAAATATATGTCTCAGGAGGCAGGCTCAGACGGTGTTAGGCCCAGTATGGATTGCACGTGATTGCACAAAGGTTAGAAAGGGTACCGTATCCCTGGATAACATGTATGGATAGCGTACACATTCAAAATATATGTCTCAGGAGGCAGGCTCAGACGGTGTTAGGCCCAGTATGGATTGCACGTGATTGCACAAAGGTTAGAAAGGGTACCGTATCCCTGGACAACATGTATGGATAGCGTACACATTCAAAATATATGTCTATACAGCATGAGGCAGGCTCAGACGGTGTTAGGCCCAGTATGGATTGCACGTGATTGCACAAAGGTTAGAAAGGGTACCGTATCCCTGGATAACATGTATGGATAGCGTACACATTCAAAATATATGTCTATACAGCATGAGGCAGGCTCAGACGGTGTTAGGCCCAGTATGGATTGCACGTGATTGCACAAAGGTTAGAAAGGGTACCGTATCCCCGGATAACATGTATGGATAGCGTACACATTCAAAATATATGTCTCAGGA
Organism: Dendrobates tinctorius; assembly: GCF_039654945.1. NCBI lineage: Eukaryota > Metazoa > Chordata > Amphibia > Anura > Dendrobatidae > Dendrobates > Dendrobates tinctorius. The sequence goes on from NW_027361773.1 coordinate 12,244,247, forward strand.
GGCAGGCTCAGACGGTGTTAGGCCCAGTATGGATTGCACGTGATTGCACAAAGGTTAGAAAGGGTACCGTATCCCTGGATAACATGTATGGATAGCGTACACATTCAAAATATATGTCTCAGGAGGCAGGCTCAGACGGTGTTAGGCCCAGTATGGATTGCACGTGATTGCACAAAGGTTAGAAAGGGTACCGTATCCCCGGATAACATGTATGGATAGCGTACACATTCAAAATATATGTCTATACAGCATGAGGCAGGCTCAGACGGTGTTAGGCCCAGTATGGATTGCACGTGATTGCACAAAGGTTAGAAAGGGTACCGTATCCCTGGATAACATGTATGGATAGCGTACACATTCAAAATATATGTCTCAGGAGGCAGGCTCAGACGGTGTCAGGCACAGTATGGATTTGACGGCCCAGATTACACAGCGGAGGAGCAGGGAGAGGTAAAGATTGCAAATGCTGGGGCCCTGCCCAAGCAAGGGGGGCCCACTCGTGGGCGTCGGTACTGGCACTGGGCCCCTCATAGTACAGCGGTGTGTCTGACGGCGGGTGTGCACCACCACCGTCAGAGACACTTGATTGCACTATGAGGGACCCTGTGCCAGTGCCCGCGCCCAAGAGTCGGCCTACCCACCTGTCCAGGGCAACGGCACTCGCACGGTGTCGTGCGGTAGGTGGTGACCCCAGCCATGGGGGGGGAGGCAGCACAGTTAGGGAGTTTTAGAAAGTGGCATATGTTGATGTTGGACATTCAGCTGATGCAAAAGGCGAAATAGGTGAAGTACCAGGAAGAGGTGGACCAAAGCAAGCCATTTTTCTGTCACCCTATGTGTCATCAGGGGAAGGTGGGACAAAATCCTTGGAAACCCATGCGTGGTTCATTTTAATGAAGGTTAGATCATCCACATTTTGGGTTGACAGACGGGTCCTTTTTTCTGTCAGGATTGATCCAGCTGCACTGAAGACTCTTTCCGATAGCACACTTGCAGCTGGGCAAGCGAGCTCCCGTAAGGCATATTGGGCCAATTCAGGCCAGTTGTCCAGTTTAGCGGCCCAATAGTCAAAGGGGAATGACCTGTGTGGGAGAACATCGATATGGGAGGAAAAGTAGTTTGTTACCATAGTTGACAACTGCTGTCTCCTGTCACTTTCCATTGATGCAGTATTACCAGTTGTGTGAGCGGTATTTGAAAAATCAGTCCACAACATTGTCATGAAACCCCTGTCTCCAATGCCACTTCTGCTGTGTGCACCACGAACACCTCTGCCAAGCTGCCCCCGGCCCGTACGGCTCGTGTGAGAACCATCACCGCTGCTGTGTGCTGGGAATGCCTCAAGCAACCGATTTACCAGAGTTGCTTGTTTATTAGCCAATATTAGGTCAAGGTTCTCCTGTGGCATGATGTTTTGTAATTTGCCTTTATAGCGTGGATCCAGGATGCTGGCCAACCAGTAGTCGTCATCGTTCATCATTTTGACAATGCGGGGGTCCCTTTTTAGGATCCGCAAGGCATAATCTGACATGTGGGCCAATGTTCCCGGTGTCAATGATGCACTGCGAGTGCTGGGTGGAGGAGCACTTTCTGGCAAATCCACATCCCTCCAGTCACGCACAAACCCTGTACCAGACCTTGCCACGCCAACATTTTCACTTGCCCCACGAGATGCATCCTCCTCCCCTAAGTAATCATCCCCATCATCCTCCTCCTCCTCCTCTTCTTCCTCCACCTCGTCCAGGAGAGGTCCCTGAGCAGACAATGGCTGAATGTCATCAAGGATTCCCTCCTCCTCTTCCTCCTCATCAACATTGGCTGCAGACGCCTGCTCCTTAAGGTGCGTCAAAGTTTGCATGAGCAGACGCATAAGTGGGATGCTCATACTTAGGATGTTGTCGTCTGCGCTTACCAGCCGTGTGCATTCCTCAAAACACTGAAGGACTTTACAAAGGTCTTTCAGCTTCGACCACTGCACACCTGTCAACTCCATGTCTGCTCTCAAAGTGCCTGGCCGTGTATCCTCCCACAAATGCATTATGGCCTGCCTCTGCTCGCACAGCCGCTCCACCATGTGCAGGGTGGAGTTCCACCTTGTTGCAATGTCGATAATGAGGCGGTGGTTGGGAAGGTGGAGCAATCGCTGCAGCTTCTGCATACGAACGGAGTGTACAGGCGACCGGCGGATGTGCGCGCACAGTCTTCGCACCTTCTGGAGCAGGGCTGTTAACTCCGGATAATTTTTGAGGAAGCACTGCACCACCAGGTTCAAGGTGTGAGCCAAGCAAGGTATGTGGCTGAGTTTTGAAAGGGCTATGGCTGCCACAAAATTACGGCCGTTATCACTAACTACCTTGCTTGCCTCAAGATGTACACTGCCCAGCCATGACTCAGTTTGTCGCTTCAAGTACTCGGCCAGCACCTCGGCGGTGTGTCTGTCGCCCAAACACATCATCTGCAACACAGCCTGCTGACGCTTTCCACTAGCTGCTCGATAGGGGGACACATCGTGTGCAACAGTGGCAGCTGCAGATGGAGTGCTCGTACGACTGCGCTCTGTGGACGAGCTTTCGCTTCTGGAGGAGGTGGAGGAGGAGGAGGGTCGAACGCCTACAGCCAACTGTTTCCTATACCGTGGGCTAGGCAGCACTGTCCCACCACTGCTGTCCCCTGTGGACCCTGCATCCACCACATTAACCCAGTGCGCAGTGATGGACACGTAACGGCCCTGGCCATGCCAACTGGACCATGCATCAGTTGTGAGGTGCACCTTTCCGCTCACTGACTGCTTGAGTGCATGGACAATGCGGTCTTTCACATGATGGTGGAGGGCTGGGATGGCTTTGCGAGAGAAGAAGTGGCGACTGGGTAGGTCATAGCGTGGTACTGCATAGGCCATGAGTTCGCGGAAAGTTGTGCTTTCCACCAACCGAAAGGGCATCATCTCGAACGAGATTAGTTTGGCAATGTGGGGGTTCAAACCCAGTGTACGCGGATGAGAGACTGAGTACTTTCTTGACCTACTCATAGTGTCTGGGAGGGTGAGCTGGACTTGAGAGCTGCATATGGTGGAAGTAGCGGTGGACAGGGCGGACTGAGAGAGGGTTGATGATGGTGATGGAGTTGGTGTTCTTTCTGATGGCCTAGAATCAGTCTTTCGTTGATATAACAGTGGGATTCCCTGACTGCTGTGGTCTTGCAACGACACCTCAACATTTGCTGCTGTGCTAACCGGTGGGCTTACAGTGGGGGAAACAATGTAGCGTTGCTGACTACCTTCGTTGTGATCAGTTGCACATGTGGCACTTGAGGTTTGGTGTTGTGTCCACGCTTGCAAGTGCATGCTGGTTAAATGTCTAAGCATGCAACTGGTATTCAAATTTTTCAGATTTTTCCCTCGGCTAAAGGTCTTTGCGCACTTCTTACAGATAACCTTGGCCTGATCATGAGGATTTTGTTCAAAAAAGTGCCACACTGCACTCTTCCTACTTTGGCAGACATTTTGCGGCCTAGCACACTGTGATCTTTTGACCCTCTGGACAAGCTGTCCAGCAACTCTTTTGATGTTTGGAGCCTGTATTTGGAGTGCTCCGGGCCTGCCAGATAACAGCTGTTGCGATGTCGATGTCTGCTGTGGATGCTCCTCATCTGAGCTATTGGAAGCAGCACCCTCTTCCCCCAATGGATGCCAATCTGGGTCAACAACTGGGTCATCCATCACCTCCTCTTCTATGTCATGTGCACCTTCCTCTGTGTCACCGTGTATGGTGGTATAGTGTGCGGGAAGGGGCACCTGAGTCTCATCAGGGTCAGAATCTGGCTCTGTACACTGCGAGGACAATGTAGTGCTCTGAGTGAATGTACCAGCAGAATCATCCATCAGCGGCTGTGCATCAGTGCACTCCATGTCAGATTCATCTTGGCCTGGGTAATTCACCATTTCACTTGATAATCCAGGCATGGTATGTGAAAACAGCTCCATGGAGTAATCAGTAGTATGGCCTGCGTCATCCTTCAATCTTGGTTGGGGTGAAGGACACAAGGAAAGGTGTGGTTCATGAACATGAGCCTCCAATGTCGACTCAGTGCTTTTACTTTTTACAACTGAAGAAGAGGAGGCGATAGAGCTGGAGGCTGAGTCAGCAATGTAAGACAAAACTTTTTCCTGATGCTCTGGCTTTAAAAGCGGTTTGCCAACTCCTAGAAAACTAAGCGTTCGAGGCCTTATGTAGCCAGACGATGACGCAGGGTCAGCACCTCCTGCATTCGGTCCTATTTTGCTCTTGCCACTACCATCAGATCCACCACCAACACCATCATTACCAGCTGCCAACCCCCGCCCAATTCCACGGCCTCTTCCACCAGCCTTCCTCATTTTTGGTAGAAATGTAGACAAAATCCAACAAACTATATAGTAATGTAAAACAAGGTACAAGGTGTCTATAGGACAGGGGAGATTTTGAATTTCTGCACACACTTGTGGACAGTGGACACTTTTGGATTGTGTGAGGCCCACTGATATCTGAGCGCTATGTGACAGGCTTGATGGCACTGCTGTGACAAAAGTGACTAGAGGATAAGGGAGATTTTGAATATCTGCACACACTTTTGGACACTGGACACTTTTGGATTGTGTGAGGCCCACTGATATCTGAGCGCTATGTGACAGGCTCGATGGCACTGCTGTGACAAAAGTAACTAGAGGATAAGGGAGATTTTGAATATCTGCACACACTTTTGGACACTGGACACTTTTGGATTGTGTGAGGCCCACTGATATCTGAGCGCTATGTGACAGGCTCGATGGCACTGCTGTGACAAAAGTGACTAGAGGATAAGGGAGATTTTGAATTTCTGCACACACTTGTGGACAGTGGACACTTTTGGATTGTGTGAAGCCCACTGATATCTGAGCGCTATGTGACAGGCTCGATGGCACAGCTGTGACAAAAGTGACTAGAGGATAAGGGAGATTTTGAATTTCTGCACACACTTGTGGACAGTGGACACTTTTGGATTGTGTGAGGCCCACTGATATCTGAGCGCTATGTGACAGGCTCGATGGCACTGCTGTGACAAAAGTGACTAGAGGATAAGGGAGATTTTGAATTTCTGCACACACTTGTGGACAGTGGACACTTTTGGATTGTGTGAGGCCCACTGATATCTGAGCGCTATGTGACAGGCTCGATGGCACAGCTGTGACAAAAGTGACTAGAGGATAAGGGAGATTTTGAATTTCTGCACACACTTGTGGACAGTGGACACTTTTGGATTGTGTGAGGCCCACTGATATCTGAGCGCTATGTGACAGGCTCGATGGCACAGCTGTGACAAAAGTGACTAGAGGATAAGGGAGATTTTGAATTTCTGCACACACTTGTGGACAGTGGACACTTTTGGATTGTGTGAGGCCCACTGATATCTGAGCGCTATGTGACAGGCTCGATGGCACTGCTGTGACAAAAGTGACTAGAGGATAAGGGAGATTTTGAATTTCTGCACACACTTGTGGACAGTGGACACTTTTGGATTGTGTGAGGCCCACTGATATCTGAGCGCTATGTGACAGGCTCGATGGCACTGCTGTGACAAAAGTGACTAGAGGATAAGGGAGATTTTGAATATCTGCACACACTTTTGGACACTGGACACTTTTGGATTGTGTGAGGCCCACTGATATCTGAGCGCTATGTGACAGGCTCGATGGCACAGCTGTGACAAAAGTGACTAGAGGATAAGGGAGATTTTGAATTTCTGCACACACTTATGGACAGTGGACACTTTTGGATTGTGTGAGGCCCACTGATATCTGAGCGCTATGTGACAGGCTCGATGGCACTGCTGTGACAAAAGTGACTAGAGGATAAGGGAGATTTTGAATATCTGCACACACTTTTGGACACTGGACACTTTTGGATTGTGTGAGGCCCACTGATATCTGAGCGCTATGTGACAGGCTCGATGGCACTGCTGTGACAAAAGTGACTAGAGGATAAGGGAGATTTTGAATATCTGCACACACTTTTGGACACTGGACACTTTTGGATTGTGTGAGGCCCACTGATATCTGAGCGCTATGTGACAGGCTCGATGGCACTGCTGTGACAAAAGTGACTAGAGGATAAGGGAGATTTTCAATTTCTGCACACACTTGTGGACAGTGGACACTTTTGGATTGTGTGAGGCCCACTGATATCTGAGCGCTATGTGACAGGCTCGATGGCACAGCTGTGACAAAAGTGACTAGAGGATAAGGGAGATTTTGAATTTCTGCATACACTTGTGGACAGTGGACACTTTTGGATTGTGTGAGGCCCACTGATATCTGAGCGCTATTTGACAGGCTCGATGGCACAGCTGTGACAAAAGTGACTAGAGGATAAGGGAGATTTTGAATCTCTGCACACACTTTTGGACACTGGACACTTTTGGATTGTGTGAGGCCCAATGAATATCTGAGCGCTATGTGACAGGCTCGATGGCACAGCTGTGACAAAAGTGACTAGAGGATAAGGGAGATTGGATTGCTTTTAAAAAAGCAGTTTGCGGAGCAGTGGGTAAACAGCAATGCCAGCCTGTCAGGAAGCCTTAGAAGGCAGCCCAACAACCAACACCACTGATACACCACTATATAGCCTCCCCTTGCACTGCACACACAGTGACTGGTGTGTTGTGCAGGCCAAATTGCTAGCAGCAGAAGCAGTTTTTTTTTCTTCTCAGCAGTACAAAAAAAAAAAATTGGGATTGCTTTTAAAAAAGCAGTTTGCGGAGCAGTGGGTAAACAGCAATGCCAGCCTGTCAGGAAGCCTTAAAAGGCAGCCCAACAACCAACACCACTGATACACCACTATATAGCCTCCCCTTGCACTGCACACACAGTGACTGGTGTGTTGTGCAGGCCAAATCGCTAGCAGCAGAAGCAGTTTTTTTGTCTTCTTCCCTGCCTAACGCTCTCCCTACAGAATCAGCAGCAACCTCTCCCTATACTAAGATCAGCAGAAGTAAGATGGCGGTCGGCGTGCAAGCCCTTTTATACCCCCTGTGACGCCCACCAAAGCAAGCCAATCACTTGCATGCCCTTCTGAAAGATGGTGGTGACCCGTGCCTATGTCATCACGTTGCCCACAGTGTCCGTGGATCCTGATTGGCTGAAAAAGAGCGCAAAACAAACTTTTGAAACGCGACTTTGGCGCGTAAGTCGCCGACCTCGTGGCCGACCTCATCCTAGGGTCGGGTTTCGTTTCATGAAACCCGACTTTGCCAAAAGTCGGCGACTTTTGAATTTTTTCGACCCGTTTCGCTCAACTCTAGTAGCCACATCCCATTCTGCCAGTGTTCATTCTAGCACAATAATTTTTTTTTATTTCTATAGTGCTAACATATTCAGCAGTACTTTACATTTTACTGTTTTGTCAGAGCTGCCCAAAAGTGACACTAAAACACTAAAACTCGCACTACTTTTGTGCAACTTTGTGTTGTGCAAAAATGTTGTGACTTTTCAAAGTGTTTTCTGATGTAAACACTTTGATGAATCAGGGCCTCGATTTCCTATGACAGCGGAACTCAGCTTTCCTGCTTGAAACCACAGTTTTTCTCATACGAGTTCTATTTGTCTACGTCTCGTCCCTATTAAAGTCTACATGGGTGTACACAGTGTCGGACTGGGGTGCTACGGGCCCACCAGTAACATTGACTTTGGGGGCACACTTTTCACCTGCATACAAATATTATGCTACCCTCATTCACAAATGTACCTACACCTCTATATAATAATAAACTAGGTAGTTTGGTTAATGAATGATGAGATGCTACTTTTTTCTGTACAGAGTGAATCAATTAAATTATGCCAAGTACTGCATATATAGTGGGGTTGAGGGTCCAAATATGCACAGGGGCCCACCGGAGGATTCCCCTGTTACCCTATAGGCCAGTCCAAGCCTGGGTGTACACATGTCCAGAGACTAATTCGATATTGATCTTAGTCTCAGATCAATCTCCGTTGTTCTTCAAGCTGGTTGTCAAACTGACAACCAGCTTGTAAAATGGCTGAAGCCTACATTCAATTGTACTCAAATCTTTCAGGCATGAGTACAATTGAAGATCAGGCACTTCCAGGATCAAGACAAGATCAAATGCGTGACTAGATCACTTGATCAAGCTGCTGACATCACTCCTACAACACAGAGGAGTAGGACAGTAATAAGGTAAGTGCTCTAAAGGCTCCAAAGATACCGAAGAGTTTTATTTGGAGAAGGTGAGTTAACCACAGTAGGAGGAGAAAAGAGTGAAGGGACAATACAGAGGAAAAAGTGTGAGGGGAGAGTTTGGTGGGTGAGTGTAAGAGGTTAGCATGTGGGAAAGTGTTAGAGGACAGTAAGGAAAGGGAAAGTTTGAATGACCAGTATGTGGAAAAGTGTGAGAGGACAGTGTGGGAGGAAGGGGAGCATGGTGGCTTGGTGGTTATCACTGCAACCTTGCAGAGCTGGGGTCCTGGGTTCAAATCCCACCAAGGGCAACATCAGCAAGGAGTTGGAGGTTGTATATTCTCCCCTTGTTTGCATGGTTTCCTTTGTATGTAACATGATAGCGCTATATAAGGAAAACATCATAAATAAAAAAATAAAAATAATATGTGTGGGGTTGCAGCAGGGGGAGAAATGTGGGAGGAGACAGTATGGAAGGAAAGTGTGAGGGGACACTATAGAGGGTGTAGGTGTGAGGGGTAGTATGGTGAGAAGAGCCTGAGGGGAAAATATGGAGAAAAAAGTGTGAGAGGACATTAAGGGATAGTGTGAGGAGACAGTATAGAGGAGGAGAAGTGAAGGGGCAGTATGAGGCAGACTGTTAGGAGACAGTATGAGGTGGAAAAAATGTGAAGGGAAAGTATAAGGAGAAAAATGTGAGGAGTCAGTATGGGGGGAGTGTTAGGAGATAATATAGAGGGGGGTTTGTGGAGAAGGTGAGGGAAAAGTATGAGAACTGTGTGTTACTTTGTTTGTCTTTATTGCTTGAACATGTCCCTGCTTAATTGTAAAGTGCTGCAGAATATGTACGTGCTATACAAATTATTATTATTCATTTTTATAGTGCAATTTATTCCATAGTGCTTTCCATGTGAAAAAGGGGCATACATAGACAAGTACAATAAACATGACCAATACAAGGCACACACAAGTACAGAAGGAGAGAGGACTCTGCCCGTGAGGGCTCACAGTTTACAGGGGATGGATGAGGATGCATTAGGAGAGGGTACAGCTGGTCGTGCGGCGGTTCAGTAGACTGAGGATCACTACAGGTTGCAGGCTTGTCTGAAGAGGTGGGTCTTCAGGTTCCTTTTGAAGGTTTTCGTGGTAGGCGAAAGTCTGATATGTTGGGGTAGAGAGTTCCAGAGTGTGGGGGAAGCACAGGAGAAGTCTTGTATGCAGTTGTGGAAAGAAGATATAAGAGGGGATGTCACAGATGTATGGAGGAGACAGGTTGTGGATGGCTTTATATGTCATAGTTAGGGTTTTCAACTGGAGCCTCTGGACAATAGGAAGCCAGTGAAGGGCTTGGCAGAGAGGAGAGGCTGGGGAATAACAGAGAGACAGGTAGATTAGTCAGGCAGCAGAGTCTAGGATAGATTGGAGTGGTGCAAGAGTGCTAGAGGGGAGGTCAGAGAGTAGGAGGTTGCAATAGTCGAGGTGGGAGATGAGGAGGGTGTGCACGAACGTTTTTTCAGTTTCTTGGTCAAGGAATGTACGGATCCGAGAAATATTTTTCAGTTGGATTTGGCAGGAGGAGGCAAGGGCTTGGATATGTGGCTTGAAAGCGAGGGCAGAGTCGATAATCACCCCGAGGCACCAAGCATGAGGGACTGGCGAAAGTGAGCAGCCATTTAAATTGATGGATACGTCTGATGGAGGGGTAAAGTGAGATGGTGGAAAGATGAAGAATTCTGTTTTGTCCATGTTCAGTTTTAGAAAGTGAGCAGAAAAGAAAGATGAAATAGCGGACAGACATTTTGGGATTTTGGTCAGTAAGGAGGTGATGTCAGGTCCAGATAGGTAGATCTGCGTGTCATCGACATAGACATGATACTGCAAACAGTGGGATTGTATGAACTGTCCCAGGCAGAAGGCGTAGATGGAGAAGAGTAAGGGTCCTAAGACTGAGCCTTGAGGAACACCGACAGACAGGGGGCGAGGTGAGGAGGTGGTGTAGGAGAGGGAGACACTGAATGTCTGGTCTGTTAGATATGATGAGATCCAGGATAAGGCCAAACCTGTGATGACAAAAGATGAGAGAATCTATAACAAGAGGGAATGATCCACAGTGTCAAAAGCAGAAGACAGGTCTCGAGGAGAAGGAGGACAGAGTAGTGTTGCTTGCTCTTGGCGGTTAGTAGGTAATTAGTGACTTTAGTTAGGGCAGTATCAGTTGAGTTATGCGGTCAGAAGCCAGATTATAACCGGTCAAAGAGGGAGCAGGAGGAGAGGTGGGAGGACAGTTCAAGATGGACAAGCTGTTCCAGTAGTTTTGAGGCATAAGGGAGAAGTGATTTCGGGCGATAGCTAGACACAGGTCGAGGGAGGGCTTTTTGAGGATGGATGTGATTGAGGCATTTTTGAAGGATGAGGGGAAGACACCATTTGTAAGTGAAAGGTTGAAGAGATGTGTTAGGGTTGGGATGAAGACTGTGGCGAGGTTAGGGATGAGGTGGGACAGAAGTGGGTCAAGTGTGCAAGTGGTGAGATGTGATCTTGACAGAAGGGTGGAGAGCTGAAAATAAACAAATAAAATTATTATTATAAGGGGTAGGTGTGAGGATGCAGTATAGAGGAAAAGTATGGGAGAGAAACGTGTGAAGGGACAGTATGGGGGTGGTGTCTGGGTAGTGTGGGGGCAGTATTAAAGAAAAAGCAGTATGAGGAAGAAAAGTATGAGGGGACAGTATGGGGTAGTGTGAGGGGAAAATATGGGGGTAGGGTGAGGGAAAATTATGAGAAAGGAAAGTTTGAAGGGACTGTATGAGGGAAGCTGATGAGACAGTATAGAGGGGGTAGGTGTGTAGGGGCAGTATGGTGGAAAAGTGTAAGGGGACAGTATTGTGGGGAAAGTGTGAGGGAGCAGTATGAGATAAATATATGAGGAGAAAAGTGTGGGGAAAAATTATAGGGGAGAAAAGTGTGAGTGAACGGTATGGGGGGAATGTGCAGGAACAATGAGATGGTAGTGTGAAGGGCAGTGTGATAGGAGAAAAGTTTGATGGAACAATAGAGAGGGAGCAAAGTGTGAGGGACAGTATGGTTGAGAAAAGTGTGAGGACGGGCACAGTATAGAAACTGGTCAATATTTAAGAGGTACAAAGTGTGAGGGGACAGGATAAAAAGGAAGCAGTGTAGTGGAGGACATTTAAGATAGGGACAGAATAGACAGTGTGGTGGTTATAGTTAATCAAGGTAGAACGTGAGGTGATCATAGTTAATTAGGGTAGACAGTTTTATAGGATAAGACAATATGGAGGACATGTTCCATAAGGGAGACAGTGTGAGGATCATATTTTATACAGGGAGCACAATGAGGGTCAACTATTTATTCAGGGACACAGCATAGGGCAGATATTTGTATTCAGGAGCATCTTAATGACATTGTTATTTTAAAGGCACCGTGTCGGGATGTGTTGCAGAAGACCAAAGAAAATAGAAGTCTGCAGAGTCAAGCTGTGGATATGAAAATTCATAATGTTTTCTGGACAAGATGGATAAGAAAAGAGAATGACTCCAATCAGAGAACATGTAATTTATAAGGTTCCTGAATGTAAATGTTTATTTGTGATACTGACTCCATGTCAACAGTACTGTGGTACCTGTGTGGTCTGCAGTCTGATGATGGCTGGTAACAACAACTCCAATGATCTCCTTACCATTGAGAGGAACATATTCGGAATTGTAGGTTCATGCAATGCAATTGCATATAAGGCTGACGTCACATTACAATTGGTCACTGTACGAAACTTGGTGATGTATTTGGGTACTGTTGGTGCTTCTGGTGATGCATTTATGTAGTATTGATGCATATAGTGATGTTTTCATGTACTGATTATGCTTCTGGTGATATATTCCAGTACTGGTAGTGGTTCTGGTGATGGTATTTATGTTTTATTCCTTCACTGTTATTGGTTCAGATCCTGTATACATATACCAATCCATAACTTGTCAGATAAAATGATACATGGCTATGTTAATAAAGTAGTGTACTGACTGACAAATTAAAGGGAACCTGCCACCAGAAATAACGCTGTTGACCTACAGATATGCAGTTAATCTGCAGATTAACAGCGTTGTGATGCTGTCCGGAACCTGCACGCAGCTGAATGCAGAGGGGAAAAAATTATCTTTATTCTCCCCATCAGCAATTGGTATTTAGCTATTGGTAGTTGTAACCAGGCCCCAGCCCTGACTGACACTAGCTCTACATTGTGTCCAGCTGTCAGTCAGGGCTGAGGGCACAGTTAGGCGGCCACTCCGTATACCCAGAGCGTAACTGAAGCGGCACCGTCCCTATGCTGGCGGGGAGAGTAAAAATCATTTTCTCCCCGTTTCATTCAGCTACAAGTAGGCACCGGACAGCATCATAACACTGTTAACCTGCAGCTTAACCGAATATCTGCAGGTTAACAGCGTTATTTCTGTTGACAGGTTCCCTTTAAGGATTATTATATCTGTATTAAAGTTGGGAGAATTAATTATAAAATTAAGCACCAAAACATGCAAAATCTTAGCAGTATGTTTCTTCAGATTTGGAAACAGATGATAGTCGGAGGTAGCTAGATCTAGTGAATAAGGTAGATGGTCAACCAGCTGGAAGCACAGCTTTGCCAGGTTTGCCTTGGTCACTTGTGCAGTGTGAGCGGAGGCGCTGTCTGGCAGGAGCAAGATTCCTTTGGACAGCTTGCCGCGCCTTTTGGCCGTCAGAGCTGCCTTCAATTGGTTTAAAAGTTCAATGTAATACCTTGCATTGATGGCGGAACCCTTTTGAAGGTAGTTCACTAGCAGCACGCCCTCCTTTTCCCAGAACACAGACACCATCACCATAGTGGCTGATTTTTGCACTCTGAACTTCTTTGGATGAGGAGAACCACTGTGCCTCCACTCTTTTGACTGCTCCTTGGTTTCAGGGTCGGGTCATACAAATAATTCCAGGTCTCGTCCATAGAGACCAGTCAATCCAGGAAGTTCTTATCAGTCTGGAAATGCTGACAAATGGACCGGGAAGTTTTCACTCACACGCTTTTCTGATCTGTTGTCAAACATTTGGGGACCCACTTTGCAGATAGCGTCTTCATGTCCAAATGTTCATGGATAATTACACAAACACGTTCACGAGAAATCCCCTTCATGTCTGCTATTGCTTTAGCTGAAATTCGTTGATTCTCCAGTTTGAGGTTGTGCACAGCATCGACGATTTCCCGAACAACAACCACTCTCGGTCGTCCAGGATGTTTCTCATCGTTGATGCTGAAGTGGCCCGTTTTAAATTTGGCAACTCAGTTCTTAACTGTAAAATATGAAGGTATGAAGGGCATTGATCCCCCAATGTCTGTGACGTATCATCATGAATATCCTTTGCAGACTTTCCATGCAGAAACAAGAATTTTATCACTCCTCTGCTCTCATTTGCTGTGAATATCACATTAGTCTCTACCATTTTCTTTTCCCGCGTGCGTAGAACACTGTTGCCATAAGCTAAAAACACAAAATTTTGAAAAGATATATTATACACATAAAGCTTTCAAGTGATGTAACATTTGTTACTATAGAAACAAAAAAGATCACAAAGCCAAAGACTTATCAGCAGCCCCTCGTATACTCACTGTCAAGATTCGTCTCTGCCAATCACAGCGGTCATCACATATGCGATTATTAATATTCACGGTCATGTGCAAACTAGCTTCTCTTCCTGCTTCTCTCAATGAAGAAGGGGCTTTAGTTTTTCATTGAATAGTGAAAGAATTAGGAAGAGATAGTTGACATGTGATTGTAAGTATGCAAATAGAATATGAGTGGTCACATGGCAACTACTCAAACCGCACGTCTTAAGGAAGTACCAAACTAGATTTTTTTTCCTGGGTACTGGAAAACCTAGAGGAAGCTCTAGAGGAAGCTATCAGGCTCTGCACATCACTGAGGCTGAATTCAGGAGTCCATGTATCATGAATCACAGGTCTTCTGACCTCAGTTTTAAAGTCTTACAGTGGGGCAAAAAAGTATTTAGTCAGTCAGCAATAGTGCAAGTTCCACCACTTAAAAAGATGAGAGGCGTCTGTAATTTACATCATAGGTAGACCTCAACTATGGGAGACAAACTGAGAAAAAAAAATCCAGAAAATCACATTGTCTGGTTTTTTTTCATTTTATTTGCATATTATGGTGGAAAATAAGTATTTGGTCAGAAACAAAATTTCATCTCAATACTTTGTGATATATCCTTTGTTGGCAATGACAGAGGTCAAACGTTTTCTGTAAGTCTTCACAAGGTTGCCACACACTGTTGTTGGTATGTTGGCCCATTCCTCCATGCAGATCTCCTCTAGAGCAGTGATGTTTTTGGCTTTTCGCTTGGCAACACGGACTTTCAACTCCCTCCAAAGGTTTTCTATAGGGTTGAGATCTGGAGACTGGCTAGGCCACTCCAGGACCTTGAAATGCTTCTTACGAAGCCACTCCTTTGTTGCCCTGGCGGTGTGCTTTGGATCATTGTCATGTTGAAAGACCCAGCCACGTTTCATCATCAATACCCTTGCTGATGGAAGGAGGTTTGCACTCAAAATCTCACGATACATGGCCCCATTCATTCTTTCATGTACCCGGATCAGTCGTCCTGGCCCCTTTGCAGAGAAACAGCCCCAAAGCATGATGTTTCCACCACCATGCTTTACAGTAGGTATGGTGTTTGATGGATGCAACTCAGTATTCTTTTTCCTCCAAACACGACAAGTTGTGTTTCTACCAAACAGTTCCAGTTTGGTTTCATCAGACCATAGGACATTCTCCCAAACCTCCTCTGGATCATCCAAATGCTCTCTAGCAAACTTCAGACGGGCCCAGACATGTACAGGCTTAAGCAGTGGGACACGTCTGGCACTGCAGGATCTGAGTCCATGGTGGCGTAGTGTGTTACTTATGGTAGGCCTTGTTACATCGGTCCCAGCTCTCTGCAGTTCATTCACTAGGTCCCCCCGCGTGGTTCTGGGATTTTTGCTCACCGTTCTTGTGATCATTCTGACCCCACGGGGTGGGATTTTGCGTGGAGCACCAGATCGAGGGAGATTATCAGTGGTCTTGTATGTCTTCCATTTTCTAATTATTGCTCCCACAGTTGATTTCTTCACTCCAAGCTGGTTGGCTATTGCAGATTCAGTCTTCCCAGCCTGGTGCAGGGCTACAATTTTGTTTCTGGTGTCCTTTGACAGCTCTTTGGTCTTCACCATAGTGGAGTTTGGAGTCAGACTGTTTGAGGGTGTGCACAGGTGTCTTTTTATACTGATAACAAGTTTAAACAGGTGCCATTACTACAGGTAATGAGTGGAGGAAAGAGGAGACTCTTAAAGAAGAAGTTACAGGTCTGTGAGAGCCAGAAATCTTGATTGCTTGTTTCTGACCAAATACTTATTTTCCACCATAATATGCAAATAAAATGAAAAAAAAACAGACAATGTGATTTTCTGGATTTTTTTTTCTCAGTTTGTCTCCCATAGTTGAGGTCTACCTATGATGTAAATTACAGACGCCTCTCATCTTTTTAAGTGGTGGAACTTGCACTATTGCTGACTGACTAAATACTTTTTTGCCCCACTGTATATATGCTTATGAGGCTGTCAAGTTTGCATCAGGAGATCCGGAGCAAGCCTGTGCATAACAGTCTGCACTCATGCATTATGATCCACTGATCCACAGACATCTGAACTCAATTTAAAACTGCACAGATGCTGGAGACCCTCACTAGCTGAAGGAATTTTCAGGCTATGTGGTCAGTCACATGCTTGGAAGAAACATTAATATTTGGCAAAGTATAAAGCGTATGTATTTTGATGTAGCAGAGCTCTGCAGCAGAGATGTATGCATGTAGGAGAGTTGCCTGTGTATGTATCAGAGCTGTGTTTGTGTATAGGAGAGCTATGTGTCTGTATGTAGCAGAGCTGTGTGTGTATGTAGCAAAATTGTGTGTGGGTGTGTGGCTATGTAGGCAAGCTGCATGTGTATAAAAAAAAAAACCTCAGAAAGAGGAAAAAATCCTCCAAAAAATCAGGAAAAAACCAGACAGGCCTAAATGCATCTGCACTAAACAGGGTGCAGCAGACTCAAGTAAAAATGTCAACTGCACAGGTGCAATAATACCAAATTAGACAGCCAGCCTACAATCAGGGATTGGCCGTGTGGCACACCAGTGCAAAAAAATAATCCGTATGTGGCAGTGTTCATACAGGGAATGCAGAGCTTCTGGTTCACAGCCTCTTAGTAACACCATATAGGGGGGCTGCCCAGTGCTAACTATAATGCATCCCGTGTGAACAGAGACCACAGCTTACCATTTGGGCCCAACTGCACCCTGACAAGATATAAAGTGCAGAAAAACATATCAATATATGTAAGGTATTGGTTGATATTATGGCCATAATACGTAAGCTAGCAAACTGCGTCAAAGTTCCTTACACTTGCAAGTCCTACTCTAACATGAAAACCTCAGAAAGAGGTGCATGTGTATGTGTATGTAGGAAAGGTGTGTGTGTAACACATCTGTGTGTGTATATAAGGGTCGGCCAGGGCGGTAGTCGTGGCTGAGATAAACGGCTCAGGAACGCCCTGGTCTTCCCTCACATAGACAAGACAGTTCTCTGTCAGCATACCTGTTGCTCCATTCTTCTCACCTTCAGGACCTTCCCCAGGTGGCTACGCATTTTTTCCCACTCTTTTGGCAAAAACGACTTTAAACAAGAAACTTTAGTCTTTTGTATTCTCAGTCCATTCTCTTCAGTTACAGCATTGAGATCAGGTAACACACAATTTGCCTTCTTCACTTTCCCTAGTTTCTCACTGTCACCTTCCAGAACATTCCCGGATCGTCCCATCCTGGTCAGCATCACAGCATTCCTCAAGTCCAGCTTCAACATCTTTAGGAGTTCCCCTGACTGCTTCATCCCAGACAAAAGGGCATCTGCCCACATAGCAAGCTGCCTCATAATGAGTGATCTGTGCTGCTGTAATGCTGCCAACTGTCTCACTACCATCTGCTGTGTAGAGGTCGGTACTGCAATGTTCTCAACTGCTGTCATCTGTGGCCCTCAGGACCTGAACGGCTGGGCTCGTGTCCTTAATTGTTACGGAGCTACCTGCCCTGTCAGGGCAACTAAGCCCAGATGACTAAAATGCCAGATGCTCCCTGGCTTAACCACAGTTAGCCCCTCCTACATTAACTCTTTACATTCTGAGTATAACTATATCCCCATCTAGTGGGCCTACTAGGGAACTACACTTGCCCTACATAAATAAGATAATAGCAAAGCATACAGAGAATTATACAGTGGACATTAATCAACATTAAATATACATAATACAAACAAAAGGCACGTACAGTATATCATGGCTTTAGACATCCCTTACATGTATGTAACAGATTAATCACAAGAAGCTGAGTGAAACGCCCGTTGGGGCAGAGGGACGTCCAGGGATTCCCACTTACCAGCCGCCGGTAGGTCTATTTCTATCCTAACATGTCACTTTAATTGCACGATGCACTTTATTGGTGCATGTTATTGATAGTCATAGAGCTATTGCTGCTTTGTGTCCTAGTAATTTTGATGTCCATGAGAGCAATGCGTAATTTTGAACAAGGACTTTAAGGCAGGTGGTTTTATACATTAGTACCTTGAGGAAATGATTTTCCACTTTGAGTAACTGAACCTGATTTTTTGGCTGCTAGCATTAGCATTAGTGGGTATCCTATGGCTGTTTTGTCCCTCTATATTTTCTGTCTTGCTCCTTATCTTGTTATTTGTGTTTTACATAATTGTAAATAAAGCACTATCTTTTAACCTCATATACCATCTTGTGGTACCTTATTTTCATTAATGGTCACCACAAAAGTGATATTATATGTATGTAACAGAGCGTTGTATGTATGCTGAGGGTTATCTAGGTTTTCTAGAACCGGAGCAAGAATTCAGTTTGGCGCCCCCCCAAGCACATATGCAATTTGCCCACTTAGTCACATGCTGACTAGCTGCTCTCCCTACTTCTCTCAATGGTTAGTGGAAAACTGAGGGAAGCAGCAAGAGGCGCTAATTGTCACGTAACCATAAGTATGAAACTCCTATGTGATGACTGCTGAATCAGCAAGAAAAGCTGAATCCTGACAGTGAGTGTATTACATGCTGTTAGGATTGACATGCTAGAGTGCTTTATGTTATAATTAAAGGGCTTGTTTAGGTTTGAATTGAAAGTTTGCAGTCTCTCTAGGTGACCTCAGGCTTTGAATTTTCACAGCGCATGGACTGCAGCAGGGCGAAACGCGCGTCGGGGCGCAGGGGACAGCGGCACGATCGTGTGGGCACACCATCAGGTATTGACAGCATGTCCTTATTTGTATAGGTTTCCCCAGGTGGAGGTTATAGATACATGGAGCGCACTATTTTGCGCTATGTATAAGGAAGCACAGGAACTAATAAGATAATATTGACTAGTATTAGGTTTCCCACGGTGGATGGTATTTGCAGGCTATGTGCATAGGCTGCAGTTTGTAGTATGTTTTGGAGTACAAATTGGTCTCCTTTATTGCTGGTGCAATATATATGATAACTGGTATTACGTTATGTGCTATATGTAATCAAACCTTAAAACAAAGAGCGGGATATAAGAAAAAATGTTGTCAAACAATATGTGCTGATTCTCTGAATGTTGTCCTATACACAAATATAATAGATTAAAGGAAAAAAAATTTTGGATAGATACCGCTTATGGCACTAATTAAATTTTGTATCGGATATATAAATATATGATTTTAAGCTATGTTATGATAAGGACATACATTCAGGGCAGCCATATTTATTACCTGTGGAATATTGTGTTTAGCGTTATGCTGTAGTCTCCAATTTTGGGGTATTTTCTATTTTAATTATGGATATGTGGTCCTGTTATTGTACATGATTTTGCAAATAAAAATAATTTTTAATAAAAAAATTTTTTGGTTTGCTTCTTTATGGTGAGCTCATTAATTTGTTACCACCATAGTACTAAAAGAGTTAGCAGAGGAAATTGTAGAACCACTAGCCAGAATCTTTAAAAAATCTTGGAAAACAGGAGAAGTACCAGAAGATTGGAGAAGGGCAAATGCTGTCCCTATCTTCAAAAAAGGAAAGAAGGCAAAGCAAGAAAATTACAAGCAAGTGAGCCTTATTTCTATACCAGGAAATATATTTGAACAAATTATTAAACAGCATGTATGTAAGTAATTGGATAACAATACAGTAATTAATCAGAGCCAGCATGGGTTTGTGGAAGACAAGTCATGCCAGACTAATCTAATGTCCTTCTATGATGAAATCACTGACTGGCTGGATCAAGGAAATGCGGTAGATATAGTATATCTCGACTTCAGCAAAGCGCTTAATAAAGTATCTCATACCATCCTTATTGAAAAAAATGACCAAGTATGGGATTGATAAGGCTACTGTTAGGTGGATTCATTAATGGCTCAGTGATTGTACTCAAACAGTGGTAATAAATGGTTGCACACCCAATTGCAAAAGTGTGTCAAGTGGGGTACCACAAGGTTCTGTCCTGGCACCAGTGTTGTTCAACATTTTTATAAATGATCTATATAAGGGAACTGAATGTAAACTACCGTATATGCTCATGTATAAGCCGAGATTGTAAGCCTATTTTTTGGGCTGAAAGTCCCCCTCTCGGCTTATACACAAGTCATATACCTGGGGGTCAGCGGAGGAGGGGGCGGGGGTGTCACAGATCATACTCACCCGTCCTGGCACTCTCTGCAGCCCCCTCGCTTCTCCACTGTCTCCCTTCCTGCCTTCAGCGGTAACGTGGAACTGCTCATTAAACTCATGAATATGCGTATATTCATGAGTGGTAATGAGCGGTATCACGTGACCGCTGAAGGCAGAAAGGGAGACAGTGGAGAAGCGAGGCTGCAGAGACGTTCCAGGATGGGTGAGTACAGTGATATTCACCTGTCCTCATTCCCACGCTGCTCACCGCCGCGCCCTCTGCTGGCTGAACAGTCACTGACAGAGGACGCGCAGACAGTGGTGAGCAGCGATGGACCCCGGACAGGTGAATATCACAGGTGCTGGGTCCTGAGCAGGAGAGGTGAGTATGGCATTTTTTTTGCAGCAGCATATGGGGGCATAATATATGGGGCAGCATATGGGGCATATTCTATGGAGCAGCATATGGGAGCAAAATCTATGGAGCAGCATGTGGGGGCATATTCTATGGAGCAGCATATAGGGACATAATCTATGGAGCAGCATATGGGGCATATTCTATGGGGCAGCATATGGGGGCATAGTCTATGGAGCAGCATATGGGGGCATATTCCATGGCGCAGCATATGGGGGCATATTCTATGGGGCAGCATATGGGGGCATATTCTATGGAGCAGCATATGGGGGCATATTATATGGGGCAGCATATGGGGGCATATTCTATGGCGCAGCATATGGGGGCATAGTCTATGGGGCAGCATATGGGGGCATAGTCTATGGGGCAGCATATGGGGGCATAATCTATGGAGCAGCATATGGGGGCATATTCTATGGGGCATTTTATGGGGGCATAATCTATGGAGCATTTTATAGGGGCATAATCTATGGAGCATCTTATGGGGGCATAATCTATGGAGCATCTTATGGGGCCATAAGCTTTATGGAGCATTATATGGGGCATATTATTCTATGGATCATCTTATGGGGCAATTATTAACCTTTGTGCAGCATTATATGGGGTGTATTTTGTATGGAGCATTATATGGGGCTCCTGATTCAATATGGATATTCAAAAACATTTAACCTACTGATGTCTCAATTAATTTTACTTTTATTGGTATCTATTTGTATTTCATTTTCCACCCTAGGCTTATACACGAGTCAATAAGTTTTCCCAGTTTTTTGTGGCAAAATTAGTGGGGTCGGCTTATACACGGGTCATCTTATACACAAGTATATACGGTAATCAAATTTGCAGATGATGCAAAGCTAGGAGTGATAGCTAAGACTAGAGAAGACAGAGAAAGGATTCAGAAGGATCTAGATAAGCTTGAACAATGGGCAGCAACTAACAGAATAGTATTTAACAGGGAGAAATGCAAGATTCTACATCTGGGGTAGAAAAAAGAAAATTATATTTACAGAATTGCAGGAATAGAACTAAGCAACAGAATGTTTGAAATTGACTTGGGTATACTAATTGATCGCAGACTGTACAGTGTGATGCATCAGCAAAAAAGACAAACACAGTTCTGGGATGAATTACGAGAAACACAGAGTCTAGGTCACGTGAAGTAACTATTCCCCTCCCCTCTACTCCTCCTTGGTCAGGCCACATCTGGAATACTGTGTCCAGTTATGGGATCCATATTTTAAAAAACACATTGAAAAACTAGAGCAAGTTCAGAGAAGAGCTACCAGGATGGTAAGGGAACTGCAAGTATGTCCTACAAAGAATGGTTAAAGGATCTGGGAATGTTTAGCTTGCAAAAAAGAAGCCTAAGAGGAGACATAATAGCTGTCTACAAATATCTGAAGGTCTGTCACAGTGTAGAGGTATCATCCTTATTCTCATTTGCATATGGAAACAAGAGAAGCAATGGAATGGAACTGAAAGTGAGAAGATACAGATTAGATATTAGAAAAACCTTTTTTCACAGTGAGTATGGGTGATCAATGAGTGGAACAGGCTGCCAGGTGGTGAGGTGGTGAGTTTTCCTTCAATGGAAGTCTTCAAATAGAGCTGGACAGACATCTGTCTGAGATGGTTTAGTGAATCTTGCATTGAGTGTGAGTGTCACGGGTGTCTGGGATGCAGTTACTAGGTAGTTAGCGTGCACTATAGTCAAATATAGACGAGGTGCAGGTGAAACGGACCAGTAGTTCCTAATTACAAGTTAATTAAATTCACGGCACACTCAAACAGACTTTATGCAAATAGGTGTACATTTTATTACATGTGGGAGCCAAACAGGAAGTTTGGCTCCCACATGTAATAAAATGTACACCTATTTGCATAAAGTCTGTTTGAGTGTGCCGTGAATTTAATTAACTTGGGATGCAGTTACTGACAGCTTGGCCGTCCAATCCGGTACAGGGGCATGCTGAAGCTGTCATTACTTTGATGGACAGCATGGCCATCCAATCTGTCAGTGTGTTGATTGACAGCTCGACTAGCCAATCTGTTACTGGGAGGCGTCGGCTGTCTTAGGTGTTCACTATCCCTGTCAAATGCAATGTCTACTTAACTCGTCAGCTTCTCCCAGACCACTGCCAGACGTACATTCATCTTGTGAGGTTTGTGCTCTGTGCTCTCCTGTGCCTTGTTTTCTGTTTGCTTGATCTCTTGCCTGACTTTGGACTTGGTTCTGACCATCCGCCCGTTTAACCCCTTTAGTTCCGATCCCTTAACCTCCCGTTACCCTGGCCTTGGAACGTTACCTGACTATGCTTTGTCTCTTCATTCTGTTTAAGACGTACCCTCCGGGCTTCTGACCTTTGACTCCTTGACCACTCCGACTCACAGCTTGGCAGTGAGAAGTGACTAGCGTCACAGTGAGGTTGGACACGATGACACTCAAGGTCCATTCCAACTCTAACATTCTATGATTGTATGTTTTTCCTACTTTATGCTATCAACATCAGAGGTGCTTTTTATAGTATTGTATGTTCTATATTGGAAATAATATGTTAATAATGCAGAGACATATTACACAGTTGATAATGTCTCTTTCACATCTTATTTTCTGACCAATTTTACTCATCTGTCCTGACTGGTGTTTTTTAATATAAAGGTTTTATATCCCTTATAATTTCTCACTACCTTATACTTCAGAATATTTTATAATCTACCATGTGTATAGATAGAAGTTGGCAATCAATGGCGCAGGATGGGGAAAGCCCACGTTCAGCAGGATCTTATCACTCAGAGAACAAGGAGAGATGCAGGAGATAAAACAAAATGCTGCTGTTGTATCAAAACAGCAGCATTAGAATCAAGGTTTCTTCCCCTACCTCATGCTTTCTCACAGACTGGGTAGCAAAACTTGGTGACCGATTCTCTTTGCTTTATGACATTTCAATATCCAATGTCATCTGTTGTCATAAAAGGGAATTTTTTTTTTTATTGCTTACAAGTTTTGTGAAAATTCTGGAGTTCACTGGTACTTTCCTGGTATAGTCCTATCAGTCATCCACTGTACTTTATGTATTTTAAAAAGTTAAAAAGCAGAAAACCTTCAGCTGTTTGTAAGGACCATATTTGATCCCAGCATCTTAGATCCATTTTTATAGACGTTATATAAAGATAAGTGGCTGAAATACCACTTGGCTGAAATGCAAATGCGCTTAAAATTTTTGTTTTCCTAAAGCCAACCTCCATTTTTCTCCCATACACTTTTTACCTACAACATTCAAGATATTAAGGGCCCAATTCATCCAGTTTTTTTCACCAGAATTCTTTTGTAAAAAAAACACCGTGAAATGTCACAAAATGTTTGCACAACTCGCAATTTTGAAACCGTTGTCATTTTTACACTCATTACAGCCAGCTTTGCCAACTGTTAGCAATACACTAAGCACTCCTGAATAAGTCATGACAATTTACGATGGCATAAATTATTCCAGAAATATTCTCCAGGCCCTGACTGATCCAACATTTCTTACAGTGGCGCATGGCAGCTGAAAGAAAGGCCAAATTCATTACAAGGCGAGCACCTGTTAGTGAATTAGATGCAGCGCATAGTTTATCATGGAAGGTGTACAAAACACCAGTCTTGACGAACAGGGCCCTATGAGCTTTATTATTGCCTAATTTTTGTTTTTTATTTGCACCTAATATTACTATTAAATCGGGCCTATTTAACAATCTGTATTATATGGCTTCATATGTTGTTGTTTTTTTATCCTTGTCATGGTAGGGGGCAATTTGGAATTTTCAGATGTTTTTGGCTGATTCATCAACTGCAATCCTTTAAAAAGTCACAAAATTTAGTGCAAATATACTTTGGTCTCCCCCTTAATTAATTTAATGTATTTCAGATATTTTGTTAAAAAGTCACCAAACAGGTCAAAGAGAAAAATAAACAGCATTTTTTAAGTTTGGGCTAAATTCATAAACCACGTATCGCATTTTGAAGAATTTGGTGCAAAAAAAATCAATTAATATCACAAAAAAAAACTAAGAAAAAAAGTTAAAAAAAACAAGTGAAGAATCGGCCCTAATTGATGTAGTCGAGCCTTATTTCTGGATGGTCTTGCTCTGCATGTTTTCATTGTTAGCATATGAATATCTCCTACTAGTTATACTTTACTTTGCACTGCACCTTCTCTTTCAGTTTCTTTTTGTGTATTTCACCTTCAGATCTGGTATCAAGCAAATAAAAACATTCTTAACAAGGATAAAGTCAATATTTCTTACCATATTTCTCTAGCATTTGCGGTAATTTTGTTTTGGTCAGGAGCGGACACAGAAGAGGCCACTGTGTAAGGACAGTATATGAGCCCTTTTCAGCACAATAGATCATCATAATGCATATTTTCCACCAGCTCTGGAGGTGGATGCGGCAGTGGCCTCCTGACCTCTTAGGCACATGTGTGGTTGCACCAATCGTATGTCCGACCATAGTTTCATCTATCATAATCATAAATCGTAGGTTGGCTCATTAAAGGAATTTTTAAGTATTTAAAGTGCTTTGAAAGAGTAAGAGAAAGCATGTGTAATGGTTGGAAAGGGCTCATAAATAAATGGAAACCTTAGAATTGTTAAACCCTTAGCAAACATTACATAATATGTCAGATATGGTCCTTAACAAAAGAAATGTCGGGACATTGTGAAATCATAGTCTTATCTTAAACCTTGCTTCTTTTTGTGGACAGTGATAAACATTTCAGGATACAATTATGGTCCCTATGTAGGATTATTTCATGATATCAAAATTGTACATAATGTGAGCTCATTCTGAAGACGCTGAAGCCAAAACCTATGTGCAATGTAAACTTACAACACTGAGAGTGTACTTTTACTCCATCCATAGTCCTATGCCTCTCTTATACTTCTGAATGCATCACTATTTATACAATCTACTGTATATCACTAGATATATAATTATATATATACAACTATTATATGTATACATTGTAATATATTATTATAATCTGCCATTAAATGGGTGCGTGCATATATTTCTACAGTACATACTCTATATATCTATATATATACTAGCTGAAGAGCCCGGCGTTGCCCGGGCATAGTACCTAACTGTGGGTTTTGCTGTCTTCCTTAACATCCCCGCTCTCCACCCGCTGTCCCGTTCTATCCCTCCGCAGCCGCGCTCTACATCCATGTCCCGGTGTCCCTCCACAGCCCCGCTCTCTTCTTTCACAGCCCTGGTCTCTTCGTCCACAGCCCTGCTCTCCCGCTCTCTCCCTCCACAGACCCGTTCTCTTCCTTTACAGCCCTGCTCTCCCGCTCTCTCCGTCCACAGCCCCGTTCTCTTCCTTCACAGCCCTGCTTTCCCGCTCTCTCCGTCCATAGCCCCGTTCTCTTCCTTCACAGCCCTGCTCTCCTGCTCTCTCCCTCTACACCCTGCTGTCTTCCTTCCTCCACAGCCCCACTCTCCATGCACCACACGCGGTGACGCCGGGACCAGGAGAGAGGTGCGCAGATTGTTCGTTTGGCCAGAGTGGGCGGAGCTTGCCGGAGTGGGCGTAGCTAGAGCGGAGCTGCAGCGCGTGTGTTGGGCGGCCTGTGGGGGGGCGTGGCCTAGCACTGTAGTAGGCCGCAGTAGAAGCCAGGAACTAAATTTAGGCCGGGAAGCTGCAGGGGAGAGGGGGGATAGTACAGTTGGCGACGGGGAGCGCCGACTGAGCCGGGACAGGGCTGGGAGGGTGCTGGCTCTATCCGGCCCCTGTCCTGAAGACTGTCTTCCTCACAGCCCCGATCTCCATGCACTGTCCTGCTGTATCCGTCCTCAGCCCTGCTCTCCAACCGCGTCCCACTCTGCTGCTTCGTGATTGGTTGGTGTCCCACTCTGCTGCTTCATGATTGGTTGGTGACACACACACACATTCAGATTTATATATATATATATATATATATATATATACTGCTCAAAAAAATAAAGGGGACAGTTAAACAACACAATGTAACTCCAAGTCAATCACAATTCATGGGATATTAATTTTAATTTACAATAATCATTTTTATGTTTTATTGCTCTCAATGCATTACATGTGTAATGAATAAAGATTTGCACCTGGAATTTGACATTCAGTGATATCTAGGATGTCTTCTCTTTATATTTTTGAGCAGTGTATATATACAGTATATATGTACGTACCCATTTAATGGCAGATTGTAATTCACTGGATTACAAACTACATTTTTGTTAAGCCTTTTATCCACAAATAGAATATTAAGCATATTGTTTTTTATTACTTAAAAATTTACCACACAATTGGAAATGGTGGACATGTTATACCTAGGGATGAGCGAGCATATTTGTGGGTATTCGGTACTCGGCGAGTAATGCGGTACTCGAACCAAAGCGAGTATTTCACTACTCACCTCGCTATTCGGTTCTCCCACCCAGCAATTGCCAATCACAGTAATGCCGCACCCTTCTTGGTTGTGGGCGGCATTACTATGATTGGCTGGCCGCCCAGCTTCCTAAGAGTCATCAATCATAGCCTGGCACTAAGCCCTGCCTGCCGCTGCCATTTTCTGCACATTGCATGCAGAACACAGCTAGTGTAGGGAGAGTTTGAGCAGCTGCTAGGGAGAGTTGTGCTTTTTGGTTAAAATCAGCCAGAAATCTCTGTGAAACCCAAAAGCTCTTTTCAGAGCTGAAAGTATAAGGTCAGGGACCAAGTAGTGACCGTTTTCCCAGCTTTTTTTAGGTCACATTTACCCCTTCAGGGCAGGTTTTTTGTGCTGCTGCCATGCTGCATTCACAGCGAATAGCAAGCACGGTACTGCACGGTTGTCTTGTGTGGTGTCTGGGGTGCGTATTCTTGCCTTAAACCTCAGGGCATTTTTTGTGCTGCTGCCGTGCTGCGTTCACATAATAACAGCAAATAGTATGCACGCACGGTACTGCACAACTGACACGCAGGCAGCCACCACTGTCTTGTGTGGTGTCTGGGGTGCGTATTCTTGCCTCAAACCTCAGGGCAATTTTTTAGTGGCAGCACCACTGTCTTGTGGGGTTCCTGGGGTGCGTAATCTCACCTTAAACCTCAGGGCAATTTTTTTCTGCTGCTGCGGTGCTGTTTGTAAAACACAAAGCAGTACTAGGCTGTAGTGCTACCTTCCACAAAGCACTAACTGCTCCTTGTTCCCCAAAATCTGCATCTGAACATCTGCAACTATGGCAGAAAAATGCAAAATTCCTAAAAAGGCTGTTGTGAAGGGACAGGGACGTGGAACGTGGACG
Organism: Dendrobates tinctorius; assembly: GCF_039654945.1. Lineage (NCBI taxonomy): Eukaryota > Metazoa > Chordata > Amphibia > Anura > Dendrobatidae > Dendrobates > Dendrobates tinctorius. The sequence goes on from NW_027361773.1 coordinate 12,271,949, forward strand.
TGGAGTCGTTAGTGCCCAACAAGGCACAGAGTCTGGGAGATTGAAGAAGGTTGATGCATCTAGTTTCCTGGTGAAATTTCCCGGTCTGGAACATAAACAGGCCTGGAAGCGAGAAGAACAAGAGCAGATACTGTCTTGGATGGCTGACAAGGCCTCCACGAAATGTTCTAGCAGCACCCAATCATCCATGACAAAACAGTCTACTGTCCATACAGATAACGCGGGGCCATCCTTTTCTCATCCTGTTCCTAGTTCATCACCCGGTCAGGAGTCACAGGAAACATTTGACCCCCAACCTTGGTCACTCCAAGAATCTGCTTGGTCCATTTTTTTCGTTGCCTCTGGCCTCTCACTACGCAACATTGAAGAGGAATGTGAGGGGGTATCGTCTGTTGAAGATGGCCAAATATTTGAAACCCCACTTCCAGAAGAAAGCCACTTACATCCACATGATATACCGGGTGAAGAGGTGGAGGCTGATGGTGATGACACACAGTTGCCATCTGTCCAGTCGCCAATATCAACATGGAAGGAGGATGACATGAACGACGAGATGGTCGATGATGAGACCACCGATCCGACCTAGGCCGTTGGCACGCAAAGCCAGCACAGCAGCACAGAGGATGAAGGTGGGTATGTAGCACCAACAAAGGCACCAAGGGCTACTGTTTTGAGCAGACTGCGAAGTGTGTCAACTGTTGCCAAGAGCAATCCCTCTGTGCCCCAAGTCAAGGCAAGGGTGCGTTCAGCCGCTGTCTGGAAATTTTTTTCCGATAGTCCTTCTGAACCAAATGTTGTCATCTGTAGCATCTGCCATAGGAAGCTGAGCAGAGGCCAGGGCAAAGGCAACCAAAGCACCACCAGTATGCGGAAACACATGGCAGCCAAGCACCTTAGTCGGTGGGCTGAACAACAGGGTACCAAATCAGTGTCTGCGACTGCGGGTCAAACCACTGCCATGTCGCCTGTGATACAGCCACACCAATCTGCTGGGCAGGAAGCAGGTGATCATCATACCTCTTGCTCACAAGCTGCAGTTGCACAGACACAGGCCACAACAAGCTCATCCACTTGTTTTTCCCAGGAAAGCATCCAATTGTCCGTGCCCCAGATGTATGAAAGGAGGTGTAAATACCAAGCCACGCACACACAAGCACAAATACTGAATGCGCATATTGCCAAGTTGCTAGCCGTGGAGATGTTGCTGTTTAGGCTTGTGGGGACACAGTCTTTCCATGATCTTTTGGCTGTGGCTGCTCCACGTTACTCGGTTCCCAGCCGGCACTATTTTTCCCACGGTGCTGTCCCCGCGTTACACCAGCACGTCTTAAACAATCTAAAGCGTGCTTTCACTAGCGCCGTAACCGGGAAGGTCCATCTTACAACAGACACGTGGACAAGTACTTGTGGCCAGGGATGATACATCTCTGTCACGGCACACTGGCTGAACCTGGTGGAGGGTGGGACAAAGTGTCAAACTGGACCATCAACATATATCCTACCCACGCCACGAATAGTGGGCCCAACCTCAATCAGGTCTCCGCCTCATCATATACGTCCAGTCTCCCCTCTTCCTCCTCCTCCGCCTTGTCATCCTATGCTGAATTACCCTCCACATCACTCCCAAGTTGGGAGCTGTGCAGCAGCTAATCGGCAAAGCGGCAAAACGCTCTGCTGAAGCTGATATGCTTAGGTGACACACCACACACTGCAGCAGAGCTTTGGCAAGGAATAAAACAACAGACTGATCAGTGGCTCTCCCCACTGCAACTCCAACCTGGTCTGTTTGTCTGCGACAATGGGCGTAACCTGGTGGCGGCTTTAAAGCTCGGGAAGCTGGTACAAGTGCCATGCATGGCTCACGTGCTGTACCTGGTGGTGCAGAAATTTATAAAAACATACCCTGACTTGTCATACCTACTTGAGAAGGTGCGCTTTATTTGCGCCCATTTCCGCCACTACTCAAGCGCTGTTGCCAGTCTTGCAGCGCTTCAAAAGCAATTTAATTTGGGGGGCGTGGTTTGCAGGGGACAGGAGCAGACGTGTTTTGCTGAGCTCCTGTTATTTCCCCTATTTAAGCCTGCAAAAGCTTACTTTAAAGCCGAACTTTGGACTCTCAAACCTTCTAAAGAATGCCTGGAATAAAGAAGAACCCGGATCTGAAGAAAAACAACTTTATTATTGGATTAAAAAGTTCTCTGAAGAGATCTGAAGGAGGCCTGCCTTCCAAAACAAAGCCGCGGCTTGGATTTACAGCATCCGGCCAAGAGAAGTGGAAGGAGATGACTCAGCTTGACCAACAGACTCCCTGGGCTGAAGGCGCTAAGAAAGCATCGCAGACAGCGGCTCCAGTATTTCAGGGGTCAAGCCTGCTGAAGCGTCGGGAGATCGCGGGGAGATGTACAGAAGAATCCTCCCCGGGGTCGGCACTGGGCCGGAGAGGAGGAAAGCCCAATGCAGGGAGGGAAGACAATCCTAGGAGGCCAAGTACAGCAGCAGGACCAGCGGCGGGACCAGTAAAAGCAGCGGCGCCGGTGGGAGGAAGAAACCGGCATGAATCTGCTTCTATCAAGCCGGCAGCAGGTGCAGGACGGGTTCCGAGGAAGGCGGCGGTAACGTCAGCGGCCACAGAAGTGATAGCGGTGAGCATATCAGCGACCGTGGGAGCAACCAGAGACTTGAAGGAGGCGGCGGTCTCTTCGCCGGCGGCGGGAGCTACCAAGAGATGGGGAAAAACGGCGGTGATTGTGTCCGCGGCTGATGGAGAGGTTGGCTCTGCTGGAGAGGTGGAGGTGAGTCTGTCGGGGGCTTCAGGAGCAGCGGGATATCCAGGGAAGGCGGCGGTGTCGGCTACAGAGGCTGCCGGAGCAGCCAGAAGAACAGAGAAAATGGCGGGAAATTTAAAAATGGAGGAGGGAGCCGTTGGGAGACTGGGGAAGACAGTGTTGTCATCAGTAGCGGTGAAGCCGGTAGTAATGGCGGCAGTTCCAAAAGTGGCTGTGGGAGCAATGGAGAGCATGAAAGTAGTAACAGATACAAGATCTGGAGACTTTGCAGTAAACTTAAAAGCTAATGAAGGAGCAGAGGGGAGCTTTATAAATGAAGAAAGAATTACACATATTATGAAAGAAGCTGAGAAAGACTTTATAACAAAATTCAAAGCAGCTACTGGGATAACACTTAAGTCAATGAGAGAGCTAGATGAGCAGGGAATGGAGGAGAGGTGGGGTGAAACAGCATTGTGTATAATGGACGAGATGGCTGAGGGGGAGAGATGGGAACTAGCGGAGGCAATGGAAACGAGAAGCTCTATTACAGTAGAACAGACACAAAATAGTAGAGATGATCCCAAGCGGAGGGGGGAGGAACTAAATTTTTCTAATGATATAAGCTTTGGCATAGGGGATAGCTTTAAGTTAGGTGACAAGGTGGTGATGGGGGACGAAGACCAGCAGGATTACATTGCAACCTCAATAAGACATAACCAGCATAGGCCCCTTTCACCCATTTTAATTATTGATGGTAGACTCAGACATGAAGCACCAACATTTATCCCAAAGAAGGATGAGAAGGTACTTTATGGGTCATGGCAAGGGGAGGAAATAAAGAGTCAAAGTTTTGAATTTTCTGGGCCCAGTGACCACTCAGGGGATTTATCTGATCAAGCAAATAATTCGAATAATTCATTAGAAGATTTGCAAGGTATATATTCAGAGGGCATTTCGGAGATGGGGTCACCTGAATCTAGACGTAGTGATATATCTGTTAGTATAGATTCTGAGCTTAATTCTTCAGACTTTTCTTCAGAAGATGGGCAAGAGGGTAACTCTGATTATGAAGGGAATGACCATAGGAAGGAAAAGTATAGTACATCTATCACATCATTAATTGACAAAATACCTGCATCTGATGGTTATCCTACAGAGGATTCCCTGATTAAATTAGTAAAAGCTTTATTAATATCTGTTGAAACACTAAGGGGGAATTCTATTATAGGGAAAAATTCAGAAGCAACGTGTACGTCAGAGCTTTTCTTAAAAAAACTCTTTCAAAAAGTGCTGCTTTCCTTCCTGGAAGAACTTAATCCTAAACCTACAACAACCTTAGTTATTCCTACTCAAGACTTCAGAACGAACGATATTTCTCAGTTGAAACTCGAAACTCTACGTGCTGAAGAAACCAAGAATTTATTTTCACTTGCAAAATCTGTAGAAAAAATTCAAGAAGACATAGACTCCTTCAAAAATAATCTGGCTATATATGAAGATTTTAAGAGGAAAAACAACGTTAAGATCAGGGGAATCCCAGAGAAAGTTCCTGCCTTTCAATTAAATAATTATATCTCCTCAATGATTCATCAAATTATTCCTCACACAGGCAAGATAAACCTGATTGAGAAAGCCTTTAGAGTCCGCAGACCTCCTTCCCTCCCGTCTGATGTTCCCAGAGATGTCATTGTCTCATTTTATCCTAATTGGATTAGAAATACACTGCTGAACATCGCAAAAGACCCGCTATTTCTCTCGTCATCTTACAGCCACCTATCCTTCTATAAAGATTTTTCTAAGGATACATGGAAGAAAAGAAGATCACTCCAATCAATAACGAAGGAACTTCGTTGTGCTAATATTTCTTATACTTGGACCCAAAATTCCACCCTCCAGATAAAGTTTGCAGTAAAGATGTTTGCCATTTCTTCCCTGGAAGAGGGTGTTGAATTTTTGAAAAATATTGGAAGATTGCCCTCGGCGAACTCACCTGGGATCTCGAGACTTCCTAAAGCAGACATCAACCCTCCGTGAAGATGTCTAAAGATTACAAAGCTCTAAGATGGTGGCAGACTTGTCCTCCTTTTATTTTATTTTATTTTATTTTTAGGAGTAAAATTATTCATGTTTTTTAAATTTACAAAGATTCGGGCACTAATAATAGTAGTACGTTTTAACAGGGCACATTATTTGTGTTTAACAGATTAGAATTAGGAAGATAAAGAAGTATAATTATAATTATATATATATATTATATTCATGTAGAATAAGCAGGTATTTGCTTTTGTAGCTTTGTTTGAACCTTTTTTTACCCCCAATCGGTCCTAGAGCCACCTTGCGTGGTTGAGGACGGGGGGGTAAAGCCTCCAAACAGGTCCTAGACCACCTAGTGGTTACGGACGGGACAGGTAACATGCAACTATAGCTTTTATTTTTGTACGTATGATGTAATTATGGTACTTTATGTTTGTATACCTGTCTATCCCCCATCTGGGGGTTTCCCTGTATTTACAGGGGGTATCCTTTCCTCACCTAACCCTTTCCCACTTTCTTTCCTTTCCTGTTAAAAAATTCACAAAACTTAATAAAAACACTTAAATAAAAAGCAATTTAATTTACCAAACCACAGACTGATTTGCGACCTGCCAACACGGTGGAACTCAACATATCATATGTTGGCAACGGCAAGTGAGCAGCAGAGGGCACTTTCTGAATACCAGCTTAAACATGCTATTATCAGCGTAACCATCCCTATGCTATGTCTGCTGAAAAAATCGCTGCAGAATCAAAAAATGGAATCTTTGCGTGCCCAGCAGCTGGGTATGGAGCAAGATTTCACAAGGGGTGATCCTACCCAGCCCAGCCAATATCATCAGGTAAGATTGGAGGATGAAGAGGATGATGAAAATGAGGAGGGAGAGGACTTCTTTTTCAGTGGTACCAAGGGGACACATCATGCTACAGAGGGGAATCCAAACCCCAGCTTCATGTCTGTCCCGCATGGGTGGGTTGAAGAGGAGGAGGTGGAGGAGGAGAGTCAGTGTGAGGAGAGGATGGGTATTGCTCCTCCTGCAGAGGTCACAGAAAATTTGCCTCTATGCAGCTTGGCACACATGGCACACTTCTGACTGTCTGTGCCAAGACCCTCGCGTAATCCACATTTTAAATAGCAACCTATACCGGTTGGCCACCTTTCTAGACCCACGGTACAAGGACAAATTTCCTTCGCTACTGGTGCAGTCACCAAGGGGTTTCACAATGGAATCCTTCAAGAAGGCCGTTGTTGATAATTTGATGGCAACAGCACCCTCAGACACCACTGCTAGAGATACCAACTCTGTGCAACAGCATGCATTAATGGGGAGAGATACGCCAAGCAGGTCCAAAAGAGGTGGTGGTAAAATGTCCACAAACTGGGCCATAAACTGGCTCATCACCAAGGACTAGCTGCAACAGTAGCAATGTCAAGGAGGGAGAAGTTGAACAAGATGGTCAATGACTATCTAAGTGACCATACCTGCGTCCTTCCTGACGCTTCTGTACCGTTTAATTACTGAGTTTCCAAGCTGCATAGTTGGCCTGACTTCTCCTTCTATGCCTTGGAGGTGCTGGCCTGCCCTGCAGCTAGTGTGATGTCAGAGCGTGTTTTCAATGCTGCTGGGGCAATCATCACAGATACACGCACACGGTTGACTACAGAGAATGCAGACAGGCTGACTCTGATAAAATTTAACAAGGACTGGATTTCGCAACAGTATTTAAGCCCTCCAGATGACAGTATCCCAACCTAAAGTCACCCAACACGTTTTTTTAAAATATTGGTGATCACATCCATCCCATTCCCTTCCCATACAAGCCCTTTTTCAAAACATGCTTCTGACACATGTACCTCATGGTCAATAAGTTAAATCAATGTTACATTAATTAATATTTCCCATCGGAGGCACTTGTGATGAGAGTGAGACCTGTTGTAAATTTGCTTTCTGGCTTCCCTCTGGTTATTACTGAAGGTAGTGGAGCTGGTCAGATCGACAGAGGGGTTGCGAGTTCTCTTTCTGGGCTCCTTCTAGTAGTTCCTGGAGGTAATGGAGCTGATCTGATTGACAGAGGCTTGTCACCTGATAATGATGATGACGATTGAAGATCTGGGGTTTCAGATTGGGATTTAAGACAGCCGACTCCCTCTATCCCTGCTGGTGTTTGCTTCCTGTTCCTCCTGAGGTCTGATTTCTCCAGATCTGTCCCTGCATGTTCAGCTAAGTGGTTTATTTGTTATTCTGTTTGCATTTGATCTGGCTTTCTCTATCTCTTCTTGGTGCGGGTCAGCCAGCTCCGGCTGGGGCTGTGCTGAATTACCGCCCATATATTACTGCTTGTGCCAGTTTGTTTTATTCCCTGTTAGATTGGTCTCTTTTTGCTCTGCTTTCAGAATATAACAGAGTGCTGATATAGTGAGGGGCGAAGTCGTGTGACTTCAGTTTTTTTTTGCATCAGATGTGTTGGACTTTTTGCAGGGTTTTTTGCGTGATTGCAGACAGTATCTTTCCTTTCCTGTCCTGTCTAGTCAGTGTGGGCCCCATCATTTGCTCAGTCTATTTTCCTGCCTGTGTTTGTGTTTTCATCTTGTCTCACAGACAATATATGTTTGGGGGCTATCTATTCCTTTGGGGTCTGCTCTGGGGCAGTTTAGATTTCCTCTTTCTTGCTTTAGGCTTAGTTAGCTCTCCGGCTGTGCCGAGGCGTCTAGGATCATCAAAAAAAAAAACTGGAGTCTGAACTGAGAAAGTAAGTTACCGTATTTTTCGGACCATAAGACGCACTTTTTTCCCAAAAAATTTTTGGGGAAAGTGGGGGGTGCGTCTTATGGTCGCAATATACTTACATCCGTCCATGGCTGGGGGCTCTGTGGTGTGGTGGTGGCAGCGGGCTGTGCTCCGGTGCAGGGGTAGCGGCTCTGTGCTCTGTGGGGGGCTCTGCCGGCATTTCTTCGAAGCCCAAAGGCCCCCGCACATCCGTTGCTGGCTGCTGCCATGTTGCGGTGGCCTCCGGGAACATGGACGCCGGGAAGATGGCCGCCAGGTTGGGACGGCGCATGCGCAGGTTCAGATCGGCCTGAGACCTCGGGAGATGAGATTAAAATCTCGGCAAAGAGATTAGGACCTGCCTTGATTCCTTCATCAACCATGATACAGCCACTAGGGCTGATGTTTGGAAGACACTAATTCTATGCCTACACATTGGGCAGTGGCACAACAAGGACAGTAGTCCAAGCCTTATAATTGTGAATCCCTTGTGATGAAGATGATGATGATGATGGGTGACTTCTTCCTGCGTTAACCATAACACAGCCCCTACCCCTAGGGCAGATTGCTCTCCTTACACCACTTACACACTTAGGTGTCAGTAGATTGCCTCCATCATCACTCGCTCTTACAGTAATTCTTCTGATATATCACTGGCACTGCGTAAATGGCGTACGAGTCCCGCTCTTCCGGCAAAAAACCAAAGGACTTAAAATAGTGTTTGTACATTCTATTGAAGCAGTGGTGTAAAAACAATTGTGCAGCCCCTGACCAAGTGCCCCCATGTTATATACATTTGTTTATAGCATACATTTTTTAACATTTACACATTTTTTAGCTTTTTCCTCAGCCCCCAGACCGCTTTGCAGGGTCCAGCAGATAATTACTCGCATTTTCCATTGACTATCATTGGACTCGCTATTCGTACCGAATACCCGAGTATTAGGGTATACTCGGTACGAGTATAGCGAGTCCGAATACTTCAGTACTCGCTCATCCCTAGTTATACCAAAATGATGCATACCTGAAACAAAATATTAAGATAAGAATATGACAAAGGCTAGTGCAAAGGCAACAATGAAAAAATAAACTGGTATGTTGACTTCAGTGTTGAATTAACACTGAAAGACACTCCCATAAATCTTTTTATTGCCTAAAACTGTCTAAATGTGTACATAATGTGGAGCAAGTGTAGTGCTGTACTCATTGATTTGCCGTCTTCCCCAGTTTCTAGCACCGCTCCTCTGGTCCTCTTCTTACTCAAGTGACTTCTCTTCCGACTCACCGTATCACGTTGGAGTTTATGTGTGAGCCGGAAGTTGCTTATACTGTACAATGTAAGTATATGGACCATCAGTCTCCATAGGCTTACAATGTAAAAGTAACGTCCAGGTCAAACATAGAGTAATGTGAGACTGCAATTCAAAATAACCTTCACGTGACCCAGAAATGGTCCGGAGTGGCCCTGGAAACCAGGAAGAAGGAAATCGGTGAGCATCACTGTTCTTACACTACACCACCTGTACATTTACACAGGTTTAGGCAATGAAAAGTGTCACCAAGACAACCTCTTAGCCTATGCCTAATTACTATTTAAAGATACCATAGTATGGGACAACCAATATTAGATTGGCAAAGGTTTAACTTTCAGCATCTCCACCGATCAGCTGTTTGAAGTAGCTACAAAAAGTATCTCTGTCCTTATCAGATGCAGTTCCAGGACTTAGGGTACTGTTACACGTAGCGACGCACCAACAATTCCCACAACGATACGATCTGGCTAAGATCGTTTGTGCATCGCTAGTAAGCAGTCATACAGGCCGATCTTCTTAACGACGCATCAGCGATGTCACTAATGACCACAGCGATCGTTGGTACCGTGTCACACACTGTCTATAATAGCGATTCAGACTTTGAATAGGCGTCCTTCAGCGCTATCTATATGAGTTCGGAGTCGCCAACGAGGTCGCTCGTCGTTGATAAGGGTTGTCAAACACAGCGATGCATGCTGGTCAGCGTGACGCCAGCGATCAAAAAATGATCCTGAACGATCACGCACGATCAGCGACATCGCAGCAGGGAGCCGGTTGTTTCCGCGTGTCACACTTAGCGAGATCGCTAGCGATGTCGCTGTTGCGTCACAAAATCGTTGTCGCTTCAGCGATATGGCTAGCGATCTCGCCGTGTGTAACGGGGGCTTTAGACCTCCATGAATAAAGGCAGGGCGATCTACTGTAGTCTTTAAATAGAGTCTGCAATACATGGCATTATTGGATACAACTTGTGATGATTCAGGGTAATTTCCAGTTGGAAATATGAGAAGTAATGTCATTTGTTTGCACTGATAACATGCATTGTTTGCATACTTGACTTAATTTTTAATATTCCACCTCTATATATTAAACATCTATAAAACACTTTGTTGAAGATTATTCATTCATATCAGGAAACCTCTGTGATTCCCTGGAACATATTCACTGATAGGATAGTATAAAGTGAACTTTAGATCCACACATATGAACGTGCTATGGGTACATACCTCCCTGTTAATTATTTGTCTACTAACCTAATAAATAAAGTGACAGTACTTGTCAATACAAAAGTAAATCAATCTGTTTTCTAAGAATAACTTCTGACTCCACGGAATGTTGAAGCTGATGTTAAGTCCATTATACACTTTAAACTCACATTGGCCAAACCCACCTGAATCAATGGGTGAAGCCGACAATCTAGTGTGTATGGGGAGGAACTGCCTCTTCCCCTATAGATGATGCAGGGAAAGCAAAGATCTGGTATGGTCATTTTTGGACGGCCAATCCTTTTGTTCTCGGCGAGACATAAGCTGCCATCAGGCGAAGTCTGACAACTGCACTCTCATAGAGAACACAGGCCCACTCGTCAAAGCAAGTGCTCCTGTGAAAGGGAGAGTCGAGATACATAGCTGCCGATAGACGATGGCTATTTAAAGAGTATGAGTGGGGCTTATGTACTTGTGAGAAAACATAAAGAGAGTCATGTAACCCTTGATATAGGATTGTGGGATAAGTAGGGTTTTCAAAGAAACATGGTTGATGGCATCCCCATAAGCAGGGGCATCGCTAGAGCCAAAGATCTGGGGCTGAGACACCAAACTTCTTGGCCGGAGCCCTGGATCTCCTAAGACAGCCGCATTGAACTGTGTCAGCATCAACATGACACCGACACAGCTCATATACAAAAACACCGTGAGCACAGCTATGGGGTGGTGCTAAAGTTAGGTTCCCAAACCATATGTAAATTAATTATAAACCTAGCACTCAACTTAGATGCGTGAAAAAACAAATTTATTGTAGCACACGAAAAAAACGTTTCAGTTTGTTGTGACCTTCTTCAGTTACGTGTTACACTCAGTATGCAAGGTATGAGAATATCTCAAAAACAGATCTCCATTATATTATAAAGTACATCAGGTCTTGCATCAGAGATATTCTCGTACCTTGCATACTGAGTGTAACACGTAACTGAAGAAGGTCACAACAGACCGAAATGTTTTTTCGTGTGCTACAATAATTGTGTTTTTTCACGCATCTAAGTTGAGTGCTAGGTTTATAGTTAACTGACACAGCTCAGTCCCGTGATAGAAAAGTGAGACACGAGCTCCCAGTCCTATCACTGTCATTCGCCTTGTAAATGGCTTTCGAGACATCATAGTGCTCACACAGGGCAGTGAATTGACATAATTTAATTGCGCCACTCTGGAATCCAGAGGAGAAGATGGAAGCTGCGTGGCCAGGAATCAGGATGAGGTGAGTATAAATGTCATTATTTTTTATGTAAACTGGCAGTGGGACCATCATACTATATATGTGAGGACCATCATATTATATATGTAGGGACCATCATACTATATACAGGTGCTTCTCATAAAATTAGAATATCATCAAAAAGTTAATTTATTTCAGTTCTTCAATACAAAAAGTGAATCTAATAGAGTTGTAAAGAGTCATTACAAACAGAGTGATCTATTTCAAGTGTTTATTTATGTTAATGTTGATGATTTTGGCTTGCAGCCAATGAAAACCCAAAAGTCATTATCTCAGTAAATTAAAATAATTAACAAAAAACCACCTGCAAAGGCTTCCTAAGCTTTTAAAAAGGTCCCTTAGTCTGTTTCAATAGACTCCACAACCATGGGAAAGACTGCTGACTTGACAGATGTCCAGAAGGCAGTCATTGACACACACCTCAAGGAGGGTAAGCCATAAAAGGTCATTACTAAAGAAGCTGGCTGTTCACATAGTGCTGCATCCAAGCATATTAATGGAAAGTTGAGTGGAAGGAAAAAGTGTGGTAGAATATGGTGCACAAGCAACCGGGATAACTGCAGCCTTGAAAGGATTGTTAAGAAAAGGCCATTCTAAAATTTGGGGGAGATTCACAAGGATTGGACTGCTGCTGGAGTCATTGCTTCAAGAGCTGCCACACACAGATGTATCCAGGACATGGGCTACAAGTGTCGCATTCCTTGTGTCATGCCACTCATGATCAATAGACAATGCCAGAAACGTCTTACCAGGGCCAAGGAGAAAAAGAACTGGACTGTGGTCCAAGGCGTTATTTTCAGATGAAAGTAAATTTTGCATTTCATTTGGAAATCAAGGTCCCAGAGTCTGGAGGAAGAGTGGAGAGGCACACAATCCAAGCTGCTTGAGGTCTAGTGTGAAGTTTCCACAATCATTGATGGTTTGGGGAGCTATGTCATCTGCTGGTGTAGGTCCACTGTGTTTTATCAAGACCATCGTCAGCGCAGCAGTCTACCAGGAAATTTTAGAGCACTTCATGCTTCCATCTGCCAAAAAGCTTTTTGGAGATGGAATTTTCATTCTCCGGCCAGCAGGACTTGACACCTCTCCACACTGTCAAAAGTACCAGTACCTGTTTTAAAAACAACAGTATCACTGTGCTTGATTGGCCAGAAAACTTGCCTGACTTTAACCTCATACAAAATCTATGGGGTGTTGTCAAGAGGAAGAAGAGAGACACTAGACCCAAAATGCAGACGAGCTGAAGGCTGCTTTGAAAAAAATCAGCAGTGACCCCATGCTGTCATGTCTGTATACTCTCTTTTCCTTCCTCCCTGCCCAGGAGATGTGCTAGGATCAGACCATGTTCCTGTATCGTCAGACACTGTGCATGTCCTTAAGTTCAGAAGATGGCTTCTGCTCATGCACAATGCGCCTCTGAAGCCAGGACGCGTACACCTAGCTTCAGAGACGCAGTCACGCTGCCGGAATGAGCGGCTCACCTGTGCACAGAGGCGTAGCTAGGGGTTCAGCTCAGGGGAGGCAAAACATCTGAATGGGCCCCTAACAGGAGAACATATCATTGGTGCAACCTGCGCGGCCACACATAGGCGCAAGAGGTAAGGGGGCCCATTTCTACCTCCAAAAAAGGTGCAATTTTGCATTTTTAGGAGCTCTTGGGCTGCAAAGGGATCATATATTGTTCTTGCACAGTGGCCCTTTCTGTCTGTGTCCGCCTGTGACCCTAACCAGGTAATCATGATTATAACTATGGTGGTATAGGGGAACCTCAGGAGATGACTGCCCTGTTATTGAAAATAAAAGACTATACAAACACCAGCACTGATATTACCGCCATATGGTGACATATAGTGGTAGATACCATTCCTGCAGGACATATAAGATATTACTGCACAGTTATAGATGGTGACTTACAGCTGACGTTCTTTCTGGTGGAGTAATTCACTTTTCCCGTCTTTTCCATCTGGCCCAGACCGACATGTCGACTTCTCCAGCCAGGACTCATCTGCAGAGATGACAAAAAAGACACATTTGTCTTCTCACATTTCCAGCACCGTTCACATGTAGAATCATAAAATCCTAGAATGTTAGAGATGGAAGGGGCCTCCAGGGACATTGTGTCAATCCCCCTGCTCAATGCAGGATTCACTAAACCATCTCAGACAGATGTCTGTCCAACCTCTGTGTCAACAATTCCATTGAAGGAGAACTCACCTTCTCTCGTGGCCGCCTGTTCCACTCATTGCTCACCCTCACTGTCAAAAAGTGTTTTCTAATATCTAATCTGTATCTTCTCCCTTTCAGTTTCATCCCATTGCTTCTCGTGTTTTCATGTGCAAACGTATTCCCAACCTGCACAAACTCCTCATCCTGCCGACACCCCAATACTGAGCTGCTGCTGTATGTGTCCCTATTACTGCACCTACAATGTGGTACAAAAACAGAGCTCCTCTTACTGCCCCACATAGTAATACCACCACTGTGCCTCTTATATCATAATAATGCCTCCTTTGTGCTCTCTAGATGGCAAAATTGTCCCCTAGAAAATATTAAATTCCTGTGCATGTGCCCTCCAAATCTTGTTCTTAGAAAGTAAAAACAATAATGTTTAAGTGGCAACTTAACATTTAATAATGTCCCCTGAGTTCTCCATGTATAACTCCTCTCTATGCAGTATGCTGGGCCCACAGCTCCCCTATACACTGTATGATGATTCCACTGCTCCTATACACAGTATGGTAGGAACACAGGTCCCTTATATACAGTATGATGCCCCCCAGAGTTCCCCTATACATATAATGATATCCCCACTGCTCCTCCAATACACAGTATAATAGTTAATAGCATTCTGACACCGTATGCCGCCTGCAATGAGAGCCCCTTTACTGGGAGGAAAGTAACTATTCCTCCTGGCAGCCTTGCTCTTCCAGACATAGGGGTTGTGCTGGCATGGTTTCAGTCACCACTCTGTGTATAGAGAGTGGAGGCTGTAACCTCACCCCGGCACTTACTGAAAGCCGCCTCAGCACCGTCTGCCACCCGGTAGTTACCCTACTGGTACCCCTATAAATAATAATGCTTCTTAAATGCCCACTTAGTATTTAACTGAGTCCCCCTAGGTACAGTAGTAATGGCCCCAGCATCGCTGATGGGAGCAGGGGGTTGTGTGGGGTTTCGGCTTCTCCCAATAATCTTCTATTGAGTGAAGTCAAACTAATCTAATCAAAACGTGTAAATAGCAAACGTGGTTGCATGACCGCCTGATCGCACCAGTGGTCTTGGGGTCTCATGACAGCAGGCGCACCCCATCATAATTTTGCGGTCTGTAGTCTCAGAGTGACTGCAGACAATTATCCCCAGCCTTTAATAACTTTATAATAATAATAAATTGCTTATTATTAAATTATTAAATAGAATGCAGCTTGTGGTTAATGTATTGCTATAATTGTTAGGGGGCAGACAGACGTATTTCTCATGCGAGGATTGCATTGCCATCGTCGGACTGACCATCAGCTTTCTACAACAAAGTGTGACAGCTGCATAGTAATACATCACGCTGTCACGCTCATGTCAGGATCGGTACCGGCTAGTCCGAGGATTGTGGTGCAATCCTCGCATGTGTTATACGGCCGTCTGTCTGTGCCCTTGTTATACGTTGTTATACTAATATTGAAATATTTTATCTATTATTAAAGTATTAAGGAGCTCACAGTAAAAAAAAGCCCCCTACCTCCCCCCTGTTGCCCTCCCACACCCCAACAGCCCACTATTTCACATGCACCCTTCAGTGCTCTGTCCCCCTGACCCCACAATACCACCATCCTCTCACATTCACCCCCAGTGCTCTGTCCCCCTCAACCACAATACCCCCATCCTCTCACATTCACCCCCAGTGACCTGTTCCCCCTCCCCACAATACCCCCATCCTCTCACATTCACCCCCAGTGCTCTGTTCCCCCTCCCCCACAATCCCCCATCCTCTCACATTCACCCCCAGTGCCATGTTGCCCCTCCCCCACAATACCCCATCCTCTCACATTAACTGCCTCCAGTTCCCTAGCTCCCACAATATCCCCATCCTCTCACAGTCACCCCCTGTTCCCTGTCACCCCTGCCTCACAATACCCCCATCCTCTCACATTCACCCCAAGTGCCCTGTCCCCCCTCACTCACAATACCCCCATCCTCACATTCACCCCCCCAGTGCCCTGTCCCCCCTCCCACACCTCAACACGCACAATACCTCCATCCTCTCACATTCAGCCCCAGTGCTCTGCTGCCCCTCCCCCACTTCAGCCCCCACAATACCCATCCTTTCACATTCACCCCCCAGTGTCCTGTACCCCCCACAATACCCCCATCCTCTCACATTCACTTCCAGTGCCCTGTACCCCTTCCCCACAATACCCCCATCCTCTCACATTCATCCCTCAGTGACCATGATATGCATAAGCTGAATGAATTTAATAAATTCCATCCCCACTTACCATGAAGCTTGCAGGCAGTGACTGAGACAGGACCAGGAAGTGTCCAGTTTAATGCACACAGAGGGCACTAGGACCCAGTGTGGCTAAGACCTGAGACAACCAGAGCCTGCAGAAACTGCAGCTGCTGCCAGCCAGAAAGGAGCTCCTCCAGTGAGACAGCAGCACTGCACACTGCATAGCTCTGCAACCTGCCACTGTGCAGTCTGTCAGACAGGGTAGCCGCCATTGTGCTGCTCTCTCCCTGACATCTCAGATACTGGCCATGTCTCCCAGTGGGCCCCTGCATGTGACTGGGCCCAGGGCAATGGCCCCCTCTGCCCCCCCCCCAGTAGCTACACAACTACCTGTGCAGATTTGCATGAGCTGGCGATGAGGCCAGCTCGTGCAAATTATGTTATCTACAATGGTGTGAAAACATGGAAAGAGTGTTGACTAGTCTGGGGAACTAATTTCCCATTGACTAGTCAAAGCCCTCATTAACATAGGAAAAGCGGAGGTTATAAATGCTTTTTTAAGGCATTTATTTAACCGAATTATGATATATAGCGCTGGTTAGGCATGGAGTTTTATCACACATAGCTGAATGATGCTGGACTGGAGGGTGTGGGGGATCTGACAGGTTTCCTTTAAATGATGGATGGCTGATCAGGAAGCATTTGCCATTAAATTAGCAAAATAAATTCCTTCTTAACAGTCACGTACTAATCGACTAGTCCCACAGCCATACCCATAACCATAAAAGATATTAGATCTAGGACTTTCAAACATGACTCTGAACTTTTGCCACAATCAACAATTCATAAATGCCCAAGTGCAACAAGGTGCAACAAGGTTATTATACTGAAAGTAAGTACGGTATATAAAAGTGAGTTCAAGCTGTGTCAAAATGAATGTGTTCTCTGCAATTTGGTAACACAAAGACAACTTCATTCTCTAATTCCAGAGTGTTCTACAAGTCTTTGAGCTCTTACTGTCCCTCCTCATGCCTCTGATTTTTCAGAGTGATGCGGATGTTTTTGTCACATTGTATTATTGCACACTACAATGTGTATATGGCACCTTACCCACACACACTCATGTGCACAGCACACAAAGACTGCGCGGCTCTGTACTTACAGTAGGAGCAGGAACACTTTTCTGCTGTGTGGATAATCCCTTAGGGCTATACATATGATAATGGAAATTCCCATTCTTGATCTACAACAGCATTAACGGCTTAGCCCATCAGTACTTTCATACCCAAAATCTAATAGCAATACTATAAATATTACTGGATCATGTGTAAGACCTGGACACTTGCGTGATCAGGGAATGCTAATACTCGAACCCAGAGAATCAGTGTTTTATTATGTATAATATATATATAGGGAACACTTAAACAACACAATGTAACTCCAAGTCAAACACAAGAAAAGTCAATCACATTTCTGTAAAATCAACCTGTCCAGTTATGAAGCAATACTAAATCGATTTCTCCTGCTGTTGGGCAAATGGAACAAACAGCAGGTAGAAATAAAAATCAATTAACAAGACAACACCTATAAAGGAGTGGTGACCACAGACCATTTCTCTGTTGTCATCCTTTTTGGCTGTTGTTTTGGTCACTTTTGAATTTTGTCATTGGTTTCATCACCCCTAAAGGTACAGTGGTATGAGGTGGTGTCTACAACCCACAGAAGTTGTTCGGCTAATGTTCCTCATTTAGAATTGCACATCAATGCGAGCTGTGGCAAGAAGGGAAGCTGTGTCTGTCAGCACAGTGTCCAGAACATGGAGCAGATACCAGGAGACAGGCCAGTACATCAGGAGACATGAAGGGGGCTGTAGGATGGCAACATCCCAGCAGCAGTACCTCTACCTCCTTTATGCAAGGACGAAAAGGTGGAGCAGTGCCAGAGCCCTTCAAAATTACCTCCAGCAGGCCACTAACATCCATGCATCTGCTGAAAATATCAGAAACAGTCTCCATGAATGTGGTATGAGGGCCCAAAGTCCACAAGTGGGCATTGCGCTTACAGACCAACATTGTGCAGGACGATTGGCATTTGCTAGATAATACCAAGATTGGCATATAATTCTGTCTACAGGGAATTCAGGGCAAGTGTTAAAAGACCTAAAGTCAGTAATGAAGTGAGGCTTGCAAGGAAGACCAAAAGCAATAAAAAAGGATTTTGTAGGTATGTCAAAAGCAAAAGAAAAGTCAAAGATGCTATAGGATTTTTACAGGATGAAAAGGGTGAGGTGGTCACAAATGATGTTGAAAAGGCCAAACTTTTAAATTCCTAATTTTACATCTGTGTTCACTAAGAAAGCAATTGTAACATCAATTGATCTGCTATTGAAGGAATAAAAGAATCCACACTATCTATAATCAGAGAACTAGTGAGGGAACACTTAGCTAATTTAAATTAATTTAAATCTCCTGGTCCAGATGCATTGCATCTTAGGGTACTAAAAGAGCTAGCAGAGAAAATTACAGAACCATTAGCCAGAATCTTTGAAAAATCCTGGAGAACAGGAGAAGACCCAGAATATTGGAGACAATAAGGACAAATGTTGTCCCTATCTTTAAAAGAAGATGGAGCTAGGAAATTACAGGACAGTGAGCCTTACTTCTATACCAGGAAAGATATTTGAACAAATTATTAAACAGCATGTATGCAAGTACTTGGATAAGAATACGGTAATTACCAGAACCAGCATGGGTTTGTAGTTATGCCAAACTAATCTAATTACCTTCTATGATGGAATCACTGACTGGCTGGATCAGGGAAATGCAGTAGACTTCAGCAAAGTATTTGATAAAGTATCTCATACTATCCTTATTGAAAAAATTACCAAGTATGGGATTGACAAGGCTATGGTTAGGTGGATTCATAACTGGTTCAGTGATCATACTCAAAGAGTGGTAATAAATAGTTTCACATCCAATTGGAAGAGTGTTTCAAATGGAGTACCACAAGGCTCTGTTCTGGCCCCAGTTTTGTTCTACATTTTTATAAATGATCCTGAAAAGGGAGCTAAAGTTAAACTAATCAAATTTGCAGACGATGGAAAGCTAGGAGGGATAGCTAACACTAGAGAAGACAGAGTAGGATTCAGAGGGATCTAGATAAGCTTGAACAATTGGTTTTGACTAATAGAATGGTATTTAACTGGGAGAAATGCAAGATTCTGCATCTGGGCAAGAAAAACTAAAATTTACATCTACAGAATGGAAGGAATAGAACTAAGCAACAGGATGTTTGAAAATGGGTATTATTGGGTATACTAATAGACCACAGACTTCACATGAGTCAACAGTATGATGCAGCAGCAAAAAAAGGCAAACACAGTTCTGGGATGAATTAAGAGAAGCATACATCACATGAAGTAATTATTCCCCTCTACTGCTCCTTGTTCAGGCCTCTCCTGGAATACTGTGTCCAGTTGTGGAAACCACATTTTAAAAAAGACATTGAAAATCTGGAGCAAGTTCAGAGAAGAGCTATCAGGATGGTGAGCGGACTGCAATGTATGTCCTATGAGGAAAAAGCTCTTGGAAGGTTTAGTTTGCTAAAATGAAGGCTAAGAGGAGACTTAATAGCTGTCTACAAATATCTGAAGGGATGTCACAGTGTAGAGAGATCATCCTTATTCTCATTTGCACATGGAAATAAGAGATGCAATGGAATGAAACTGAAAGGGAGAAGATACAATTTAGATATTAGAAAAAACTTTTTGACAGTGAGGATGATCAATGAGTGGAACAGGCTGCCACAGGAGGAGATGAGTTCTCCTTCAATGGAAGTCTTCAAACAGAGGATGGACAGCCATCTGTCTGAGATGGTTTAGAGAATCTTGCATTGAGCAGGGGTTTGGACATGATGACCTTGGAGGTCCCTTCCAACTCCAACTTTCTATGATTCTATAATCATTCCAAAGCCAGACTTCCATGGGATATTAATTCTGATTTACAGTGATAATTTTTATGTTTTATTGTTCTCAATGCATTCCACTATATAATTAATAAAGATTTGCATCTAGAATATTTCATTCAGTGATATCTAGGATGTGGTATTTAATTTTTTTGAGCATTGTGTGTACATATATATATATATATATATATATATATATACAGTGGATATACTGTATATATATATATATATATATACAGTCATAACCATACATACCCATGTACTGTGTGCATGTGTAGCCCATTCACTATCTCCATCCATCCTTCACTCCCTCAAGATGGCTGGACCATCATTGTAAATACACACCTGTACTTTGTATCTCCCCCACCTCATTGTAGATTGTAAGCTCTCACGAGCAGGGTCGTCTTATTTTGCTTTAATTATTGTATTGTTAAAGTTGTTACTTATGACTTGTGTTTTGAAACTGATAAAATGTAAAGCGCTGTGGAATATGTTGGCGCTATATTAATAAAGATTATTATTATTATACAGTGTGTCCGTAAAGTCATGGTGCCCTTTTGACCAGTCACAGGAAAGCAAAAGATGATAGAAATGTGAAATCTGCACCAAATAAAAGGAAAACCCTCCCAGTTTCTGTAGTATGATGTGGCAGCATGTGCACATGCGCAGCTGATGACGTAACACCGTGTAAACAGAGAATCACAGACTTTATTCTCTCTTTTATACCAGATGTCCTTACCCATGTGTGGCAAGAACTTCACTATCATTTGGATGTGTGTAGGGCAACAAATGGGGCCCACATCGAACTGCACTGAATAGGTATGAAACTGGGAGAGGTTTTCTTTTATTTGGAGCAGATTTCACATTTCTATCGTCTTTTGTTGCTTTCCAGTGACTGGTCAAAAGTGCACCATGACTTTACAGACACACTGTATATATATACAGGGTGGGCCATTTATATGGATACACCTGGATGGGCCATTTATATGGATACACCTGGGTGGACCAACTTCAAAATGGCCACCATGGTCACCACCCATCTTGAAAAGTTTTCCACCTCCCATATACTAATGTGACACAAACAAGTAGTTGATTTCACCAACCACTCCCATTTAATTTAGGTGTATCTATATAAATGACCCACCCAGGTCTAACCTTATAAATGGCCCACCCTGTGTGTATGTATATATATATATATATATATCCAACAATGTAGACCAGCTCACTCCTGTGAACCACCTGGAACCTCAGCTGACCTGGTTAACTCCGTTGTGCCCGGATCTGGATGTAGGAGTCCATCCATACAAATGTGAACAACGACAAAGCAAAGTCCAGCAATAACGTGAGCAATCCAGGATGCTGTTAAAAAAATTTTTCTTTTTATTCATAAATCCATTAAAATGCAATGGTCCAAGCAGTTCAAAACAGCAATAACGCAGGAAAGTCGTGCAGATAGGACTACGCGTTTCAGCGGTAGAACCCGCCTTCTTCACGGTCCAGAATAATTCCAGAGGAAGCGAAGGAAAGAGTTGTCTCAGGAGATTAGAAAGAAAATTATAGACAAACATGTTAAAGGTGAAAGTTATAAGACCATCACTAAACAGCTTGATGTTCCTTTGACTAAAGTTGCACATATTATTCAGAAATTTAAGATTCATGGGACTGTAGACAACCTCCCTGGACATGGCCAAAGGAGGAAAATTGATGACAAATCAAAGAGACGGATAATATGAATGGTAACAAAAGAGCCCAGAAAAACTTCTAAACAGATTTTAAAGGTGAACTTCAAGCTCAAGGAACATCAGTGTCAGATCGCACCATCTGTCATTGTATGAGCCAAAGTGGACTTAATGGGAGATGACCATGGAGGACAACGGACTGTAATTTGCCAAACTACATGCCGACAAGCCACAAAGCTTCTGAGAGAATGTCCTATGAACAGATCAGACTAAAATGGAACTTTTTGGCAAGGCCCATTAGCTCTATGTTCACAGATGGAAAAATGAAGCATATCATGAAAGGAACACTGTCCCTACTGTGAAACATGGAGGAGGCTCTATAATGTTCTGAGGCTGCTTTGCTGCATCTAGCACAGGGTCTCTAGAATCTGTGCAGGGTACAATAAAAACTCAAGACTATCAAGGGATTACAGAGAGAAATGTGCTGCCCAGTGTCCGAAAGCTTGGTCTCAGTCGCAGGTCATGGGTCTTGCAACAGGATAATGACCCAAAACACACAGCTAAAAACACCCAAGAATGGCTAAGAGGAAAACATTGGACTATTCTGAAATGGCCTAATGACCTAAATCTTATTGAGCATCTTTGTAAAGAGCTGAAACATGCCATCTGGAGAAGGCAACCTTTAAACATGAGACAACTGGAGCAGTTTGCTCTTGAGAAGTGGGTCAAAATACCTGTCGAGAGGTGCAGAAGTCTTATTGACAGTTACAGGAGTGATTGCAGCGATTGCCTCAAAAGGTTGTGCAACAAAATATTAAGTTAAGGGTACCATCATTTCTGTCCAGGCCTATTTCATGAGGTTTTTTTTTTTTTAATTTTTGTTGAAGCATGGTTGAAAAGCAATGTCTGGCATTCATTTGTTCATATTCATAGATTATTTATTTAATATTACTTTTGTCATATTCAAGTTATTTCTGTGACCATTGTGAGTATTTCTGTCATTAAACGAGGGGTACCAACAATTTTGACCATGTGTGCGTGTGTGTGTATATATATATATATACTGTATATATATATATAAATATATATACAGTGGGGCAAAAAAGTATTTAGTCAGTCAGCAATAGTGCAAGTTCCACCACTTAAAAAGATGAGAGGCGTCTGTAATTTACATCATAGGTAGACCTCAACTATGGGAGACAAACTGAGAAAAAAAAATCCAGAAAATCACATTGTCTGTTTTTTTTTCATTTTATTTGCATATTATGGTGGAAAATAAGTATTTGGTCAGAAACAAGCAATCAAGATTTCTGGCTCTCACAGACCTGTAACTTCTTCTTTAAGAGTCTCCTCTTTCCTCCACTCATTACCTGTAGTAATGGCACCTGTTTAAACTTGTTATCAGTATAAAAAGACACCTGTGCACACCCTCAAACAGTCTGACTCCAAACTCCACTATGGTGAAGACCAAAGAGCTGTCAAAGGACACCAGAAACAAAATTGTAGCCCTGCACCAGGCTGGGAAGACTGAATCTGCAATAGCCAACCAGCTTGGAGTGAAGAAATCAACTGTGGGAGCAATAATTACAAAATGGAAGACATACAAGACCACTGATAATCTCCCTCGATCTGGTGCTCCACGCAAAATCCCACCCCGTGGGGTCAGAATGATCACAAGAACGGTGAGCAAAAATCCCAGAACCACGCGGGGGGACCTAGTGAATGAACTGCAGAGAGCTGGGACCAATGTAACAAGGCCTACCATAAGTAACACACTATGCCACCATGGACTCAGATCCTGCAGTGCCAGACGTGTCCCACTGCTTAAGCCTGTACATGTCCGGGCCCGTCTGAAGTTTGCTAGAGAGCATTTGGATGATCCAGAGGAGTTTTGGGAGAATGTCCTATGGTCTGATGAAACCAAACTGGAACTGTTTGGTAGAAACACAACTTGTCGTGTTTGGAGGAAAAAGAATACTGAGTTGCATCCATCAAACACCATACCTACTGTAAAGCATGGTGGTGGAAACATCATGCTTTGGGGCTGTTTCTCTGCAAAGGGGCCAGGACGACTGATCCGGGTACATGAAAGAATGAATGGGGCCATGTATCGTGAGATTTTGAGTGCAAACCTCCTTCCATCAGCAAGGGCATTGAAGATGAAATGTGGCTGGGTCTTTCAACATGACAATGATCCAAAGCACACCACCAGGGCAACGAAGGAGTGGCTTCGTAAGAAGCATTTCAAGGTCCTGGAGTGGCCTAGCCAGTCTCCAGATCTCAACCCTATAGAAAACCTTAGGAGGGAGTTGAAAGTCCGTGTTGCCAAGCGAAAAGCCAAAAACATCACTGCTCTAGAGGAGATCTGCATGGAGGAATGGGCCAACATACCAACAACAGTGTGTGGCAACCTTGTGAAGACTTACAGAAAACGTTTGACCTCTGTCATTGCCAACAAAGGATATATCACAAAGTATTGAGATGAAATTTTGTTTCTGACCAAATACTTATTTTCCACCATAATATGCAAATAAAAGGAAAAAAAACAGACAATGTGATTTTCTGGATTTTTTTTTCTCAGTTTGTCTCCCATAGTTGAGGTCTACCTATGATGTAAATTACAGACGCCTCTCATCTTTTTAAGTGGTGGAACTTGCACTATTGCTGACTGACTAAATACTTTTTTGCCCCACTGTATATACAATGCACGTTAAAGTTTAGGCACCCATGGTAAAAATTTGGCCTTTCCTAACTATTCACAGTAACAGTAATTTTGAGCAGGCATGCCCAAACTTTCACATTTTAATATAATAATAATAATATAAACTTTAGCATTCTTTATAATTTTTTTTATTTTCTATCACTAGGTGAGTGGCAGGCATTTAGTTTTAATACAGTAGTAAAGGATGGGCTTGTTTTGGAGTAATAAAGCTTTAATTAATACACTATGGTCAGTAGTTATGGATTTGCTACATTTTTTTCAGTATAGATTCAGATAATTCAAAGAAAGTAGAGTACAATGTGAATTAATGAGTTGCAGATGACTTACTGGCTGAGACCCTGGACCAGTTCCTTTTTATGAGATCATGCTATATTCAACTTCAATTTTCTTCTATAAAGCCTACAAAACCCTTATAATTACATACCATAATGTCTGTGTACAATAACCGGCACATAACCATCCACAACTGTGTTCAATATAATGCGTCAGCATCTAGTATAGAAAAATATTAGACAAACCATTCTTCTAAAACATATCAGTTCTCTTGCCCCTGGACTGACTCTTTGTCACATTATTATGTAATTCTGTCACTCATATTTTTATTAACATCAGACTAGCATTGAATTACAGTCAGAGTTTACAATTTCTTTTATGTTACTGTGTATACGCAAGAAAAGTCATTCTATACTGTTACAAGTGGCTTCTCAATAGATTCCTCTATATTTCGCTTGCGTATGTATTCTTTTGGACCTTTAGAGAATCCCTAAATTAAGTCACAATTTTGTCAAAACAACATTTGTAGGACAGGGTTGGTCCTCGTAATAAAAATTGCATGAGATCTGAAGTTTCACAAGATCCTGGAGATGAATGCACCTAATCACTTCAAAGGTAATATATAGATGGTCATCTGATTCCTTCCATACAAATACCCCTTGCCTGATTTGAGCTCTCTTTGCTAAGTAGAGTTTCCAAAAAATATATATACCGTATATATATATCCCCTCCAGTTCTACTTGCTTGTGTTCAAGAAGCTTACTCTTGAAACTGAAGCTTTTTAAAGCAGCCAAAGTAATGAGACATCCTCTAACATCAAAAGAACATAGATAACCTTCTTTCCTTATCCTACTTAGAACATTTTTACATTTGCCATTCACTTGTGTTATATTTATTGTTCCCAAATTAGACATATCCTACTTAGCGACAATATCATTTGTCACAGAATTTGTTGCCTAAAAAATTAAAAACACAAAGAGAAACATCCCAAAATAAGGACATTCTTAAAGTGTGAAGGACATTAAACTGTCATATACTACACTGCCATAAAATAAAGGGAACACTTAAAAAACAAAATGTAACTCCAAGTCACACTTCTGTGAAATCAACCTGACCATGGCCAGTTATGAAACACTGATTGTGAATCAATTTCCCTTGCTGTTGTGCAAATGGAACAGACAACAGGTAGAAATGATAGGCAATTAGCAAGACAACCCTTATAAAGGAATGTTTCTGCAGATGGTGACCAAAGACCATTTCTCTGTTCTCATCCTTTCTGACTTTTGTCTTGGTTAGTTTTGCAAACTGTCAGAAGCAGACTCTATGGGTGTGGTATGAGGGCCCGACTTCCACAAGTGGATGTTGTGCTTACTGTCTAACACTGTGCAGGGTTTTTGGAATTTGCCAGAGAACATCAAGATTGGCAGATTCGACATTGGCGCCCTTTGGTCTTCACAAATGAGATCAAGTTCACACTGAACGAAGTCTGGAGACGCCATGGAGAACGTTCTACTGTCTGCAGCATCCTCCAGCATTACCAGTTTGGCAGTTGGTCAGTAATGGGCTGGGAAGGCATTTCTTTGAAAGGCCACACAGCCCTCATTGTGTTAGCCAAAGATACCCTGATTGCCATTAGGTACCAGGATGAGTGCTCAGACCCAGAGTGAGGTACAGTGGACTCAGGGTTCCTTCTGATGTATGACAATGCTAGGCCTCATGTGGCTGAAATATGTCAGCACTTCCTGCATAAGGAAGGCATTGATACTATGGACTGACCTGCCCGTTCCCCAGACCGGTATTCAATAGAGCACATCTGGGACATCATGTCTCGTTCCATCCACAAACGGCACATTGCACCAGAGACTGTCTAGGAGTTGACTGATGCTTTAATCCAGATCTGGGAGGACATCCCTCAGGAAAACATCCAACACCTCATCAGGAGCATGCAAAGGCATTGTAGGGAGGTCATACAGGCACGTGAAAGCCACACACACTACTGAGCATCATTTCCTTGTCTTGAGACATTTCCACTGGAGATGGATCAGCCTGTAATTTGATTTTTCACTTTGATTTTGAGTATCATTTCAAATCCAGATTTCCAAGGGATAGTAATTTTAATTTACCTTGATCATTTCTATGTGTTATTGCTCTCAATGCATTCCACTATGTATGAATAAAGATTTGCAACTGGAATATTTCATTCAATGATCTCTAGGATGTGGCATTTTAGTGTTCACTTTATTTTTTGAGCAGTGTATATTCTCTTTCTCCAGATGTTCAGCTCCAGGCAGCTGTCTCTCCTGTTCCCTCTGGGACAAGTTGTATTGCCCCTCTTTTCAGCTAATTCCCATATTTATTGAGAGCATCATGGCTCTAAGGGTGAACCCTACACACAAAATGTGTATTTTTTTTGCAACGTTACACCAAAATTACTGAATTTGCAGCAAAATCTTCATGTGTTACCTGTGTGTTTTGCTGCGTTTTTTGCTGTGGAACTGCAGCAAACTTCACCCTTTGCATTGAAATGTTGAGTCCTCAATGAAACCCACAACACAAAATTTGACTTCTAAAAACTTTCATTAGAAGTCTCATCTACATTGCAGTTACTGTATTACAATGCGGATTTACTGCTGGAAAATCATCATGACAAATCAGGAAAACTTCTGCAGGGGCCCTTATAGGAGATAATGAGCCCACATAATGAAGCAAAATGAAGGAGTTATATCAAGCTCTTCCTCGGGAATTCCTTAGCATAGATGATGTGACGAGGAAAGACTATCTGTTGTAAATAAAAAGCATGCCTAATTAGGTTAAATTGATATTCTGGGAACAAGCAATGAATGATCGAACAGACCATCTTGGAAGCCACTTTTTTATGACAACCATGTTGCACATCACAGGGCTTGCAAAAGTGATTGTCCGCTTTGACCCTTGAATGCACCCTGAAGTACTGACGAAGGTACACTGCCTAAATCATCGCTCCCTGGGTATGAGGAAGCTGCTCACACACTTTATACTCCTATAATGAAAACTAATTCCACTGCCCATTCTGGTGCTCAGAAAAGCCCTGCACCTTTGAGAAATTTAAAAAAAAACACATGGTACGGGTGCGGTCCTGCTTGTACTCCTTTTGCAAAATACAAGAGTCATATTCAAAAGGTATACTGCACTGTGCAATTATAAATGAATGTGTATATAGGAGATATGTATAATGCTCTAAACATGTGGATGAAAACATAAAACCAGAAATACTCTACTGTATTACCTTTTTGTGTCCCTTTATATCATTGGAAATTAATATTGCATGAAATTTTTCATAACAATTTGTGGAAGCCCATTTCAAGAACTGCGTTTATTATCGACAGCCATGTCTGAGAACTATTGTGAAAGTAAAATGACAGTGGGAAAAAGCTGACAGTAGTATTTTATAGCTACTAGTATTCATTAATAAGTAATAACAAAAAGAATTCACAGAATTGAAAATGGAGCTAATCTAAAAAAAAAAGTTTCTAAAAGTCTCCAGAAGTCAAACGTCAAGCATAAATAAATCATGGAGAGGACAGGTATGTCATTCACTGCATGTTTTGTATGTTTATACTTTATATACTCTACGAATGGAAAATGGACCTTTAAAGTTTTAAGGGTGGTGGCTGAAGCTATGGAAAGAAAGGTCCCATGGTGCCTTTGTCTATTTCAATCCGTTTTATAGAGGACTTACATAATTTATCACATTCAGGTAAAGTCAATGAAGTAAATAGAAACAAAAATATAAGACCTGCCTCAAATCTATATAATTAGGGAAAAAAAGATTTCCCTTTAGTTTACTGATAAAATTACACTTTAAAAAGAGAGACAGAAGTTGACCTCTCGCCACTATTCTGACAGCTCTTTGAGACTTCCTGCTTCTGAGCTGCGAGATTTTTCTTTATGAAGAAGTCTGTGAATGTGCAGCATGGAAACACAGGGTAGATCTGTGCTGCTGTCTTTCCTCACGCTGAATGTCATCGTGTAGGATGTAGCAAAAGATAAATTCCTTTGTATTACGGACATGTATACATGAGCAGCACGCGTTTCATCTGTGCAGTCGGAAAGAAAGGACATGTCTACGGGTTTTCCACATGGACACACTGTCCGTGGAAAACACTGACGTGCACAGCGCCACAGATTAAAAAGGGTGCGCCTGTGTCCATATGTTGTCCATGGATGTGTGAGAGGGGGGCCTTAAAATTTTTTTAGGTTCTTACAGGGAGTTAAATAAAATGTTTGCCTTATATGCTTGCCGTTCATTTGCTGTTTAATGGATGGACAGAAAAATTAATTTGCCATATTTGTTCATTTTTGGTGATTTTATAAGAAATCTAGGAAAATAAACAAAACCAGAAGAAAGTAATAATCTGTTCACTCTGCATCCTGACCAGATCTGAACAAAGAGCTACAGTACATAAAAGTTCTCTTTGAAGTAATTGTCCATTATTGTTATTTCAAATAAAAAACTTTCCAGAATGTGAATATAATGTGAATATAAATTTAGTTCAGGTCCAGAAATATTTGGACAGTGACACAAGTTTTGGCATTTTAGCTGCTTACCAAAACATATTCAAGATATAGTTATAGTCTCTATGAGATTTGGCGGCTCTGATGAGCGGTGTAGTCAGGTCAGCATTAGAGGCAGGAAAACTAGCCATTTGTCTAGGGCACCAACTCACCCAGCGGCCCCCAGCCAGTAGCTAGCCGCTAATAGTGTCACACCATGCAGCTGCTATGGGTCCTGTGAGTCATGGGGGCCTGGTGCCAGTGCTGTTCCATCCCCAGCATCGCGCATTCAACTGTACAGCATCGTAGATTCTGATACAGTTGAAATCAATGATTGAGGAGAGAGTATCAGATGACGCGCTCTCTCCCATCACTCCCCCTCTGTTTCTGACGCAGCAGGCGCGATTGCGACACTTCATCACGGGTCGTGCTGTGCCAAGCAGTGGAGCTGCTGAGGAGACATGCTGCAGTAACCAAATCTGCGGGGGGAACGGGTAGAGGTGAGTATTGTATTTTTTTTTAATCAATGGTTACATGGTGGCCATAATACTTCTGTAATATGGGGTGTGCATTATACTATTTAAGGCTGCATTAAACTCTATGTGGCTACATTAAACTTTATGAGGCTGCATTATACTATATGGGGGCTGCATTATACTCTATGAGGCTGCATTACACTCTATGGGGGCTGCATTATACTCTATGGGGCTACGTTATACATTATTGGGGCTGCGTTATACTCTATGGGGGCAGCGTTATACTCTTTGTGGGGTTCATTATACTCTGAGTACTATATGGGGGCTGAATAATACTCCATCGATGACTATCGGGAGTGCATTGTACTATATGGTGGCTGCATTATACTTTACGTAGAACTATGGGGCATACATTATACTGTTTGGAGGAATATGGGGAATGCATTATACTATATGAAGGACCATGGGATGCATTAAACTATGGGGAGTGAATTTTACTATATGGAGGACTATGGGGGTGCCTTATATGATATGGAGGACTATGGGATGCATTATGCTAAAATTAAGACTACGGGGAGTGTTTTATATTATATACACAACTATGGGGAGTCTATTATACTATATAGAAGACTATGGGGAGTGCATTATATTATGAGGAGTGTATTATACTATATGAAGGTCTGTGTGTTAGGGACGGCGGAACGCACTAAATAATAAATAACAGAAAGTGCGTTCGCCGACCGGGGTCCACCGTGCAGAGGTGTTAAACTGCTGCTATAAAATGGCAGACGCACAATATGGCGGTATGGCACACGCAGGTTGAACGTCACCCGGCGTGCGCTGGCGAGCTCTGTTAATATCACAGAGGTGCCTAAGGCATAAACATAAATGTCGAGCCCATTGACCTCACAGGTCTCAGCGGTGTGCACGCACGGTATATGGTCACAGGACTAGGCCCAAGACTCAGGGTAGATGTCTGTCTAGACCTACCGTGCGTGTGACGTCGCTACTGCGGATGCCAACTAGTGCTGCTGACTGCAGCGTGGCGACTGACCCAGCCGCAATGTGACAATGCCCAAGAGGGGGCGCACTGTCGGACGCTAGCACTGTGGAGGATGTGCCGTGTGGCCTGTAGCTTGCCACTGACAGGCGCTGACTCTATTACTAGATCCCTATACACACTCGTAGGAGGGAGGGGAATCTTAATGAGTCATTTGCAGTCCATACATTACATGCATTACTATTCACACAGTAGCAATTAGAGTCTATACTAGCGCATGGCCGAGCGGCCATGCAGACCTTTTATAGCCGTGCGCTTCCAGGACCTTCCAGATCTCTGGGAAGGACCAATCAGATCAGGAGAAGGACCTGAGCACGTGACTCAGCACGATCCATGCTGGATTGTGACAGATAAAAGCACATGTAACTGTAGCTGTTTGCTTAAAGTTAGTTCTGCCCCCTGTGGCCATTAGGGTCATTATACAGTGGTGTCTTTAGTTCTAGTTTTGCACCCGGTGGTGGCTATTATTGTTACACGGGAATCACTAGCAGGTGTGATTGCTCTGGCTCTTGCCTATAAAGGAGAGTCAGGTGGTCTCACTCACTGTTGGTGATATTGGTCATTTCCAACCATCCTTGGTGGAGGAAGGAGCTAGAGAAGAGTTCCGTGCAGCTCAGTCAGAGTCCTGGTGTGGAAGGAGCAACAGTGAGGAGTTCCTTGCAGCTCTGACAAAGCTTTGGTGAAGTAGCAGCTATTCAGGAGGAAAGCTTCACTCAGGTGCTGGACTCTGTTGCTGGGAGCAATAGCAACAGAGCAAGGCTAAGTGGTTTTTCCCTGTTTGTAACTTTCCTTATGTGTGTTTTAGTGCAGTGGTGGGATTAGTTTCTGCACCATCTAATTCATTAGAAAGGGATAGGTGCAGGGTGAGCTAGGGTTTTTAGGTATCCAGCTCATTGCCAGGTGCGGAACATGCCTAGGGACCATCAGGAGTGTAGAGACACTGACTCAGGGGAGTGCAGGAGGTCTCCACGTCCCCATTCCCTATTGCAGGTCCCTCCATTGTATTGGTTTCCCTGGTGTTTCCCTTATCTCTGAAATTCGCCCTGCTGGAGGGGGTGTATCCAGATACACGTGTAACTATTGAAATTCGCCTGCTGGAGGTGGTGTATCCGGCTGCACGTTTCATTGTTTAAATTCGCCCTGCTGGAGGCAGTGTATCCATGGTCACTGGTGTCATAGAAATTTGCCCTGCTGGAGGCGGAGTATCCAGTCACCCATGACATCACAGATATATTGAGACATAGCGGTGTGCAGCACAGTATATGGTCACAGGACTAGGCTCAAGACTCGGGGTAGATGTCCGTCTAGACCTACCGTGCGTGCGGCGTCGCTACCGCGGATGCCAACTAGTGCTGCTGACTGCAGCGTGGCGACTGACGCAGCCGCAATGCGACAATGCCACTGTCGGACGCTAACACTGTGGAGGATGTGCCATGTGGCCTGTAGCTTGCCACTGACTGGCGCTGACTCTATTACTAGATCCCTATACACACTCATAATGTCAGAGGGAAGGGAATCTTAACGAGTCATTTGCAGTCCATACATCCATCACCATTCACACAGTAGCAATTAGAGTCTATGCTAGGGACCTTTTATAGCCGTGCGCTTCCGGGACCTTCTAGATCTCTGGGAAGGACCAATCAGATCAGGAGAAGGACCTGAGCATGTGACTCCCGATCTCCAATGGGAGATCGGGGAGATCGTCTCGTGAGCATGCCCAGTAGCGTGACGAGAGGAATTAGCCTCTGGAGTGGCTTGCTGCAGGACAGCCTGCGCTGCTATTGCTGGCCCAGAGGTGGCAGCAACAGCCAGTCCTACAGAGCTGGTCTGAGCAGAGTGTCTGGAATGCCAAGATTGCTGTGCAGGCTCCTGAGCGGTCGGTGGAGAATGGGAGACCGCTGGATGCAAGGCTCTGGATTCCTGCCGTGCAGTTGCAGGAACCCGATGCCTAACACTGTGGGGATTGTGTTATGCTACATAGAGGACTATTGGGCACATTATATTGTACTATGGGGCACATTATTCTAAATGGAGGAATATGGGATGTGTATTATACTATGTGGAGGACTATGGTGTGCATTGTACTAAACAAGCGAAATGCTGCTTATTCAATGAGTAATTGGATTATTTATGCTGAAACAGAAATCGCCCAGTGAAAACTGCACATTTGCTGCTGATAATGAATGGGGACAGACAGACTGATCTATTAATGATCATTCTGTTCCCATCATTATTCCTCAACCTATGTAAAAAGGCTGGGAAACAAGCATTGAACGACTTCAACATTGTTGATCATGCTCATTTAATGACCAGAACTTGGTGCATGCAAATACAACCAAAATGTTTCTGTGTGGTGGTGCAATATGTTAGCATTTGGGGCCCCACTTTAAACATTTGAAAAGGGTCTCATTTTGTCTAAAACCAGCCCTGGGTGTAGTCTCCTGTTCAAAGGATAGGTGATAACTTACAGAACAGTTGGATTCAACCAGTGGGCCAGCAATGGTTGACAGAATGGGTAACTTTTGTCTTCATTAGAAGGAAGCAGCAGTGCACATGCTAGTAGCTGCTCCATTCATTCTCTATGGGGCTGCTCCCAAAAAAGCTGAGCACAGTACTAATGTAAAAACGAAAAGAAAGTTGGAAAATCTGCACTACTGGTATAGTTTTTGTCCTGAAGAAGAAGAATGGTACTTTGAAACACTTAGACACAATAAAAACCACATAATATCCCAGTGTGGACCTGAATTTCCTATTATCTACTAGTAGCGTGGATTTTCCACCTTTCTTTTCCTTTCTACATACCGTATTTTTTAATTATGAGACACACTTTTTGCCTCCAAATCTGGGAGGAAAATGAAGGGGTGTCTTATAATCTGAAGGTAGCTTATCGGTGGGGTCACTGCTTCAGGAGGTCAGCAGCAGGAGTGGGGTGATGCTGCAGTGCCAGAGAGCTCATTAGAGGTTGGCGCCAGTGAACAGAGTCCTCTTTAAAATTCAGTTCCCTGCGATGATTTCAATTTGTGCATGTGCCGTCTCTGGTGGCCATTTTCCCGAAGCCCGCTGCAGGGAACTGAATGGGAAAGGGGACTCCGCTCAACGGCACCAACATCTAAAAAGCACATGGCAGCACCTCCCCATTCATGTCTGGACATCCTGAGGCAGAGACCATGCCTCCTAAAGCAGCGACCCTGCCTCTTGTGACCATGTGCCACCAACGCTGACCCCCCCCAGGTGTTACCATTACAATGGACTATAAAACACACCATTTTATTTAAAACAAATAAAATTCT
Source organism: Dendrobates tinctorius (assembly GCF_039654945.1). Taxonomy (NCBI): domain Eukaryota; kingdom Metazoa; phylum Chordata; class Amphibia; order Anura; family Dendrobatidae; genus Dendrobates; species Dendrobates tinctorius. Next base: position 12,305,759 of record NW_027361773.1, read on the forward strand.
TTAATTGAATTTTAACCAGATAAGAACTTATTGCACTTTTTCTCTTCCTTAGCATTTTAGAGCACAGTAATTGGCAACCCCAAAGGAATTAATGGAGCGATGGTCGAGCACCAAAAGTTTCCTGTTCTGATGATCGGTGCAAGTCTCAGCTGTCGGACCCCCACCAAGCTATAACTTATCAAGTATCTGGGTGATAGGTCATAACTTATCTTCAATTGCAAACCCATTTAGGGAGGAAGGCTGCCAGGTAAGTACTGTATATATTTTCATTTTTTCCCCCATGCTTGTGTATTTATTAAAAAAGAATAAATTATGTGACAATCCCTTTAAGGTTTAGATATGCAAAATGCAATTTAAAAACTCAAGCAAATTTGTCCTGTGAGAACCCACCAATTCTCAATCCATCCTGGTACCAAAGTCTGTCAAGAAGGAAAGTTCTGAAATATTCATCTAGGATGCATATAATTTGCATTTTTTTAAAGCATTTAGGCACTTTTCTATATTATGCCCACCTACCCAATAACCTAAGCACTGACGAGTATTCTACACAGCCATAAAATCATTTCTTCAAAAGAGGAAACTTTTCTGCAACAGTTGTATAAGAGATGTGTTCTGTATAACTACTCAAACAATAACTTCCTCTCTAATAATTCTTTCTTCTCCCAGAGATTTTAAGCAGCTGTCGGTAATGTATGCGTTCCATGTAATCCAAACAGTCTGTGCTGGCACCACCATAGATGGGCAAGAAGTTCAAAATGTAAACTAAAAGAAGCATTAAAACAATATACACAACTAATGCAAAAGAATCATGATCTTAAAAGGAATGTGTCATTTGAAAATGTCCTATTGTTATTAAAGACACCTTTTATGTTAAATACGTTTATTTTTAATATAACTTTTTTATTATTATTTTTTCTATCACTAGCTATGCAAAAATGTTAACATTTTCACACCTTTACTAAGCCCTATTTTAGACTCCTAGTTCCTGTTCTTTTCAGTATTTATACTTAGCATTGGTACAATGACTAAGACACTATTTGTTTCTATAAAAGCATTATCTGAGTATACTCCAATATGGGCAAAGGCCCATGTGAAGTGGGGAGAAGGGGGTGTACTTTGACATTACCTTTTGGGAATAGTGGATCCAATGTTGGGGATCCTATGATTATCTGTCTCTGTAATACTGACTGTGATGATAATGTGATTTTTGAAAATTCTTCTTATTAGAGTAGGAATTTTGAGTCTAGTATAAGGACTCGTGACCTGTGTGAAAATTGCAAGATTTTCGTTTGTTTGTTTGTTTTTTATAGATAATGATATGGAGAATTGAAATAAAAGCATTATTAAAAAAACATTTTACTTAAGAACCGGATCTACACAATAGGTCATTTTGACATCAAAGATTCCTCCAAACAAGCATACTGATGTAACCACCTCAATGCTTGGAGATAATATTTTACACATAATTACAGTGACAGTAATTAACCCCTTTATCCCCAAGGGTGGTTTGCATATTAATGACCAGGCCAATTTTTATAATTCTGACCACTGTCCCTTTATGAGGTAATAACTCTGGAATGCTTCCATGGATCCTGGTGATTCTGACACTGTTTTCTCATGACATATTGTACTTCATGATAGTGGTAAAATTTCTCTGATATGACTTGTGTTCATTTGTGAAAAAATGGAGATTTGGCAAAAATTTTCAAAATTTCGCAATTTTCCAACTTTGAATTTTCATGCGCTTAAATCACACAGATATTTCACACAATATACTTAATAAGTAACATTTCCTACATGTTTATTTTACATCAGCACAATTTTGGAACCAAATTTTTTTTGCTGGGAAGTTATAAGGGGTAAAAGTTGACCAGCGATTTCTCATTTTTACAACACCATTTTTTTTTAGGGACCACATCACATTTAAAGTCACTTTGAGGAGTCTATATGATAGAAAATACCCAAAAGTGATACCATTCTAAAAACTGCACCCCTAAAGGTGCTCAAAACAACATTCAAGAAGTTTATTAACCTTCTGGTGGCTCACAGGAATTTTTGGAATGTTTAAAAAAAATGAACATTTAACTTTTTTCACAAAAAATTTACTTCAGATCCAAATTTTTTTATTTTCCCAAGGCGAACAGGAGAAATTGGACCCCAAATGTTATTGTGCAATTTTTCCTGAGTATGCTGACACCCCATATGTGGGGAGGAACCTCTGTTTGGGCACATGGCAGAGCTCCAAAGGGAAGGAGCGCCGTTTGACTTTTCAATGCAAAATTGACTGGAATTGAGATCAGACGCCATGTCGCATTTGGAGAGCCCCTGATGTGCCTAAACATTGGAAACCCCCCCACAAATGAGACCATTTTGGAAACTAGACCCCCTAAGGAACTTATCTAGATGTGTGGTGAGAACTTTGAACCCCCAGGTGTTTCACTAAAGTTTATAACGCCTCGGCGTGAAAATAAAAAAACATATTTTTTACACAAATATGATCTTTTAGTTCCCATTTTTTTATTTTCCCAAGGGTAGCAGGAGAAATTGAACCCCAAAAATTGTCCAATTAGTCCTGAGTACACTGGTGCCCCATATGTGGGAGATAACTACTGTTTTGGCACATGTCAGGGCTCGGAAGGGAAGTAGTAACATTTTGGAATGCAGACTTTGATGGAATGGTCTGCGGGCATCATGTTCCGTTTGCAGAGCCCCTGATGTGCCTAAACCATAGAAACCCCCCACAAGTGACCCAATTTTGGAAACTAGACCCTCTAAGGAACTTATCAAGATGTGTAGTGAGAACTTTGAACCCCAAGGGTTTCACTAAAGTTTATAATGCCCGGCCGTGAAAAAAAAAAACATTTTTATTCCACAAAAATGATTTTTAGCCCCTAATTTTTTATTTTCCCAAGAGTAACAGGAGAAATTTGACCCCAAAAGTTGTGGTCCAATTTGTGCTGAGTATGCTGGTACCCCATATGTGGGCAAAAACTACTGTTTGGGCACATGGCAGAGCTTGGAAGGGAAGTAGTGATGTTTTGGAATGTAGACTTTGATGGAATGGACTGCAGCATCATGTCGCATTTGTAGAGCCCCTGATGTGCCTAAACAGTGGGAACCCCCTCATGTGACTAAATTTTGGAAACTAGACCCCCCCAAGGAACTTATCTAGATGTGCCTTAACAGTGGCAATGCCCAACAAGTGCCCCTTTTTTGGAACTAATCTACTGTTTTCTGGTATGTGAATTTTATAAGTGACCCCGGATCTCACCGCAGCTCATCACAGCTGGGAAAAAAGCCCAGGGAGGCCAGGGACCCATCCTATTCATGAGATTACCTTGACGATGGTGGATGGGCTCACATTATTTGGCAAAATTTTGTGCGAAGCCTCTCGAGTATTTTTCCTAATTTTCTACAGCCATTTTGTTTTTCACATTTCACGTATTTCATATTGACATGCTTTAACATGATTGAGTGCAGCCATTTTCCTATCTTAATACTAGTAATGGCCAGAGATAGAAGTAATAAGAAAGTTCCTTTCCCCATCAGTGACTACCTGCTGTAGCATTAAAGGAGTATTCCCATCTCCAAGATCCTATCCCAATATGTAGTATGTGTAATAATAATAATATCAGCAAATAACTCCAATTAGAAATGTAGTATAGTATTTCTGATTCTCTAGGTCTCTTTCCTTAAGTGAAGGTATTGTAAAACCATAGGTATCCATGGTTACGGCCACTAACAACTAGCTAACTGTCACTATACACTCACTGGCCTCTTTATTAGGTACACCATGCTAGTAACGGGTTGGACCCCCTTTTGCCTTCAGAACTGCCTCAATTCTTCGTGGCAGAGATTCAACAAGGTGCTGGAAGCATTCCTCAGAGATTTTGGACCATATTGACATGATGGCATCACACAGTTGGCGCAGATTTGTCGGCTGCACATCCCTGATGCGAATCTCCCGTTCCACCACATCCCAAAGATGCTCTATTGGATTGAGATCTGGTGACTGAGGAGGCCATTTGAGTACAGTGAACTCATTGTCATGTTCAAGAAACCAATCTGAGATGATTCGAGCTTTATGACATGGCGCATTATCCTGCTGAAAGTAGCCATCAGATGTTGGGTACATTGTGGTCATAAAGGGATGGACATGGTCAGCAACAATACTCAGGTAGGCTGTGGCGTTGCAACGATGCTCAATTGGTACCAAGGGGCCCAAAGAGTGCCAAGAAAAAATTCCCCACACCATGACACCACCACCACCAGCCTGAACCGTTGATACAAGGCAGGATGGATCCATGCTTTCATGTTGTTTACGCCAAATTCTGACCCTACCATCCGAATGTCGCAGCAGAAATCGAGACTCATCAGACCAGGCAACGTTTTTCCAATCTTCTACTGTCCAATTTCGATGAGCTTGTGCAAATTGTAGCCTCAGTTTCCTGTTCTTAGCTGAGAGGAGTGGTACCCGGTGTGGTCTTCTGCTGCTGTAGCCCATCTGCCTCAAAGTTCGACGCACTGTGCGTTCAGAGATGCTCTTCTGCCTACCTTGGTTGTAACGGGTGGCAATTTGAGTCACTGTTGCCTTTCTATCAGCTCGAACCAGTCTGCCCATTCTCCTCTGACCTCTGGCATCAACAAGGCATTTCCGGCCACAGAACTGCCGCTCACTGGATTTTTTTTCTTTTTCGGACCATTCTCTGTAAACCCTAGAGATGGTTGTGCGTGAAAATCCCAGTAGATCAGCAGTTTCTGAAATACTCAGACCAGCCCTTCTGGCACCAACAATCATGCCACGTTCAAAGGCACTCAAATCACCTTTCTTCCCCATACTGATGCTCGGTTTGAACTGCAGGAGATTGTCTTGACCATGTCTACATGCCTAAATGCACTGAGTTGCCGCCATGTGATTGGCAGATTAGAAATTAAGTCTTAGCACACAGTTGGACAGGTGTACCTAATAAAGTGGCCAGTGAGTGTATATGGTTACTATATGGTCGTAACCATGGAAACCTAAGGTCCTGCAATGCCTGTACATGAGGAAAGAGACATAGCGAATTAGAAATACTATACTACATTTCTAATTGGAGGTATTTGCTAATATTATTATTATTACACCTATCACATATTGGGATAGAATCTGGGAGATACTATACTACATTTCTAATTGGAGGTATTTGCTAATATTATTATTATTATTACACCTATTACATATTGGGATAGAATCTTGGAGATGGAAATACCCATGCAAGCATAGGTGAGGGAGGCGCAATTCCCCTGGGTAGCTAGAAGGAGTGGGCTACATCTCAATGCGTCAAACCGGTCCTGGAGGGTTAGAAAAGTCTTTTCCGACTATGAAGGTGCACTGGGTATCTACTGAAAGAGAAAGTTGAGGTTCAGAGCTGGAAAGCTCTCAGAAGTACTTTGTCACTCTTCAAATTGTGGCTGTAAGATCAGAAATGTTGTATGTAACTGAAACTAAAAGTATGAGCCTCTGCCTAATGCAGAAAAAAATTTGAAGAATTGCTGTGTTTTTACCAAGTTTTGAAACCCTGTTTGAGCATGCCAGTAAAGACATTGTTAACTTTTTTACAACAGGCTCTGGCTTTGCTGAATCATTGCAAAGTATCAAGGTACTACAGCATAATAAGGTCCTACAATACCTGTATTTGCATCACCAAACTACTTGTGGCCCAAGAAGGGGTAAGCAGCAAATCCCCAGTTCACATACCCACACACTGTTATAGGATGATTATGGACCACAAAGCAAACTTCATTGCGATGGTTCCTTAGGCCCTACATCATTATGTGATAGCTACTCAAACGTGGCACCCAATTGGCAGAGCATTGTGTATTATTATTTGTTATCCAAACATTTATAATCTCACTGATTAGTCAGTTCTCATGATACCTCAGTGCCCTTGGTCTCATTCTGTTATTTTCAGCCTGTCAGTTTCGGAATGAGAGGTTGGAGTTCTTTTCAAATAATTTTATTGGTTTTCAGTCATTAAGCAGGGTAAGGGAAGGAAGGTAGGAAGGGAGGAAAGGGAATGGGAAGTAAAGAACCTTGTACAGGTACGGAAAAAATTTAAAACTGGAGAACCCACAACTAGGCATTAAATAGCATATAGCAAATAACAAAAAAGGAAAAGAAAATCGACAATCCTTATTATGGGGTAACATTCTTGGAAGGAGATACGACATCCCGGTACTACAACGGCCATGTTTAGGCCTCAAAATATAATACCTCTTAATAGGTGTATTTGATATGGAATTTGTTGTTCCCAGTCTTCCATTTTTTTGTATATTTGTGGATGTGATTGTTGTTAATCGCAAATCTGAGTTCTAAATCACTATGTTGGCCTATTTTATCAAGTATGTCCGAAAACTTAGGAACCTCGACTTTCTTCCACCATTGTGCTAACATGGTCTTAGTCACTAAGACGATGTGGATGATAATATGTCTTACCGAATCATCAAATTGTTCCATGTCTAATGAAAGAAGTGCTCTTTCAGGCGTAATTGTGAAGTCCTTAGCAATGAGGTTAATGTGCTGTGTGACCTGGAACCAGAGGTTTTCGATCTTTGAACCACCCCAAAATATATGGTAGAGGTTCCCTTGATGTCCACAGCCTCTCCAGCACAAGGAAGATAATTCTGTGCTAAAATGTGATAACCTTGTCGGGGTATAGTACCACCTATTTAACAGTTTAAAATAACCCTCGTGAAGACCCATTGATATGTTGGAATTGTAAGTGAATTTGATGGCATCGTTCCAATTCTCGAGACGGATATCAGCACCTAAATCGGACTCCCATCTCTTCATGTTTATGTTTTTGTGGCTCGTTAGGTCCTTGACGACAGATCTATACAAATTATGCAGACTCCAGAGGTTTTTATTTTTAAGGTTGCACAACAGTGAAGTTAGCATGTCTTAATTTAAAATCTTCCCTTTTATGATTTTCAAAATTCTGTCTTTCAACATGGTGTAAAAGACCAGCTCAGATGATGGTAGATTATATTTAGCCTTGATCTCACTGAATTTCAAGAACTCCACTCCACTAAAAACATCCCCCACCTTTTTGATTCCAGATTTCCCCCATACCTCCGGCATCGGGAGATCATCCATCAGTGCAAATGAAGATAGGGGTAGTTTTAAGATTTGCTCTGCTTTTTTGATATTTTTAGTCGGCTTAATGAGTTCCCTCCAGGCTGAGATTATCGACCGAAATATAGGATGCGATGAGTTTGCACTGTGCTTTTGCAGAAGGAAGTAAAAGAAAAGCTTTCGCATGTGTGGGAAGGAGGACCCCTATATAGTGATTGGGCCGGAACCAGGGGGACCGCCATCAGGGTTATTGAAGAAACCACATCAGGGGGATTACAAAGGGAGACATGCGATTGAAGTTGTCAGGGCAACAGGGGGCGGGGCGAGGGTAAAAGGAGCAGGGGGCGCGCTGAGGTGGCAGTTGGAAGAGAGCCTGTCTAGAGAGAGAGAGCCGTGTGGCAGAAGGAGGACTGTGGCAACTGACGGTGTGGGGAAGAGAGACAGGCAGGAGACTGTCAAAGGAAAATTTGAGACTGACCGAAGAGCGACGCGTAAGAGACTCTCCCCGGGAATCCCTCCCCGCATACATACAGATAAAGTGACGCCCGCTGATTCCCTCCGTGGTGTGACAGGACCGGGATCTCAGGCGACCGCTGCGACGAGACAGCAATCCGGTACAGTGGCCAGGACACTGCCCCCCTGTCTTCTCCCACAGCTGCGGCCCCGTCATCACCGACCTCAGGGGACGCCACCTCGCTATAGGCAGCCGCAGAGCCCCGTCCCGGTTACTGAGGGGACACTGAGCAGAGTTTGTTAACGTTTATGTTTTGAAACTGCGTCATGACCTGGCTGAGGAACGAGCGCCTCTAAACGGACGCCTGGGAGATTTACCCCCCGAACAGTCTCTTCAGGGCCTGTTGTGCCCCATCGTTCCAGCTTCTTCAGGGCCCGTTGTGCCCCACCGACCCCATTTCTTCAGGGCCTGTTGCGCCCCACCGTTCCAGTTTCTTCAGGGCCCGTTGCGCCCCACCGTTCAGTTTCTTCAGGGCCGGTTGCGCCCCATCGTTACGGTTTCTTCAGGGCCCGTTGCGCCCCACCGTCCAGTTTCTTCAGGGCCTGTTGCGCCCCATCGTTCCAGTTTCTTCAGGGCCTGTTGCACCCCATCGTTCCGGTTTCTCTAGGGCCCGTTGCGCCCCACCGTCCAGTTTCTTCAGGGCCTGCTGCGCCCCATCGTTCTGGTTTCTTCAGGGCCGGACGAGCACAAGTCCTTCTGGGAAATCGTGGATTACAAGGCAGCCACATCTGCAACCCCTGAGTGGTCGTGAACTCGAGCGACGCCCGGAAGGCTAAGTGCACCATAGAACAATAAGGACCCTTTTTGTTTTAATGTTGTTTTATGAGTCCCTGCGAGGACAAATAGGTGTTTCCCCTTGTTTGATTGAAGCAGATTAGCCCTTGCGGCTTTAAATTTATAAAAGTATATTTCACCCCACATTCAGTCTTGTGTCTCGTCACTGCATCCTGTGAGCCTGCTCGAACCCTACACATGGAACCTCTATCACTAGCATATCTCTCCAAGCCATACCAAGCCGGATGTGTCATGTTTTCCATAAACCAGTGCCAGCTCTGTTTAATAAGCGAGGTCTTGATAATAAGCGTATATGTTGGGCAGTCCTGCGCCCCCATGTTTTTTATTTTTATAAAGTAAGTCTGCAGATATTCTTGCTTTCTTACCTTTCCAAATAAATAGTCGGATGAGCTCTTGAATCAATGGATTGGTGTGGAAAGCTAACTGGCAAAGTCCTAAATATGTATAAAATTTTGGGAAGGATAAAGGCTTTGACTGCTAGTATCTTCCCAAAAATGGAAGTCTCTAACTGAGCCAAAAAGGATAGATTGCCTGTAATAGTCTTTATAATGCTGTCTAAATTGGCCCTAACTGTGGCTTGGATTGATCCTGCTATTCTAATCCCTAGATAGACAATCTCTTTTTCCTCCCAAATGAACTGGGTTTGAGTCTTTATTTCACAAATTTCGGATTGTTTCATGTTTAGAGTTATAAATTTGGATTTGTGTGGGTTTATCTTAAAATAGGATGCTCTAGAGAATTTTTCTAGTTCATCTGAAAGGGCTTTAATGGAATTTGCGGGATCAAGAAGTGTGAGGAAGAGATCATCTGCGAATAGCCCGATTTTAAAATTCCGTGATGGCATTTCAAAGCCTTTAATATCATTGTTTAATCTAATTTTTTCGGCTAGGGGCTCTATGGCAAGCACAAATAGAAGGGGAGACAGGGGGCACCCCTGTCTTGTGCCATTTGTAATGTCGAACGAGTCAGAAAGGAAGTTGTTTGCATAGATCCTGGCACTAGGACCCAAGTATAGGGCAAAGACTGTTGATAGAAACTTCTCATCAAAGCCACATCTAGCGAGAGTTGTTTTTAAATATAGCCAGTTTAAGCTGATAGCATACCATTGAATTTCAGATAAGGTGCCATCTCGGACAGAATATATCAATAAATTAAACTATATACTCTATAGAGAAAAAGCCATATACCTTAAGAGGGGACGACCGAATACTTTTGAGCAAATTTGGGCTGGTTGGCTGGACACCCCGGGTCTGCCGGCAGCAAACCTATTCGTCTAATAGCTGATGTTGGTCGACATTGTTATCCACTGTGTCTATGTGCATGTATTTTATATTTTCATAAGATTTGTGCTTTTTGTGTATAATTTTCTTATTTCTTTTGTGGACCGGGCTGGGGGTGTGGGGTGTTGGGGGGAGGGTGGGATGGATGGTGATACAGTTGTTTTTCACTTGTTTGTTATAACGAAAATGTGAATAAAAACTATTTGATTAAAAAAAAAAAAAATATAGCCACTTTAGTCTATCGAACGCCTTCTCGGCGTCCAGTGCCAGAAAAGCAGTTTCGGTTCTCGAATTGTTAGCTAAATTTACCAGGTTCAACACCCTTCTAGTCCCATCTGAGGCCTGGCGGCCCTCTGTGAACCCTATTTGATCATCCACCAACAGACGTGGAAGGATGTTTTTTAGTCGGTTTGTGATGATCTTTGAATAGATTTTAATATCGCTGTTTATGAGCGAGATTGGCCTATAGTTCTGTATCCTCTCGGGGTCTCCCCCCTCCTTTGGAATCATGACAATTGTTGCCTCTAACATATCCTTTGGGAAGGAACCCTGAGAGGATACCAGACCAAAGACGGAAGCTGTTGTGAGTTCATTTTCCCCTTCACCATTGAGGTCTGATGAACTCCCTCTTCTGGTGAAGGAAGGTAGTGAGGCTGATTACAAAGCACCTGAGCAGAATGATGATGACTGGGTGACTGGGATTGCTGACTGGATATAAGGCAGCCGACGCCCTTCTGCCTTGCGGGTGATTTCTCTGAGGGATTCTTGGAGACCAGTCTGATTCCTGCTCCTCAAAAGCTAAGTTTTCTGCTCTACTTTTTGCATTTGTGTTTTGGTTTTGTTTTGCCTTGTTTTTCTGGATTTCTGCCTTTCCCTGCTGGGTGAGCTGAATTCCTTTTTGCTCTGTCTTCAGATAATACCTGAGCACTGATATAGTCTTTTTGAAACCTAGCGTCTTCAGGGCTTTTTTCCCTATCAGTCTGTTGGCTCTTGTTTTTGAGAGGGTTTTGGCGGATTGCAGACAGCAGCTTTTCTATTCTGTCCTATATAGTTAGCTTGGGCCCCATCTTTTGCTCAGCCTATCTTTCTATCTGTGTGAGTGTTTTTTCATCTTGCTTCACCGTCATTATATGTTGGGGGCTGCCTATTGCTTTGGGGTCTTGTTATGAATGAGTCACCGTAGGAGGCAGACACAAAAATAGCAGCTAAGTCCAGAAAACCGGAGAAGTTGGCAACTATCAGATTGCAGACCCCTGAACCTAACAACACAACTAGCAGTAGCCGTGGGGGATTCCTACGGTGCCCTAGACCCCTCGATCACAGCCGGAGAAACTAAATAGCTGAAAGACAGAAAAGGAAAACTAAACTGCCCCAGAGCAGACCCCAAAGTAAAAGGCAGCCCCCAACATATAATGACGGTGAAGCAAGATGAAAAGACACACACACAGACAGAAAGATAGGCTGAGCAAACAATGGGGCCCAAACTCACTAAAATAGGACAGGATAGGACAGCTGCTGTCTGCAATCTGCAAAAACCCTGAAAAGACATAAGCCAACAGGCTGATATGGAAAAAGGCCCTGAAGCAGCTAGGCTTCAAAAACTATATCAGCACTCAGGTATTTTCTGAAGACAGAGCTAAAGGAATTCAGATCACCCCAGAAGGGAATGACAGAAATCCAGAAAAACAAAAACAACGTACAAATGCAAACGGCAGAGCAGAAAACTTAGCTTTTGGAGAGCAGGAATTCAGACTGGTATCCAAGGATCCACAGAGAAATCACCCGCAGAGCAGACGGGCGTGGACAGCCTTATATCCAGTCAGAAACTCCACTCAGCCAATCATCATCATTAGACCCAGATGCCTGATAATCAGGCTCACTATCTTTCTTTACTAGAAGAGGGAGTTCATCGGGCCTCAGTGGTAAAGGGGAAAATGAACTCACAACAGTACCTCCCCCTTGAGGAGGGGTCACCGAACCCTCAACCACGCCACCAGGGCGATCAGGGTGAGCCCGATGAAAGGCACGCACCAATCTTTTGGCATGAATATCAGAGGCAGAGACCCAGGAATTATCCTCCTGACCATAACCCTTCCACTTAACCAAATACTGGAGTCTCCGTCTAGCCAGACGGGAATCCAGTACCTTCTCTACCTCATATTCCATGTTACCTTCAACCAATACAGGGTCTGGAGGTGCCACCCCAGGAACAATAGGTTCAACAAACCTCTTCAACAAAGACTTATGGAACACATTATGGATTTTAAATGTGACAGGAAGAGCCAAACGAAAAGAGACTGGATTAATAATCTCCAAAATCTTGTAAGGTCCAATAAATCTAGGCTTAAACTTAGGAGAAGCCACCTTCATAGCAATATTTTTTGATGATAACCACACCATATCACCAACCTTAAACTGGGGACCAATGGTCCTATGTCAGTTGGAAAACCGCTGGGCCTTTTCCTGGGAGAGAGATAGCTTATCCACCACTTGGTCCCAGATCTGGTGCATTCTCTCCACCACAGTGTCAACACCTGGGCAGGCAGAGGGCTCCACCTGCCCTGAAGAAAATCGAGGATGAAACCCAAAGTTACAAAAAAAAGGAGACATCAAAGTGGCAGAACTAGCTCTATTATTTAAAGCAAATTCGGCCAAGGGCAAAAATGAAACCCAATCATCCTGATCAGCGGAAATAAAACATCTCAAATATGACTCCAAGGTCTGGTTTGTTTTCTCTGTCTGCCCATTGGTTTGAGGGTGAAAAGCAGAGGAGAAGGACAACTGAATTCCCAGCTTGGAACAGAAAGTTCTCCAAAATCTAGACACAAACTGAACCCCTCTGTCAGATACAATGTTCTCAGGAATCCCAGTCATTCTCTGAGAGACAGGCATATCAGAGATAAAATCCATTGAAATATGGGTCCATGGCCTCTTGGGGACAGGCAAAGGCATCAACAACCCACTAGAGCGAGAACACGATTTAGACCGGGAGCAAGTCCCACAGGACTGCACAAAATTCCTGACATCACGAGACAAGGAGGGCCACCAAAAAGACCGACTCACCAAATCTCTAGTACCAAAAATACCTGGATGACCAGCCAAAGCAGAGCAATGAACTTCAGACATCACTCTCCTCTTCCACTGGTCAGGAACATACAACTTTCCCCTGGGACAACGCTCAGGTTTGCCCTCCTGGAACTCTTCCAGAGCACGTCTCAAATCGGGCGAGATGGCAGAAAGAACTACCCCTTCGCCTAAGATGGTAGCAGGTTTGGTCACCACAGGAGAATCAGCAAAGAAGCTCCTAGAGAGGGCGTCTGCCTTGACATTCTTAGTTCCAGGAAGAAAAGAAACCACAAAAGCAAAACGTGTAAAAAACAAGGCCCACCTAGCCTGTCTAGGGTTCAAGCGCTTAGCCGACTCTAGGTAAATCAAATTCTTCTGGTCAGTGAGGACCACGACTTGATGCTTAGCTCCCTCCAACCAATGTCTCCACTCCTCAAATGCCCATTTCATGGCCAACAGTTCCCGATTCCCCACATCATAGTTACGTTCAGATGGAGAGAACTTTCGGGAAAAGAAAGCACAGGGATTCATTTTAGATGTTACAGGATCCTTTTGGGACAAAACAGCTCCTGCACCAATCTCAGAAGCATCCACCTCTACCTGGAACGGAAGTGAGACATCAGGTTGCCGCAAAACCGGAGCGGAGGTGAATCTTCGCTTCAGCTCCTGAAAGGAAGAAACAGCCTCTGGAGACCAATTTAACACATCAGCACCCTTCTTAGTCAAATCAGTCAATGGCTTGGCAATACTAGAAAATTTTGCTATAAATTTCCGATAAAAATTAGCAAAACCCAAAAACTTCTGAAGGGCCTTCAAAGAAGTGGGCTGAACCCAATCGTGAATGGCCTGTACCTTGGCTGGGTCCATTTCAATAGTTGACGGAGACAAAATAAATCCCAAAAAAGAAATCCTCTGTACTCCAGAAAGGCATTTAGATCCTTTGACATACAGGGAATTCTCCCTCAAGATCCGGAACACAGTCCGAATATGTTCCACATGAGAATCCCAATCCTTGGAGAAGATCAAAATATCATCCAGATAGATAATCAAAAATTTATCGGGAAAATATCGTTCATGAAGCACTGGAAGACAGAAGGGGCATTAGTGAGCCCAAAAGGCATCACCAGGTACTCAAAATGTCCCTCCGGAGTATTAAACGCCATCTTCCATTCATCCCCATGCTTAATGCGAATAAGATTATACGCCCCCCTGAGGTCAAGCTTGGTAAACCAACAAGCACCTTTAATTCTAGAGAATAGATCCGAAATCAGGGGTAACGGATACTGATATTTAACAGTAATTTTGTTGAGGGCACGATAATCAATACAAGGTCTTAATGATCCATCTTTTTTGGCTAAAAAAAAAACCTGGCACCTAAGGGTGACGAGGATGGTCTAACTAATATGACCCTTTTCCAACGCCTCCTTAATATAGGATCGCATAGCCTCGTGCTCGGGTACAGATAAATTGAAGAGCCGACCCTTGGGGAATTTACACCCCGGGCTCAGTTCAATTGCACAGTCATAACTTCTATGAGGAGGCAAAGACGCAGACTCATTCTCACTAAATACATCATAAAAGTCCGCCAAATAATCAGGAACATCATGCGACTGAGGGGAGGTGGAAAACACCGGAGCCTCACTAAAGGCACACCGACAACCCCAACTCACCACAGACACAGATTTCCAATCCAAAACTGGATTATGAATTTGCAACCAGGGAAACCCCAGAACAATGGTATCATGCAGATTATGCAACACCAAAAATCTGCAATTTTCTTGATGGTCTGGGGCGACCCGCATTACCACCTGGGTCCAAAACTGAGGTTTATTTTTTGCCAAAGGAGTAGCATCAATCCCCCTCAAAGGAATAGGCGTCTGCAGAGGTGTCATCGGAAATCCACAACGTTTAGCAAAATCCAAGTCCATTAGGTTTAGAGCTGCTCCCGAATCCACAAAAGCCTTGGCGGAAAATGTGGACAGGGAGCAGATCAGAGTAATAGCCAGAAGAAACTTAGGTTGAACACCACCAACAGAAAACATGTGTGCAAAGCGTTTCTCTCGCTTAGGACAGACAGAAATAATATGCGAGGCATCTCCACAGAAAAAACACAACTTATTACGCCTTCTGAACTCCTGACGCTGCTCTCTGGACAAAACTCTATCACATTGCATAGGCTCAGACACTCGTTCAACAAGTGGCAACACCACTCGTGCAGTTTTGCGTTCGCGCAAACGCCGATCAATCTGAATGGCTAATGACATAGAATCGTCAAGACCAGAGGGAACAGGAAATCCCACCATAGTATCTTTTACGGCTTCTGACAAACCCTTCCGAAAGAGAGCAGCCAAGGCATTATCATTCCAGGTAGTAAGTACCGCCCACTTTCGGAATTTTTGACAGTACGATTCTGCAGAATCTTGACCCTGGTTCAATGCCAGCAGGGTCTTTTCAGCCTGACCAATGGCATTAGGTTCGTCATACAACAACCCCAAGGCTTGAAAAAATGCGTTCACATTAGTCAGAATAGGATCATCAGGTTTCAAAGAAAACGCCCAATCCTGGGGATCGCCATGCAGCAAAGAGATGACAATTTTAACCTGCTGCGCGGAGCTCCCTGACGAGTTAGGCTTCAAGGCAAAAAATAATTTACAATTATTTTTGAAATTCAAAAATTTAGACCGATCCCCAAAAAATACATCAGGTGTGGGAATCTTTGGTTCAGCAGTATGAGAATGAGCAAGGTAGGCGGAAATTCCCCACACTTCTGCAGTGAGCTGCTCCACACGATCAGACAATTGCTTTATCTCCATTGAGAGAAAAAAAAAATCCCCCTACGGCCTCAGAGATATAGAGGAAAAAATATACACACCTTTTTTTTTTTTTTTTTTTTACAATTCTTTCCTGCTATTGAGTACCCTAGGATCTGCGGTTCGGCGGGTGATTCTGTTATGAATGAGTCACCGTAGGAGGCAGACACAAAAATAGCAGCTAAGTCTCGAAAACCGGAGAAGTTGGCAACTTTCAGATTGCAGACCCCTGAACCTAACAACACATCTAGCAGTAGCCGTGGGGGGTTCCTACGGTGCCCTAGACCCCTCAATCACAGCTGGAGAAACTAAATAGCCTAAAGACAGAAAAGGAAAACTAAACTGCCCCAGAGCAGACCCCAAAGTAAAAGGCAGCCCCCAACATATAATGACGGTGAAGCAAGATGAAAAGACACACACACAGACAGAAAGATAGGCTGAGCAAACAATGGGGCCCAAACTCACTAAAATATGACAGGATAGGACAGCTGCTGTCTGCAATCTGCAAAAACCCTCCTGAAAAGACATAAGCCAACAGGCTGATATGGAAAAAGGCCCTGAAGCAGCTAGGCTTCAAAAACTATATCAGCACTCAGGTATTTTCTGAAGACAGAGCTAAAGGAATTCAGATCACCCCAGAAGGGAATGACAGAAATCCAGCAAAACAACGTACAAATGCAAACGGCAGAGCAGAAAACTTAGCTTTTGAAGAGCAGGAATTCAGACTGGTATCCAAGGATCCACAGAGAAATCACCCGCAGAGCAGACGGGCGTGGACAGACTTATATCCAGTCAGAAACTCCACTCAGCCAATCATCATCATTAGACCCAGATGCCTGATAATCAGGCTCACTATCTTTCTTTACTAGAAGAGGGAGTTCATCGGGCCTCAGTGGTAAAGGGGAAAATGAACTCACAACAGGGTCTGCTCTGGGGCAGTTTAGATTTCCCTTTCTGTCTTTAGGCTATGTAGTTCTCCAGCTGTGATCGAGGGGTCTAGGGCACCATAGGAACCCCCCACGGCTACTGCTAGTTGTTGTTAGGTTCAGGGGTCTGCAATGCGATAGCTGCCAACTTCTCTGGTTTTCTGGACTTAGCTAGTATTTCTGTTTTTGCCTCCTATGGTGACTCATTCATAACAGGAAGCCAACTGTGGAGCCAGAATTTTTTAAAAGGATTTATAGTATTCCCCAGAGAAGCCATCCGGCCCTGGTGATTTTTGGGACTGCAGTTTCTTGATAACGTCGAGAGGTTGGAGTTCTAAGCTTTACATTGCTAAGCAAAAATTGCAGCCAATGCAGATGTACAGAAAAAGATGTAAATTTCGTAAGACATGCCAGTTACCCAGATGATACATGTT
The DNA here is from genome assembly GCF_039654945.1 of Dendrobates tinctorius. Classification (NCBI taxonomy): domain Eukaryota; kingdom Metazoa; phylum Chordata; class Amphibia; order Anura; family Dendrobatidae; genus Dendrobates; species Dendrobates tinctorius. The sequence goes on from NW_027361773.1 coordinate 12,322,698, forward strand.
CTTCTTTGAAATGTGGGAGAAAGATTATGAAAAGATAAAAGCTTTTACTTTTAAGGCTAAAAGGCTCAGAATGTGGAACAAGATGTAGAGGCGAGATTATGGAAGAAAGAAAGATACACTATTAATAAACTTTATAAACATAAAGCAAAATGATAAGTGTCCATGTTATTAATAGATAATAAAAGAACTCATTTATAGACTTGGCTACTCCTTGTACCAGCATGAAAAGAAAAACTGCTTATTCTAGTGACATTAAATGCAGTCAGTACTCAATGTACTACTATCAGACTTCACTTTGCAGTAGATGAATGTGTTTGCTATGGGAGAGTTCTACTTTTGAATGTAAAATCCCAAAAATAGCTCAACAGGCAGAGAACATCCCAGATCTGAGAGGGAACACACATAACCCCTAATTCCATTTTCACAAGGATTTCTAAGACCATAAACCAAGTTGTCTACAGACCCAAAGATAGGAAGATAAAGCCAATGATAGCTGTTTCAAACCAATCTGAACACATCCTACAGTTATTACTCTTAGGCCGCATTCACATGTATAGTATTTGGTCAGTATATTACATCTGCATTTATAAGCCAAAACCAGGAGTGGTGATAAATACAGATGTGGTGACATGCTTCTATTATACTTTTCCTCTGATTGTTCCTCTCCTGATTTTGACCTGCAAATACTGATGTGAAATACTGACCAAATACTGAATGTGTGCACATGGCCTCAATGTGTAATTCTTCTGTAATCTAAATATGTCCTAGGTGGAAATACTTTAGTGAGATTTCGTAGACTAACCCTTTTATTGGCTACACTTCTGAAGCAGTTGGGATACTGTAGGAATCCCACTCTGAATGAATGGATATCACCTCCAGGTGTTTTGAATTTTCATGTATATTCCTGCACGAGTCAAGACCTGAGAAATTGTCAGAGATAAGCTACTATGTCACCATACAATGTGTGATCAATGGGAGATAAAGAAGTAAGGTGGGTCACTTCATTTAGGTTTCAGCTGGAGTTTGTTCATATTTTGTCATGTTGCCATTTTTAGAGAAAAACTTGCACTGCTGAAGATGCCGCTCTTTACTACTCCGGTCACGCTTCTGTGATCAACACAAGGTTTCTTAACTTTGATGTTCTTCTTTGTAGAATGAATAACAAAAAGATCAATGTGTGCCCCCAGGTGAGGAGTAACCTGACAACACAGTGTATGATATAGATGTCCGAATATGACAAAAGGTAGACATAGAATCTGGTTTCCTAACATTTACTCATAGACAGGTGGGCTGTGAGCATTTTTTAAATATCCCAAACATGACATAAATAATTCATTTTACACTCATTACATGTGGCATTTTATGGCTCCTTCATGATCACAAGATCAATTTGGGCTTAAGTAACTTTACAATAATGATCAATGTAGTTGGGTCAAATATGGATTTGAAATCTACATTTCTTTAGGATATTATTTAAATGTACAGAAATAATAAATTAGTTTATTGGAACCTTTACCAATATTTAATTCTAAAAAATGTTACAAATATAAAGGTCTAAGTAATATATATCTGCCATTACTGAGAGTTTTAAGCTTAGCTTTTGAGCTTAGTCATATTTATCTGCTCTACTCTCTAAAGGCCAAAAAATAACGACCACTGTTAGTTCATCATTAGCGCTAACATATTAGGCTGATCAAGTGAGGTTTTCCAGATACATGTTACATAGACTGTAACGGATTTCATGTTAGAAGCATTTACTATATGTAGTAATAATAGCAGAGTAGTATGATAACAGTACAATCCTGTTCTGGTTAATGTAGCACATTTGTGATCATTAGCAAATATCTATCATTCTAAAACAAAGATTACAATTACTATGGAAGATCTATATTTCATGTTTTGAGGTGAGAAATATTATGCAGACCCTACATATTTTTAGTAATTTTTCTCCCCTCTGCATCTTTTTTCTCTCAATAACTGGCTTGTGTGGGTGGTCTCTTCTTATTGTGGAGCTAAGCCGTTCTGCGTGCTCTAAACTATTCAGCGGCCCACCTTTCTGCTGCTTCCTCTTTCCTCTCCCAGCATGAGGCCCACACAAACCAATGCCTGACAAGGATTGACCAATTGCTCATTAAAGGGGTTGTCCACCTTCTTAAAAACATAACAGTCCAATCATATTAAAAAATCCTTTAGCATACCCACCGCCATTCCTTTGGACCAATGCCCAGGTCCCCACCGGTTTGCTTGCTTCCTCTTCCGGCAGTAAAAGCATGTGACCCCTTTAGTCAATCTGAGGCTGCAGTGCCGAACAACATGGTTTATGCAAGCTAAATGCATTATGTCTCTTGCACTATAGTATTAGACATATAAAGCTGGTGGTGCTATATTTATTTACCTGTATTTATTATGCAGAAACAAGCCTTATTTTTCATAGAAAAAATATACTTTCCCTTTAAACAAAGATTCCTCCATCTCTGATATAACACATATGACCCGACCTTTTACATCCAGCATGGCTAACAATTTTCCATTATGTAGGACTATCACTATATTTCCCCTGTATCCTGCCTTTCTGTTTTCTTGCCTTTTAGCAATCTTTTTAAATGTAACACAAAACATAAACTTATTCATTTAACAAAGGAAGGCTGCTTTAATCATTTCCCAAAGTGTGATGTTTTCTGAGCACTTTTTTAAAGAAATTAATATTTATTTATATATAATGTTAATATACAAAAGAAAGTAGCTAAGAAGTAAGAAATAATTTTTTGCACCAATCTTGGACACCATAGGACCAAAGTTACTGGTAAATAATACATAAAAAAATATCTTCCCATTTGTTTATAACAATATGAAGATCTATGCGATGATGAAAATTATCTCAACAAATAGGGAAACTAAAATACAATCCTGAAAGGGTAATCTGGCCTAAAACTGGAATTTTCATCTTCTAACCAGATTGAATTTGGTTGAGCTTAGACTGAGATTTCTCTTTAAAAAAAAAAAGTTTAAATTCAAAGCAATTATTAACATTCCCAGACTTCGGGCACAAGTTTTTTCAGAATGCTTGGTTTATTTTTAGTTGATTTTACGTTGATTATATTCATAGTCACTGTATAATAAGCTGACATTTTCCCTATGTGGCCCCATTCTAAGCTCATGAGTAACCCAGAATAGTTTAACATGAATCCAACATGATATTTTATCATCATAAGGATAAAAAAACAAAGCGTAGAGTTTTCGGAAGTTTCAGTTAAACACTAGTTAACGAGTAAAGTGCCCGATACACTTGTTTATCAGAAATGCTGACTTCTTTTTCTTGAATATAAATAGAATGCACATTATTTGTAATTATTTTCTTTTCTGTTTCTGTAGTTACCACCTTTATCTCCATGATTAGGTCATAAAAAATGTTTTCTTCCGTGATGTGAAGGAAAAATAAAGCCAGTTTAGCTTACAAAATAATTTCTTTAGGTCTGTAGGCAGGAGTTCCCTGAAAAATTAGGAAATGTGATAAAATCTGGAAAAAGAAACAACACAGACGTTAAACAAAATACAATATTCATGCCTAAGTTGTTAGTTCTGCAATTCTACAATTATTAACACAAGTGATCATTTATTTGCTTTGGATTTGGTTTATCACATTACAAATTGAAACAAGTTGTTGACGCTTGTTTGTTGGTGGTCTCATTGCTAGGGCTGACCAATACCAGGTCATCCATTGCATTGCAGATTCAGACCTTCATGCTAGACAATAAGTGATCTGCTAGCAGGTCCTGATAGCACGGTGACCACTCTTTTGTATGAAATGGTATGGATATTGAAATACCGACCATTTATCTTGTCTTATTACATATAACAGATATGCAGAAGGTCCGGGCTGTAAATCATCCTTTAATTTGCCACATTCCACGTTGCCTAAGTTTTTTGTCAGTGCTCTTGGATTAACGTGTTTGCTGCAAATGTAGTTTATCTTTACGTTAATTAGTAGCAGCATTTTACTTGTCAGTTTCTGTAAAATACCAACGGCTGTGAGAAATAGCATTATATACCGTCTAGACGAAGCCATAGCCATCGGTGGTAGAGTTTTGGGTGAGGGAGGATTTGGTTTAGAAGTTAGTGGCTTTGTAGTACATTAACAGAAGTGTGTGTGTGTACTTATATTCAGAACAATAGGTTGAACGTATGCCATTTTCAAACCCTACTGATTGCAATATATGGACAAATGTATCCGACACCTACACATTACACATACAGAATCTATTTTAGTCTAAATCCATTAGCTTTAGAATTGAGCAAAAAGATTAGCGGGCCCCTGGTCCAGCTGTAAAGGTCCGCCAGGACCGTAGTCATGGCCGAGGACACAGGGGCACCTGAGCCCTGGCCTCCCTTCACAGACACACTACACTACTCTTGAAGCACACTTGCCTCTTCATTCCTGGCGCTGCTGAGGTCCACCCTCCTTTCCAAGGGGTCACCTTTGGCTTCATGCGAATGAACAGAGACACAGTCCAGGTAAATCTCAAACTGCAAAACTTTACTTTCAGATCTTCACAGTACATCCACATACATTCTATCATCTAAATCAGTTTCCATGTTGCACAATACTGCATCTTTCCCTTCTCCTCTCTCCCTGTCACACGGCTCAAGAACGGGTCGTACCGCACTGTACGTTTTCCCGGCATCCTCGTTGTGTAAGCTCACTGTATACAAGGGTCCCTCATCTGTTTTGCCCCGACACCAAGGGAGTCCACCCAAACTAGTAATCTCCACATACTGCGTGATCCGCCCATCTGTCCTGCCGTGTCCTGTACTGCAGTCTTCTTACTGGGAAACTCTGTCTCCTGCTTCTGAGGAACTCAGTCTCCTCTCACCTCAGCTGTCACTTCACTAGCTGGCACGCTGTCTCTTAATGGCTGGGTCTGTATGTCTAACATTGAGGGGCCACTGCGTTGTCCCCAGGGCATTAGCCCCTATAGACGGTGGGGGGCTCCCTGGCCCCAACTGCGCACCTTTAGCTCCCTAGCCCGACTAACTATAAACCAGGAAATTCCTTATCTTACTCACAGCAGGCCCCTCCTATGTGGTTAACTATTTGCTAACTATACTACTATGTACACTGTAGTGAGCTCTATACTACCATCTTGAGGCCAAACTAAACACTGCACTGTCCCTATTATATAAATGGTGCAGTAAAGACTACACAAAGTACACATATCATAGGCATCTGGAACAGCAATATATAAATACACATTTATGTACATTAGTGGGATAGGGGACTTAAAGGGGCAGACTCTACATCCCCTTACACAGCGACCACATCAGACCAGCCATGGAAATGTAGTTCTGCCTGCCAACATTCCTGGTGCCTCTTCTGATTAGTAGAACCAGCACACAGTCAGTAAAAGTGTGAGTGATGTACAGGTTGGAGGACAAATGCAGGGTTCTGGTCTGGTGGCCATCGATTACCGTCATTGCCACTGGAATAGGGTCTTACCAATCTATTTTGATCAACTCTAACTCTAGTTGCAATAGTATGAAGTTGGTCCCACCTTTGCAGTTAAAACAACTTTCACTCTTTTGGCTGTGAACAAGATTTTGGATTGTGTATATATGAATTTTTGCCCATTTATCCAGAAGAGCATTTGTGAGGTCACTGATGCTGGATGGGAGGATCATCCCAAAGGTAGTCGATGGGTGTGAGGTGAGGACTCATTGTGTCAGCCAGTCAAGTTTTTCCTAACCAAACACACCCAAGTATTTATTTATAAACTTTGCTTTGCCTTTTGGAAGTGCATTGAGCAGCAGGGTGGTGTGCTGGTAAAAGGGGAAAAAAAAAAAAAATCTTTTAAATCTTCTGCCTGAGCAAGTGTGAACGAGCTGAGTGTGACCTGAGCATAAGTGCGAACTGTGGTAAGTGTGTGACTTGTGATTCAGTGAAGAGGTATTTGGAAAACCTATAAAAAATACCTGTGTGAGTTGCTGAATTGTAGGTTGCTGAGTGCTTTCTACCTGTTCAATTTTTGGGGGGCTTGGGGGCTTATTTAACCTATTGTTTCTTTCTACAGGGTTAATCTCTTATTGTACTATCTGTGTTGTTAAGGGTTAACTATATTGCATTTAAATTTTGAGGTGTAACTATATTCACAAGGGGTTAATTAAGGGTGGGAGTTCATAATTAAGGGTTTATAAGGGGCAGCTGGTTGGGGCTCAACTCCTTTTGGAAGTGCATTGAGCAGCAGGGTGGTGTGCTGGTAAAAGGGGGAAAAAAAATCTTTTAAATCTTCTGCCTGAGTGAGTGTGAACGAGCTGAGTGTGACCTGAGCATAAGTGCGAACTGTGGTAAGTGTGTGACTTGTGATTCAGTGACTTTGGATTCAGGGAGTTTCCAAGGGAGGTATTACTGTTTTATTTTATTAACACTTTTTATTTATTTTTACTTATCTTTTCTGTCTAGTGCAATCCCCATTAGGATGTGCTCCACTATTGCCAATGCCATCCAGTGCACGTCTTGCCGCATGTATGAAATCCTTGAACAGCCGGTCGAGGGTGCATACTGCTGTGCGAGATGTGAGCACGTTGTGCATTTGGAGGCCCAGATACTGGATCTAAATGTGCAGCTGGCAAATCTGAGATCCTTAGACAATATGGAAAGGAGTCTTCTGCTCACTGGGCAGACGCTCAATGGGATAGATGAGGGGGGGATGCTAGGTTGGAGCTGCAGAACAGTGAAGCAGCTAGCTGGGTGACAGTTAGAAGGCGGGGTAGAGGGAAGAGCACAAGGGAGGCTAGTCCTGATCTGGCACACCCAAATAAGTTTGCTAAGTTGGCAGATGAGGGGAGTGTTAGTGCAGGAGTAGCACTACTGCAGCAAGGCTTGTCCTCTGAAAGCCGGAGGAGTGTCTGCTCCAGTAAGGGGGGAAATAGTAGTGCAGGGCAGGCCAGAAAGGTTCTGGTAGTGGGAGACTCAATTATTAGGGGAACAGATAGGGCAATCTGTCACAAAGAAAGGGATCGTCGAACAGTGTGCTGCCTACCTGACGCTCGAGTCCGACACATTGCTGATCGGATTGACAGAATACTGGGAGGGGCTGGTAAGGATCCAGTGGTCATGGTGCACATTGGCACAAATGACAAAGTCAGAGGTAGGTGGAAGGTCCTTAAAGATGATTTCAGGAAATTAGGCTGTAAGCTTAAAGCAAGGACCTCCAAGGTGGTATTTTCGGAAATACTTCCTGTACCACGTGCCATGCCAGAGAGGCAACGGGAGATTAGGGAGGTTAATAAGTGGCTCAGGAATTGGTGTAGGAAGGAGGGGTTTGGGTTCCTGCAGAACTGGGCCGACTTCAGGTTCTATGCTAGGGACTGGCTGCACCTCAATGGGGAGGGTGCAGCTGTGCTGGGGGAGAAAATGGCTAGAAGGTTGGAGGAGTGTTTAAACTAGGGAGGGTATTCAGACAGTGCAGATAGAGACCTTGGCACAAATAATGAAATTGGGGGTGGGGGTGGCATGGGGGTGGGGTTAGAACAGTTAATTTAAGAAAGAATAGAGGTACAGAGAGATACATAAAGTGCATGTATACTAATGCCAGAAGCCTCGCCAACAAAATGGAGGAATTGGAGTTAATGTTGTTGGAACATAATTATGACATGGTGGGAATATCTGAGACATGGCTGGACGAGAGCCATGACTGGGCGGTTAATTTACAGGGCTATAGTCTGTTCAGAAATGACCGAACAAATAAGCGAGGGGGAGGCGTGTGTTTATATGTAAAATCATCCTTAAAACCCATCCTTCGTGATAATATATATGAATCTAATGAAAATATAGAGTCCCTGTGGGTAGAGATAAGGGGAGGGGGGGGAAATAATAAATTAGTGATAGGGGTTTGTTATAAGTCTCCAAAAATAATGGAAGCAACAGAGAATATCCTCATAAAGCAAATAGATGAAGTTGCGACTCAAGGAGAAGTCATTATTATGGGGGACTTCAACTATCCTGAAATACATTGGGGAACCGAAACCTGCAGTTCCAGCAAAGGTAATAGGTTTTTGACAACTATGAGAGACAATTACCTTTCACAACTGGTTCAGGACCCAACAAGAAGGGGGGCACTGCTAAACCTAATATTAACCAACAGGCCAGACCGCATATCAAATGTAAGGGTTGAGGGTCACTTGGGTAATAGTGATCACAAAATAATAAGTTTTCAGGTGTCCTTTAATAAGATGTGTAGTAGAGGGGTTACAAGGACACTAAACTTCAGGAAGGCAAATTTCCATTGGTTGAGAGATGATCTTGGTGCAATTATCTGGGATGATATCCTGAGACATAAAAGTACACAAGGAAAATGGGAGACGTTTATTAGCATCCTGAATAGGACCTGTGCACAATATATACCGTATGGGAATAAACATGCGAGAAATAGGAGGAGACCACTATGGCTAAAGAGAGCTGTAAGGGGTGCAATAAGAGATAAAAATAAAGCATTTAGAGAATTAAAGCAAGTAGGTAGTGATGAGGCATTAAATAAATACAGAAAATTAAATAAATTCTGTAAAAAGCAAATCAAGACAGCAAAGATTGAGACAGAGAGACTGATTGCCAGAGAAAGTAAAAATAATCCCAAAATATTCTTTAGCTACATAAATAGTAAGAAGCTAAAAAATGATAGTGTTGGCCCCCTTACAAATAGTCTGGGTGAAATGGTGCATGAGGATGAGGAAAAAGCCGATATGCTAAATGACTTTTTTTCAACAGTATTTACACAAGAAAATCCCATGACGGATAACATGATCAGTGATAAAAACTCTCCATTAAATGTCACCTGCTTAACCCAGCAGGAAGTACGGCGGCATCTAAAAATCACTAAAATTGACAACTCCCTGGGCCCGGATGGGATACACCCCTGAGTACTGCAGGAATTAAGCACAGTCATAGATAGACCATTATTTTTAATCTTTAAAGATTCCATAATAACAGGGTCTGTACCATAGGACTGGCGTATAGCAAATGTGGTGCCAATATTCAAAAAGGGGACAAAAACTGAACTTGGAAATTATAGGCCAGTAAGTTTAACCTCAACTGTGGGTAAAATCCTGGAGGGTTTTCTAAGAGATACTCTACTGGAGTATCTGGAGAAGAATAACCTCATGACCCAATATCAACATGGTTTACAAGGGACCGTTCCTGTCAGACTAATCTGATAAGCTTTTATGAAGAGATAAGTTCCGGATTGGACCAAGGGAATGCAGTGGACATGGTGTACATGGACTTTTCAAAAGCTTTTGATACGGTGCCACACAAAAGGTTGATGCATAAAATGAGAACAATGGGGATAGGGGAAAATATGTGTAGGTGGGTTAAGAGCTGGCTCAGGGATAGGAAACAAAGGGTGGTTATTAATGGAGCACACTCGGACTGGGTCAGGGTTAGCAGTGGGGTACCACAGGGGTCAGTTTTGGGCCCGCTTCTTTTTAACATATTTATTAATGACCTTGTAGGGGGCATAGAGAGTAGAATTTCAATATTTGCAGGTGGCACTAAACTCTGCAGGGTAATCAATACAGAGGAGGACAATTTTATATTACAGGAGGTGTTGTGAGTTCATTTTCCCCTTCACTACTGAGGCCCGAGGAACTCCCTCTTCTGGTGAAGAAAGGTAGTGAGCCTGATTGTCAAACACCTGGGGCTGATGATGATGACTGGCTGAGTGGAGTTAATGACTGGATATAAGGCTGCCGACGCCCTTCTGGCCTGCGGGTGATTTCTCTGTGGACTTCTAGGAAACCAGTCTGATTCCTGCTCATCTAAAGCTAAGATTTCTGCTTTGCCTTTTTGCATTGGTGTGTTGTTTTCCTTGCTTTTCCTGATTCTGCCATTCCCTGCTGGGGTTAGCTGACTCTCCTTTTGCCTGTTGCTCTGTCTTCAGAATATTCCTGAGTGCTGACATAGCTTTTTTGAAGCCTAGCGTCTTCAGGGCCTTTTTTACTGTCAGTTTGTTGGCTCTTATTTTCATAGGGTTTTTCACGGATTGCAGACAGCAGCCTTCCTGTCCTTTCCTATCTAAGCTAGCGTGGGCCCCATCTTTGCTCAGTCTATCTTTCTGTCTGTGTTTTGTTCTTTCTTCTTGCTTCACCGTCATTATATGTGGGGGGCTGCCTTTTACTTTGGGGTCTGCTCTGGGGCAGTTTAGATTTCCCTTTCTGTCTTTAGGCTATGTAGTCCTCCGGCTGTGATCGAGGGGCCTAGGGCATCGTAGGAGCCCCCCACGGCTACTACTAGTTGTGTTGATAGGTTCAGGGGTCTGCAATCCGATAGCTGCCAACTTCTCTGGTTTTCTGGACTTAGCTAGCATTTCTATTTTTGCCTCCTACGATGACTCAATCATAACAAGGAAGATTTATGTAAACTAGAAGCTTGGGCTGATAAATGGCAAATGAGCTATAATGGGGATAAATGTAAGGTCATGCACTTGGGTAGAACGAACAAGATGTATAATTATGTGCTTAATTGTAAAACACTGGGCAAAGCTGTCACTGAAAAAGACCTGGGTGTATGGTTGGACGACAAACTCACATTTAGTGGCCGGTGTCAGGCAGCTGCTGCAAAGGCAAATAAAATAATGGGATGCATTAAAAGAGGCATAGATGCTCATGAGGAGAACATAATTTTACCTCTATATAAGTCACAAGTGCGACCACACTTAGAATACTGTGTACAGTTCTGGTCTCCGGTGTATAAGAAAGACATAGCTGAACTGGAGGGGGTGCAGAGAAGAGCGACCAAGGTTATTAGGGAACTAGGGGGTCTGCAATACCAAGACAGGTTTTTACACTTGGGGTTATTTAGTTTGGAGAATCGAAGGCTTAGGGGTGATCTTATTACAATGTATAAATATATGCGGGGACAATACAAAGACCTTACTAATGATCTTTTTACTCTTAGACCTGTGACGGTGACAGGGGGGCATCCTCTACGTCTGGAGGAAAGAAGGTTTAAGCATACTCACAGACGCGGATTCTTTACTGTAAGAGCAGTGAGACTATGGAACTCTCTGCCATATGAGTGATTCCCTAATAAAATTTAAGAAGGGACGCGATGCCTTTCTTGAAAAGTATAATATTACAGGGTATATACACTAGTTTCCTTAATATTGCGTTGATCCAGGGAGCTAGTCTGATTGCCGTATGTGGAGTCGGAAAGGAATTTTTTTCCCCAATGTGAAGCTTAGTGTTTGCCACATTGGTTTTTTTTGTCTTCCCCTGGATCAACATGTTAGGGCAAGTTAGGATAGGATATGGGTTGAACTAGATGGACTTAAAGTCTTCCTTCAACCTTAATAACTATGTTACTATGTTACACTGGGGCACAGTCTTGCTGGACCAGAAAAGGGGCCTTCCCCCAAACTGTCCCCACACAGTTGAAAGCATATGATTATCCAAAATATATTGCTATGTAGCAGCAATAAGATTTCCTCTCACTATAACTAAAGGGCCTAGATCAATCCCTGAAAAACATCCCCACAGCATGATCCCTCTTCAACCAAACTTTACACTTGATAAAATGCAAATAGGCAGGTAACATTCTAAAGGTATTTGCCAAACCTAGCCACTTCCATCAGACTGCCAGACAAAAAAAGTAGGATTAGTATAGACAGAATACGTTTTGACTGCTACAGAGTGCAGTGGTGACATACATCTGACAATTGACATTGTGCTTGGTGATGTAAGGCTTGCATACAGCTGCTCGGCATGGTGATGTACAGTTTTACAGTTGAAGTTACTTCCAGAGAAGGTTTGAACTCTGCATTTATTGAATCAAAAAAAGTTAGTGATTTTTGTGCACTTTGTGCCTTAGCATGGGACAACCCTGATTTATAACTTTAATAACTTTATATGGTCTGCCATTTCATGGCTGTTGCACAGTTGCTGTGAATCCTATATGTGTCCACTTTTCAATGATAACACTCACAGTTGATTGTGGACAATTTAGGAGTCAAGAAATTTCATGACCTGACTGGATACAAGTCAGAGGTAACAAGCTCTCAATGTAAGTCTATCAGAGGCTCCTATGGGCCTTGTTCTGGCTCTCATAGACTTACAATGAGTTGTGACTTCTACATTGCCCAGCAAACACTCACAGCAATACCAAGATGGCAACCATGGTAACCCATCGTTGCCCTATTATCGCATTGTAAGGGTCCAATCGGAGTCACTGCACTTGATGGTCAGCAAGTGTTCCACTTAAATGCTGCTGTCAGAGATTAACAGCAGCATATAAATGGTTAACAGCTTGGATCAGAGTCAGATCAGATAAGTGAGTGAGATCCAAGTCAATGAGTCAGTGACTATCTATTGCTGTCTATGGTTCATGTTGGCTGTAAAATATACTGCTCAAAAAAATAAAGGGAACACATCCTAGATATCACTGAATGACAAATTCCAGTTGCAAATCTTTATTCATTACACATGTAATGCATTGAGAGTAATAAAACATAAAAATGATTATTGTAAATTAAAATTAATATCCCATGAAGTGTGATTGACTTGGAGTTACAGTGTGTTATTTAAGAGTTCCCTTTATTTTTTTGAGCAGTATATATAACTAAATGCTGTCATCAGCAGATCACACAAGATGTCTGCCTCACAATCTAGTAAACAATATAGAACAAAACAAATGTGCTATCAGGTAATAAAAACATATGAAAAAATGGTTTCACTATCTGGTTTTACTTAATAAAAGATAATATACGCGATATATTCACTTAAAGCACATGTACAATGTGATTTCCTTTAGCTCTGATGTCAGTGCTGAAAAGGGTGGACAACCATACTCCTCCATACTGACTCTCATCTCCACTGTATACAAGGCCCCAACCAGTATCCATGCACTTATCTTACGTGTGCAAATGATCCTTTTGCCCTTCTAGGATACCTTCACAGTAGATTTTTTGCAAACATTTCTGTATCAGTTTCAAGCATCCGAATGGTGGTTGTAAAAAGTCTACACATTCTACAGAAAGAACAGAGACGCCCATGACTCACTGGCGGAGACGGACATGCAGCGCGTCTCTCCATACCACAGCATGTCTATTTATCTTGCATCGAGGCTAGTCCCCACAAGAGAAATTTCACTCATACAATGTATTCAGAGAACACATGCGGATTCACCTGCGTTCAACTGCCAGCAATGCTTAGGATGCAGCGGACATGCGCTGCGTCCAAAGCACTGTCAACTCCTGATTGTGTGCACATACTCTTATTCTGCTTAGTTAAGGACAATTCATTGTTACTTTTAACCCCTTTCCGACGTTGGGCATAATAGTACGCCCATGTCAGAATCCTTCCCTTTGATGTGGGCTCCGGCACTGAGCCCACATCTTTCCCGGCACATGTCAGCTATTTTGAACAGCTGACATGTGACTCTAACAGCTGCAGGTGGAATTGCGATCCACCTGCGGCTGTTAAACCATTAAATGCCACTGTCAATCTCTGCTCGCAGGTCACCGATGGTTTGGCATGACAACCAGAGGTCTCCAGCAGACCTCTATGGTTGCCATAGCCAGATTGCTCTGAGTGCCGCCCGGTGGGCAGCGCTCATAGCAAGTGAGCATTTCTGCTACATACAGGCAATCTGATCATCGCCTGTATGTAGCAGAGCTGATCGGAAAACTGCAGCTTCTAGTTTCCCATGGAGACTTGTGAAGCATGCAAAAAGTTAAAAAAATGTTTTTAAAAATATTTAAAAAATACAAATGTTCAAATCACCCTCCTTTCACCTCATTCAAAATAAAACATTAAAAAAAAATCAAACATGCACTTATTTGGTATCGCCGAGGTTCAGAATCTCTCGATCTATCAGTATTAAAAAAATAATTAACCTGATCGCAAAATGGCGTAACGAGAAGAAAAATTAAAAATACCAGAATTACTTTTTTTGGTTGCCACGACATTGTAATAAAGTGCAATAACGGGTGATCAAAAGATCGCAAATACACCAAAATGGTATCAATAAAAACGCCAGCTCGTTGCGCAATACATAAGCCTGCACCCAGCACCAAATCACGAAAAATGGAGACCCTATAGGTCTCAGAAAACTGCACCAATTTTTTTTTTTCCAAAGTTTGGATATGTTTTTCACCACTTAAATAAAAAAGAACCTAGACATGTTTGGTATCTATTAACTAATAATGACCTGAAGAATCATAATAGCAGGTCAGTTTAGTGAACATGGTAAAAAAAAACAAAAAAACAACAAGTGTGCAATTGCACTTTTTTTGCAATTTCACGGCCCTATGAATTTTTTTCCCGTTTTCCAGTACATGATATGTTAAAACCAATCATGGCGTTCAAAACCACAACTTGTCCTGCACAAAACAAGGTCATATTGACTGAAAAATAAAAAAGTTATGGTTCTGGGAAGAAGGGGAGCAAAAAACGAAAATGCCTATACCTAAGCTAATGCAGTGCCCTGCACACGAAGTAAGCAGCGTAGCTTATCAGAAGAACTATACTACATTTCTAATTGGAAATATTTGCTAATATTTTTATTATTACACCTACTACATATTGGGATAGGATCTTGGAGATGGGAAAATCACTTTAATTATTTTTCTTTTCGGTACTCCAACAGTTTTCAGATCAGAGTCCCGACCTGCTACAAACCACATTATGGAACCTTTTCCTATATGTTGGCCTCAAACTTTCCTCCCTTTATGCTTTATTTATTGTGATGCTATATCCTTCCTCTGACACTAGTGGTGGGACACAAACAAGGCACCTGATACCCTCCCCTGTGACATCGGCATGTTATATTGCCAATAATGACTCGGAGACAGCAGAGTAAATCATTCTGCACCCCTTTCCCCAATATTGTGGTTGTAGGTATCACTATACGGTTGTCGTCATAGTCTACACCCAATGTGTGCTTTAGATAATAGCTTTGAGGTCATGGATATTGTGGAATAACGGTCTGGCTCTGTGAGCCGGTAGCACAGACAAAGTTCCATTTGACAGTTTCCTTTATAACAGAGTGGGAATCAGAGATAAGGATTGCTCTTAAAAGTGTGTCCAAAAATTCCACACAGCCAGAAAGGATTTCCTGGAAAAGACAGTGATTTCTGAGCGCTGTGGAAAAATAGTAAGCGTAAATTTAACACACAAGTCACATTTGCTTTATGTAGTGAAAATGTCATTTTAATCACTTTTCTTGCTCTATTTTCTGAAATTACTAAAACAGCAATAAAAAGAGAAATTATTGCTTCATCATAATTTGGTGATTTTTTTTTACCAGGAGATACGAAAGCTTAGAAAATATGATTGCAGCATGCTGCAACTCTACTGGGACTAACCAAGGAGTATGAGTAGACAATGCAAATGTCTTGAAGCCACATTCAAAATTGAACTGATATAACTCATAAAAGACTTCAGTAATCATGGATGACAAACTACCATAAATGAAAGAAATGTGAAGAATTCCAGATTCTATACAATGGCATTCAGTGAGGATGTTGTCCTAGATGTGCATTTACTTGATGAAACGGTTACTTCAGGCTATGTCTGCAATGATAGCTATAGATATATATGAAAAATATATTTATTTCGATCTATTTATCAATCCACTGGTTCCATTTGTGTTCATTTATATAAGAGTAACACATAAAGCTAATTTTTAATGCTTCCAGTTTCCAGATACAAGCTAAAAACCCCTGAATTTTTCTGACAACTCTTTCCTGCCCAATGAGCCAAAGCTTGGCTACTAGGATGTTTTTGGTCTTTTTCTAGTTAGATGAGAAAGACACAGGTGGAAATGCAAAAAAAGGTAATTTTTTAAAGGGAATCGAATACAATCAGATTTTTGCTACCCCATCTGAGAGGAGCATGATGTAGGGGCAGAAACCCTGATTTCAGTGATGTGTCACTTACTGGTCAATGCTTTATCTTCTGCAGATTTGCCAGTTTTATAAATGTTGAGCTCTGTATAACCCCGCCCACACCACTGAATACTGTGCATAGCCAGAAAGCTGCTAATCAGTGGTAGCTGTGGGGTTACACAGAACTCATGAATATCTAGTGATAATCTCCTCCTACAGTGAATTTATCAAAACTACAGCAAGCAGCCCAGTAAGTAAACTCAAGGTGACAACCAACATAGCTCAACTTTAACAAATAATATACCTGCACTTCCTGTTGTCACTTTTACCAAAAAATGGTTGTGGTTGTGTCTAGAATTGCATCTCAGTTCCATCATCATAGATGGGTGCGAAGTGAGCTGACCAGAGGAGTAACTATAGTAGGTGCAGGGGTTACAGTCACATCCAGGTCCTATACTGCAGCTTAAGGGGGCCGAAAAGGTCCCTTTGGCCATCTGAGAAGTCCAATATTATTAAAGACCTGTGATAGTTGTGGGCCCTTTGGAGATTTTGCACTGGGGCCCATGACTTTCAAGTTATGACACTGGGGCTGACCTTATAAATAGAGAGGCGCAGGTTTTTCGACCAGCTAATCGGAGAGGGCAGTAGGAATAGAATCCTAACCGATCTAATATTAATGGCGAATCTTAAGTATCCTCCTGGAGATACACTCCATATTTGTAAATCAGTCATAAATGCTACAGTGCACCAAATCAAATGAACACAAAACATGTACTGTATGTCAGCTGTGTTTCTCCAGGTAGTCACTTGACATTATGTTATGTGAGTGCTGTAGCCAATCAGAAACCATTTATGGATACAGTCTTAGAGTCAGAAGGAGTTCTGTCTAACGGACTGTGTAGGCTGTAAATTATTATCCAGCTCCTGGGGACAGAGCGACAAAATTGCTGGAATGGTGCTGGTACATGAGGTATGTGTTGTTTTTATTTTTATTTTATTTCGTATACTCTAGCACATAAAAAGGGATTGTCTAGTAGTGGACCACCCCTTGAAATATTTCAATGTAAAAAAAATGATACATCTACATTTTTACAATATATATTTCCAACCTAATGTATTAAATACTAAAATAATCAATATAATAATACATCATTAATAAAAAATAAAATCATAATAAATAATCTAATGTTTTGCATCTTGAGAATCAAGGCGCACATGGTAAATGCACTATAAGCAATGTAATATAGAAGAATCTAAAAGTCTCAATCATCACTGTGGAACAATGAATGTGTTTAGCAGATCACTGTTCCAGACGAGCAGCTTCGATTGGAATAGTTTGGCTTCTGGCCAGAACACCTCATTTGGGTAGTTAGATGAGAGCATTTGTGTTAGTATTAGTCCATCTTCATAGAATACGTTCAGAGGCTCTTCCAGACACAATGAGCAGGAGCCACATTCCTTACTCATGAAGTCAGGTCTGACCCGTATTTAAGCCGAATAGTTGTCAAATACCAGGTGTGCTGCACAACGTCCTTCATGCGTCTTTCAAGCAAAGCGTCTTGAAAAGTACTTGAGATCAGAAAGATCTTGTTGTATATTAATTTGTAATATTCATTGCATAGGAGGAAATAAGACATCTTGATGAAAAATGGCAATTAAATCATAATAAACAGTAGTAACATAAGATACTGCATAGTTCATTTTTTTACAGATCTATATGGCTGACATTCCTTCTTTAGGCCAAGGGAACAAAGTTACCTTTATAGTAACGATTATTATTGACCATGTTTTTTCGAATGTAAATCAGCTTGTCTACAATTTCGGAGTGACGTCATTTCCACCGTCATATGCATTCTTTTACAGTGCCTTGAAAAAGTATTCATACCCTGTGAACGTTTCACATTTTTTCACATTACAGCCGCAAACTTAAATGTATTTTATGGGGATTTTATGTGATATACCAGCACAAAGCATTTAGTATTTGAGAAGTGTAAAGGAAATGATACATGGTTTTCTTATTAGTTTAAAAATATACATTTGAAAATTATGACGAGCATTTGTATTTAGCACCCTGTAGTCTGATAGCCCTAAATAAATTCTTTAGTGACCAATTGCCTACAGAAGTCACATAATTAGTAAATGGTGTCCATCTGTGTGTCATTTATTCTCAGTATAACTACAGCTGTTCTGTGAATGCCTAGGCATTTTTGGAGAAGATCAGGGATAAAACAGCATTATGAAAAGCAAGGACCACACCAGACAGGTCAGGGATAAAGTTGTGGAGAAGAGAAAAGCAGTGTTATATAGTAAAAAAGTAGCCCAAGATCTGAACACCTCACGGAGCATTTTCCAATTCATCATCCAAAAATGGAAGGCGTATGGCACAAATGCAAACCTACCAAGACATGATCGTCCACCTAAACTGACATCCCAAGCAAGGAGAGTACTAATTAAAGAAGCAGCCAAGAGACTCATAGTCACTCTGCAGGAGCTGTAGAGATGGTGACAGCATCATGCTGTGGGAATGCTTTTATTGAGCAGGAACAGGTAGAGTTGAGCAACTTTAGTCAGATCGGGTTTCATGAAACAAAATTTGTTTCAGATGAAACTGGTCCGACTAGGGCAAAAAAAGTCGGAGTTTCATCCGAAACCCGACCCCAATGTAAGTCAGTGGGAAATAAAAGTCGACATTGAGCGGATGACATTCATCCACTCAATGCCGACTTTTATTCCTCATTGACTTGCATTGGGGTCGAGTTTCGGACGAAACTCCGACTTTTTTTGCCCTAGTCGGACCAGTTTCATCTGAAACAAATTTTGTTTCATGAAACCCGATCCGACTAAAGTCGCTCAACTCTAGGAACAGGGAAGCTGGTCAGAGAAGATGGATGGAGCTAAATACAAGGCAAAACCTGTTAGAGGCTGCAAAAGACTTGAGGCTGGGGTTTCACCTTCCAACAGGACAACGACCTTAAACATACTGCCAGAGATAAAATAGAATGGTTTAGATCAAAGCATATTCATGTGCTTGAATGGATCAGTCACAGTCTAGACCTAAATCCCATACAGAATCTGTGGTAAGACATGAAAATTGCTGATTACAGACATTCTCCATCCAATCTCACTCAGCTAGAGCTAGTTTACAAAGAAGAATTGGCAAAAACCTCACCCTATAGATGTGCAACGCTGAGAGAGACGAACCCAAAAAAACTTGCAGCAGTAATTGCAGGGAAAGGGGAACTGAATACAAATGCATGCCACAATTTTCAGATTTATATTTTTAAAATGTTTAGAAAATCAAGTATAAATTCCTTTACACTTCACTTGTTACATTGTGTTGGTATATCATGTAAAATACAACTAAAAACATTTTTCATTTATGGGGGAGTTCATGGAGTATGCATACTTTTTCAAGGCGCCGTACACGCTAAAATAATTACACACACGGCCGGCGTCAATACCTGCCACACCCAGGCAAGTGCTGGGGCACTGGGCAAGTGGAGGGATCACTAGATGTCGGGGCCTCAGGCACGCTATGGAGCCCTTGAGTCAGGGGGGCCTGGTGCCAGGCGCTGGTACTGGTTCCCCCCTGTGCTTTAAACTGTTTGAAATACTCTTTTCTCGTTCCCCACTAGCTGCAGGTTCTGTCTCTTCTGATTCTGAGGGTGCAATGACGTCACTACAGCATGCAATCTACGCTGAGCAGTGCAGAGAGCCAGAAGAGGCTGAAGACATCAGGGCTGAAGAGGCCAAAATTGCAGCCAACAGGGAATGAGGAGAGGTAAGTATATGATTATTTTTAATGCATGCAGCATTATATAGGGCTCATTCTGTATGCAGCATTATATAGGGCCCATTATACTGTATAAAGCATTATATGGGGATCATTCTCTATGGAACATTATATGGGACCCATTCTCTATGGAGCATTATATGGGGTCCATTCTTTATGGAGCATTATATGAGGCCCATTTTCTATGGAGCATTATATGAGGCCCATTCTCTTTGGAGCATTATATGGGGTTCATTCTTTATGGAGCCTTATATGCATGAATAAGGCTCTTTAACCGAAATGCGTTGGTCAGTGTTCCGCTGGTGGCTCCATCCTTCTTCTTACATTTTATTGATTTTTGATAATAAAGTTTTTTTAGGATTTTAGCACATATGCCTCTCTGGATTTCCAATCGTTTTCTGTTGTGAGTTCATTTTCCCCTTCACCATTGAGGTCTGATGAACTCCCTCTTCTGGTGAAGGAAGGTAGTGAGGCTGATTACCAAGCACCTGGGCAGGATGATGATGACTGGGTGACGGGAATTACTGACTGGATATAAGGCAGCCGACGCCCTTCTGCCTTGCTGGTGATCTGTCTGAGGGATTCTAGGAGACCAGTCTGATTCCTGCTCCTCAAAAGCTAAGTTTTCTGCTCTACTTTTTGCATTTGTGTTTTAGTTTTGTTTTGCATTGTTTTCCTTGATTTCTGCCATTCCCTGCTGGGGTGAGCTGAATTCCTTTTGCTCTGTCTTCAGAAAATACCTGAGTACTGATATAGTCTTTTTGAAGCCTAGCGTCTTCAGGGCTTTTTTGCCTATCAGCTGTTGGCTCTTGTTTTGATAGGGTTTTGGCGGATTACAGACAGCAGCTTTTCTATCCTGTCCTAGCTAGTTAGCTTGGGCCCCATCATTTGCTCAGCCTATCTTTCTATCTGTGTGAGTGTTTTTTCATCTTGCTTCACCGTCATTATATGTTGGGGGCTGCCTATTGCTTTGGGGTCTGCTCTGGGGCAGTTTAGATTTCCCTTTCTGTCTTTAGGCTATGTAGTTCTCCAGCTGTGATCGAGGGGTCTAGGGCACCGTAGGAACCCCCCACGGCTACTGCTAGTTGTTGTTGATAGGTTCAGGGGTCTGCAATCCGATAGCTGCCAACTTCTCTGGTTTTCTGGACTTAGCTAGTATTTCTGTTTTTGCCCCCTGCGGTGACTCATTCATAACAGTTTTCCCATTATTCTGTATGGAGCATTATTTCAGCCCATTCTGTATGATGCAATATATGGGGCCCATTATACTGAATGGAGCAATATATGGAGTCCATTATACTGTATGTAGGAGTATGTGGTTCCCATAATACTGTATGGAGGACTATACTGTCCGGTCTAAAATAAAAACTTTTGAATGCCCCTAGAGCATGCACTGTGCTCTACAAGTATTCTGAGCTATTGTAAAATCTACAATATATATCATGAGTGATATAATATCATGTATTTTAATAAGTAAGTGAAATTCTTGGCATTGTACTATATCCATATTTCTCTGTTGTATCCGTGCTTCATGAAATTTGGTATGTGTTAAAGGGGCCCACTGAGACTCCTTTGCAGGGGGCTCACAAAAACCTGGAGTCAGCCCTGATCACACAAATAGGTCCTATGATATCAGAATATACAGTGGGTATGGAAAGTATTCAGACCCCTTTATATTTTTCACACTTTGCTTCATTGAGTGAAAGCACCCTTTTGAGCTAGTACAGCCATGAGTCTTCTTGGGAATGATGCAACAAGTTTTTCACACCTTGGGGATCCTCTGCCATTCTTCCTTGCAGATTCTCTCCAGTTCCATCATTTTGGAAGGTGAATGCTGGTGGACAGCCATTTTCAGGTCTCTCCAGAGATGCTCAATTGGATTTAGGTCATGGCTCTCTCTGAGCCAGTCAAGAATGGTCACAGATTTGCTCTGAAGCCACTTCTTTGTTATTTTAGCTGTGTGCTTAGGGTCATTGTCTTGTTGGAAGGTGAACCTTCGGCCAAGTCTGAGGTCCACAGCACTCTAGAAGAGGTTTTCATCCAAGAGATCTCTGTACTTGGCAGCATTCATGTTTCCTTCAATTGCAACCAGTCGTCCTGTCCCTGCAGCTGAAAAACACCCCATAGCATGATACTGCCACCACCATGTTTCACTATTGGGATTGTATTGGGCAGGTGATGAGCAGTTCCTGATTTTTTCCACACATACTGCTTAGAACTATCAGCAAAAAGTACTATCTTTGTCTCATCAGGCCAGAGAATCTTATTTCTCATAGTCTGGGAGTCCTTTGTGTGTTTTTTGGCAAACTCTATGTGGGCTTTCATATGTCTTGCACTGAGGAGAGGCTTCTGTTGGGCCACTCTGCCATAAAGGCCCGACTGGTGGAGAGTTGCAGTGATAGTTGACTTTGTGGAACTTTCTCCCATCTCCCTACTGCATCTGTGGAGCTCAGCCACAGTGATCTTGGGGTTCTTCTTTAACTCTCTCTCCAAGGCTCTTCTCCCATGATTGCTTAGTTTGGCTGGATGGCCTGGTCTAGGAAGACTTCTGGTGGTTCCAATCTTCTTCCATTTAAGGATTATGGAGGCCACTGTGCTCTTAGGAACCTTGAGTACGAAAGAAATTCTTTTGTAACCATGGCCAGATCTGTGCCTTGCCACAATTCTGTCTGAGTTCCTTGGCCAGTTCCTTTGACCTCATGATTCTCATTTGGTCTGACACGCACTATGAGCTGTGAAGTCTTATATAGACAGGTAGGTGTCTTTACAAATCAAGTCCTATCAGTTTAATTAAACACATCTGGACTCTAATTATGGAGTAGAACCATCTCATGGAGGATCACAAGGAAATGGACAGCATGTGACTTAAATATCATTGTCCGAGCAAAGAGTTTGAATACTTATGACCATGTGATATTTCAGTTTTTCTTTTTTAATAAATTTGCAAAAAATTCTACATTTCTGTTTTTTTTCAGTCAAGATGGGGTGCAGAGTGTACATTAATGAGAAAAAAAATGAATTTTTTTTATAATTTACCAAATGGCTGCAATTAAACAAAGAATGAAAAATTTAGAGGGGTCTGAATACTTTCTGTACTCACTGTACATAATGCTGGCAAACTGCCAAAGCAGTTTGCCAAAGAAGAATGGTCTATAATTCCAGCAGAGCATTGTAAGAAACTCATTGATGGTTACCGGAAGCGGTTGGTCGTTATTTTGGCTAAAGGTTGCGCAACCAAGTATTAGGCTGAGGGTGCCAATACTTTTGTCTGGCTCGTTTTTGGAGTTTTGCGTGAAATGATCAATGTTTTGCTTTTTGCTTCATTCTCTTTTGTGTTTTTTCATTTAAGACAAATTAAATGAAGATAATAATACCAAAGAATTTGTGTTTGCAATCACTTTCAGGAAGAAACTGAGTATTATCTGACAGAATTGCAGGGGTGTCAATACTTTTGGCCACAACTGTATATGTAATAGCTGTGGTGCTTTCTGATTAAGGAACAATCAAGAAGAGGAAACCAAGAAACACAATATGCTGTAAGCACACTATCCATGGGATGGTAAATGTATAATACAAAAAATCTCCTAATGGAAAAAAGTGCAAGTGCAAAGCCCTATAAACAAAAGTACACTCACATGAACAATAAATCTATTAGTACCAGTGGCAGGTGGTGACGGTGCACGGTGTCCATCATCCTCCGCAACTAAGTGCTCGTGCGCCAACTCCATGTTGGCCATTCGTCACTAATATCCGGCCCCCAGCGGTAATATCATGCATGTGCCAGCCAAGTGCTGGTTGGAAGTAGGGGTTGCCAGGAAACATATAATGCGGTGCCGCATGTGAAGCAGAGCAGCGGTATCAAGCTGCACATGGGCGAGGAAAACTATCTACGGTCATCATATTGCAAGTAAAGCAGTTAAAAGATGTCAAGTTCAGTTAAAGTGCAACATACACTGTAAATGTGAAATAAACAGTATATGGTAAGTTCTAACAAAATATGGAATAAGCTAAAAAGATTCTAAAATTGTACCCTGCATTTATGGTGTTGGCTCAAATAAAGAGCCCAGCCATAAGAAAGTTTAATCAAACTGTATAATGAATATTAGAAGCGATTCCTTATCGATAACTATAGACAGAGTTAGTAAATGCAAAAACAGGGAGACAGAGTGAAGGTCCATGTATTGAAAAAGATCCCAAAATGGAATATAATAAAAGCTGGCAAAAGGATTGATAAATGTAGGGAAGGATAGCACTAGTAAATAATGAAAGGACATTGTGCTTACAACAAACAAAAGAAATAGTGTATCATAAATAAGAGGACTAATATAGTCCAAAAGATGAACATAAAATAAATCTAAAAAGCATAATCCTGGTGATAAGGGAGATTAGGAACCCAATAGGTGATATATCGCAAAGTGAAGACAACGTGATTTCGGTCCCAAAGTTGGAAAAATCATCCGGAGGTTCTGTGAAAAAATATGAAAAGAGGAAAAATTAGTGAACTATAAGAACAAAGAAATTTAACTAAAAAAAGTGCTTCAGATGCCTAAGTCTGCTTGTAGAAACCAGAGTAGAGATGCTCTTCATTTAATCCAGATAGCACTAGACTGTTAAAGTTATAAATCCATTTGGATTTGCATCCTAGTAATGAGCTGGAAACCCTTCCTCCCCTTATGTTAGTTTTAACCACCTCAATCCCCATAACTCTAAGTCCACTACTCGAACCAGAGTGTTTCTCCAATAAGTGTATGGCCATTGAAGACAGTTTCTTACGTTTTTGTTTATCTTTTCTCCCTGTCGCTATGTTGGAGATGTGGTGCTGCACCCTACGTCGTAGTTCCTGAATGGTTTGGCCAATGTATAGCTTTGAACATCCACAAATCAAGGCATAAACGATGTTCAACGACCGGCAATTGAAGTATGCTTGGGATCGTAACTGTGTGGGAAAATTTGGGAGCGAAATATCCTCATCACCAATGATGTAGGAACAAACTGAACAGCCACCGCAGGGAAAGGAGTCAATAATTATCAGAAATTAAACCAATTGTATATAAAATGATCTGTCAAGCACAAAATTAATAAAATCCTACAAAAAAAATTGCGCAATCAAGACAAAAAATAAAAATAATTTTAAAAATTAATTTTATTGAATTATAATAGAAAGTAAAATAAGATGTATACGCTGAATAGGAATGGAGCACATTTGAAAAATATCTAATATATAAAGCTCAATGTGTGTGTGTATGTATGTATGTACAGTATGTATGTGTGTATGTCCGGGATTGGCATCTGCACCGTCGCAGCTACAGCCACAAAATTTTGCACAGTCACACGTCTGGACCCCGAGAGCATCATAGGCTATGTTGTGAGGTGAAATTTTAACCCTGCACGTTCCAATTCACTAAACAATTTTGCCTATCATTCTTATCATTTCTAAGGTGTTATCGTCCTTCTGTATAGCTGGAAATAACACAATTTATTACCGTGCCAACACAGACCACCCTCTGACACAGACTGCAGGGGTAGCCCAGTATCACACAGGATAGTATTAGATACATGGCTCAACAGTCAGTATCACACAGGATAGGATTAGATACACAGCTCAGCAGTCAGTATCACACAGGAGAGGATTAGACACCTGGCTCAGCAGTCAGTATCACACAGGATAGGATTAGATACACAGCTCAGCATCAGCAGTCAGTATCACACAGGATAGGATTAGATGCACAGCTCAGCAGTCAGTATCACACAGGATAGGAATAGATACACGGCTCAGCAGACAGTATCACACAGGAAAGGATTAGATACACAGCTCAGCACACAGTATCACACAGAATAGTATTGGATACATGGCTCAGCAGACAGTATCACACAGAATAGGATTAGATATACGGCTCAGCAGTCAGTATCACACAGGATAGGATTAGATACATGGCTCAGCAGTCAGTATCACACAGGATGGGATTAGATACAAGGCTGATCAGTCAGTAACACACATGATAGGATTAGGTACACGGCTCAGCAGTCAGTATCACACAGGATAGGATTAGATACACAGCTCAGCAGTCAGTATCACACAGGAGAGGATTAGACACACGGCTCAGCAGTCAGTATCACACAGGATAGGATTACATACACAGCTCAGGAGTCAGTATCATACAGGATAGGATTAGATACACAGCTCAGCAGTCAGTATCACACAGGATAGGAATAGATACACGGCTCAGCAGACAGTATCACACAGGATAGGATTAGATACACAGTTCGGCACACAGTATCACACAGAATAGTATTAGATATACAGCCCAGCAGACGGTATCACACAGTATAGGATTAGATACACTGCTCAGCAGTCAGTATCACACAGGAGAGGATTAGATACACAGCTCAGCAGTCAGTATCACACAGGATAGGAATAGATACACGGCTCAGCAGACAGTATCACACAGGATAGGATTAGATACATGGCTCAGCAGTCAGTATCACACAGGATAGGATTAGATACACAGCTCAGCAGTCAGTATCACACAGGATAGGAATAGATACACGGCTCAACAGACAGTATCACACAGGATAGGATTAGATACACAGCTCAGCACAGAGTATCACAAAGAATTTTATTAGATACACGGCTCAGCAGACAGTATCACACAGAATAGGATTAGATACACGGCTCAGCAGACAGTATCACACAGGATAGGATTAGATACACGGTTGAGCAGTCAGTAACACACATGATAGGATTAGGTACACGGCTCAGCAGTCAGTATCACACAGTATAGGGTTAGATACACGGCTCAGCAGTCAGTATCACACAGGATAGGATTAGAAACACGGCTGAGCAGTCAGTAACACACGATAGGATTAGATACACAGCTCAGCAGAAAGTATCACATAGGAAAGGATTAGATACACAGCTCAGCAGACATTATCACACAGGATAGGGTTAGATACACAGATACACATGTTGTTTATCAAAAGGCTCTTGAATGAGTTGAAAATAAAATACTATCAATACTTGGGTAATCGTTTAGTTAATTTGTGTTACAAATCTGTAGTGCTGAATATATGATGTGAAATGTTTTTATGTGCAATATAATCATTATAATTTGTTATAACTAACCACAGTTGGTTACTATTCCCAGGCAACGCCGGGCTCTTCAGCTAGTTATAAATAAATTTAATTTAATGGAAAAAAACAAATAACACGGTAAAAAAAAGCCACAATAGCCATTATTAATATATAAATTACCGTAATCAATATAATGTAAATTATGGCTATAAATTATTCATACAAAATCTTGATCACTCTACCTAATTTCAATAAATAAAATAGATTTTATGGATATCAAAGAACGCACCTTAATAGTACCAATTTAATAATTATGCACAGCATTAAAAAGGTAACACAAGTGCAATAGTGTTGGTGTTAAAAAAATTTTTAGTGCAAAATGGCAAAGAAAAAGCAAAACCTAAATTAATATCACAAAGTGACGGAGTGCAAAATATGATCCACTGTGGTTAACCATGAGAATTATATTCATTTCACTTTTGCAATTTTGGGCATCAGATATATATTCATTTTACGAGTTTTTTGTGAAGGGGGCTCAGCCTGTGATTAATACACATCCTCACTTTTGAGATTTGTTCCCACCCTGTTTTTTAATCTCTTTTGTCTTTGTTATTTTTAATTATGTATTAATAAATTTATAATCTCTTAAAAAAATTATTTTGCTGGAATCTTTCTATATCCTTGGGCGGCACATTGATCGTTAATTAGGATAAGTGTGAGTTGTTAAATTGGAGTGTCTAGCACCCATTATTATGTGCTTTGGACTTTATTGTTAAATCATCAGAAACCTACAACAAAAGGGAAGCATGTAAACCTATAGGACAAGTATATAAAGACTACAGATAGGAATTAAAACATTTTTTTATTAGCATCAAATATAAAAGAGACAAGGACAGTAATTACAGATTAGTGTGGGGGAGGATACAAAATAGAACCTGAAGGTTAACTCCAGCAATTGCACAGATGCTTGCACAAATTCCTTTAACTAATGCCCAAGTCCCCTTAAAGCAATGGATGTCAGATGCTACTTTCTTAAGTCTAGTTCTGCTGTTGCTTAAACGACTATGCGGTACATGTATCAAGTGGCTCTGTACTGGACGGCCATCCGGCATATTCTTGATAACTTTGATAATAAAAGTTATATTTGTATTCTTATCTGTAGTCATTATATACTTGACCTAAAGGGCTACATGCTTGCCTTTTGTTGTAGGTTTCTCAAAATTTGCAGATTGTAGATGCAAACTGTGGAAATAACTGGCACTGTGTGCAGCTCAGTGCAGGAGCTACCTGCCATTACATGCAATATCCTGGTGTACAAGGAGACTGACCAAAAACATGGTAGTCTGAACAAGGCCTTAGCACTGCAGCAACAGGGGATTCCACAGCTAAGAAATGCTTCTTTTATTATTTTAAAGCATTACATACTGATGCTCAATCTTTGTGAAAATGGACCACCTATTAACGGATTAGCAGATCTTACAGATTAGCACCTAAAATGGTCTACGTAAAATAGATAATAAAATATCTTATGAGATTCAAAGCTTTATAGAATAATTGTAGGCATGATACATAATATTGAAATGGTATTGCAGAAATTGAGTAGAAATATATGATGAAATATGGAAAACATTGACATTTCCTAATGCATTTATATTGGCTAATGCTGGTTTAATTTCATGAAGTATTAGATTATCTGTGGCTGCACACCTGCCAATACTGTCCTCACCACAAGGACTGGTGGTTGAAAGTAGAGGCGACTTGTGGTCATGCAGAAAGATCACGTGTAAAGGCAATGTGACCTACTCGTGATAATAGATGGATGGATGTTTATATGCAAACTGGTTTGACCTGTGTGTATTTATCCCTTAGTGACGGAGCTAATATTGACTTTAAGGGCTCATATTCATCTTTGCGAAAAACAGAAGAGTGCAATCCGATAAAATCGGACTGAGAAAAAAATCGCAGTATGCTGCAATTTTCCTCGTATCTCCGACGAGACTCATCAATGCAAGTCGCTAGGGGAGAGAGAAAAAATCGCATGACACTCAGACTATACAAGTGCCACCTGATTTTTACACACCGATGTCCTTGAAAACCCGACATTTAATTGGCTGCGTACAGTAAAATCACAGCGTAACCCAACAGGAATAGAATAGATAGAATAGATATATACACATGTAATATACAGATAGAAAGATGTCAGTCACATATATAATTATTGCAGTGCTTGTGTAGCTTACTGTACATGTATTTTATTACTGAATAAATTATTTTCTGAAAAACAAAATGGTGACAGTTGGGGCAGATGTTTAAAGCATGGGAAGAGGGTAATACCCAGGGAGCTTCCCAGGCTTTTAATCTCAATGAACAGCTGTATACTTAGCCTTTACTGGTTATTAAAATGAGGGACCTCCTAAAAAAATGACGTAAATTTCCCCTATAATTAATAACCAGTAAAGGCAAAGCAGGCTGATATTAATAGGCTAGGAAGAGGCCATGGATATTGGCCCCATCCCAGACTAAAAGCATCAGCTCTCAGCTGCTGTCACGGATGTATCAGAGGCTGCAGACCGTTGCACTGCATCTGTCTGCAGAAGGTCTCAGTAGTTTGCTTTGCTGATGAGTGGCCACCTCCCCCGATTCTAATAGTCAAACGTGGACCTGAGTGTTGATATACTTCCTGCTTGCTGCTTGCAAGTGCAGGTGTTATTTCCATTTGCATTTCCCTGTTAAGGCTTGGAGCAATAGCTGTCGACTATCATCCTTTTTGGAGTTTGGAGGACGTTTGTGTTTCTCTCTGAGTCTTCTCAAGCTAAGTGTTCCTTTTTTTGTTTGTCTATCCCTGTTGTTTTTAACTGTAGTGAGGATTGACTAGCGCTCATCCTGTCCTCTCTGATGGAGGGCTTATTGCCAGGGTCAGGCAGGGATTAGGTATCCTGCTCAGCGATAGGTGTGGAACCTAGACAGGGAGAATAGGACTAACAGGGTGACATTAGATCGGTCTAGGGGTCTCCACTCCCCTCTTCCCTAGTGTATGGTTCCCCTTCCCTTATCCCTTTGTGTTGCACTTAGTCTGTCCTACACTGTGAATGACAGCCTCCCCGGAAATGGTGCATCCATTAGATGCATCAGGTCTGGCACTTAGCCTCTCTCTTCCCCTTTTGCCCAGATTCAGTTGCAAGTGGAGTGATAGTATTGGGGTTGATGTCACCCTTGTCTTGGGTGACATCAAGCCCAGGGGTTAGAAATGGAGAAACGTCTATAAGACGCCCTCATTGCTAACCTCATAGTCATATTGTGAAAAAAATAACACCCAGAACAAAGTCCTTTATTTGAACAAATGACACAGACTCCTTTATTGACTCTTTTTTAACCAAAAACACTTATATTCACCTTACTGCCAAGTCATTGAAGCCAATGTCACTCTGCTACAACTAGATGACAGGCTGCATTGTTGCATGATGTGACTATACAGCCTGTTATCTAACAGAGACACTTATCTGCGCATGCTGCTTAGCTCAGTGCCTCGCGGTGATGTGCTAAAGTTAAGCAGAATTCATATCCAATGAACTTGTTTCACTTCACCAATGTCACTGCGAAGGTGAGAAAGTTCTCACCTTCGCAGTGTCGTAAGAAAGGTCATCGGAGTTCAGAGACAATGAACTCAGTTCATCTCAATGACTGGGGCACAAGGAAGAAAATTGCATGACATTTGCATTACTCTTGTCCCACTTTTCTGGACTGATATCAGACCTTTTTTTTTACTGTGAAGCGTAGGAGCCCTAAAGGGTATGTCCAGAACTTTAGAAAAAAAATGTACCTAAGCACTAACAGGCATGTAATTGCAACTTACCTGCCTGATGTACATGGGTCGTTCTTCCCCAACACAGAGTGGTTACAGATGTCTCCTGCCGGGAATTCAAAAGCCTATGCTCACCTCATGTGTACAGAGCAGAGGCTTCTTTTCTGCTTTGCTCTGTAGATGGGGCAGGACTTCTGATTCCTTCTGATAGATAGAAGGATCTCCGCTGCCTAATTGGAGGAGCCGGCTGTCAATCAGAGTGAAGTCGGAAGTCAAGTGCTGTCGCGTCAGCAGAGGCAGCTGAATCCTCGGCAGGAGTGGTTTTTAACCGGGGAAGAACGGCGTCATGCATAACAGGCAGGTTAGCTGCAATTACCAGCCTGTTAGTGCTTAGGCACATTTTTAAATTTTTCCATAAAGTCCCAGATATACCCTTTAATGAGTAGGACAAATTTTTTCATTCTGACCAGGGTCAATTCATGTGGTAATAACTCTAGAATGCTTCAACGGATCCCAGTGATACTGCGATTATTTTTTCATGACATATTGCACGCAGGTTAGTGTTACATTTTGGTCGATATGGTTTGCATATATTTATGAAACTATTGAAAATTTGACAATAAATTTGAACATTTTGCAATTTATAAACTTTAAATTTTGATGCATTTAAATCAAATAGTTATACCACACAAAACAGTTAATAACATTTCCCAAAGTCTACTTTATATCTGCATCATTTATGAACCATAATTTTTTTTAGTAGGAAGTTAGAAAGGTTCAAAGTTGATAAGCAAATTCCAATTTTTCCAACAAATTCACAAAATCACATCACATTTGTGGGACCACATCACATTTGAATTGACTTTGGGGGCCTATATGTCAAAAGTGACACCATTTTTAAAACTGTACCCCTGAAATTCCTCAAAATCACATTCAATAAGTTTATTAACCCTTCAGGAGCTTCACAGGAATTAATGAAATGTGGAAGAAAAAAAAAGCATATTTTACTTTTTTTTCACAAAAATTTTACGTTATCCCCAAATTTTTATTTTTACTACTGTTTGGGCGCACAGCAAGGCTCAGAAGGGAAGGAGCACCTTTGACTTTTTGAATGCAGAAATAGCTGGAATAGAGAGCAGATGCCATGTCTCGTTTGGAGAGCCCCTGATGTGCCTAAACAGTGGCAACATCCACAAGTGACCCGATACTGGAAGTTAGACACCTCAACAATTTTATTCAGCGGGATAATGAGGATTTTGAACCCAAATGTGCTGAACAGTCTGTTAGGCGTCGGGTTCCTGTCGCTGCACAGCGGAAATCCCGAGCCTTACTTCCGGCGGTCTCCCATTCCTCTCCAGCCGCAGAGGAGGTTGCTCAGCAAACGCGTCGGTCCCGGCGCTCTGCCCAGACCAGCTCCGTGGGTTTTCTTGCTGCTGCCACCTCTGGCACAGCTATGGCAAAGCATGCTGCTCAGCAGCGAGATTCTCCAGGGACTAAATCCCAATGTCGGGCCACTGAGCATGCCCGTGGAGTGATCTCCCATTGGAGATCAAGGGTCATGTGCTCAGGTCCTACTCGTGTTCGGCTTGGCCCATCCCAGAAGCCAGGAAGGTCACGGACGCTCGCGGCTATAAAAGGTTCGCATGGCCGCTCGGCCATGCGCTAGGATAGCCTGTATTTTCAGACTATAAGGAGTGAGTGGTGTATGCACGTATGAATGTCTCTGGTGACTGACTATGAAACCCCTACCCTTGGTACGCATGTGTTGTGCAGCCTAGCCTGCTAGCGCCCAGGCTTAGGCGTAGGTAGGTCAGAGTTTGAGTAAGGCATTAGCCATCATCAGTGACTCGGCACGCCTCAGTGCCCCATGCTCCACACTCCATAGTCAGCGTCTATAGCGGAGCTCGTGGCAGCGACGCCACGCGCTCAGTGGGCCTAGAAGGACTCTAACCCTGTGTCCTTGGGGTAGAGTTCTGTGGCCGCTTGCTGTGCACTCTTTGGCCGGGCTCTGTGAGTTAAACAGGCTCCAGTATCCACGTTCAGGGGCTGTGCGGCTCTGTGAATTAACAGAGTCCGCTCCTGTTCACATTGGGTGACGTAACCCACGTGTGACTGTTTTTACACTGCTCTATTCTTCCGCCATTACCTAGCAGCAGTGTGCCACCTCTGCACGGTGGACCCCGGGCTGCGAACGCACCTACTATTATTTTAGAACTTGGTGCATTCCGCCAGTCCTAACACAGTCTTTGATAACATTAGGTCGTCTTATTAAATATGTTGTCATTAGTGTTGAGGTCAAGTACTCGCTACTTGTGTTTGCATAGAGTGCTCCAGTATGCACCAAGTATCATGGGTGCTCAAGTGATATGCTTGAGTCCACGCCCACATGGGCACGCCAAGGTCCATAGCATAGTACGTGCCAGGTGGCATGCCTGGGTACAGCCAAAGGCACAATGGCATCGGACTCCGGACATCTGGAAACGATCGACATGATCAGGGCATCAGGCTGCGGACATCAGCTCCGGACATCAGGCCGCAGTCATCAGGCTTACGATCTCTGGCAGCGATTGGCAGGTTCCAGACATCCGGCAGGCAAACCAGGTTTCAGGCAGGGAGGCACAACAGATATCCAGGCATGGTGTGTGTTAGGAACACGCCAAGGTCCAAGGCTAGGTGCAAGGCAAGGTGCGTGTGTAGGGGACACGCCAGGTTCAAAGCAAGGTGCAAGACAAGGTGCGTGTGTAGGGGACACGCCAGGGTTCACAAAATGAGACAGGGTGCGTGTGTATAGACACGCCAAAACACAAGGTACAAGACAGAGTGCGTGTGTAGAGACACGCCAAGGCACAAGGTACAAAACAGAGTGCGTGTGTAGAGACACACCAAGGCACAAGGTACAAGACAGAGTCCTGCGCGTGCAGAGAGACACACCAGGGTCAGGGTTCAAGGCAGAGTCCTGCGCATGCAGAGGGCACGCCAGGGTTAGGGTTCAAGGCAGGGTGCATGCTAGTAGCCACGCCAAGGTTCAAGGCAGGGTGCGTGCTAGCAGCCACGCCAGGGTTCAGGGCAGGACGCGTGCTAGGAGCCACGCGGGAGGCACACCTCACTGGCCAGTGCACACGGCTGTACACAAACACGAGGCACGACCAAGGCACAGGAGGCGGCGAGGGAACCCACGCCGGGGTTCAGGGAAGGCAGGACAGGGAGCGAGGCAAGGCAGGGAGCAGAATGCAGAGAGGAACAGAGACAGAAACACAGAGTCAGATCAGAGCAAGAACAGAGCTAGCAGCGGAGCGTAGGCCGAAGCCCAAAGCTGGGCCAAGGCAGAGCCTTGGGACTAGCCAGGAAACTAGACATAGAACTAGCAGCGGAGCGTAGGCCGAAGCCTAGAGCCGGGCCAAGTCAGAGCCTTGGGACTAGCCAGGAAACGAGACATAGAACTAGCAGCGGAGCGTAGGCCGAAGTCCAGAGCCGGGCCAAGGCAGAGCCTTGGGACTAGTCAGGGAGTGTGCTAGAGAGCACCAGAGGACAGGGTCTAGCAGCGGAGCGTAGGCTGAAGCCCAGAGACGGGCCAAGGCAGAGCCTTGGGACTAGTCAGGGAGTGTGCTAGAGAGCACCAGAGGACAGGGTCTAGCAGCGGAGCGTAGGCTGAAGCCCAGAGCCGGGCCAAGGCAGGTCCCTGGGACTAGATATGGAAAACCAGGCAGAGACAAAGAACGTGGAAGTACTACAAGGCTCAGAATAGCAAAGGCCAGACATGGCGAAACAGGCTAAGGCAGAGAATAGAGGAAGGACTACAAGGCAAAACAAGGCAAAGACAAACATGGCACGAGAGACAACACAAGACATGACACGAGACTAGAGGCAGAGTACAAGCACAGAGCATGTGCAGAGACGCACAACAGAGCAGAGTACAGGGGCACAGAATAGAGGGAGCGACCCAGCAGACCAAGCAGCCATACAGGGAAGCAACACAGTAATCAGGCCCTTACCATAGGGAGGGGCGGTCTGATATAGCACCATAGCACCAGTACTTCCGGGTCAAGACCGGGAGAACTTCCAGTTCAGATCCTCCAGGATCACAGAGCGCAGTCACATGACCAGGGATTCCAGACATGTAGAGATGATTGCAGAACCAGACAGTACTGGAACCTAGGAAAGGTCACATTATCAGGGGTT
The DNA here is from genome assembly GCF_039654945.1 of Dendrobates tinctorius. Taxonomy (NCBI): domain Eukaryota; kingdom Metazoa; phylum Chordata; class Amphibia; order Anura; family Dendrobatidae; genus Dendrobates; species Dendrobates tinctorius. The sequence goes on from NW_027361773.1 coordinate 12,357,416, forward strand.
CCAGACATGCAGAGATGATTGCAGAACCAGACAGAGCAGAAACACAGGCATCTTGCAGCCCAACAGTCATGAGGTGAGTGTGCACACTGCTCTAGGGAACATGCAGGATAGTAGACATGAGATGCGTGTGCACACCGCTCCAGGGGTCATGAGGCAAAACAGACATGGCGGACGTGACACACATGCAGGGCAGAGGTTCGAGCATTCTCACTAGAGAACCCGCGATACTCGGTGCATACCCGAGCACCCTGATGCAAACTCAAATAGCGAATACTTTCATTCAACACTAGCCGCCATATAATCATCATATTCCTTTCAGGTTTTGAAAAAACCCTAACAACAACCCTAACTCAAAGCCCAACCCCAACCCTAAGGTCAACCTGAACAATAAGCTAAACCTAACCCCTTCCTCAAGCTCAACTCTAACCCTATCCCTATGTCCAACCCTAACCCTAAGCCCAACCCTAACAATCAGCCCAACCCTATCAGTATGCCCAACCCTATCAGTATGCCCAGCCCTAACAATAAGCCCAAGCCTATCCTTAACCGTATTGGCATAGAATGAAAGAAATAATAATTATAAAATAAAATTAAATTAATCTGGCTAAGGGGATGACACTTGAAATATGATTTACTAATTGACTTTTGATCACTGTGATAAGGTCTTTCACAGTGATCAATATTAATCAATAGAAAAAAATCGCTGTTGCTGGGTGGTGGCCGGCAAATCTGGGGGATGGAGCAGGATGGACCGAGGGATGGTGGAGGTACCAGGTGGGCTTGGGGACATCATTTCTCTCTCTTATGACATGTATATCATGTCAGAAGAGAGAGAAATTATTTTAATAGCCGGCACACTTTTTTCATATAATATACGTGATCGACGTTATTCATTGAATGAAGGTGATCATGTAATCGTGGACTGGAAAATACATCCCTGATCGTGTTTTCCATGGTCTTAGCTGAAACCCCGGAGATTTTGAAAATCCGGGAGGAACTATACCCATGTTCCCAAAGGAATAAGGCCCCTTAGTGGCTGCCGTTTTAATGTGTATAAGTGGTTGTTAAGGGGTTAAAGAAGAACTCTCAGCAAAAACTTTATTCTCCAGTGTCCCTAGTAGGTCAAGCTCCACCGTTAGGTAGGAAAGAAAATAGGGTTTGACAATTTCAATTTACCCATTTTTTCAAGCGACAACAGAATTTCTTGACAATTGGTGTCCCCTACGCTATTTGAAATATTTACCTCATCATTTTTCACGCTCATTTGATGCGGAAATACATACATAACTTTGCTGATAAGGGACATTTGTCTACTATGCTTTGTGTTATTTATTTGGGGTTACGTGTGTTGTTAAGGTCTATCAGAGATTGTTTCGTTTGAAGGTTACCTCAGGCATAGCTCCGGCTTTCCAATGCACCTCTGCCAAGATGAGCTGCTGAAAATAAACTTTGCTATTGATGAACTTTACTAGGAAATGTTTAATGTTGACTTCAGTTTATGACACCAAGTGCCCTCAAATTTCTGAAGTCGGTAAATTTATTAGCCAGCTGCCATGTTCTAAGAGATGTTTCTTTCTGCCCCATGAAAGATTACGGAAAAACCCTGCTGATTTACTGTACTGTACCAAGTCTCTGCATTTATCTCTGACAAGGGTTAAGCACCTCTGTAGGAAAGGGCAAAACTTGTTTTATGGTACAGAAGGTTCTTAGATTAAAAATTAGCAACGCCATGTTCGCACGATGTGTATTTGGTGAGTTTTTGTTGTTGCAGATTTTTGCAGTATTTCTGCACCTATTAGCTAAATTGGATTACTTGCTTTTTTACATGCATTTTTATAGCTGAGATTTTTGTCTCCGTTTGGTGTGTCATGTTTTAATTAAAGCTGCTTTGTTTTTGATATTTTATGATATTTGGCGAAACTTTATTGATACAGTTGTATGTAATTTATGCTGGGAAACACACTAAAAATATGGATATTTTTACTTGAGGATTTTCCACATCTAATTCATTTACATGGAGAAAATCCACACATAAAATTCAGTGTATCCACAAAAGAAAATTAAATGTTGAAGATTTAAAAAACGCAACACAGCATAAAAATATCAAAGTGTGCATGACATTTCTATAAATCTTAACTTCTTGACTTGAACTGTAAGACCACTGTGGGGTTTTTTTTGTAAAGCATGGGAACTTACTGTAACTCAATATAGATTCCTGAAGATCGCCCATGACCTGACCTATAAAAAATCTCTATCCCAGTATTTGGGTAGTGATATCAGTTATATCATCATTTAATTGGACATATAATTAAAAAAAATTCTGCATTTACCTATTTTTTTTAATAATACTGGTAGAAAGTTTGTCATTTTGTATTTAGTTTTTCTTCCAGATATACAATACTGTGCAAAAGTTTTACGCATGTGTGAAAAAAATACTGCAAAGTAATAATACTTTCTCATAATATTAGGAGCACTCATAAAGAAGAGGGAAATCTAAATTTGGTTATAGAAAAAAAAAACCCCTCTTATAAGTGAGCGGCCTTTCATGCTCCCGGCGTCTGTGAGCCGCTCACGTCTGCTCCACAGCTGGAGGTACACTGACAGGAGGCTGCCACCAGCCGGGGCAGCCCCTGTAACTCGTCTATACCCCTGTGTACAAAACTCCCCCCTCTTTTTCCAAGTGCTGGAGCAAAAAGCGCTATTTTAACCTGCACCGCTTACTGGAGTGAGGACTTCACATCGCATTATCTTTACAGGTACCGCTCTCTGACTTGTGCATTTACTATTGCGGCTACTCTGCACAGCCGTTCACAGACTGCAATTTGACTTTGCCTTTTTTTTTTTTTAAGCTGCTATCAGGGAGAAGTACCCTGCAGTATATAACCTGTTCAGTGATTTCAGGTTTTTACCCTCACTCATGCCTTTTTAGTTTTTAATGATTGTTCAGGTTGGAACTAAGATTGCCACCAGCATCTATATACAGTATATATATATATTTTTTCCCTTAAGCACTTCTTCTGAGGTCTTACAATTGCCTATTTCTAATTGCTATTTTCTCGCTATTATCCAGCTACATAAAGAGCACTTATAAGAGGTTTTTTTTTTCTATAACCACCTAATTTAGATTTCCCTATTCTTTATGAGTGCTCCAAGCGCAAACTAATATTATGAGTTATTTTACCTTATTTCTTTGACACCCTTGTCACAGGTGTCTTAGTGTTTGCTGCTGGAATTACACTCATACACAAGCGCCACTGAATCTCCATTTGTAATAATACTTTCTGTTGGCATATGCAACAGAAATGGACTTTTTGTTTATGTAGGAGGACTGTATACTAGCCTGACAGCAGATGGCGATAGTGTGAAGTTATATGTTTGCTGTATTGTGGGGAGGGAAGCTCTCTTGTTGTTAGTTTTACTTTCGCTTTTGACTGTATTATGCCAGCAGCACGGGCTGTGTGCTTCTGAATTCTTATCTCATGTTTACCCATAAGAATTAAATGCTGTTTACTCAAGATAACTTGCTCAGTGAAGTTCTCCTGTGTACCAGTGAATTCTCAAAAGATACACTCTGCTACAGGTTATGGGACCAGACACCCAGAACAGGAGATAGTCCCAGACACCCAGAAGATAACTCCAAGCAATAACCTGAGACACTGAGAAGCAGATAAGCTCTGTTAACAGAAGGAGATAAAACCCAGTGAACGGAGGCTGAAAAGAAAAAAAATCCAGATACAGAGGGACAAAGGAATTTATGACCCAGGAACTGGAGGGCCGCACACTGGAGATAATAACAGAGAATCACCACACACAGGATATACAGGAATTATAAAGAAGAAAGAAGAATATCTTCATAAAACAAGTAAGATTATATAAAAATGATGTGCAGCACTGAGCTGAAACTCACAGTAGCTAAGCTGAACAGTGAAAATTATCAGTTATGGAAATTCAAAGTAGAGATGTTGTTATCTAAAGATGATTTATGGGAAGTAATCATTACAGATAGACCTGATGAAGATAATCAGACATGGGATAGAAAGAATAGAAAAGCTAGAGCCACCATTAGCTTATTAGTGGATGATGCTCAATTAATACACATAAGGAATGAAGAAACAGCGAAAGGAATGTGGGACGCATTGAAAAAGCTATATGAAAGATCTAGTTTAAATCACAAGTTATTTCTATTAAGAAAGCTTTACAGTATGAGATTGAGTGCAAATGACGATATGCAGAAGCACATATTCTCAAAGATGGAAGTAATATCACAGCTAAGGTCTATTGGTGAAGACATTAAAGAAAGTCATGTAGCAGCAATATTATTGTGCAGTTTACCAGATTCATATACAGCCTTGATAAATGCCCTAGAGGCAAGACCAGAAAAAGACATCCCATTAGATTTTGTGAAAACCAGACTAATACAGTTGTGGCCAAAAGTATTGACACCCCTGCAATTCTGTCAGATAATACTCAGTTTCTTCCTGAAAATGATTGCAAACACAAATTCTTTGGTATTATTATCTTCATTTAATTTGTCTTAAATGAAAAAACACAAAAAGAATTGTCCTAAAGCCAAATTGGATATAATTCCACACCAAACATAAAAAAGAGGGTGGACAAAAGTATTGGCACTGTTCGAAAAATCATGTGATGCTTCTCTAATTTGTGTAATTAACAGCACCTGTAACTTACCTGTGGCACCTAACAGGTGTTGGCAATAATTCAATCACACTTGCAGCCAGTTGACATGGATTAAAGTTGACTCAACCTCTGTCCTGTGTCCTTGTGTGTACCACATTGAGCATGGAGAAAAGAAAGAAGACCAAAGAATTGTCTGAGGACTTGAGAAAACAAATTGTGAGGAAGCATGAGCAATCTCAAGGCTACAAGTCCATCTCCAAAGACCTGAATGTTCCTATGTCTACCGTGCGCAGTGTCATCAAGAAGTTTAAAGCCTATGGCACTGTGGCTAACCTCCCTAGATGTGGACGAAAATGAAAAATTGACAAGAGATTTCAACGCAAGATTGTGTGGATGTTGGATAAAGAACCTCGACTAACATCCAAACAAGTTCAAGCTGCCCTGCAGTCCGAGGGTACAACAGTGTCCATCGGCATCTAAATAAAAAGGGACTGTATGGTAGGAGACCCAGGAAGACCCCACTTCTTACCCCGAGACATAAAAAAGCCAGGCTGGAGTTTGCCAAAACTTACCTGAAAAAGCCTAAAACGTTTTGGAAGAATGTTCTCTGGTCAGATGAGACAAAAGTAGAGCTTTTTGGGCAAAGGCATCAACATAGAGTTTACAGGAGAAAAAAGAGGCATTCAAAGAAAAGAACACGGTCCCTACAGTCAAACATGGCGGAGGTTCCCTGATGTTTTGGGGTTGCTTTGCTGCCTCTGGCACTGGACTGCTTGACCGTGTGCATGGCATTATGAAGTCAGAAGACTACCAACAAATTTTGCAGCATAATGTAGGGCCCAGTGTGAGAAAGCTGGGTCTCCCTCAGAGGTCATGGGTCTTCCAGCAGGACAATGACCCAAAACACACTTAAAAAAGCACTAGAAAATGGTTTGAGAGAAAGCACTGGAGACTTCTAAGGTGGCCAGCAATGAGTCCAGACCTGAATCCCATAGAACACCTGTGGAGAGATCTAAAAATGGCAGTTTGGAGAAGGCACCCTTTATATATCAGGGACCTGGACCAGTTTGCCAAAGAAGAATGGTCTAAAATTCCAGCAGAGTATTGTAAGAAACTCATTGATGGTTACCGGAAGCGGTTGGTCGCAGTTATTTTGGCTAAAGGTTGTGCAACCAAGTATTAGGCTGAGGGTGCCAATACTTTTGTCTGGCCCATTTTTGGAGTTTTGTGTGAAATGATCAATGTTTTGCTTTTTGCTTCATTCTCTTTTGTGTTTTTTCATTTAAGACAAATTAAAGGAAGATAGTAATACCAAAGAATTTGTGTTTGCAATCATTTTCAAGAAGAAACTGAGTATTATCTGACAGAATTGCAGGGGTGTCAATACTTTTGGCCACAACTGTAGATGAATATCAGAGAAGAAAAGAACAGACAAATGATTTTTCTACTGAAAAGGACAGTGGAAACACTCTTAAAGCTACAGAATTTAAAAAAAAACCTATAATAAAGAGACAAGAGAATGTTTCAGATGTAAGAAAAAGGTCATTTAAAGAAAGACTGTACCATATGGAAAGCAGAACAACAAAAATTACAACATAGTGAGCATACACAGAAAGTGAAAAACACAATTTCCGATTCATGTGAGAATAATTGGAATGGCACATTTAAAGTAACAGACAAGAAATCATCACTTGGTTGGTTTATTGATTCAGGAGCAACGAGTCATATGACAAGTGACAAGAATTTCTTCACTGATCTTGATTTAGATTAGAAAGAAGCCATTTATCTTGCAGATGGAAGCAAAATAACTGCAGAAGGTATAGGACAAACAAACTGTTCAAACAAACTGTTCAAACAAACTGTTCAAACAAGTTCGGACAAAATTCAAAGATACTTGTACAGAATGTGTTGTATGTTTCAAAATTGGAAGGCGGATTGTTATCTGTGAAGCGTTTAACAACCAATGGACTCACTGTAAAATTCAAAGACAATGAGTGTGCAATTCTAGCAGGAAACAATGTGATAACCAATGTCAAGGCAGATGAACAATTATACCATCTTGACACACCAAAGGAGCAGATGAAAGACGTACACATGATCACAAGAACTGTATTCACGTGTGGCATAGACATCTAGGACACAGACACCCTGACAGTATAAGGGAACTACAAAGAAAAGAATTTACAAAAGATCTAAAGATATCAGATTGCTCAATTACCGTAAGATGTGAATGTTGTATAAAATCTAAAGCTACAAGAATATCTATTCCAAAAGAAAGTGAGATGAAAAGCAAAAGACCACTTGATTTGGTGAATACTGATGTATGTGGACCCATGAAAGTGACTACATCAGGAGGAAATAGATACATGGTGACTTTTATAGATGACTACTCAAGATACACAGTCACATACTTAATTAAGAACAAAAGTGAAGCTTTTGATAAACTTGTAGACTATGTAACAAGCTCGAGTAACAAATTTCAAAGGAAGCCATTTGTCATCAGAAGTGATAATGGAGGTGAATTTACAGGTCACGAAATAGAAAACTACTTAAGACAGAATGGAATAGAACATCAAAAGACTGTTCCATATACACCTGAACAAAATGGAGTAGCAGAAAGGAAAACCATAACTCTGACAGAAATTATGAGATGGATGCTGACAGATTCCAAACTACCAGAGAAATACTGGGGTGAGGCAGCAATGACAGCTACATATCTACAGAACAGACTTTTTTCCAGAAAACTGAAGAAAACTCCATATGAACTGTGGCAAGGTATGAAACCAAGTGTCAATCATTTAAAAGTTTTTGGATGTAAAATTTTTGTATTCATTCCAACAGAAAAACTTTCCAAACTTCAAAACAGATCCATGGAGGGAATTGTCACGCCATTCTGTTTGTATTTGATTGTCGGCATGACAATGCATGTTTTCTGCTTTAACCCCTTACTCCTTTCCCCCTAATTGAGCTGGGGTACTGCTGGCTATTACCTGTATGGAGCCAGTTCAGTTCCCTGCTCTGCTGCGTAGCTGCACATGTGTTGTTAGGTCATTGCGCTGCTGCTTGACCATCCGCATGTGCGGTCCCTGGTTGCCACTGTGGAAGCTGTCCGCGGGTTGCGAGGTCATTTGCGCTGGTGCATGACTTTCCACATGTGTCTAGGCTGGCAGCCATTGCCAGGTGCTCTAAGCCAGGGGTCCCCAACCGCCGGTCCGCGGCCCAGCACCGTGCCGCTGCAGTGCCCTTGCCGGTCCGCGGACATAAGGGGAGCCAGGGGCGGTCAGTGGCGTAGCGGGGGCTGGGGCGGCGCGCAGCAATTCTTAAACTGCGTGTAGCGGTGGGCAGGGAGCGATCAAGCAGCTCCGCTGCCTGCAAGAGGGAATAGCAGGAGCGGAGCTGCAAGGACCCGTCCAGCTTCCTGCCCGCCGCCCGCACTTCCTGTCTCTGAGAGACAGAGAGGAGCATGCCGCTGCTGTGTGAGAGCGAGGAAGCGCGGGCGGTGCTGCGACAGGTGAGAGGTGGTGTGTGTATGCATGTCTGTCTGTGTGTGTACATGTATGTCTGTGTGTGTGTATGTGTGTGTGTGTGTGTGTTTGTCTGTGTTTGTGTAGGTGGAGCCTGGCCCTGGAGGAGATGGGGACATGAGGAGAAGACCGTGATGGGGAGAGAAGGCCATGAGGGGGTAATGGGAGAAGGCCATGATGCCTGGGGTGATGGGAGAAGGCCATGAGGGGGTAATGGGAGAAGGCCATGATAGGGGTGATGGAGAGAAGGCATTGATGGGAGTGATGGAGAGACGTCAGTGATGGGGTGAAGGCAATGATGGGGAGAAGGGAGTGATGGGGTGAAGTCAATGATGGAGAGATGGCAGTGATGGGGTGAAGGCAATGATGGAGAGATGGCAGTGATGGGGAGAAGGGAGTGATGGGGTGATGGAGCAGGCAAGAATGGGGTGATGGAGCACTCATTCAAAACCTATGGTGAGTTGAGTCACATTATAAATGTTATTTAATTATAAGTATGCACTGCTACACTACAACCGCGTCCATAGCCCTGCCCCCTTATGACCAAAGCCCCGCCCCTGCCACACCTCCATCCCCGCCCTACCGGGCCATGGAAGAATGGTCTTGCTTGAAACCGGTCCCTGGTGCAAAAAAGGTTGGGGACCACTGCTCTAAGCTGCAGTTCCTGCACTGATTGTGCTGCAGTGGTTTCTGTGTGTGCTTAGGGTGTGCGCAGCCACACCTCCCCTGCTTTTATCAGGGTTAGTGTGTGTACTTGAAATGCTGTACCCAGCCAATTGCTATGGGGCAGCTCCTTTATAAAATGACCCTGCCCTATGGGCGGGGCCAGAGCTACTCACAAAGCTCCTGAACCTTGCCATGTGTGTCTCGTGTCTGTGTCCCTGGACCTCGTCTGTCTCTGTTTTGGTACCAAATTCCCTGCCTTGATTCCTGCTTTGTCCTGTTCCCTCGCCCTGCCCCGGAGGCGGTATATCCGGGCCTGAATCCCTGATCCTGTACCTGACCCCATCTAAATTCGCCCTGGCGGCGGTGTATCCAGGCTTGAATCCTTGATCCTGTACCCATCCCTTACCTGACTATGTCTGAACTGTCTGCTGTGTTATGTTCCTGGAATCCCTCTGTGTTTGGAGCCCTGCACCCAGTGACTCTGAGACTCTTGCAACCGGTGTTCCTGCTGAGCATCTATTATTCTGTGCTCTGACTACCATGCGGTGCTAGCTCCATGCAGGCCCAGCAATCCTGCGGTGTTAGTACCATCACGCTTGAGTTCCTTCCTAGGTCCGATGCCTGGAGCCTGACGACCGCAGTCTGGAACCTGATGACCGCTGCCTGGAGCCTGGAGCTGGATGACTGCAGTGGTGCCTGTAGGTCATGTTGGATGTCCGGAACCAAACGACTCCCGTCTGATGTCTGCTGGTGACTCTGATGTCCTGTGGGTGACCCTGATGTCCTGCCTTCGTCTGGATGACCTTGTGTGTCCTGATGACCTCGTGTGTCCTGATGACCTCGTGTGTCCTGGTTTTGTCTATGTACTGTGACTTTACTTTAAGTAAACTTTACTTTATTTATACCTGAAGTTGTGCGGTGTCATCAAGTCCTACGTGTTCTTGTCCACATGCTCAGCTGCCACATAAACCCGGTCGCTGCCCTTCCCTAGTTCGGGTAGGCCCAGGTCCCCCTCTGTGGTATAGAGGGTCCATATTGCATCCCCGGGGGATGCTCGCCCCTCGCCATCGACGTGGAGGCGCCTGCTGGGCCGCGTCTGCGGCTGCAGTTGTGACAGGAATATTTGTTGGATATAGTAAAAATTGCAAGGGATACAGAATCCTAGATCCCAAAGCAGACAGAGTCACGGTGAGTAACAGTGTGACATTCATTGAGGATCTAAATGAATCTAAATGAAGACACTATGATTTAAATTGACACAAAAAATGAGAAAAACCTGCAGTGACATAGCATTCATTATTGTACTTCTCTTCAGCCCTTCAGCAAACTTCCTTATTTATGGACAAAGATTTGACATTTTGATTCAGCTCAGAGCACCTGCTGCCATTTTCCTGCACCATGGTTTCTATATGTTCACATATAGTTGAGGCAATTTCAATGTTGATTTTATGGACCTATATTCTTTTTATAAGGAAAGTGTCCGCAGGTTTGAGTCCACCAAACCACTGACAACTTTATATAGGTCCTGGGTCTTGTTTAAAGATATCTATATTGATGGACATCGTGCACTAAAAATAGACAAAATAAAGTTTTAATGTCAACTGGATGCTCCTGAAATTGTGAACTGTCCAAACAGTTCTGTTTAGCCCTTCCCCTGTGCTGTTGATTAGCATTACTCTGGAGTGCATCATCAATACGCCCTGGATTATGGAGCTGGTGCCTATCATGTCATTCAACGCAGGGTAAGGATAGGACTACACTTCTGCTGCAACACCTGTCTTGCCGCCAAAGTCACTGCTACACTTTCCTGGATGAAGCTGTAGGCATCAGAGATACATGTGGGGTGTCTGGGTGCAAACTCCTTCCCTGGGCTTTGCTTATGGGCGGTATTATCACCACCTTACGGTGGGACCAGAGTCATTATCATGCATTTTGTCTTACCTAATTGATATTGTTTGTCTTATTCTGGGTTTTATAAAGGTTGTATATGTGTCTCTCTGTGAAATTTACTGTCATGTCTATCTTGATAGGTTTTCATTTGGTTTATTGAGAGACTGATATATATTGCTCCTTAATCCGTGGGGAGGTTACTTAGTCCTACCATATTAGAGGTATCTACTGTGATCATTGGCCTGACTGCATAGACTCTTATTGTATGAAGATGAGGTTACTGGAGTTCTCCAGTCACTGAACCCATTACTTTATTCTACTTCCACAGTATGTATGTTTTTGATTACTATGTATGATCTAAAATAGACTTATATCTTATATTTTATATATCTCATTCTTATATGTATGAACTAAGATAAAGTTATATCTGATAAGCTATTGTATCCTGATGTAGATCTGCTACATATTCTGTTAAGGTACTGTCACACTTAGCGATGTACCAGCGATCCCGACCAGCGATATGACGCTGTCAGGATCGCTGGTACATCGCTAAGTGGTCGCTAGTGAGCTGCCACACAGGCAGATCTCACCAGCGACATCGCTGGGGTCGGGGGTCGCTACTTACCTGTCGGACGAGGCGATCCTGGCGTCCTCCCACCCGGCTCCACGCTCGTCGCTCGTCGTCACAGCAGGAAGCGCCGCAGGAAGCTGACGACGAGAAACAGTCCTGAACGTTCTCGCGCGATCAGCAATAACCAGCGGGGGAGCCGGTCGTAGGTAAGTATCACACACAGAGATATCACTAGCAATATCGCTATAACGTCACTAGTTATAGCGATATTGCTAGCGATATCTCTTAGTGTGACTGGCCCTTTACACACGAGTTTGGGATGCTTCAGTCCACTGACCATTTTTTTTGTGGCTCTTATATGTTCTTTTGGGTATTGTGCTATATATTTATTAACTGCCTGTATTGTGCAAATCAGTTCAGCCCAGTATATGCTGTATTCAGTGTGAATTGAGTTTGATATTGTGATTTTACTAGTTTTGTCATATCACTTGTAGTCTCTTTTCAATAAAAACATTTTTGGCATATTCAGGTGTGCACTTTTGTAAATGTATTTCTGCTTTTGTTCCAGTATCCAGGTCACTTCTACATCACAGAGCAATACAAGTGAATGAGGTAGCATTGCGACACTGAGGGTTGGATTTTTTGCAACTTACTTGTCGCAGTACCCTTAATGTCACAATGGACCTCATTCACTTGTATTGCACTCTGATGTAACAGCGACACACTTGACTACTAATTTGCATGTGTCACATTATTAAAATGCTATCTTGTTTCCATTGCACTGGCATCATTATTACGCCACGTGCACATACTGAATATTTGGTGATTTTTTTTACATCCGTATTTGTAAGCCAAAACCAAGAGTGGGTGATAAATTCAGAAGTGGTGATGTGGTTCTATTATACTTTTCCTCTAATTGTTAAAAAACTGATATAAAAAAAGACCAAATACTGAACGTGTAAACGTGGCCTTAACAATGAGCTCAAGCTAGAGACTCCATATATTCCAAAGGAAGACTCCATAGACTGCACAGGACCTACAGTACTGACCTCTGTCTGCAGTAACATGGGCTCAAATCTACTGCCCGATTGCAGGATGCAGCAAATTTTCAGTTTTGTGTTCTAATTTTTTCTTCTCTTTTTCATTTAAATAGCTATAACTTTTTTATTTTCACACTAGTGTAGACAGGTTGTTGTTTGGAAAGTCTCAATTAATTTTACTATAGAGAGAAATGGAAAATAGCAAAAAAATGTCCAAGTGTGGTGAAATAGTGAAAAAAACACACAATCTCCCCTTAGTTTTTTTTAGGTTTTATTTTCACACTTTTCTTTGTGCAGTAAAAATGACTTGGAAACATGATCCTCCTGGTCACTTTTTTTTACTATTTTATTGGCTTACCAGAATTCAGAATTTTCTTCAAAAACAAATAAATTTGGTATGCGTTGCCATTTTCAAAGACCTATAACCTTTTTTATATTACCATTAATGGAGCTGTGTGTTGTTTTTTGCAGAATCAGCTGTCGTTTTCACTTATATAATTTTGTGGTGCATATTATATTTTGATTGCTTCTTAGTATACTGTATTTTTCTGGGTTACTGCAGCAACCAAAAAAAATAAAATTTTGTTGTTTTCAATTTTTTCCTTTTTATTGTTTTTACTTGCTGGCTTAATTAATTTTATATTTTGATCTGATATTTCATCATGCAGTTACACCAAATATGCATATTTTATAACTTTTTATAGTTTTCTAGTGCTAACTAGATAGAAGGAAAAGGGTGATTCAAAAATTTTAAAACTTTTTTTGCACCTTACATTTTATTTTTTGGTTCCCTGAAGTGACTTGAACCTGTAATTGTTTGATGACTTGTACTACAAACAGCAGTACTATCTTCTTCTATAAGACCTAGGCACACACTGAAATCAAATGACAGGCTCTGGGGTGTTCAACCAGTCCATGGCTGTCATAGCAACATTTCAGCTCCCTGCGATCGCGTCATGGGGTGGCTAATGGGTGCCCAAATAAATGTCAAGCTGGGTTGCAGCTCTCAAATTTCGCTGTCAGTGATTGACAGCGGCATTTAAGTGGATTGGTAGGCAGCCTGATCAATGCTATCAGGAGCATCTGCTTTGTGTGGAGCAGGCTCTGCTGCTGAGTTCTCTCCAAAGTTAATGACACGCTCTCTTGAGGTATGGATCCATCATGGAGCGTGAATAGGTTAAAGAGAAAAAATAACTTGTTTTCTTAACACAGAAAAAATATGAACATAATGGGCCCAATTGACCATTTGCAATTTTTTAAGTCACTTTTCACAGCATTCATCTGAACCCACTGTATGTTATACCACTTGGTCCCTTCTCTTATGAACAATGGTCATTTCCACGCTCTCTCTCTCTGGATCCTTAGACAGGCCAGTGATTACATCTCTTCATATACTGGTACAAGTTAATATTCTGCATTTTTTTCATCCAAGAAAGACTTTTCACACACACCCTATTCACAGCCTGACGAAGGGTACGTTACCTAAAACTTTGCTAGAGTTTACTTTGCACTGTTATAACTTTTTTTTGGACATGAGGATAGAAAATTAAAAACATTAAAAAAAACATTCCATTTTGTGCCTATCTTGGTATGCTTTTCCTTTACACAATATTAATGTTCTCACTTTTCATATATTGTCTTGTATTCGCTGACAACTATTGAGAAAAGTTCATCAAAATATGTCGATCGCCAATGTTGCTCAAAATAAAAAGTGCTTTTAATTTCAGCCTTTCAATTTTCTTGATACATTTTAGCACAAGAAGTCATGTGTTCTGCTAAAACGCTATAAAAATTGCTCCAAACTTTCAGGCATACAATAAATTACTCCAGGGCTGGACAGGAGAACATTTGCACCAAATTTTGAGACTTTTCAAAGGTTGCAAATGATGAATCAGGTTAAAGTCCTAATCTCCGTGATATCACAGATCTATTCAATACAAAGGATGTAAAGAGCCTTTATGCAGTATTCATACATGGGGCCCTATTGTACCTATTGTGAGGCAGTAACCCCTGTTACAGCTAGAGGGCACTGTATGTGCTCCTCAGGATACGCATGGAGATGTAACGGTGATAGTGAGACAGTGACTGGTGTCATTGTGAATGGCCGGTATGTGTCACAGAGGAGATCCTCTGCACTGTAAGCCAGTAATGTTCTGGGATCTGTAGTCCTACAAGCTTTGTTTTTGTTTATTTACTTATAAGGGAGGCTTACAGGGATAGTCAAAGAGCTGGGCGGGACAGACTAACCACACATACACCACCCACTTGTGGGGGTGGCTACAGCTACATAGCGTGACCATGGTTTGGGTCACATGGTCAGAGTGTATGGACCTGAATGGTCTGTGAGACAGGAAGGCCTGTGTTTTGGAAGGCCCAAGGAGTGGACTTCCTGAAGAGCACATGGAGAGGCCGTGTGTGCAGACTCTGTGATGTCACTGCGTCGAGGAGCTACCGTTCCTCTGAGGGTCTGGACTGTTGGGAGTGCTCTGGACGGTGATTCCAGTAAGACAGCTTCCCCAGGAGAGAGCACTGACAAGGAGTCAGTGTGTGGAGCAGGAGCTCCAGGAAGGTAACTCCAGAAAAGAGGGTTATAATAACGGCAGAGACGTATCTGCCATTGGAACAGACTGTCGGTGTTTATTAAGTTCCGTTGATGTATATAATGAACTGTTCGGCGTGCGGTCGCCCACGGTAACTGGAGAGAAGTCCGGCGTGTTTAGTGACTGTGAGTTAAATCCGTATACTATAAAGTGCTATGGACTATGTGTTAGGTCTGTGATGTGCAACATGGCCTATGGTGCGGTTTATGATGTTTAAATAAACCAAACAGACTGTTTAATGGAGAAAATCGTTCCTGTGTGACTAAATCCCGTTGCCAAGCGAGTGTCCCCCAACACATGCAGTAAGCGCTGTCTTACACTACATATGCCTCTGATACCATGCTATGAAACAATTCTGTATTGTGAGGATTGCAGAGACTCATATTGCTCATGTTCATGAGCCCTAGGGCAAATAATGGACAATGGCAAGGAAACAAAAGACTTATTTGCACCTGTTATATGGAAATTTTAGCATCAATTAAAAACAAACCTATATGAAAGCCACAGGTTAAAAATGTATCAACATGTTCATTTAGGCTGAAATATTAATTCCAGTAGTTCTGTATATTAAGATTAAGCTAGAAGCATAGGGAAGAAACACACGGGAACATAATAATTAACATCCTTGTGGCTTCACTTTAGAGAAAAGAAACTATAAAATTGAAATGAAACTTAAAATTAGAAGAACATTTATGGTTTACACAGAAAGGTGAAGTTATGAAACCCTTTTGTTATACATCCTGGCACTACATACAGATACACTGAGCGCAGTAGCATAGTAGGGATACCGTCATTATAAAATATGAAACAGATTATGCTATACAATTATTTTTTTTGCAAACATTTTCATCAAGAATATTGCAGTTAACATTTACCATTCCTGAGGGACCATGTGCACAAATGTATTACATCAGGTACTGCTCCAGATAAAGCACCCTTAGCTTGCCATGCCCACAAGGTACCTCCATATATGCTAATTTCATAAAGAGGTTTGTTCCAATAAATTTATATAAAACGTGTAAGAAAAATAAGCAAAACTTATTCAACTGCATGCTATAATAAGGAGGAATTCTCGCTCAGAAATATCGTTCTTAGGGAATTTATACAATATCTCACAAACTCACCATATTGCTGCACAAGGAATTCCAATCAGCCTATGTAAAAGATCCATACGGACGACACCTAATCATACTAACGACTTTGAGAACGTATTGTCAACATGGCAAATGGATAAAACTATGCTAATTGTTGCTGCATTATAAAAACATAATAATATTGCTTCTACTCACAAAACCACAGATTCGATGCCTTCTATATGTAAGTCCAGGCCTAACACCTATGCAGGGACATCATGGGTGCAACCCTATTATGAATTTGCAAAAGATGGCTAAAAAGGGTTAAAAGGTTAAAAAAAACTCAGCAAAATGGAGAGTGGGAATATGTTCAAAACATTAATATGCAGAATATTACTTTTGACAACCATTGCTAATTTAAAGAGGCATTCTAAGTTTTGGAAGCTATCCCCTAGTCATAGAATAAAATATAACTTTCTGATCACTGAGGTCTGACAACAGAGCCTCCCACCAATCCAGAGAACTAGAGATCTGTATAGCCCCATGTGAATGGAGCAGTGGTACATGATTGTAAGGGAATGGAAAATGCTATTGGTCTATCTTTTACCTCTTTCTCGTATTTTACTGGTACTGCTACATGTTCATGTGTATTAACATTATGTGTATATCACATAGGTTCTGCTACACTATTCTGTGTATTACCTTAAGAGATAAAAGTGTAATGTACATTTATGTAAATGCTATGTATAATTACTGCTATAGTTGTAGGGAAAGCGTAGCATCCCAGTTAGGCCACTAGATGGGGTGGAGCGCATACTCAGCCTGTAAATATTTGAGATTTGAATCAGTTGGGCGGGAGCTCCCTGACAGGACAGTCAGCTCTGTAACGTTAAGGACACGGGCCCTGATGTCCAGGGCCTGAAGGCCACAGATGACATCACTGCAGAACACAGCAGCGCAAATCACAGCCACGCAGATCACAGCAGCCCAGAACATAGCAGTGCAGATGACTACACTACAGACGGTAGTGGGACAGTTGGCAGCGGTACGGCAGCACAGATGGCTCATTTTGAGGCAGCTTGCTACGTGGGCAGATGCCCTTTTTTCTGGGGTGAAACAGACAGGGGAACTCCCAAAAATGGTAACGCTTGACAGGGAGAATGCTGTGGAGTAGCAAACTGGAAGTGTGTCACTAGAAGCTCACAAAAGAGTAAGTGCTCAGTGGAATGCAGTCTTGCATATGGTGGGGCCACATTGGACCCCATTGCTGTGCCTTGAATTTGAAAATAAAAATTATCTTCAAAAATGAAAACAAAATTTGTAAGTACAAGTTCCAGTAATTCCATGAGAAAGGATATGGCCGTAGAATCGATAGTAGACTTCCTGAGTAATTTTTTGTGGCTTCCATGCCCTTCTGATGTTGTATGGAAGTATATAAGTTATTTACATCAAAAGTAACCAACAGGGTCCCTTCCGGCAATGTGCCAAAACCTCTTACAATCTTAAAAAAAAAGCCCTGTATCGATTCTATGGCCATATCCTTTCTCATGGAATTACTGGAACTTGTACTTAAAATTTGTTTTTCCATTTTTGAAGATAATTTTTTTTTCAAATTCAAAGCACAGCAATCGGGTCCAATGTGGCCCCACGTATGCAAATTGTTTCGTGTCTACATTTGAATTGGAATACATTCATTCTAATGAATTGTACCAATCACATTGTCTATTATGGCGTCGCTATATAGACGATATTTTTTACCTATGGAAAGGAACTAGTGACAATCAACATTTGTTTTTTGATCAAAATAAACCATATTTGGCCAGAATTGACCTTACTCTTAATTATCATACCTCAGAGATCAACTTTCTGGATACTAAAATTATACAGGATGATGATGGTAACTTAAAAATAGATCTTTACATGAAGGAAACTGATCGCAATAATTTATTGCTTTATGAAAGTTGTCACCCCAAAGCTGTAAAGAGATCCATCCCATTGTCTCAATTTGACCGAGTCAAAAGAATAGTCAGTGATCCTCAGGTTAGCACTTTACGTATGGACGAAATAGAAGATAAATTTATCCAAAGAGGTTATCCACGTCGACTACTCCGAAAATGTCGGAATAGAACTGTTATATCCACGAAATCTTCTTCAATTCAAAGAATCCCTTTCATCCATACCTTTCATCCTTTCATGCACAAAATCCACAATATTATCCGCAAGCATTGGCATTTACTTCAGAATAGTTTTCCCAGAGTTCCAGAATTTCAAGTTCCATTTCCTTTGAGAAGTAAAATTATTTGTGCAGACATTGGCTCTGCCATTACAATTCCTAGACAGACATTTCTTTCAACACAGCGGAAAGCCCCAGAACCAGAGCATTATTGGCACTGTGCACATTTAGAATAATTTGCATAATTGTTGTGCCTTTCCATGCACGGAAAAAATGTTCTTTAAGGTTTTAAATTTAACCACATTTAAAATAGCAAAAATAATTGTAGATCATCAGGTAAACTGTTCAATGAGAGTCTGGGCCAGGCGACGTCTGCACAGTGTTGACATTTAAAAGAACTCTATTGGATGTAATCAAGAGATAAAATGTTGGCGGCTGATTAGGAGATACTGTTTTTTTCCTAATGCCCAAATACCAGCAACCTAAAATGCTGTCTCATTAATCTAAGACCAGACACTGCAAGGAACACTTTTACAATATCAATAATTTACAGAGTAAACAAATGAACAAGAACACGATGTGCAAAAGATAATTTTGGAGGCATCCACATAACAAAACATGATCTGAATTTATGCTCTGGGCTAAAGGGACTGCGCACTCAAATTAAAAATTGGTTATGTAACGAATGAGAAAGCAATTGACGTAGTTATTCAGGAAGAAAAGCCAAGGCCGCAGAAAAGTGTCCATGCTTTCTAGAAAACAAGTACCACATTGCATCTCAGTCTGCTATTTTTGTTATGTCACATGGCAAGGGTGCACCATCAACGAGGCCATGTGAGCACTCCAACAGAGGTCACCAATTTTTCAGAGATAATGTCAATACATATAAGTCCAATTCCAAAAAAGTCGAAATGCTGTGTAAAATGTAAGGAAAACAAGAAACAATGATTTATAAACCTCTTTTTGCTTTATTTTAGCCACAATGTGCACAATAAAATAAGCCGTGCCCATATCCATGTGGAACTCGCTAGACTGCTGTTGTGACTCCATAGCCACCCGGTTGTGCCAAAGCAAAGATCCCAGCTGAGCTTTATATATATTTAGTCCCCACACTGTATAGCCGCATATGAATTACCGGCTTTTCTCCTATCTATTTTATCTATCTATCTATCTATCTATCTATCTATCTATCTATCTACAGTTGTGGCCAAAAGTATTGACACCCCTGCAATTCTGTCAGATAATACTCAGTTTCTTCCTGAAAATGATTGCAAACACAAATTCTTTGGTATTATTATCTTCATTTAATTTGTCTTAAATGAAAAAACACAAAAGAGAATGACGCAAAAAGCAAAACATTGATCATTTCACACAAAACTCCAAAAATGCGCCAGACAAAAGTACTGGCACCCTCAGCCTAATACTTGGTTGCACAACCTTTAGCCAAAATAACTGCGACCAACCGCTTCCGGTAACCATCAATGAGTTTCTTACAATGCTCTGCTGGAATTTTAGACCATTCTTCTTTGGCAAACTGCTCCAGGTCCCTGATATTAGAAGGGTGCCTTCTCCAAACTGCCATTTTTAGATCTCTCCACAGGTGTTCTATGGGATTCAGGTCTGGACTCATTGCTGGCCACCTTAGAAGTCTCCAGTGCTTTCTCTCAAACCATTTTCTAGTGCTTTTTGAAGTGTGTTTTGGGTCATTGTCCTGCTGGAAGACCCATGACCTCTGAGGGAGACCCAGCTTTCTCACACTGGGCCCTACATTATGCTGCAAAATTTGTTGGTAGTCTTCAGACTTCATAATGCCATGCACACGGTCAAGCAGTCCAGTGCCAGAGGCAGCAAAGCAACCCCAAAACATCAGGGAACCTCCGCCATGTTTGACTGTAGGGACCGTGTTTTTTTCTTTGAATGCCTCTTTTTTCTCCTGTAAACTCTATGTTGATGCCTTTGCCCAAAAAACTCTACTTTTGTCTCATCTGACCAGAGAACATTCTTCCAAAACGTTTAAGGCTTTTTCAGGTAAGTTTTGGCAAACTCCAGCCTGGCTTTTTTATGTCTCAGGGTAAGAAGTGGGGTCTTCCTGGGTCTCCTACCATACAGCCCCTTTTCATTCAGACGCCGATGGATAGTACGGGTTGACACTGTTGTACCCTCGGACTGCAGGGCAGCTTGAACTTGTTTGGATGTTAGTCGAGGTTCTTTATCCAACATCCGCACAATCTTGCGTTGAAATCTCTTGTCAATTTTTCTTTTCCGTCCACATCTAGGGAGGTTAGCCACAGTGCCATGGGCTTTAAACTTCTTGATGACACTGCGCACGGTAGACACAGGAACATTCAGGTCTTTGGAGATGGACTTGTAGCCTTGAGATTGCTCATGCTTCCTCACAATTTGGTTTCTCAAGTCCTCAGACAGTTCTTTGGTCTTCTTTCTTTTCTCCATGCTCAATGTGGTACACACAAGGACACAGGACAGAGGCTGAGTCAACTTTAATCCATGTCAACTGGCTGCAAGTGTGATTTAGTTATTGCCAACACCTGTTAGGTGCCACGGGTAAGTTACAGGTGCTGTTAATTACACAAATTAGAGAAGCATCACATGATTTTTCGAACAGTGCTAATACTTTTGTCCACCCTCTTTTTTATGTTTGGTGTGGAATTATATCCAATTTGGCTTTAAGACAAATTAAATGAAGATAATAATACCAAAGAATTTGTGTTTGCAATCATTTTCAGGAAGAAACTGAGTATTATCTGACAAAATTGCAGGGGTGTCAATACTTTTGGTATTCTCGGCTGAGAAAAAAATCGCAAATGAGATGTCACACATTGCCTAACATTGGTCAGAGTGCCATCCGATTTTCGCACCAGTGAGTATGAGCCCTTACAATAAATACAGGAGCTTCAGTGGATATCATAGACAGCAATGCATATGAACAATTGAAAACAAAGCCAGGCTTACAGCAAGTGCATACTAAAATCTTTCCATAAAGATCTAAAACACCTCTAATTACAATGGGACAATTTGACGCTGAACTTAGCTATAAAGAAAATAGGCAGAAAACCACTTTTCACACATTACAAGGATCGGGAGGCTGTCTTCTCAGGTATCACACTGCCCTGAAGCTAGGACTCATCCAGATTATTCATACTATAACTGACCCAGCGGATCTGGAAGTACAGGCCATGGTGAACAGCTTTCCTGCCCTATTTAGTGGTTTGGGAAAACTAAAGAACTCTCAAGTGCGTCTTCATGTAGATGACAGTGTTTGTCCAGTAGCCCAGGCTCACAGGCGTATTCCATTTCCCCTGAGAAAGAAGGTAGAAAAGGAACTCCAATTGCTCATGGATGAGGAGGTTATTGACACTGTTACTGGTCCCACTCCTGGGTCTCTCCACTGGTGGTAGTTCCAAAACCAAAGACTCCAGAGCAGGTGAGACTGTGTGTTGACATGCGCCTGCCCAACACCGCTATTCAGAGAGAAAGACATATCTCACCTACGATTGATGACATCATTTATTAAATGGAGTAACCGTTTCTTCAAAGCTTGACCTCAATAAGGGCTATCATCAATTAGAATTGAGTCCTGAAACCAGATACTTGACAACATTTTCCACCCATGTGGATCTTAGAAGATACAATAGATTGACTTCTATGATTCTATGATTCTATGATTGACTTTTGTGGCCTGCTCAGCAGCAGAAATTTTTCAAGACATGATAATTAGCGTAATTCAACACATTCCAAATGCCTTTAACCCCTTCATGACCCAGCCTATTTTGACCTTAATGACCTGGCCATTTTTTGCAATTCTGACCAGTGTCCCTTTATGAGGTAATAACTCAGGAACGCTTCAACGGATCCTAGCGATTCTGAGATTGTTTTTTGTGACATATTGGACTTCATGTTAGTGGTAAATTTAGGTCGATAATTTTTGCGTTTATTTGTGAAAAAATCAGAAATTTGGCAAAAATTTAGAAAATTTCACAATTTTCAAATTTTGAATTTTTATTCTGTTAAACCAGAGAGTTATGTGACACAAAGTGGTTACTAAATAACATTTCACACATGTCTACTTTACATCAGCACAATTTTAGAAACAATTTTTTTTTGTTTGTTAGGAAGTTATAAGGGTTAAAAGTTGACCAGCGATTTCTCATTTTTACAACTAAATTTACAAAACCATTTTTTTTAGGGACCACCTCACATTGGAAGTCACTTTGAGGGGTCTATATGGCAGAAAATACCCAAAAGTGACACCATTCTAAAAACTGCACCCCTCAAGCTACTCAAAACTACATTCAAGAAGATTATTAACCCTTCAGGTGTTTCACAGGAACTAAAGCAACGTGGAAAGAAAAAATGGACATTTATTTTAATTTTTAATTTTTACAACAAAAATTTTCTTTTAGCATCAATTTTTTCATTTTTTCATTTTCACATGGGCAACAGGATAATATGGATCCTAAAATTTGTTGGGCAATTTCTCCTGAGTACACTGATACCTCATATGTGGTCATAAAGCACTGTTTGGGTACATGGCAGTGCTCAGAAGGGAAGGAGCGCCATTTGACTTTTTGAATGGAAAACATGCTGGAATATTTAGCGGTTACCATGTCACGTTTGGAGAGGCCCTGTGTGCCTAAACATTGGAGCTCCCCCACAAGTGACCCTATTTTGGAAACTAGACCCCCAAGGAACTTATCTGCATGCATAATGATCACTTTGAACCCCCCCCCAGGTGCTTCACAAATTGATCAGTAAAAAATAAAAGTACTTTTTTCTCACAAAAATTTTCTTTTAGCCTCAGTTTTTTCATTTTCAGATGGGCAACAGGATAAAATGGATGCTAAAATTTGTTGGGCAATTTCTCCTGAGTACACTGATACCTCATATGTGGTCATAAACCACTGTTTGGGCACACGGCAGGGTCCGGAAGGGAAGGAGCGCTATTTGACTTTTTAAATGGAAAATTAGCTCCAATCGTTATCGGACACCATGTCGCGTTTGGAGAGCCCCTGTGTGCCTAAACAGTGAAAACCCCCCCCACAAGTGACACCATTTTGGAAAATAGACCCCTTATAGAACCTATCTAGATGTGTAGTGAGCATTTTGAACCCCCAGGTGCTTCACAGAAGTTTATAACGCAGAGTAGTGAAAATAAAAAAAATCAGTTTTTTTTCTTCAAAAATGATTTTTTTAGCCCGCTATTTTTTATTTTCACAAGGGTAACAGGAGAAATTGGACCACAAAAGTTGTTGTGCAATTTGTTCTGAGTACACGGATACCCCATATGTGGGGGTGGGGGGAACCATTGTTTGGGCACACGGCAGGGCTCAGAAGGGAAGGAGCTCCATTTGACTTTTTGAAATGAAAATTACCTCTAATCATTAGCGGACATCATGTCGTGTTTGGAGAGCCCCTGTGTGCTTAAACATTGGAGCACCCCCACAAATTACCCCAGTTTGGAAACTAGACCCCCTAAGCAACTTATCTAGATGCATAGTGAGCACTTTGAACCCCCAAGTGCTTCATAAAAGATTATAACGCAGTGTCGTGAAAATAAAAAAAAAAATTTTCCTCATAAAATTAAATTTTAGTGCGCAGTTTTTTATTTTCAAAAGGTTACCAGGAGAAACTGGACCCCAAAAGTTGTTGTCCAGGTTGTCCTGAGTACGCTGGTACCCCATATGTGGGTGGGGACCACTGTTTGGGCACACGTCGGGGCTCGGAAGGGAAGTAGTGACATTATGAAATGCTGACTTTGATGGAATGGTCTGCGGGCTACATTTGCAGAGCCCCTGATGTACCTAAACTGTGGAACCCCCCCACAAGTGACCCCACTTTGGAAACTAGACACCCCAAAGGAACTTTTCTAGATGTGTGGTGAGCACTTTCAACCCCCAAGTGCTTCACAGAAGTTTATAACGCAAAGCTGTGAAAATAAAAAATAATTTTTTTCCTCAAAAAATAATTTTTTTAGCTCGCAAATTTTTATTTTCACAAGGATAACAGGAGAAATTGGACCCCAAAAGTTGTTGTCCAATTTGTCCTGAGTACACTGATACCCCATATGTGGGGGGAACCATTGTTTGGGCGCACGTAAGGGCTGAGAATGGAAGTAGTGACGTTTTGAAATGCAGACTTTGATGGAAAGGTCTGCGGTCGTCGTTATGTTTGCAGAGCCCCTGATGTGCCTAAACAGTAGAAACCTCCCACAAGTGACCCCATTTTGGAAACTAGACCTTCCAAGAAACTTATCTAGATGTCTGGTGAGCACTTTGAACCCCCAAGTGCTTCACAGAAGACGTGAAAATAAAAAAATCATTTTTTTTCCAAAAAAATCATTTTTTAGCCCCCAATTTTTTATTTTCCCAAGGGTAACAGGAGAAATTAGACCACCAATGTTGTTGTGCAATTTTTCCTGAGTACGCTGATACCCCATATGTTGGGGTAAACCACTGTTTGGGCACACGTCGGGGCTTGGAAGGGAGGGAGCACTGTTTGACTTTTTGAACGCAAAATTGGCTGGAATCAATGGTTGCACCATGTCACGTTTGGAGACCCCCTGATGTGCCAAAACAGTGGAAAACCCTCAATTCTAACTCCAACCCTAACCCCAACACACCCCTAACCACAGCCCTAACCCCAACACATCCCTAACCCTGATCCCAACCCTAACCATAACCCTAACCCCAACACACCCCTAACCCTATCCCTAACCCTAATTCCAACCCTAACCCTAATTCCAACCCTAACCCTAATTCCAACCTAAACCTAGTTCTAACCCTAACTCCACTCTAATCCTAATTCCACCCTAACCCTAATTCCAACCCTAACCCTAATTCCAACCCCAACCCTAGCCCTAACCCTATTTCTAACCCTAGCCCTAACCCTCTTTCCAACCCTAACCCTAATGGAAAAATAAAAATAATTTCTTTATTTTATTAGTTGTTCCTGCCTATGGGGGTGATAAACGAGGTGTTTATTTACTTTTCATTCTATTTTGATCACTGTGATAAACTCTCACAGTGATCAAAATAGAATGAATGAACCTGCAGCCGGCGGGCGCGGAAGGTGGAGGGAGCCTAGAGAAGGGGGAGGGGAGCAGATGATGACGGCGGCGGCACATTGCCACCGTCAGTCAGTATCGGGGGCCGATCAGCCCCGTGAGTCGTAGGGGGGGTCGGATCATGGTCTCCAGCCATGTCCGATGCTACTGCAGCATCGGCCATGGCTGGATTGTAATATTTCATCAATTTTCATTTATGAAATATTACTATCGCTCTGATTGGCTGTTTCACTTTTAACAGCTAATTAGAGCGATCGTAGCCACGTGGGGGTGAAGCCACACCCCCTGTGGTGAAGAACAAAGCTCCCTGTATCTGCGTGTCAGGTGACCTTTCAGTGACCCCGGTCACCCGACCCGCAGGGGGGCTTTAAAGTCATGACGCTACATAGGCGTCATGGGTCGCTTTGGCACGACTTTTCATGACGCCAGGTCATGAAGGGGTTAATTATAGTGATGACATACTGGTTTTTGGGAAAACTCAAGCTGAACACAATCATGCTCTATATGCTATCTTCGAATGCCTGCTCTCTGCTGGACTTACTTTAAACAAAGAGTAATGTGAATTTGATAAAAGTTCATTGGAGTTCTATGGTCACATCTTCTCGGTGGAAGGGGTACGACCTGATCCCAAGAAAGTGGAATCCATCAGAGCAGCCTCAATTCCACAGAATGCCAGTGAAGTGCGCTCTTTTCTTGGAATGGCCAGCTACTGTGCTAGATACATTCCAAATTTTTC
Organism: Dendrobates tinctorius; assembly: GCF_039654945.1. NCBI lineage: Eukaryota > Metazoa > Chordata > Amphibia > Anura > Dendrobatidae > Dendrobates > Dendrobates tinctorius. The sequence goes on from NW_027361773.1 coordinate 12,383,408, forward strand.
AACAATCAGCACTCCATTAAGGGAACTTACAAAACAAAGTTGTGTATTTCAATGGTCCCAGGACTGTCAGGCCTCTTTTGAAACAATTAAAAATGAACTCTGCTCAACAACCACCATGGCATATTTTGATCCAGCTCTTCAGACTGAACTGACTGTGGATGCCAGTCCTGTGGAATTGGGTGCTATTTTAGCGCAATACAAGGATGACATTCAAAGTCTCCACATCATTTCTTATGCAATCAAAACCCTAACAAGCACTGAAAGAAAATATTCACAACCTGAAAAAGAAAGCTTGGCAGTTGTCTGAGGATGTGAACACTTTCAATTATTTCTCTGTAGAGCTCCCTTCACCATTGTCACGGATCATCAAGCTTGCCTTACAATTTTTGGAAATCCCCGAGCTAAAATGCCTGCGCGGATCGTACGATGGGGTCTACGTCTACAGGACTACAATTACAAAATTGTTCACAAACCTGGAAAATATAGCAATGCGGCTGATTATCTTTCAAGACATCCTGTGAATGATGATATACCTGGGCATTCCTCCATGGAAGAATGCATACAATTTGTTGCAGCTTATGCCGTGCCAAAAGCACTTTCTGTTGATCTGTTTGTGAATACAACAACAAGTGACAAGACACTCTGTGCCTTAATACAAATCATCCAAAATTGAAGGTGGCATGAAATTCAAAAGGAAAAATTTCCTGATTCTGGGATTGATCTGAAGGAATTAAAACTATTATCAAATGTACATGAGGAATTGTCAGTCACTGAAGAGCACCTCATCCTTTGAGGTACCAAACTGGTTGTACCTAAGGCTTTACGCAACTTAGTCATACAGATAGCACACAAAGGTTATCTAGGAATTGTTGGTACAAAAAAGTTACTCAGAGAAAAAGTGTGGTTCCCAAATATGGATCAATTGGTGGAAGAGAAGATTAGACACTGTTCCACTTGTCAATTAATTACTCCATCATCAAATTTAGAGCCACTACAAATGTCTCCGTTACCCACTGCTGTCTGGGAGAAAGTGGCAGTTGACATGAAAAAAGGACGATCCAGCACGATCAGCGATACCCTGCGGGGGGGCCGATTGCTGCTGGATGTCACACACAGCGATCTCGCTGGAGAGATCGCTGATGTGTCACAAAGCAGAATAAGCAAGTATCTTATTTCTCAAAGGATTGCGCCTGGGAAGACTTCATAAGAATATTCATAATCAGGCTTGGCCACATGTTGCAGATCCAGCGTGGGTAAGTTGCAGCTATGATACAGCCAAAAATGTGCTTTTCGAATGCAGCTCAGCCACACTAGGTCCCAGTTGCTAGACCTAATCGATGTAACATGCTAGAGTGACATGGTATCTGTAATGTCCACACGGTATATGGAAATCAAGAGAGAACGCTTTAACTATATTTTATTCTTCTCCTTCTTCCTCCAGAACACGGCATAACATTTCCCTCCTCAGGCTAAAGCGAAACTGAAACTCTCCACACCCACTTCCTGTATATAACCTTCTAGTCCTAAGATTTCCTTTCTTAAAGAGACAGGTCAAATCATTATACATTACATCATCCCTCTTTTTTTTACATGCTAACAACCTCAAAAAAAATATTGACAAGGCAGCAACACGAAAAGAAGAATAAAGAAAAAAGAGAAGGAACAAAAAAAAAAACAAGAAAACATCCAAGAAAAGACATATGTCTGTATTGTCTTATTTGTTCATTTCCAAATCAGACATTTTAATTACATCTCTTCAATAAGTCTCGATGGAGCCTTTCTTTCCTGTGTAGGGTAATGTCTGTGTTCATTGGGGGAGTCCATTGCTGACGGATCAACTACCCCCTGTTGGCCCTGTCCACCGTCGTGTTCCAAATCTTCCACTGGTGGGAGTTCATTACCATTTTTCGGTGGTATGATTTTAAAATGTGAGGCATTTCGGGTTATAGAGTGATCATCTCGCTCAGCCGTGACTATGTTGCCTCTTCTCTCAGTAACACTATATTTTGCTGGACTATATACAGCAGAGGTTTTGTTGGATGATCTTTGACGCACAACAACGATATCACCTCTTTTGATGGCTCTTGGCTGTGCCCTTCGCCTTCTGTCTGCATAATGTTTCATGGCTTGCTTGTTAGAGAAATCTGTTGAGCGCACTGAAGAGTCACTTGGTAGGTGATGGCTGGTCACATCAGGGATCCGTATACGAAGAGTTCTGCTGAACATTAGATGCGATGGAGCAGCATTAGTAGTGGAATGTGGCGTATTGCAGAAATTGCGCAAGAATTTGTATAGTGACTGTTTCAGTGGGGTGTGCTCCAGACTAGCTGCCTTGATTCGTTTCCCCATAGTGCGCATGAAACGTTCTACAATTCCATTGACTTGCGGCCAGCAAGGTGTGATTTTCCTGTGGCTGAACCCTAAGTATTCAGAAAACTGTGTAAATATATGTCCATTGAATGGAGGTCCATTGTCGGTTTTAACCACTCTTGGAATGTCATATGCAGAGAATATGTCGTCCAGTTCTGGTATGACACTATTAGCAGACGTTGAAGAGGTGAACGAAATAACAGGGTATCTAGAATATTCATCAATTGTTACTAGAATGTATTGGCCATCAGTGCTTTGTTCTGAGTCAACACTGATATGACTATATCTACACATAGAGATAACAGGGCATTTGAACAAGTACACAGTTCTGGATAGTGAGAGCTGTGATTAGGAGACCTGCTCTGGGAGAAGACAATCCTGGTAAATTTTTAAAGATTTATGACAGCGGCTTGTCAGCATAGAGAGAGGGGGGAGGAAGGTTAGCTGCTAACTGCTGTAAAAGAAATCAATGGGCTGGACAGAACTGACTGGATGTTATGTGTTTTACTACATTTTTACTACATTCTCCTGGAAAGTAGCTGCTGCACAAACTTGGCCAGGGTCTGGGCAGGCACTAGTGGCCAAGTTCCATGGAAACCAGCTGTATAATATGTAAGATAAAAGCTCTCATTGCAGGAGAACGACAGCAGATAGAAAAAGAAAGTCAATTGCAATCTTGCTTACTTCCATGTTGTCTAAGTTATAAAATCAATTTAATAACTTTAGAATTAATTTATTACTCTCATGAGAATGAATTGTACTATATAATTGATTATGACGGCCCTGTGATGCCATATTAAAAAGTTGATCATTTATAATATTTTTAAAGGTACAGCACAGTGGCTCAGTCACTAGCACTGTTGCTGTGCAGTGCTCGGGTCCTTGGTTCAAATCCAACCAAGGACAACATCTGCAAGGAGTTTGTATGTTCTCCCCGTGTTTGCGTGGGTTTCCTTTAGGTTCTCTGTTTTCATCCCACAGTCCTAAGACATACTGTTAGGGAATTTTGATTGTGAGCTCCCTTGGGGACAGTGATGATAATGTCTGTAAAGTGCTGCAGAATATGATGGTGCTACAGTATATAAGCAATGCATAATAAATAAACTGTTCAGAGTCTATCATAACATGATCACCATGTTTCTAGCTTTTTATGCCTCCAAAAAACTGCTGGTGGCTGCTAAATAGGTACAGCTGTTATTGAGCAGATCTCTGTTCTGCCCAGTAAAGCAGTTTCCTGCCTGGGGAACCCACATCTATAAGGCCGGAGTCACACTGGCGAGGAATACGGGTGCGTGAGAGGCGCAAAAAGCACGCATTAGACACGGACCAATGATTCTCTATGGGGTCACTCGCACCAGGCGTATATTTCTCCTCCGTATCCTACGCTCCGTGCCACTCGCAGCATGCTGCGATTGTCAGCGTACTACGCCCGTAGCACGCCAATGCAAGTCAATGGGTGCGCAAAAAATACGGATTACACACTGACCACACGTGTGACCTGCGAGCAATACGCAGGTCTTTTGGCTGGTGACAGGAAATGGGCCAATCCATCATCAGGAAGCGTAGACATGCAAATGAGCTCAAAAAGCGCTCCAGACATCCAGGAAGTACGCCTCCACGGAGTACAGCAACAGCATGGCGTCCACTTACATAAATGTGGAGATGCTAATTGTGCTGGTGCAGGAGCGTCCAGAAATATGGGACCCACGCGACGCAAACTATGCGAACCGCACACGAAAGGAGGCGTCATGGAGGCGCATCTGTTGCCAGATGTACCATGACTTCGGTGACAGACCACGTGAGGAGCAGCAGAAAATTCGTAAGTGCAACCATAAAAATATAATTAACGTTAGCGCGCGCTATAAAATGACTCTACAATCAGCCCCCCCCCCTTCCTGGGCATGTAATTTTAGCCTCATGAGGCCGTTACATTAGGATGTGACACGTGGCTTCACACAGCCATAATTAGGGGTTAGGCCACAAGCTCCTCATCCTCCTAGCCACAAAAATTATTTTCAGGGGAGCTAATGAGACCCTGGGTATCGGCCCAATTACATATGCCACCATGGGTAGAACGCACACCCCATAAGGCCCCATGCCTAGACTACTGTTTGAAAATGTGACCACTCAAATATGTGATTTTGACAATCTTTCCTGTCACATTGCAGTGGAAGATGTGATGAAACGGTGGAGAAGCATCCGGGACCAATACCGCCGGGAACGCCAGCAGCGGTCCAGGAGTGGGGATGCTGGCCATGTAAAGCGGAAATATATATATTATGACCGGCTGAACTTCCTCGCCCCAATTCTGGCTCTGAGACCGTAAGTACATACCTCACACCACATGACACAAAAACATTACACAAATACTTTACAGGGACAAAAATATTGATGTATTTTTGCCTCTGTTCTATTTCATAAGAGAACTCAATCCAACCTTACGGATCGAGGAACGGCCTCAGATGCAGAGCCCGTTATTGATCCTGTAGGGGATGAGGTGGCTGGCCCATCTTCTCCCCCTACAAGAAGGATGTCTGAAGAGGAGGCATCACAAGAGCACACAATGGCTGCCCGACAAAACACACCACCAGGACGGTCTGCAGCTGCAACCTCACCCATCCTGGAAGAGATGGGCAACTTGAGCAGCAGCCCAACTGCCCAGATCAGGCCCTCCCCACAGGCTGCTCTAGCAACACGGCGAATAAGAAGAAGGCGCCAGGTCGCCATTCAAGAGAGCAGGACCAATGTGGACACTGGGGTGCTGAATTACCTGTCCAGAGTCACTACAGATGATGGTGAGGAGGCCTATGCACGTAGCCTCACCCTTTATCTCCGTGCCCTTACCCGTGAGGTCAGGCTCCGTATTAGGGGGTGTATTCAGATCCTGCTTGATGCAAGCACCCCCCCCCCAATACCCCATATGAGGTGTTTGAATTTCTGGAGAGGTGGCAGCTCTCACCAAGAAATTTAATGCGCATGAGACCATCCACACAGATGCTTGCTCAAGCAGGGTCTGAACAGCCCCTAATACGTGGGCCAACACCTCAACCCCTTCCTCCCCCTACCCATCCTTCTATTCCGCAGCCCCAAATGTCTTCAGCAAGCCAACCCCACCAATATGGCCACTTGTACCCACCCAGTGTTGGAGGCTGGTCCCAACCTGGTTGGGGACGATCTGGCTATCTTGGTGGGTATGATCCACGGGCCTACCATAGCCAACAAGAAGCCCCTCACCATCATCATTATTACTCTGGGCAGTATCACCAACAGGCCCAGGAGGCTGGACAACAACAGCATCATGGGCAACAGTATGGCCCCACACAGGGCGATGTTGGCCACAATGTCCAGCAGCACCCCCAGGCTGTTCCTCCCCGTTCCTCTTTCCCTACATATGAGGATTTATGAATCCAAACTTTGGAGATGTCCAGTGACATGTAACTGGTGCTTCTAATCTAGAGAAAAAAACAGGTGTTCTCCATCACCAACATTTAGAACATAATTTAACACTCACATTTGTAAACAATGTTTTCCAAACATATGAAACAATCCATCATGACAGGCAACGCTACCTCACGCCTTTCACACAGATATTACATGTGTGTATAAAAGAGAATATTTAAATGCGCTATACTGTTACCTGAAAGGATGAAAATACACTAATCACTTGTTAATGCATAGGAAAGGTGTGCTTGCCTTTAGTTAAGTAGTCAACTTTGTTATTAGCATTCTCTAGTAAACCAATTTGAGGCGAACAGCATTCACAATATCACGCTCTCTCTATGTCTTAACAAGTGAGTTTTGTATTTTCTTCCTTTCCAGTATAGCATGCTTAAATATTGTCTGTTCTACAGACAGGTAATATCTGTGTGAAAGATGTGAGGTAGCCTTGCCTGTCATGGTGGAATCTTTCTATGTTTGGAAAACATTATGAGGAAATGTGAGTGTTATCTTATTGACTTTATTTTGGTGATGGAGCTCACCCTTTGTTGCCTAATCCAGGTTAATGTAGGCATGCAGCAATGTTGTTATTGCATAATGTTTGTTGCAGTTATTTTCTGTTATGTTAATGTTACATCAAGTTAACGAAGGCCCAAAGGGTCATTTTGGCCATTGCCAAATTTGTGTGATGGCAAAATTATGTTTGCCTTTAAGCAAAAACCAAAAAACAAAAAGGCAAAACTAAAAATTTGTCTACTCTAGTTAACGTCTCTGTGTGATTTCTCACTATCCCTCACAACATACTAACAGACACCAACCAATGCAAAGAAACACTCATAGAATCATAACAAGGCTTGAGTAATATATATTTAGACACACTTTGACCCAAAAATAATTAGAACATAGACACAGCATTCTCTTGCCAAGAAGTAGCCCCCTCAGGTGAGATAAAGTAATTAGTGAATATATCACGCACTTTGAGGCCAGAGAGCGGTCTACGTTGAGGGATGATAGGTGGTCTCACCCTGCGCACATTGTCCGGCCTACGCACAACACCATCAGAGGAGGAGCAATCATGTATCCTGGTGAAGTTATGCAGAACAACACAGGCTTTCACAACTTCATTCACATTTTGCTCACTCAACTGAATGGCAGACTGGAGTACCCGCCATTTGGCACAAAGAATCCCAAAGGAACACTCCACCAGTCGCCTAGCACGTGATAGGCGCAAGTTCAAAATTCTGCGCCTGTGGTCAAGGTTGCGCCGGGGATATGGCCTCATGACATTACGTGATAACTGAAAGGCCTAATCTGCCACAAGGACATAAGGGACTGATTGTTCGGGGGAGCCTGGTAGCTGGCGTGGTGGTGGTAGTTCAAACTGGTTGGTGCGTAGCCGCCGACCCATTATGGAAGTATTGAAGACTCTAGAGTCTCCCGTCCTTCCATAGGCCCCAATGTCCACAATTATAAACTTGTATTGAGGGTCTACCAGAGCCAACAATACAACAGAAAAGTATTGCTTATAATTGAAGAATTGGGACCCTGAGTTCGGCGGCTTGCGCACCCTGATATGTTTGCCATCCAGGGCCCCAATACAATTTGGAAACTGGCAGTCCTCCTCAAAGTCCCTTGAAATCCTTAACCAGTCTTCCATCCTGGGCTCGGGTAGGACCACCTGATGGAGTCTTGTCCAGATTTGTGCACATGTAGACCTCACTATGCCTGAATTGGTGGACTTTCCAATGAGAAACTCATGGTGGAGGGCGGCATAAGACAGGCCAGTGGACAGGAAGCTGTAGAACAACAGAAATAGTCCAGGTTAGAATGGCTAAAGTAAAAAAAAATCAGTTACATGCCGACCAAACTTGGTAGGAAATGAGAGAGAACAACACACACATATTTGGTGGCACAATGACTAAGTGATATGCAGTACATATTAGATGTAACATTGTGCTGTGTCAGGTGAAACATATTTTGAGTAAGATGAGGGTATTAAACATTGTCCAAGAAGGCCAAAAAACATAAATTAACACACACATTATGAACATAGAGAATGTGGTTGTGGAGTACATACCGTATTGTGAGTAGAAGTCGCTCCTCTGCAGATATGGCTTGGCGCATCCTAGTGTCCTGAAATGTGATCCCAGGGCGCACTGTCTCCAAGAGGCGATCAAATGTGGAAATGCTCATTCGACAGTACTGGTAAAATTTTTCCGGATGCTCCCGCAGAGACGAATAGAGGCGGTGAAAATGCCCTCTTGTGAGTCGTTGCCTCAAAAGTGGATGTACCCACATGCGTCTCCTCCTCCGCGGATCCACTTTCACAGGATATGGTTGGCCAAAGCGCCATGACAAAAGCCAGGTAAAGAGAACCTGCTCGGTTGTATTGAATGTCAGACCCTCTGCCATGCTGCACAAAGAACACCAACACACCTCGTGAAAGCAAGGTGAGAAATGTACAGAATGTAGGCAGCCACCTATTTCTGAGTGTCTAAATAGGGTGCAGGCTAATGATTTAAATAGTTTGCAGGCCTCAAAACCGTTAAATGTCCATTTTGCAAGGCTGCGAGAAAATCTCGCCATACGGATTGCATACGGATTGCATACGGAGACACACATGCGCAAAATACGCGACCTCACCTTGCTTACGGATGACCTACGGACCACTATTTTGTGGTCATTGATCCGTATTATGCATGTAAAATACGGAGCGTATTTTGCGCAGGTTAGTGTGACTCCAGCCTAACGCCCATATGCGCAAACAGGTAAAATGGTCAGAGGTTATCTCAATAAGATAATTATACCTGCTGTCAATGAGATGTAATATAGCTGATTAGCCCTAGGGACGTGACATTTACATGCAAACACATGCTCATAGCTTATGGGGGTGGGTACTGCTACTGGTGATGGCAACTCAGTAATGTTATCAAGTAGCCCTATCTTTGGGGTCTGAAGTTAATTTTCTTGGAAAAATATTGTAGGGAAAACAAAATACTAAAATCTAGCAAGAGCTCATTTACTAGAAAAAGCAGACAATATCTGACCTTCATCTAAAAGATGGGTGTCAATGGGGCAAATCTGTAATTTTCTAAGCAAATGCTAACAATTGTAAGTGCTTGTTCACACTCAAAATTGATTTGTATTATTTTCTGATGTGGAAAAATGCTGTTCTATGACAAGACTTCCCTACTAAGCTCAATAGCAATGGGTCACAAGTCCAGGTTGAAAAACAACCCTGTTGTGTGCATTAAAAAAAAAAAAACATGCTTGTCTGTGCTGATGATTTCTTAGCTCCTAGAAGTTTTTCCATGCCGGTCAGTGCCACATGGGACACCAACATTTGGATACTTGCAGATACTTGTAGATATACTTCTATAGATACATCTTTTTTTTCTATTGGGTAACATTTCAGATCACTAGAGTCCTCACTTATCGGAAGTGTCAAAAGAAAAAAGCCTTTATTGTCCAGAGCAACCAATCACATCACAACTTTCATTTTTTTTTAAACAGATATAGTAAAATGGAAGCTGCACTGTCATTGGTTGCTATATAGACCATAAATTCAGTTTTATGCTAGATGGTCTGGATAACTCATTCACATTTCCTCTGCATTGGGCTGGTTTCATATACACAGTTTGGAAAAATGATGCAGTTTTTTGTAATCAAAACCAGGAGTCAAATCAAAAGAAAGTGGGAAATGCAAAGGAAGATTTTCTACATCTACGGTACTTCCTGCAATATCTATGTCTGGCTTTTGGCTCAAAAATTGCATCAAATCAAGCAGTAACATTTTTTTGTAGGTTGTTTGTGAAACCAGCCCTCACATATTTGTGCAAGAATGGACTGGTTAGAGGTTTCCTGATCCAAAATTGACAACCTTAGGGGCAAATATGAGGCTAAGTTTGAGTCAGGAGACCCACCGCTGATCAGGGCTTGTGTCAGGGCTGTATTTGCCACTAGGGTCTCGAGGGCACATGCCTAGGGCACCAGGATGCGGGGGGGGAGGCACCTGAGCAAGTTTTTTTTTTATGCAGAAAAACTGCCGGCTCTGCTGCGAATGGCAAAAATCGCTGATGTGAAAGTAGCCTAAGTCACTGCCGACAGTGTCTGCATTAGGCTGGTTTCACATTTGCGTTAAAACAACGCTGCGCCCTGTGCCGTTAAGCCCCGCCCCGAGCCGGCTCCCTGCCCGCCCCATCCGGGATCACCGCCTACTTTCGCATTTGCACGCATGCGATCGGCGCACCCTATCTTTAGCATAGGGTGCGCAGATCGTGCGCTGCCAGTGTGAAAGTAGCGTGCTGCTTCACCTCAGCCAATTCGCCCCTAATGCTCTTCAGCTCTTGTTTCATTTCTTCCACCCATTGAGGCTCTCCGATGGCGTTCATAGAGGCTTCAGTGCTCTGGACCTTTCCCATGAGGACTGTCAGCCCTTGTTTTTGTTCCCGAGCGCCCACCTGGCTCCCTACCTCGGAGAAAGCCAGATGTGGGTTTACCCGGACCCGTTCCCGCAATGCTTGCTTAGTCAGGGGGTCTTGGAGCCCGGTCACTAAGAGGTCGTGTAAGGTTATGTCAATGGGCCCTACGCCTACACCGTCCTTTTGTTCAATGGCCGTGTATAACTCTTGAAGGACGTTCATGTATTGGGTGACCGTCTCCCCTTCCCCTTGCATAAAACTGTATAACCGGGTCTTCAACTTTCCCACATCCGTTGGGTCCCCATGGGTCTCCTCCAAGATCTACAAGACTCTGATAAAGATGTTTCGCTGTCACAGGGGCCTCAACATCACAGAATCCCGAGCCTCCCCGTCCAACGCCATTAGGGCCACTTCTGCCTCTAGGTCAGGGGTCATCGGATGCATCCTAAATAGCCCTCGCATCCCCGTTCTGTCCAGCTCCACAGCATAGTGTTGCTGCCAGAGAACCTAGGCAGGTTACTCAGCATAGCCCCCAAGGATAAACTGGACCGGGGGCCGCCGTCGGCCCCCTGGTCCACAGCATCGCTTGCGCTCGGACACTGCATCCTGCCAACTACACCAAGTGTAGTAATCACAGGCACGCGGGATGGAATGACGAGATGGGAGTTGGAGTAAGCTTTAACTGTAACTTTTATATAGATATATATCCCTTTAGGGCTATCTCGAGTAACCAGCAAGCTAACAACCGTTATCCTCGCAGGGATCAGAACTACAATACACAGGTAACACAATAATAACTACCCGGTTAGAACAGGTAACTATGAGGCCGTGATATGGCCGACTATGGGTCCAGAAACTACGATTATGCAACTACAGCGTGTCACTTATCCTCCTCTGACGTCTTGCAGAGTGATGATCAATGTCTGTTCAACGTCTCAGCCGCTGTGCCCAGCCAACGAGTTGACGCAAGCTTCTGGTGTTCCTACACCCAGGTGGAGCGAGGGCACAACAGGCCCCGGTAAAGTTCCTCTGCGTGGCGCCTCCCGGCGATGGTGGGGCGACGATGGTCGGGGCCCGGGGTGTGCAAGCCCCAGCCACAGGCTGGAGTCAGACGGCAGCAGCCATGGGCGGCAGCGGACAGGCCGCGGCCGCAGGTTGGAGTTGGCCGGCCGCAGGCGGCAGCGGGCAGGACGCAGCCGCAGGCGGCTGGCGGTGGCCGAGTGCCTGCAGTTGTACAGAGGCGGCCGCGGAAGACAGCAGGCAGGCTGCAAGAGTGGGCAGGAGTTGGCCGGCGGCGGCCGTGGACGGCAATGGGTAGGCCGCGGCCTTGGTGACAGTCCCCTTGGTTCCGGTCCAGTTACACAGCGGGGACTCTCCTTCCTAAACTTTTGTCATAAAAAAAATGGCAAAGTCGCAGTCAGATTTGACTTGTATTCAAGTCTAGGACAAGTGAGTAGGGCGAGATTCAATAGTGACAGAAAATCCACAGAAAAGACATTTGGAAATGTTTGTGACTGTCACAAGTTGCCTTAATGAGAATAAATGTCTGTATGAAGTAGGAAGCAGACAGATGTATAGAATGGGCCCATAGATTGCTATTGGTGGCTGGTAAAACATGTATCCTTGACAGGAGTCCAGGGATGAGAATTCCCTTCTGTCATTACGTTTTACCTTTACAATGTGGAGAATACTGAACTAGATGAATGTTTCTACTAGGAAAAGTGCAGCCCCTAATAATAAAGCCTTGTAGAGTATTATTTGTATTTGTTTTTCTTGCAAGTTAATGTAATGAGATATTAAGGACAAGTTTCCATTTTCCTGAATAACCTGAGGCATTTCCTCCAAATTTTTAAATGATATCTGATCCCTTCAGATTGGGATTGTCCTGGCTATTTGCCCAAACATCCATTATCTGAATCTAGACAGAAGCAGAATCTTATGTTTTTCTTAGGAACAAGTTAATTCTTGCCTATGAAAACCATTCTAAATGTTTAAAGGGCTATTCCCCCTAACTTGTAATAAAATACTGGACTAGTGCAGCTTCTTGGTCTTTTACCTGTGCATGCTGTGTATGTGAAACATACTACTTCCCCGTTGTAACAGCCTATAGTCTCTTCTAGTTTATTAATCTTACCCACATTATAATTTCATGGATTTCTTAAAGGGAAACTGTCAGAGCAAACTGACAGCATAATTTAACCCCTTAACGCCCAATGATAAATATATCCAACTTTGGACGCCTCCCCCTGTATGGTGCGGGTTTCAGCGATGGGCTTTCTTTTGCCCCTAACAGCCGCCGGTGTAATCGCGATCCACCCACGGCTGTTAATGTGTTAAATGCCGCTGTCAAACTCTGCCAGCGGCATTTAACATGCAGGCGTAGGAAGTGTGTCATTAACCCCACACATCGGCACCCGTGTCACATGGGTTGGCCTGACAACCCGGGGTCGGCAGCAGACCCGTGGTTGTCATTGCCAGATTGCTATGAGCGCCGCCCAGCGGACGGCACTCATAGCATGTGAGCATTTCTGCCTCATGGAGCAGGGCTGCAGCCCTGCTCTATGTAGCGCAAGTGATCAGATGATGGCAGCTTCTAGTCTCCCATGGAGACTATTGAAGCAAGTAAAAAGAAAAAAAAAAAAGAATGTTTTTAAAAATATAAACAAAACATATATACAAGTTCAAATTACCCCCATTCAAAATTAAAAAATAATCATATTTGGATCGCCAAGTTCATAATCACCTGATCTATCAATATATAAAAAGAATTAATACAATCGGTTAAACGGTGTAGTAACAAAAAAAATCAAAACTCCATTATTTTTTTTTGGTCGATGCAACATTGCAATAACAGGCAATCAAAAGACCATATGTATACCAAAATGGAATCATTGAAAACGTTAGATCAGTGCGCAAAAAATAAGCCCTCACCCAACACGAGATCACGAAAAATGGAGGCGCTACGATTCTCGGAAAATGGCGACTTTTTTTCACCACTTAAATAAAAGAGAACCTAGACATGTTTGTTGTCTACGAACTCGTAATGACCTGGAGAATCATAATGGAAAGTCAGTTTTAGCATTTGGTGAACATGGTAAAAAAAAGAAAAATCCAAAAAACAGTTGTGGAATTGCACTATTCTTGCAATTTCACCGCACTTTGATTTTTTTTTCCCCATTTTCCAGTACACAATATGGTTAAATCAATGTTGTCATTCAAAAGTACCACAGAAAAACGTGTCCCGCTAAAAACAAGCCCTCACATGGCCATAGTGAAGGAAAAATACAAAAGTTAAGGCTCTGTGAATAAGGGTAGCAAAAAATGGAAACACAAAAACAGAAATACCCCCTGGTCTTTAAGGGGTTAAGCAGCCTTTTAGGGGATATAGCCCATATAAAATTCTCACTTTTAGGCCAAGTTCACACATTCAGTACTTGGTCAGTATTTTACCTCAGTATTTGTAAGCCAAAACCAGGAGAGGAACAATCAGAGAAACACGTCACCACTTTTGTGTTTATGAGACAGGTGCGCCAAAAATCGGATGGCACACGCATGGTCTGTGTGCAGTGTGATTTTTTTTTTTCACGCACCCATTGACTTGCATTGGTGAGTCTCGGCCGTTTTACGCGGCCATATGCAGCATGCGGTGATTTTTTTTCCTCACCCCAATTTCAGGAGAGGAAAACCTCACAGGAGACCACTGCCTAATTTAATAACATTGTTGCGAATGCAATGTAATTTTTTTTTCTCACTTTTTTTTTTGAACAGCAGTAAAAAAATAAAAAAAAGGCACCAATTACTCCTGGGAACTAACAGTGTATTTCAAATTTCCCAAAAGCTGTGGGTCCAATCTTCAAAGCTTTGCATCACAAAAGTGGTGTAAAAACGTTGAAAAATTGCAAATTTTTTGCACAGTGCAGAGTTACGCAAAATATCACGACTTGGCATTGTCACGCGATCTTGGATCGGCTCTGCTGAAATGGTCAGAGCTGGGTTGGAGCCGTAGTTGGGTCGTGGCTATGATCCTGGTCAAATTCTTCAAACCTGCCACCATTTTCTACACCAGAAATTCACAGAAGGGGCATATGTCAAATTCATTAAGTGGCGTGTGCTTCTTAATTCGGTGCTCGTGTACTCTGTCAAGGCTGGCGTAGTCCCCTGTATGTTTAAGGCTACACGTCATGCGATTAATGATCCGAAAAGTCACGCAACAAAAACAATTTGTTTAACTCGTTTGCGACTGGTTGTCGTGTGACCATTTTGAAGTTCTGATTTTGCGGTGTATAAAACATCAATTTGCAGATAAGTCACATGTTGTGGGCAACTTGCATTAAAGTGTATGGCAAGTAAGTCACATGCAACCAACGACATTTGGAAACATTTGTGACTGTCGCAAGTAATCCAACGTTGCAATGTGTTGCTGTGATCTCAGTTGAACAGCATCTCGTATGTAGACCGAGCCTTAGTTTATTTGCCCACCGTTTTACACCTCCATAATCTGCTACCTGCACGATTTCCCAGGTCTCACCGGTAAAACATGAGCTGTAAAGAATATAATTCTAGCTCACTGTAATCTTACTTTTTCCTTCCTAGAAAAAGTACACAAAGAATGCATGGACCATATTTCTACTGAGAATGTAATGACACGACCATTTCTTGCTCCTGATCTCCAGTATTCAGGAGAAGATTTTTTTGTGTAGTTCTCCCAAATAAAAACATGTTGAGGCCAGCCATAGTCTAGAGAACCGATAGTGAGAATTCTCTAAACCTCACATTGTGCTCCCCTAATTGAAGGATCGGACAGGAAGGATTGTTACATGCCCATTCCTTCATAGCACGCTTCCTATTGAAAAACACGCTTGGCTGGCTAACTTTTATGACAGTCTTAATACTCATTTGTAAAGAAGTCTTTGAAATGTACAAAGTTACGTCTTTCATACACTTCTTTTATCCCCTTCATGACCGGAGCTTTTTTCAGTTTTTGCGTTTTTCGCTCCCCTTCATCCCAGAGCCATAAGGTTCTTATTTTTCCGTCAATATGGCCGTGTGAGGGCTTATTTTTTGCGGGACGAGTTGAACCTTTGAACGACACCATTGGTTTTACCATGTCGTGTACTTAAAAATGGGAAAAAAAATTCCAAGTGCGGTGAAATTGCAAAAAAAGTGCAATGCCACACTTGTTTTTTTGTGTGGCTCTTTTGCTAGGTTCACTAAATGCTAAAACTGACCTGCCATTATGATTCTCCAGGTCATTATGAGTTCATAGACACCAAACATGTTTACGTTCTTTTTCATCTAAGTGGTGAAAAATAATTCCAAAGTTTGCTTTAAAAAAAAAAAAAAAAAAATGTGCCATTTTCCGAGACCTCGGGTTGGGTGAGGGTTTATTTTTTGCGCGCCGAGCTGACATTTATAAATGATATTACTTATGTGCATATAGTATACGTTCTCTTGATCACCCGTCAATCAGGCTAAACCTTTTTTTTTTTTTTTTATTGATAGTGCGATCCTGAAGTGGCAATACCAAATATGTGTAGGTTTGATTTTTTTATTGTTTTATTTTGAATGGGGCGAAAGGGAGGTGATTTTAAATGTTTATTTTTTTTAAAATTTTTAAAAATATTTTTCGTTAACTTTTGGCATGCTTCAATAGTCCCATGGGAGGCTAGAAGCTGCCATAGTTCAATCAGCTCTGCTACATTGAGGCAATGCTCAGATCGCCTATATGTAGCAGAATTACTACATTGCTATGAGAGCTGACCACAGAGCAGCGCTCATAGCAATCCGGCATCAATAACCATAGAGGTCTCAAGGAGACCTCTGGTTGTTATACCGACGAACTGATGACCCCCGATCACGTGACGTGGGTCAGCGGTGCATGTATTTCAAGCTCGATGGCTGGAAGCACGCGTTAAATGCCGCTGTCAGTTTGACAGTGGCATTTAACTAGTTAATAGGTGCAGGTGGTTCGCGATTCCACCCGCACCTATTGCGGGCACATGTCAGCTGTTCAAAATAGCTGACATGTCTCAGGCTTTGATGCGGGCACACCCTCATAGCCGACATCAAAGTGGGGGATATTGCCATCAGATGTACTATACCATCCGATGGCAGCAAGGGGTTAAAGGGAAGCTGTCACCCCATTTTTCGACTATCAGCTGCCGGCACCGCCATCAGGGGCTTATCTACAGCATTCTGTAATGCTGTAGATAAGCCCCTGATGTAACCTGAAAGAGAAAAATGAGTTATATTATACTCACCCAGGGGCGGTCCGGAGGGTGTCACGGTCCGTTCCAGCGTCTCCCATCTTGTAGCTGTGACGTCCT
Organism: Dendrobates tinctorius; assembly: GCF_039654945.1. NCBI lineage: Eukaryota > Metazoa > Chordata > Amphibia > Anura > Dendrobatidae > Dendrobates > Dendrobates tinctorius. Next base: position 12,399,963 of record NW_027361773.1, read on the forward strand.
CTTCTTTGCTTCCTGTCACGGCTCTGGCGCACTGCTCTGCCCTGTTGAGGAGCAGAGCAGAGTACTGCAGTGTGCAGGCACCGGACCTGGTCAAAGAGGTCCGGCACCTGCGCACTTTACTCTGCCCTCAGCAGGTAAAGTACGCCTGTGCCGAAGCCGCGACGGAAAGCAAAGAAGATGATGTCACCACTACAAGATGGGAGGCGCTGGACCGTGACGCCCTCCGGACCGCCCCCCAGTGAGTATAATATAACTTGTTTTCTTCTCTTTCAGTTTACATCGGGGGCTTATCTACAGCATTACAGAATGCTGTAGATAAGCCCCTGATGGCAGTGCCTGCAGCTCATACTCCAAAAATGGGGTGACAGATTCCCTTTAAGGCCTGGGTCAGACTTGTGAGAAACTCGAACGTCAATATCCGGCACTGCCGCCAGCACTTGGGACAGGAGCGTTCAGCTGCATAGAAATACATGCAGGTGAACGCTCCGATCCGAGTGACGGCGGCAGTGCTGGGTATTGACATGCGATACTCGTGCGACTTTTTCTCAAGTCTGACCCCAGCCTAAATAAGTTATTCTAAGTTGAAACTCAAACTACAAAATAATATAGCATACCTCCATAATTTATTATAACCCCATTTTCAAATACTACTGCTATAATCTTTACAGTGACTTCAGTCAATAGGGGGTCAGTAGTTACAGCCATACGCCAGGCCAATATATACCACCCAGTCTGAGGTCCAATGGGTTACTTTTGCAAGGACTAGACCATCTGGTCCAGTTCCAGAGAGCAGCTACTGTTAAAAAGCCAATACTGGCTACGCTAGAAAGTTATCGGCAAATCATAGCTTGCTTCATAAATCAGGTCCAAGTGTCTATTTTGACCCCTGCTCTACAGCACTGTTACCGAAGGTCTGAGGAGTCCAGTGTTCTTATCCATTATGCAAATTACTGGGCACTTATGCGCAGTTTATGTGGGGAAGAGATGGAACTATAATGCACTATGGAAAGATGACAAGTGGGCAGTTGCCTGGAGCACCATACTTCCACGTTTTGCTGGGAAACCTTGGGTCCTTCACGATGATTTTACCTTGGCATGTACTATCAGTTTGTGGTACATTGTCATAGACAAAGAACACTTTGTTAAATATTGGTATTCCTTAAAGGAAGTAGCCTCCTTCAGCAGGATATTTAATCCAGTCCAATTGTGTATCTATGAGATATGATGGTGTAAATAAAACAAGAAATAAAAAAATCCAATCCTCAGACGTCGCATTTTGCAACTTCCAGGACGTAAAGTTAAGTCTGTCCGTAAAGTCAATGCCTCGGGGTGAGGCTCAATTGTTTTGGAAGCACAAAGGAGACGTGCACATTATGGTATTATTGTTATGGCTGATCAATACGTGCCAAAAGAGATGACAACTAAAAGATGAGGGATTTCATTTTATTGTACTTGAAGATGTATTGCTGTACAGACATTTACATAAAACCATGCATTTCCGTTATGTACAGTGGCTGAACACCCAACAATGCATCACAGTCTTCCGCAAGATACAAAAGTATTTACAGTATAAGATTACAGTACAGTAAATATGACGGCAGAGAAATTTTGCACAATCCTGATCGACAAGTTGCAATCAAAATAAAAAAAAAACAAAAAACTTTTATTGTAATGGTCACTAATTCACTAACGTGAAATTGTATCTTCCACCTACAATTCAATATGGTAAAACCTCTACCATTTCACAATCTATATTAGTCAATATTTGCTTCTCTTCACAACGTCCCTCCTGACCTTCTACGACATACAGAAATCCCATCGAACTCACACGCTTGCCATAGGCATGGCCCATCAACTCTAGTCTCTTGCCAAAACACAGTATTCATTACTCTGCAGCGGCGCTCCTAAACCCTTCACTAGTGTCTACTTTTCTTACACACGTCTACTTTAAAAAACAAAACAAAAAAAAAAAAAAAACATTTTTTTTTTTTTTTATAAAAAAAAAAAGGTGTCCAAATTTAAGTCAACTGCCGCGTCTGGGGGGAGGGGGGGGGGGGCTGCATCTGCGAGAGTCAATAGATGGTCTCTAAAAATCTTCAAAACTACAATAAAATGGTCGTGAAAACCCTCTACACTACATAAAAAATTAAATACTTGTCACAAAAAACAAAACAAAACATAAATGAAGGAATGTACAGTAAACAAAATTCCAGTAGGTAACATGGAAAACCTGCTAAAATAGAGTCTTTTTAAGGATTTGATCAAACATGTTTCAGATGTAAAAATAACAAGGGTTTGGGTATTTCTGACATTCTGAAAAAGAAAAGAACAAGTTACTGGCTCAGATTACAGTCTAAGTGTATTTCAAGACCTTCCAGCTGGAGAAATCCATGGTGAAGAAAAGACCAAATATGGCCGCGGTTACTGACCTCACTTCACACTGAATTCCCTCAACATTACAGGCATGATCTACCAAATTTACAGTCATGTAGAAGGTGTAATGCCCTACACTTACATTTTATAACATTTACTATTGGGACATTAACAAAAATTACTTTGTAGTTTTATTATTCCCCTCTTATGGGGGTACGGTGTTAAAGACTCTACTTTAACAGTGTTGACTGAATACCAGTAGCTGCCACTGAAAGGGAACAAGGGGGAACACATACAGTAGGATCCATGACAATCCCAGTATACGCACATGGAAAAGATAAGAAAAAAATGTACATATCTATAAAACACAAGTCCAGCCAAAAGGCAATTTGCAAATTAAACCAACGTTTCTTTCCGCTTCATGCTTTGCTGTGTCTTCTCCAGAGTTTTCCGACTGCCTTTCTCTGTTTGCGTTTTGCCAGACTTAGGTTCCTCAGGGGAGTCTGCACTACAACTGTCAGCATTTGATTCAAAGTCCATTTCTACATTGCTGGATATGGTGGACGAGCGCCTCTGTACTTTGGCATTTGGCACAGGCGGATGATTTTCTTCACATTCCTCACTGAGGTCGGGCAGCTCTTTTAATTCAGTTGGTGATGTGTGTTGGTATGGGGCAACCGCTGTTCTGATACAGTTCAGCCACTGCTGCTTGTGAAAGATGTCATTGGCTTGGAGTGTGTGACTTTGGCCGACGCAAGCATCTTGAAACCGAACCCTGAAGATGTTTTTAGCTAAAAAGATAAAAAGTAAAAAAAATAAATAAATTAGAATTTGCCTATAAAAAGGGCACTTTATACATGTATTGGCCAAAAAAGAAAATTTGAGCCCACAGCTTAAAATTACATTTACATATTCAGATCTCAAAACTGAGAACTGCATTAGTGAAACTGGCCTTCTTCACTTCGAGAGGACAGGAGGTCACATACAAGATATTAAATGACGGCGCCACAGCAAACACATTTATATATATAGTTTGAATTGAGTACTCCAAAGAGCAAAAATAATTCTGAGTTATGGGGGTCACACACCTTACATAGCTGTACCATAGACATGTATGCTTGGTGAAGGCTAGAAAGCATGGGTCTTCAATGGGCAGAGGGGTACCCAAACGTTTGGGCATAGGTAAATCATAATTAAAGCCTAGAAAACATGTTGTTCAGGACTGCAAAGCCTACAAGTGAAATCACAATAATCCAGGCAAGCATACCTTTGTCAGAATTGGTGAACGCCCCCCTGAAGGAGCCTCCCATTCGTACATCACCATCCTGGAGATCCTCTAACACCAAGTCTTGGACAGGGATAGGCTGCCTGTAAACCTGGTAAGAGTGACGCTCGTTCCGTGTAACTGGGCGTGTTAAAACCAATATGTCTTGAAAAAGGAACAGGTACAGTTTCTGTGAGGAAACAAAACGCCAGATTAGATTATTCCTTTTCATGCAAAATCATTTCCTTCACCATAAAAAGAGCACAGAACTATCCCCTGGACATGTACTTTTTAAGAGAGATTTTCTACTTTCTTGCTGTCACATACAATTATAGCTTCTTACAAAAATTGGTGATGACCTCACCGCATAAAAGCTTCGCTCATAAAGCAGGATAAAAATAGTTTTGAAATTAAGCTAGGACTGCAAATCTTTAATTTATACTTCCCGTCCTCCAGTAATAATATACTAACAATGGTAAAACTGCAGCCATTAGCCTGCCGTCCTGTCCTACCCACAAGTGTAACATGTCATTTACATTGGTAAAACACATTTGAATGCGTGAGGTCATTGTTTACGTCAGTCTAGTGAATGCCTCGCAGCAGAAGAATGCCACCCAGCCACATGGCATCATATTCGCTAGTTTCGAGGAGTAGTAAAGTCTCATTTCATTAGTAATTACGCTCTCAAACACTTACATGGCCATTTTTATTCTTCAGTTCTCCGTGACACAGTAGTGACTTGCTCGATTCTATCCGTAGGTCTCTTTGTTTATCATCGAGGTACTCCAGCTTGTCGATGTAATACTGGCATTCGGACTCGCCCTTTTTCAAGTTTATGTCTGCGAGGACACCTAGGATTAAGAAGAGCTGTAATGGAAAGGAAAAAAAGTTAATTAAAATAAAATTGCAATCAAGCAGGGCAAAAAAAAATGGTGGGAAATATTTTTTTTAAGGGTTTCTCCAATATATATATCTATATCTCTCTATATATCTCTCTGAAATCCAGCAGATACGAGTTTGGTAATACCAAGCCAATTTTTTGGTCAGTTTCTGTCTAAACATTACTAGTAGGTCATATGACAGCATGGTAATACAGTAACTCAATGGCTTTTGAGGTCCACTTCCAGATTGAGTAAATGGCCCATTTTTATGTGCAACACGTGGGCCACTTAGACAAATTTACATGACTATAATGATGACTAGTGACATCCTTCAAGGACTGCCAGCTTATCATGAGACCTTCACCTTTGGTGATCCGTGATGCTACACAACTTACCGCTTGCTCCAAACTCTTCACATCTGGATGGTCTTTGGGAGTGTGTCGCAAGATTTCCTTGAGTAGAAGGGGATACTTGACTAGACGGCTTCTTGGAATATCAAGGAAGCTCCACAGGTCTAACTTGCGACTGAAAGGGGACTCAAGACATCTCTGAAGAAAATCCTGAACTCTGCGATCGAGCTTTTTTTGATCCAGGAGAGCTTTTGCTGCCAACTGGTTACTGCAATAACCTTTATAAGCATTGAGTCGTGGCAACTAAAGAGAAAAAAAATAAGAAAAAACAAATTATAAAAGTTACAATGATCTCAGGGTGGTATTTTTTCTTTACTATAATTGTTAAGAGAAAAATAATGATTTCGACAAAAAACTTAGCAGAACTTACCCAGTTTACAAGAATGGGACCAATGTGCTCAACCGTTCCATCCGGTCTTGTGGCTTCTCCTAGTTTAGTCAGAAGTTCTAAAATAAGAAGCATATACATTAGAAATCAAATCCTAAAAAAAACTTGGCAAAGGGATGGACAAGAGGTCACACCAGAAATGGGTTCAAATGTACCTTCATGTAGGGGAATGTAGGCATCCAGATCGCCAAATATGTGCGCCAGCTCTTCTTCAGACATAATTGATAGCTTAAGCATAGGGTCATGGTAGGCCTTCCTGGCAAGCTTGAGGTCTTCAATAAGGTCTTTTTCTCCTCTGGTCATTTCAAATATAGCCTTTAAATACAGAAGAGTAAGGGTTTAAATATGGGGATTGTAGTCATAATGGGTTTACCCTCTAAGCCCAGCTACACAAATATATTTGTCCATCAGCTTCACAGATGTATAGACTAGACATATATATTACACTTCAGGCTCAAATGTAGACCTGAAAGATCTCTAATTTGACCATTTTCTCTCTGACGACACATTATTAATACAGGATATATTGTATGTATATTTATTTCGGGTACCTCTTGCCGTTTTATTTCCTTGGTGCTTAGTGATTCCTTCATGTTGACATCTAACATCTCAGACCATAAGACACTGTTTCTTCGTTTTGGAGGAGTTGGTGCAGCCATTTTGCTACAAGATTTGTGTGTACCACCTGGAGACTTGTTTTCTGCTCGCATTGCGAATGACTATTGGGAAGAAAGCACAGGAACAGCTGAATTTAGATGTACATACTTTAGACAGAGGCATATGTTCCATGAAGACATACTTTCTCACAAGCACGATGGCAAAAACAATATGCCACAACAAGGAAGGGTCAACGCTGGTGCAAAACACCAATTCACTTGGGGGGGAGGAGGTTTGCAATTGCGGTTATCCTAGCATTTATTTACCTGGATCGTTTGTCCAAAGCGTCGGACGGCGCCATTTCGCACAGGAGATATTAAATTTGCGAGAGATGTTACACGTGCTAATGGCCGTACTCTTTTATTGCTCGGCTCCTGAAAACACAGAAAAATAACACATACATTATAGTTAGCCTGAAGCTTTCCATTTTTTAAGTCTTGCTGCTACGTGAAGGCTATCAAATCACAGGCATTCTTCAACACAAAGCAAATATGAAATGCTAACTAGCATATAGAGGAAGCCGGACAATACCGGCTTACGTAGGTAGGTTTGTCTGCACGCAAGCTGCATTAGACAGAAAAACAAAGAGTAATCCAAGTAAATATTCAAAGGGCAAAATCCTCAGAAATATACCTAGAGGGTGTCCACACAGATGATTATTTACCAGGGACTCAGCTAGTCAAGACTGGACTCCAAAATGCCAAAGGCCAAAGCAAAGCAAAACACTGATCAACCACTGATAAAAGGAGACCTTTAATAGCCGAGACATTTATTTAGATATGGGTCAAAACTACTGAAGCCTGTAGCATATCAAGTTCACCTTATAAGTTTATACGAACTTCTAGTCATTTTTTGCAGCTTTAATTTGACAGTAATCACGTTCCAGAACTCCATTCTTAAAGGGGATGTCCAGTGAAAAGTTATCATGCAGCCAATAGATAGGTGATAACTTATTGATTGGTGGGGGCCCAACTGCTGGGACCTGCATCGATTGGTAGAACGGGTCACCTTTATCCCAGTAAAGGAATAGCACAGCAGTGCGAATGCGGCTCAAGTCATTCTCTGTTTGACTTTTTCCGGCAGCCCCATATGGACCTAAGAACGCAGAGGTCAAGCACGCACGCTATTGCTCCATTCTAGAAAGGGCATAAAAATGCCTTATCCTGCTGATCAGTGTGGATCCCAGCGGCCAGGCTCCCACCAATCAGTAAGTGATCACCTATCCTGGAGATAGACGATAACTTATCTTTACTGGAAAACCCCTTCAATCAGATCTGCGGGAAAGCACAAAAGCATCTGCTGACGTGTTTTACATTTCTCCACCCTGTATTAAACTTCACTTTCAAGAAGTTGTTAATCTCACAAGGCACAGCAATCACTTTATGAACTTATAGATACAAGCGAGAACATAATCGTCATCTGGAAGAAAAGTGAACCATCATCTCCATTCATCCCTCCACCACGGACCTCATGTGTACAACAAATCTTATATTCTTATTCTATTTTCTACAATAGCTCAGATCAGTATATAAAGGTAAAAACGTCCCTTCTGTGACCGGAGGTCTTTATCAGAAGTGACAGTAAGGACAATAGGTTCCTATGCCCAAAGAATGGCAGGTGTGAAAGCCATTAGGTCTTCGCCTCATATTACAGGGCCATTGACTTCATCATAAGTTAAAATGTGGTCACAGATGAAGGGACAAAGGCGCCTTTTGTTCCAATAGATGAAAACCAAGTGCCGGTGAGGTGTAATCCATGTACTCGCTATGGCAGTTTAGCGATACTGACAAACAGGTTATGCCAGAAAGTGCAGAGGCGCCAAGAGTCACCGGCTGCCTCAATGCATCGCTGCAATAACACCACCTCAAGACTGCTACTATAACATCACCTCACCTCCAATATTAGGAGCGTAGGGTACACAGCAAATCTGAGCTTACCAGCCATAGCACACTAGACAACAGCAATCTTAACAGTTCAGTGTGTCAACCAGACATTAGCCTGAAGGAAACAGCACAGTCCGTCCTACGCTGGAGGGCACAGCGCCAGAAAATGCATGTAAAAATCAGCATAAGAGATATTTATTCATCATATGCTAAAGACATTAGTCCCACACGCTGACCGGCACAATATCACACTTTGTTCTCTCCTGAAAGGATGCATTGAGGAAAGTCACTTCTAAAGACAAAATATACAAGAAGCGAACAGGAAGACAAACTAAGGAACAGATAAGGCTCAGCAGGGGTTACAACTACAAAGAGGCGCTTCAGCAGCTCTGTTCTTGAAGGGCAAGCAGTTTTACTATAGCTAAACCACACGGCTTCAGGCTCTTCATGGAAATGTGAGAGAGTGAACCGTGACTAAACACAACTCCATTATGTTGTAGGAGGCTCATTTTCATGAAGCACCCTGGGCTGCTGTACTGTGGGACCGTACAGATTTGTAGCTTTTCATAGCAATCCTGGATAGAAGATAGATATCAGGAATTGCTACAAGAGTATAAAGAATGTCAGATGATAACCATCAGCACTGGAATTCAGCCAATATGAGGCACATATATGTATAACAAAGTCGCATCCCTAGAGAAAACCATTGCAGAGCACAACATACCTCTAATTCCTTTGATGCCGGATTCTGTACGGCTATCACCTGAATAGTCCTTTTAATAGGCAAGAGTCCACCGATTTCATCATGAGCCACCATACTTTATAATCTGCTCCTCACACAAGCAGTTACTAATCCACGTTAGACGCCCAAGCCCTTTAGGGGCTTCTGTGTTTTCATAGACGAGTCTCCGGTGTGCTAAGAAACACTCACAGCTCCTTCCCATACTGCATACTTCCCTGGCATCAAGTGGAGTGAGCTTTACAAAGTGCAGCAACTGGGAAGACTTCAAGTGGGGAGGAGCCACCTCAGCTGCCAGGGCGGGATCCTGTGGAATGCCATGTCATCTGTCTGACAGCTGGTACACCAGTCGGCAGATCAGCTTACAGCACAGACCGTGCCCTCTCACCAGGAGGAAGGAGTGTGGTGCTGGGGCTTCACATCCACCAGCAGGACAACCACACTGGAGGGGCTGTATTTGGGAACAGCAGTTCCTTTGTAAGTGTTACAATGTGTTACCCCAATATTTCTATGTAAAGTGCTGTGAAAGCTGATGGAACTATATAAACTGCTTAATAAAAATAGTACAGAGTTAAATATTCCAAGCAAAACTAAAAACTACAGATTTACCCAGAGTATTCTACCCCCAACCCCATCCCTGGTGCCACCTGTTGGTAAGATATGTGTATTACTAAGACATAAGCTCCCATATGTACATCATTGATCTAAAAAAAGAGATTGTCTACCAATGGATAGATCATCAATGTTTGATCGGCCAGGGTCTGACACCCGACACCCTGCTGATCAGCTATTATCGCTCTCTGACAGCAAGCACCCACTTGTCGAGCTGCTCCGTCTACTTGTAGTGGCCGCCGCAGGGTACTGCACATCCAAATATTCAAATCAATAGGAGGGGAATGTGTAGCACCCTGCGGCGGCCACTACAAGTAGACGGAGCAGCTCGACAAGTGAGTACTTCCGGCCAGTTGTGGCCAAAACCAGTAATAGTGGATTGGCAGGGGTGCCGGATGTCGCTGTAAAAGCAGTGCACAACCTCTTAAGGGTATCTGTGCACACTTTGCGGTTTCTGCTGCGTTTCCGCAGCGTTTTTGGCTCTGCAGAAACGCAGCAGATTCTGCTGCGTTGTATAGTACCTTTATTTCCTATGGAAAAAAAAAAAAAGCTGTGCACATGCTGCGTTTTTTTCCGCGCGGTTTTCAAAACGCAGCATGTCAATTGTTTGGTGCAGAAACGCTGCAGTTTTACACCTCATCCATTATGAGGTGTAAAACCGCAGGGCAAAACCGCAGAAAAAACCGCAGCACTTTGTCCTGCGGATTTCCTGCAGTTTTCTCTACAAAATCCGCGGAGACAAAAAACTATGTGTGCACATACCCTTAATGTATATCTAGTTTATAACAACCATACATGTGTGTGGACACAGTTTACCGATAGCAGGTGGGGGCACGTTTTTTTTTTTTTTTTTTTGCAGATTTTGGTTTGTAGCGGATTCAGTGAGGAAAAACTGAGCCAAATAAGCAACAGACACACACCAAAAATGACAGCCTGTAGTTAATCTGCTCCACAGGTCACTTTCCATTGGAGATAATTGTCAACAAATTTAGGTGATAAGTAAAACCACTGGGGGTCCTAACGCCTATGATGAGGGTCCTGTTCTGCCCCATTTCAATAGTGCTGTGATTACATGTGCGTACTACAACAGTGATCATACATGTGTTTAATGCTTCCAACAAGTGACACTAGAGCTCAAGTTCTCTTGCTCTCAGACGAAGCAATTTCCATATTTAATTTCCCAGAGGTGCATTGCATGACTTATAAGCCTCCTTACACTGGCTTGTCGCTCTCCGCAAGGAGAAATGTTACCTCTTCGATCCCAGTCAGAAGCATCTCATACTTTGCACTGACGAGGGGCAATATCCTGAAACACTGGGTTTACAAACTGAGATTCTGATTTGGCTATTATTTTAAGACATATTACAAGGCTCATTAAAGGGTCAATATTGACTTTTAGGATTGCTACTTCCTATAGGTGGCACTAGAGTTCTAGACCTCTCTCTCTCTGAAGAGGCAATTTGCATATTTAATTCTTTGCCATCTCTGTCAGTCTCAGACAATGCCTAAAGAGAAAAAACCTGTTTAACAATTGGCTGCGTTGCTGGAAAGAAGTCTCTTGCTGCAATATTCATTAGAAGGTTCTTTGTGGTCCACTATGCGTTTCAATGCCGTTTTGGCATCTTTATCAAGAGCACAAAAACCAACAGGACTTGATAAAGATGCAAGTAGGGCACTGAAACGCATAGTGGACCACAAAGAACCTTCTAATGAATATTGCAGCAAGAGACTTCTTTCCAGCAACGCAGCCAATTGTTAAAGGTGTTTTTTTCCCCTGTTTTGGTCATTTCCCTCTGGCGGATCCTTCCCCCAGCCATGGGGCAACTGCAGCCGGCTATCTAAACCTTTATAGTGGTTGTGCCTCCACACAACCCCCCAAGGTGAGCAAACCTATTTTACTGTCTCCTATATTTGGGGTTTACCCTACTGTGGGCTTCTCCCTTCACAGTCACTGCTTATTCGAACAGAGACCCCCGCTCCATTATAACGGAGGAAGGCGAGTGTGATTTTGCACACATGTATGCGTATTTTGCGCATGTCAGCATCCGTATGTAATCCATATGGTGAGATTTTCTCGCAGGCTTGCAAAATGGACATATAATGGAGCCCTATGACAGTTTTAATGAAGAAATGAAAGAATAGATAGACACATAGAATATATATATATATATATATATATATATATATATATATATATATATATATATATATATATTTATTCTGTGTGTCTATATCTATTCTTTCGTTTCTTTATTAAACCTGTCAGTGTGAATTTACTGTATAGTGCACTGAATTGCCGGCTTTGCTAAAAGACACCTGGTGCGTATTTCTCGCAAGTCACACGTGTGGTCCGTGTGTAATCCGTATTTTTTGCGCACCCATAGACTTGCATTGGCGTACTACGGCCGTAGGACGCTGACAATCGCAGCATGCTGCGAGTGGCACGGAGCGTAGAATACGGATGAGAAATATACGGCTGGTGCGAGGGACCCCATAGAGAATCATTTGTCCGTGTGTAATGCGTGCTTTTTGCGCCTCTCACTCTCCCGTATTCCTCGCCAGTGTGACCCCGGCCTTACACCTAATATCAGTCCTGAGATGGCCTGTATGCCATTGGCGCTATTAACCCCAGCATCTAATGGTTAATGAGAACTCGTCACCTCCAGAAACACCATCTACTTACAGATATAGGGGTAAGCCACGGGAAAATAGCTGCCTTACTAAAACAACTGCAGGGAGAAAATTACGTTTCATTCTCCCTGCAGCTGCTTGCTTCCAGGCCCCACACTTATCCTCCCTGACACATTGATTCAGAGGGGTGTGAGCAGCGAGTGAGGCGACAGATTCTCTACCAAATCACCATGGTAACAACTGATCCCAGCCATTGCAGCCAACACTTGTAAGGAGAGGACTAAAGGCCCATACACAGTACATGGACATTCTAGGTTCTATAGAAAGCAACCTCCACACATCTCTGGCATCAGATTATCTCACCAAGGGTAAAAGGATCGCAGTCTGAAAACCGGACAAGTGTGATTGTTTGCTCCCATAACATCATCTGTTGGAGGACTCTGGAGGCCCCCATACACATTAGGCCGTTGGCTGAGCGCGCAGACACCGGCAGGTTAAGCTGTTGAAAGTCTAAACCCCTGAGCCACTTAGAATGTCTCCACCTGCCTACATACACAATATATGGCTTCACAGGGATACATTTGACCCCCTAAACAGACATTGGTTTACATTTTTATTTCATAAATCAATGGTACACATGAAAATAAGAAATGTTGTAATACATCTTATTAGAGAAATCTGCTCTTTTCTCCGACAGGACTTATTTTCAAAATTTTCCATTGCAGTAAAATCTGTGTTCAGGGAAGACAGTTACATTACTGAGATAGGAGATGGCAGGTACTACTGATCAGACTATTTTGAGTAAAGGGGGAGGAGCTCTGTCTACAGCTCCTCCCTCCATAAAACCTTATCAGTACCAACTGTTATCTTTCATCTCAGTAAGGCTGGGATAACACAGGCTAGGAATACGCCCGAGTCTCACATGTTAATACCCGGCACTGCCGTCAGCACTCAGGAGCGGAGCGTTCGGCTCCATGTATTGCTATGCGCCGCACGCTCCGTTCCTGAGTGCTGACGGCAGTGCCGGGTATTAACATGCGAGACTCGGGCGTATTCCTCGCATGTGTGATCCCGGCCTAATGCATCATTTTACCCGTGAATTAAGAATGAATGATCAGTCCTGGCAGAGAAAGAAGCAGATGTCTCTGATAAAATATATTACACAGTTACATATTTTCAGTGCACTCTTCATTTATGAAATAAAAATTAAAGTGCTGGTTACATGAGGATTCTCATTTCTATTTAATTTCCATCTAATCTCACCTCATCAGGCAGGATGGGTGTTCTCAGTTTAGATGTGGTAGCAACCATAACCCTAATACATGGATACGCCATAAAGGTCTAACAAAAAAAAAAACAAAAAAAAAAACACACAACACTTTAAAAAGTGGCACTAACCATGCAATGGCACAGCAAGCTGAAAATGACTCTGAAGGGCAGAACTACTGTCCATCTTTACACATCTCTGCTTGGTTCAGTTAGGCTACTTTCACACTTGCGCTTTTTTTGCGCTGCGCACCGTGCGCAGTGCAAACGCACATAAGAAAAACACATCATGCGTTTGTGTGCTTTTTTGCGGTTTTGCGCATTTTTTTATTTTTTTTTTAAAAAGGCATGCGTTTTTTTTTTTTTGCGCTGACGTGCGCATTACCATGCGCACGTCAGCGCACCCATAGACTATAATGGGTGTTTGGGTGGAAAAAAAAAAGCATTACGTGCGCATGCGGTTTTTTGGGACAAGTCGGACGCACAAAAAATGCAACAGGATGCATTTTGTGCGCCCGAGCGCACACTACAAAAAGTGCATTCGCGTACAAACGCATGTGTATGCGCACCCATGTAAAGTATAGGGGAAAAAAAACGCATGCTTTTTTTGAACAAAAAAACAAGTGTGAAACTAGCCTTATTTAGGTTTTATTTTCAGTAACGGAGGTTATTTATAACCACGGGTGAAAGGACTACTTTCTAAGCAATGGTATTACACACAAAAAGGCAAACAAAACCCGACACACTCAGCACTGCACATGAACAAAGGCCGCGCTCTGGTCAGAAGCAGAACAAGGGTACTATCTGCCAGGTCGGCCCCTCAGTAATAACCTAGCCTACTACACAGTTTGGCTATTTCCACAGATCCAATTGGAGACTGACACCAAACTGTAGATCTGCTAGAGAGAAGAACACTTGGGCACAGATCCAGCACGAAGTTTTTCCTTATCCCAGGCAGCTCAGATAACATTTTTAAAAGTTAGTGGAGCAGGACATGCCGATGTGCACCTGACAAAGTCAGAAATTTACTCCACAAATGAACGCCTGCACCTGGCTGGAGGACACTGCAGGCGTTGGCGAACAATATTTGAAAGATGCACGCCTATAAATTAATTTGGAGTATCCACCAGCACTCCATTAAAGGGGCTTTTAGGTTCCATTAAAGGGGCTTTTGCACCATTTGCCGGTCACAGTTTTTCAGTTTCCATGCACATTCAACTTTGATGTGGTTAAACAGGGAAAAAGTTACATTTTCCTTTTGAACCATCAGAATGAGCTCACTGACCAACTCTCAGTTAAGTCATTCTACAGCTAACAATAGACAGTGAAACACAAACCATGCAACCCAATTAGAAAAATTATTTTCAGCCAAAAAATGAATGCATTTAAGAAAAAAAAAAAAAAATGTTGCCAAAGATGGTCAACGCCTTTATTATTGGCATACGAAATGTTAGCCTTAGGGAACTGAGGTTTTAGTAGTTAACTTGATCAAGTTTAGGAGAACCCCTTAAATAATTATACCTTAAAGTTCACAGAAACACCTTGGGGCAAGTTTCTAAAAAGATGGGTATATAGGGGTTGATTTAGTAAGACTGGCGTTACATAGGCGCAAACAGAAGTCTGCTAAAGTAATGTGTACCAAGATACGCCTTCTGCTAAATTTGGTATATTTTGTGCTGTCTATGTGCCCTGAAATAGAAGGCAGATATCAGCTTGTGTCAATCTCTTGATCAGCTCAGGTGTAAATCATAGTAAATCAATTGGGTCATCCATTCTTGTTTGGTGACGCACAGTTTTTTCTAAAAAAAAATTATATTATATATACACATACAGTATATGTATACACATTTACAAATACACATACATACATTATTTATACAGTGCAGACCAAAAGTTTGGACACACCTTCTCATTCAAAGAGTTTTCTTTATTTTCATGACTATGAAAATTGTAGATTCACTTTGAAGGCATCAGAACTATGAATTAACACATGTGGAATTATATAATTAACAAAAAAGTGTGAAACAACTGAAAATATGTCTTATATTCTAGGTTCTTCAAAGTAGCCACCTTTTGCTTTGATTACTGCTTTGCACACTCTTGGCATTCAAGTGTTAATTCATAGTTTTGATGCCTTCAGAGTGAATCTACAATTTTCATAGTCATGAAAATAAAAGAAAACGCTTTGAATGAGAAGGTGTGTCCAAACTTTTGGTCTGTTAGAGATAGAGAGAGATATATAATATCTCTCTATCTATCTATCTACATACAAATATACAGTGGGGAAAAAAAGTATTTAGTCAGTCAGCAATAGTGCAAGTTCCACCACTTAAAAAGATGAGAGGCGTCTGTAATTTACATCATAGGTAGACCTCAACTATGGGAGACAAACTGAGAAAAAAAAATCCAGAAAATCACATTGTCTGTTTTTTTTTCATTTTATTTGCATATTATGGTGGAAAATAAGTATTTGGTCAGAAACAAAATTTCATCGCAATACTTTGTGATATGTCCCTTGTTGGCAATGACAGAGGTCAAACGTTTTCTGTAAGTCTTCACAAGGTTGCCACACACTGTTGTTGGTATGTTGGCCCATTCCTCCATGCAGATCTCCTCTAGAGCAGTGATGTTTTTGGCTTTTCGCTTGGCAACACGGACTTTCAACTCCCTCCAAAGGTTTTCTATAGGGTTGAGATCTGGAGACTGGCTAGGCCACTCCAGGACCTTGAAATGCTTCTTACGATGCCACTCCTTCGTTGCCCTGGCGGTGTGCTTTGGATCATTGTCATGTTGAAAGACCCAGCCACATTTCATCTTCAATGCCCTTGCTGATGGAAGGAGTTTTGCACTCAAAATCTCACGATACATGGCCCCATTCATTCTTTCATGTACCCGGATCAGTCGTCCTGGCCCCTTTGCAGAGAAACAGCCCCAAAGCATGATGTTTCCACCACCATGCTTTACAGTAGGTATGGTGTTTGATGGATGCAACTCAGTATTCTTTTTCCTCCAAACACGACAAGTTGTGTTTCTACCAAACAGTTCCAGTTTGGTTTCATCAGACCATAGGACATTCTCCCAAAACTCCTCTGGATCATCCAAATGCTCTCTAGCAACCTTCAGACGGGCCCGGACATGTACAGGCTTAAGCAGTGGGACACGTCTGGCACTGCAGGATCTGAGTCCATGGTGGCATAGTGTGTTACTTATGGTAGGCCTTGTTACATTGGTCCCAGCTCTCTGCAGTTCATTCACTAGGTCCCCCCGCATGGTTCTGGGATTTTTGCTCACCGTTCTTGTGATCATTCTGACCCCACGGGGTGGGATTTTGCGTGGAGCAACAGATCGAGGGAGATTATCAGTGGTCTTGTATGTCTTCCATTTTCTAATTATTGCTCCCACAGTTGATTTCTTCACTCCAAGCTGGTTGGCTATTGCAGATTCAGTCTTCCCAGCCTGGTGCAGGGCTACAATTTTGTTTCTGGTGTCCTTTGACAGCTCTTTGGTCTTCACCATAGTGGAGTTTGGAGTCAGACTGTTTGAGGGTGTGCACAGGTGTCTTTTTATACTGATAACAAGTTTAAACAGGTGCCATTACTACAGGTAATGAGTGGAGGAAAGAGGAGACTCTTAAAGAAGAAGTTACAGGTCTGTGAGAGCCAGAAATCTTGATTGCTTGTTTCTGACCAAATACTTATTTTCCACCATAATATGCAAATAAAATGAAAAAAAAACAGACAATGTGATTTTCTGGATTTTTTTTTCTCAGTTTGTCTCCCATAGTTGAGGTCTACCTATGATGTAAATTACAGACGCCTCTCATCTTTTTAAGTGGTGGAACTTGCACTATTGCTGACTGACTAAATACTTTTTTTCCCCACTGTACATGCAATAACCCATTTAAGGTTTCGAAAATGCAGACTGTAGCACTCATCGCTTTGGTTAGTTAAAAGTAGCACAGGAAACTGACTGCTTCCCGTTATTACCACCTTATCTCACATCGTGAAGCGCCTCCAGGTAAATCTGGGTTATATTAGATCAGCAGCTAGCTCCATTTTATTTTTTTTTTTTTTTATAAGGTTTCCTGAAGCATTGGAAGCACAAGACTTTCCCATTCAGATTTGCTCTATTGTGTATTGGTTATTGTTGCTATAAAACATGGGTAGCACCTGACAAAGTAAACAGGCAGCGGAGTCACCGACTCAAAGAATCCAGCCTGTTACATGAAGTCATAGGCTGCATCTACGCTGAAAGATTATAGAACAACCGTCAAGACCGTTCATGTCACAATAACCTTTCAGTGTAAACTGGCTGGTGATCACCTGATGAGGAAAACATTTTATTATTGAGTGAAATGAAATGTAGAACAGCACAGATCCGTTATTGGCGGTGCATCGTCCTACGTAAATAGGCTACCATGGTTCTCTGCCATGTAGGTGCACTGATCTACAGATCGCTCAGTACACATAGTGTATTTTGCCTTGTGTGAACAGTTTATAAGGCCTGTTTCACACTTCCGTTTTTTCAAATCCGTCAAAATCCGTTGTTTTCCGTAAAAAAACGGATCCGCCATTTTTTGCAGGATCCGTTTTTTTTGTCCCATAGACTTCCATTACGGTTACCGCGGATCCGTCAAAAAAACGGATCCGTTTTTAAAAAAACGGATCCGTTTGCATCAGTTTCCGTCAAAAAAACGGAAACGGATCCGTTTGGCGGACACAAAAACGGAAGTGTGAAACAGGCCCTAGATGACCGCCATTCGGTAAAGGTTCACTGATCGGGGATCATTAAAGGGGTTGCCCAAAACAAACATTTATTTTAATCCTAAAAGGCCAATTAATTTAATCATCACTTTTCTAATATATTTCAATTTAAAAATCACTGATCGTTCCCTCACTAGGCCATCTAACTGCTTAATTTTTTGTACTCCCTGTTTGGCTTAGTTTGAAAATGCTGGGATACGAAGATGGCAAAGGCTGGGGTCAATGCCGCGGCCTTTGCCACCACCCTAAAGCGAAGTGCCCCTGCTCTACTACTGAGTATGTGTCAGTTATCAAATCTGAAGTATGCTTAGTTGGATTTTCACTGTGCAATATTCTTTTTTAATAGCAGAAAAAAATCTGGTAAGCAGAGATCAGCCCTGCCCAAGGGTGGGATTGGTCTCTGCTCGCCAAGTAATCTCCCTACAATGTACACTGACACTGCGCACTCTTGCCAGCTAGACACTTCATAGCCTCGGAGGGAGAGCACTGTCACTGTCCATTAAAAAGAATACTTTATTGACAAGATCCTACTGAACACATGTCAGAAATGACAAAAGATGCATGCTCAGTAGAGTAGGGACTAGCCAAGACACTAATCACTGATGTTGCTTCATTTCAGTGTGTGGTCAGAGGCAGTGCCAAAGAGGTAGTAGGTAAAAAAAAAAAAAAAAAAAAAACCATAGCGTAGTGAGTGAATGATAGGGTATTTTTAGTTGAAGTATATTAAAAAATAGATTAGATCATTAAATAGACATTAAGAGTTAAAATAAATGTTAGTTTCAGGCTACCCCTTTAAAACCAACTGTTTTTTTCCCCCCCCATGTAAACAGATCCTCAGTCACATCTGTCTCTCTTAACTGTACAATGACTAGGGAATTTCTTTTTGTGTGCTCTTTGGGTTAACAGGAATCTGTCACCCCATTTTTCGACTATGAGCTGCCGGCACGATGTAACCTGAAAGAAAAAGGAGTTATACTATACTCACCCAGGGGCAGTCCGGGTCTGGTTTTAGTCTGATGGGTGACGCGGTCCGGTCCTGCAGTGCGCAGGCACCGGGAGAGATCCGGCGTCTACGCATTGCAGTATTCTGCTCTGCCCCCAATAGGGCAGAGCAGTGCGCCTGCACCGGAGCCACGACAGGCAGCAAAGAAGAGGATGTCACTGTTAGAAGATGGGAGGCGACGGACTGCAACACCCATCGGACTAAGACCGGACGGCCCCCCGATGAGTATAATACAACTTGTTTTTCTTATCTTTCAGGTTACATCGGGGGCTTATCTACAGCATTACAGAATGCTGTAGATAAGCCTCTGATGTCGGTGCCGGCAGCTCATAGGCCGGTTTCACATTTGCGCTTCAGGGCGCAGCGACTTCCTGCGCACGGCCGACGCTAAGCCCAGCCCCCTGCCGCGCCTCCGTCGGTAGCTCCGCCTCCGGGCGCATGACGCTGCATGCGTCATGCGTCCCCTATCTTTATCACTGAGGACGCAGGCGCCGCCAAACGCATACTGCGCACGGCCTGCGTCCTTTTGACGGTGCGCCGACCAGCGCCAAACGCAACCTGTTGCAATTTGGTTGCGCTCGGCGCACCGTCAAAAGGACGCACGGCCTGCGTCCTCAGTGATAAAGATAGGGGACGCATGACGCATGCAGCGTAATGCACCTGGAGCTACCGGCGGAGGCGCGGCAGGGGGCGGGGCTTAGCGGCAGCTGTGCGCAGGCCGTCGCTGCGCCCTGAAGCGCAAATGTGAAACCGGCCAGAGTCGAAAAATGGCGTGACAGATTCCCTTTAAGCTGCAGGTTAATCATGTAAGGAAGGTGCAGCACCCAGGAGAAAATGAACTCTCAGCAGCTGTCAAAGTCCCAGAGTATGCTTACAGCCACAGTTCTAAGAGCTGCGAGCGGTGACTATAGCAGCACCGGTACGCCTGTATGACTGAAGGCAGCTACTGGGAGAAAAGGTTCATTTTCTCACATGAGCGCCGTACTTTCAGTATGTCGGCCGAACACTTTCCTTCCTATTAACTCTATATCTGCATGTTAATAGCATTATCAGACCTGACAGGTTCCCTTTAAAGCTCAGCAATTATAAGCAGCATGCTAGCACTACTGCCTTGCAGTATGTTCCTCCATGGATTTCATCTAGTACCACTGACTGTAAGAAGCTTTAGAATATATTACTACATTTACCATTACGTTTCTTAGTGACGTTTGGACCATAACTAGGTTCTGATGATTCAAGACATTTCACTATTTTTACTTCATGTTACCTTCAGATCAAAGCTACAAAGGCTGAAAGTGTCATCATCCTTTTCTTTGCGTTTCCTTTTCTGAAAGCAAAAAAAAATATCAGTCAATTTATCACTGAAAATCAGCAACTCAATAGTGCAAACTTTAAAGTCTAGTTCTCTACAGCAGACAGGCCCCAATGATATACTACTATATAATAGAAGTTGCAAGGCACTGATGAATATCCACTTGCACCATGACCCATCATGACCTATAGCGTCACGCTATAGGTCAGTGAAAAATCAGGAAGCACATGGAGGGGGATCAGTCTAAATACCCAATAATAGGCATCAAAGATCCAAATATTCCAGCACACCTTCTTACTTCAAGTAAGAAGATGTGCTGGAATATTTGGATCTTTGCATTTATGTCAGCTTGTGACATTTCCTAGCACCTTCATCAAAGAACTGCCTCCAACGTGACAAGTGAAAAAGGTGAGCTGAATATTTTCGTTTTTCAATAATAGGCATCAGTCTTCTGTCCAATATTGACATTGCAATGCATATTAGAAGTGTTGTCTTTCAATTTACTATACAATTTATACACGAAAATTAAAGATGGCAAGAAGTGACAATGACCAAACACTGATTAAAAGTGATCCATTTTTTGCATCCATTAAAAGTTGATGCAGTCTGCACAAGGCATAAGGCGGCGTTCATACGCCGTGGCTTTTAGCCGTCTTCCTGCACAATTGCTTAAACCTTAGTTCTGGTTGGAAGGGACTTTGCAGAGTATCATGGCACTAACGTAGCTGGCACTTCCATATAACATGTCTAGGAATCTCCATATCAATAGGAACAGGTCACAATCAATTTTGTTAGGGAAATTTTATTTTGCAGTCCTCTACTATAAAATGGTACAAGAAGTGTCACAGGGACAATGAAGAAAGAAAAAAAAAAAAAAACAGCAAGATAAAAAAAAAAAAAAGCGAAAAACAGGTCTAATAGTGCTGAACTAGACAGGAAAAAAAAAAACAACACAGCCCTGCTGCTGTAGACAAACATCTGCGGATTCAGTTATGGGGAACATAACGCCGGTAGACAACATCTGGATTAGGTTTGGGCATTTAAAAGAATAAAGTGAGTCACTCGTGATGAGCGCCGTCTAGGACGAGGCTTTCAGCAACGGCGTACACATGTTTGCCATTATGACACATATGGAAAGAAAAGCCTTTCCAGGCCAGATTTACATGTATACAAAGTGTGCAATCTCTGCACATTGTCTGCAGCAACTGCAACTAGTGTCAGAAAGCAAAGGTACTGTCACACTTAGCGATGCACCAGCGATATGACGCGGTCAGGATCGCTGGTGCATCGCTAGGTGGTCGCTAGTGAGCTGCCACACAGGCAGATCTCACCAGTGACATCGCAGGGGATGGGGGTCGCTACTTACCTGTCAGACGCGGCGATCCTGACTTCCTCCCGCCCGCGTCCACGCGTCGCTCGTCGGCGCCACAGGAAGCCCAGCAGGAAGCTGACGAAGAGAAACGGTCCAGGCCGTTCTCGCGCGATCAGCGATAACCAGCGGGGGAGCGGTCGGAGGTAAGTATCAGACATAGCGATATCGCTGCTGCGTCACAAAACCAGTGACGTTACAGCAATATCGCTTAGTGTGACAGGCCCTTTAGACAAACATTCACAAGGTTATTTACATACAATGGAGAATTCGCCACAGATATAAAAGATTAAGAAATATACAGACAGATCTACATTAGTACTAACCAGTGTAAAATCCCACGGTGTGCTTGGCGTCAGAAAGGTGAAGGAGCTCCCTCTTTTGAGCGAATGGCTGGGAGAAGATGCAAGAAAACAGCAGTTTAGTAATAAGAAGTATTGCTGCGACTTAAGCAGAGAGCGAGGTTTAGAAAATTCCACTTGAACCTATTTCTCCAAGTACAGGTTTCACTCATGAGACCCAGTGTTTACTGTCAGTGGAAAAATGGCACTTGTGTGGAAGCGAATGGTGAACCTGGCAGGCAGAGTCGCGGAAGACGTGTCTGCATCTGTCCCATTACTCTGAATGGAGGTGGCAGAAAGCCATGTACAAGCTGCAGACAATCCGCCACGTGACCATTACATTAGCGCTGAAGGTCACCCCCACCAGTGAGACTTTAGGCCATGTTCACACGTTGTGTTCTTTTGCGGCAGTTTATGCACATTTTTGTAACCACAAAAGCCATGACATTTCAGAATTCTCATGCACGCACTTTTTTTTATCCTGACTGACTTGGAAAACTGTGGCACTTTTCATGTCACTTCCCTCAGCGTTTTAAAAACCCATAGAAAGTAATAGAGCAAAAACAGCAGGGATTAGGTTTTGCTGCGTTTTTGACGCAGAAAACTCCGGAAGTTACATCATGATTTCTGGGGGGGCACTAGATTTTATCAGCATGTACATGAGACAAGAAAACGCAACATGTGAACAAAGCCTTACTGGGGCAGCTGCTCATGGTTCCTAGAGCAAGTGGGGGCCAGGAGTAGGGCCGGCAGCTGGACATTGTGGAACGTTTCATGGATTAACTGTGCTACTAATAATTATTACATTTTAGACACAATAGAAAATGTACATTTATAATAAACAGCCATCTTAATATTACATTTATTGTAGAATCTGGAAAACAGAAAAAGCTTAGAAATTGGAACGCGTAAGAAAATGATAGTATTTATTACTTCATGGCGCCCCCTAGTGTTCTTCTGATTCCACATCAGTTGAATGGAGCATGTGCGCTGACCCTTCCTTTCTAGCAAGGATGAAGCTGCCCTGTTCTGTTAACCGGTCAGTGGACGGACCCCCACTGATCAATAACTCACCACCATCCTGTGGATAGCTGATAAAGGGGTTGTCCAATAATATGCTCAAACCATTATGATTTAGAAGCCATCAAAAACACTAAAGTGGGGGAGATTTATGAATAACGGCATAACGGAAAATCTTAATATATCAGATTTTCCTTAATAAGCGCATGCCTCGTAATAAATCAGGTGCATTCAGCAAACACATACAGTGGGGAAAAAAAGTATTTAGTCAGTCAGCAATAGTGCAAGTTCCACCAATTTAAAATGATGAGAGGCGTCTGTAATTTACATCATAGGTAGACCTCAACTATGGGAGACAAACTGAGAAAAAAAAATCCAGAAAATCACATTGTCTGTTTTTTTTTCATTTTATTTGCATATTATGGTGGAAAATAAGTATTTGGTCAGAAACAAAATTTCATCTCAATACTTTGTGATATATCCTTTGTTGGCAATGACAGAGGTCAAACGTTTTCTGTAAGTCTTCACAAGGTTGCCACACACTGTTGTTGGTATGTTGGCCCATTCCTCCATGCAGATCTCCTCTAGAGCAGTGATGTTTTTGGCTTTTCGCTTGGCAACACGGACTTTCAACTCCCTCCAAAGGTTTTCTATAGGGTTGAGATCTGGAGACTGGCTAGGCCACTCCAGGACCTTGAAATGCTTCTTACGAAGCCACTCCTTCGTTGCCCTGGCGGTGTGCTTTGGATCATTGTCATGTTGAAAGACCCAGCCACGTTTCATCTTCAATGCCCTTGCTGATGGAAGGAGGTTTGCACTCAAAATCTCACGATACATGGCCCCATTCATTCTTTCATGTACCCGGATCAGTCGTCCTGGCCCCTTTGCAGAGAAACAGCCCCAAAGCATGAAGTTTCCACCACCATGCTTTACAGTAGGTATGGTGTTTGATGGATGCAACTCAGTATTCTTTTCCCTCCAAACACGACAAGTTGTGTTTCTACCAAACAGTTCCAGTTTGGTTTCATCAGACCATAGGACATTCTCCCAAAACTCCTCTGGATCATCCAAATGCTCTCTAGCAAACTTCAGACGGGCCCGGACATGTACAGGCTTAAGCAGTGGGACACGTCTGGCCCTGCAGGATCTGAGTCCATGGTGGCGTAGTGTGTTACTTATGGTAGGCCTTGTTACATTGGTCCCAGCTCTCTGCAGTTCATTCACTAGGTCCCCCCGCGTGGTTCTGGGATTTTTGCTCACCGTTCTTGTGATCATTCTGACCCCACGGGGTGGAATTTTGCGTGGAGCACCAGATCGAGGGAGATTATCAGTGGTCTTGTATGTCTTCCATTCTCTAATTATTGCTCCCACAGTTGATTTCTTCACTCCAAGCTGGTTGGCTATTGCAGATTCAGTCTTCCCAGCCTGGTGCAGGGCTACAATTTTGTTTCTGGTGTCCTTTGACAGCTCTTTGGTCTTCACCATAGTGGAGTTTGGAGTCAGACTGTTTGAGGGTGTGCACAGGTGTCTTTTTATACTGATAACAAGTTTAAACAGGTGCCATTACTACAGGTAATGAGTGGAGGAAAGAGGAGACTCTTAAAGAAGAAGTTACAGGTCTGTGAGAGCCAGAAATCTTGATTGCTTGTTTCTGACCAAATACTTATTTTCCACCATAATATGCAAATAAAATGAAAAAAAAAAACAGACAATGTGATTTTCTGGATTTTTTTTCTCAGTTTGTCTCCCATAATTGAGGTCTACCTATGATGTAAATTACAGACGCCTCTCATCTTTTTAAGTGGTGGAACTTGCACTATTGCTGACTGACTAAATACTTTTTTTCCCCACTGTATCTGCCATGAGCTGCTGTAGGTTTGCCATTTTATAGGAAAAATTATAGTAATTTTGCCACGCCACGTGCAGTTCCATCCATTTGTTTTCTCTCCTTACGTGTCATGAGAGGAGGAAACAATAAAACTTGCAAATTACGGCATACATACAGCAAGGGCTTTAATTTGCAGCCTTTTTTTACCCCAGTGTCTGGTATAAATGTCCTAGTTTATGCTGAGTATGGTGCATCTTGGCCAATAGGCACTTATGTGCCAATAGGAGGAGGCCATGGCAGCTGAGGCCTCTTTCACACTTCCGTTTTTGACCATCAGTCAAAATACGCCAGTTTTTGAAAAAAACGGATCCGCCATTTTTATTGGCGGATCCGTTTTTTCCCCCTTTGAGTTGCATTACCGGCGGATCTTGACGGATGGCCATCCGTTGGATCCGTTTTATTGCGGATCCGCCAAATTTTTTGTGTCCGCCGGCATGCCTGGACGGACCCTGCAACGTTTTTTTTTTTTGCTGTAGGGTCCGCATTGGAAAATGCGCATGTCCGGAGGAAGGAATTCAGCCGGAAAATTAACCCTGAAATCCTTTCTGGTGGACGAAAAAAAAAAATCTCTCTCTGGCCAGCGGTTCCTTTAAAATTCTGCATTCAGCGGATCCGTCAAAAAACGGATCCTGTGGCATCCGTTCACATCAGTTAGGAACGGATCCGCTTGTCCGCCTTTTGGGCGGATTTTAACTGACACAAAAAACTGAAGTGTGAAAGAGGCCTAAGTGGCACGGTTGTGGCTGTATAGTGTTCCCATAAGAAGGGCACCACAGTAGCCTCAGAAGCACAGAACTATGAACAGCTTGCAAGCTCGGGATTAAGTGAAGACACAACCTTTTGTCTTGAGTTTGTTTTTAAAGCGAACCTGTCAGCAGCTTTGGCCGCTATAAGCTGCAGCCACTGCCTTTCTGGGCTGAAACACAGCATTCTATATTGCTGTAGATAAGCCCCTGGGCGGCGGTCCGGTCCTAGGGGTGTCGCGTGTCCGATGCCTCCCATCTTCTCGTGATGCTGCTCTGCTGCTTTCTTCACAGCTCCTGCGCAGGTGTACTTCTCTGTTGAGTGTAGAGCAAAGTCCTGCATTGCGCAGGCGCCGGGAATGGTAAGAGAGGTCAGAGAGGGCCAGCGCCTGCGCAATGCAGGACTTTGCTCTACACTCAGAGAAGCATACCTGTGCAGGAGCGCGATGCTGGGGAGCCTGTGAAGCAAGCAGGAGAGCGGCGACCATAAGAAGATGGGAGGTGTCAGACGGCCCACCCGGGTGAGTATAACAAAACTTATTTTTCTTATCATTCATGTCGGATTGGGGGCTTATCTACAGCATTACAGAATGCTGTAGATAAGCCCTGAAAGGCAGCGGCGGAATCTTCTATCGGCCAAAACTGACGACAGGTTCGCTTTTACTTATGTTACAGTTTCAATAGCAACTCCTGGCATTATTGCAAGTAACTTCATTCTATAAATGCATGTTCACACAACGCTTTTTTTGCCTTGAAAACAAGTATTTTACAGTCGCAACCAAGCGAAAATGATTTCTGAGATCTCATGCACATGTTGCTCATTTTTTCTTGCAGATTTGAAGCACCATGCCAATTTTCACAGAAATGTCATCACATAAGACCTGTGACTGCACAAAAATCAGTCACAACACAAACCCTGTGCTGTGCCAACCAAATATTGATTGCAGTGAAACACTGCCATCTAGTGAGAAACAAAATGACTACATCATGTAATAGGAAAATCAATCACCTAAAAAAAATTGCCTAAATAAATTGGAACGGTTCAATTCATAATATCCATTAAAGTGATAACAAACCGGCCAGTATGAACAAAAGATCAACAATGAACAAGTGTTTTGTTTTCTTATTTATTTTCAAGAACTGCAGAACGCTAACAATGGGTGATACAATAAGTACTACTGTACTCAGCATGTATGCAAATCGCATAGAGTGACTGCAGACTTTCAGAAGACCGAACAACTAGGGTTGATTGAATAGCTTCAGATAAGAGGTTATCCAAATAGCTAGAGCACTTCCCGAACAGCAGCATCGGTTACCTGGAGTGCACCCGATAATCAGCTGATCGGCGACACAGCTGCAGGTGTCGCGGCTGTGTGACAGTCACAGCACATGATTGGATAGCTTGCTTATTGTGACTATCACACAGCCACGACACCTGCAGCGCCGAACAGCTGATTATCGCGAGAGACCCAGGTAACCGAGGCAGCTATTAGGTAAATGCTATAGCTGTTCGGCTAACCTCTTATCCAAAGCTATTCAATCAACCCTACAAACAACCCCTTTAAATGTCCATATGTGAGATAAAAATCATTCCTGCATTTCTGGCTCATTTAAAATTTTGCAGCATTTGCTTTTACAGGCTCTTTATTTTCTTGAACATTCCACTTTCATGTGGTCTGTGGGCATGAATCAGCTGAGAGGTGGTTAAAAAGATAGATAAGAGTTACAAACTCATCTACCAGAATCAGGTCACTGATGAGTTCCCAGTTAACTCATTTTACCGCTTGCAATAGACAAGCTTATCAATACCATTAATATGAGGCATACAGATAGGACTAGTGCAACTTTTCTATTACCTGTCTGCACACATTAATAGGTCATATACATCCCAGGGTGACAGATTCCCTTGAAACCATTCGACTGTTGCTTTGGCAGTATGCTTTGGGACATTGCCTTTTTAAAAGGTAAACCTCCGTCCCAGTCTCAAATCATTGACAGACAAACAGGTTGTGCCCAAGATTATCTCTGTATTTCGCACCATTAATTCTTCCTCTCGACTAATCATTTTCTATGCCCCTGCTGCCGAAAAAAATCCCCACAGCATGATGCTGCCACCACCATGTTTCACTGTGGGAATGGTGGGCTTTGAGTCATGAGCTGTATTGCTTTGGCGCCAGACACTGCGTTTACCTTGGTAGCCAAAAAGTTCAACTTTGGTCTTGTCTGACCACAGCACCTTGCTCCATACATTTGGGGAATCTCCCATGTCTTTTGGTAAACTCAAAACGAGCCTTAAAATTTTTGCATGTATGTAAAGGATTTTTTTCTGCCAACTCTTCCATAAAGGCCACCTCTATGGAGTGTATGACTTATTTTAGTTGTATGGACAGATACTCCAGTCTCTGCTTGGGAACTTGTAGCTCCTTCATGGTTACCTTTGGTCTCTGTGCTACCTCTCTGACTAATGTCCTACTTGCCCAGGCTAAGGGTTTTGGTGACCCTCTCTTGGCAGGTTTGTTGTGGTACCATGTTCTTTCCATTTGATAATTACAGATGGGCGAACCCGAACAGTAAAGTTTGGCGTCTGTACCGAACACCTACTGTGTTTGTCACGCTGTAATATCCATATGCAAAAAAAACCCTGTTTGGGAGAGAAGAACAGACAATTCGCGGCGCCCCAAGTGCGAAAACACAATATTGTAGTCTTTAAAGGGTGCACAATTTTATGCACTCACCTGATAGAAGACTAATATAGCTTTAGATTATGTATCCTCAAAAATCCTTCCTTTTGGGATACTTCCCAGAAGACAGGGCTTGCAGCTTGCCTCGGGTGGATCCAAGTTAAAGAGCCAGGTTCAGGCTCACACAGGATGAGTAAATCAAGAAAGGCACATCCAGCCCATAAACGGCAGCGCTTCCCAGGACTCACATCCAAAAATGATATTCCATATTTTTTTATTTCATAGGTTAAAAAAGAGATACAACGCGTTTCGGATACAGTGTATATCCTTCATCAGGTATCATAAAACCACAGTACAAATCCTAATAGTATAAAATTCAGTTACACTTATATATAGTAGCAACCTTTTATCCCAGTCTCAGAAACTTGATTTAGGGTGTGGACCAAGTTCAGGAACACACCCACTGATTGATCCAACCTTGACAACATAGATGCAAGACGGAAAAGAAAAAAAAAAAAAACAACCCAGAGAGAAGAAAAAAAAAAAAAGAAAAAAAAAAAAAGCAACGTTCAAACTCTCTCTATGATATCATTCAATCCTTTTGGATATAATGTTCCCAGACGATATACCCAAAACGTTTCATTCCGGTTTAAAAGAGCATTCCTATTTGCAACACCAGAGGGTATCTGCTCCACCGGAGTTACTTTTATGTTACTAATGTCCTACTTGCCCAGGCTAGGGGTTTTGGTCACCCTCTCTTGGCAGGTTTGTTGTGGTACCATGTTCTTTCCATTTGATAATTACAGATGGGCGAACTCGAACAGTAAAGTTTGGCGTCTGTACCGAACACCTACTGTGTTTGTCACGCTGTAATATCCATGACAGCGCGGCCGCGGCAAACACTGCTTCTGATCAGCGGTGAAATCATCAGAGAGCAGCAGTTCCCACGCTGTCAAAAGACAAAGTGAGCACTCAGCTGTGATCGGAGACGATCACTGGTGTCAGCTGATGGGACTACTGTTCCCATCATCCGATGCCTGCTGCCGCTAATAACAGCGAGAGCAGGAGCTGCAGATGGGAGAATTCATTTCAATACTGCAATGTAAATGAATAACTTAAAAAAAAAAACCCTGGCGATAACCAGCTAGGCAAAACTCACAGTTGGGGACTGCAACCCTCAGCTGTCAGCTTCAGCAAAGCTGGTTATCAAGAATAGAGGGGTCCCCACGTCGTATGCTTTAATTATTTAATTTAAAAACACGGCGTGGGATCCCCCCCACCCATTTTTGACAACCAGCCTTGCTAAAGCAGACATTTGGGGGCTGGCAGTCTCAGGCTGGTAAGGGGCAATGGATATTGCCCCCCCCCTTCCTAGCCTAAAAATAACAGCCTGCAGCCGCAGAAAAGACATCTATTCAATGTGCCAATCCTGGCACTTTGCCCGACTCTTCCCACCTGTAGCAGTGGGGTTCATTTTTCTGGGGTTGATGTCTCAGTGACCGGAGGCAACCTCAATGACGTCAACGCCGGTCACTGAGGTTGCGCTTGCAGCAGTTTAGCCACCAGTGGTTCTCTCAGCCTTGACGGTCACATCTTGCCACCATCTAGGTTTAAAACTGTTTATCCCCGAGACACAGATTACGACGTGGGAATGAATAATGGATAAGTGAGGGATAGTTTATTTTTTTTTCATTACAGAAGACGAGGGCTTCGGTGGAATAGGCGTTGGGCGAGTATAACTGTGTTTGTTATTTTTAAATAAAGAAAAACTGTGTTTTATTTCAAATAAACACAGCCAGAATAAAGTTCTTTATTTATCATACAACTACAGGACTAGTAATGGATAGGTGTCTTAAAGACGCCTCTCCACTACTAATCCGTGGGCTTGACGTTACCTGACAATACAAAGTTGACATCAACTCCACAAATAAGAACCACACTTGCCACCGCTACAGGGAAAGTGGGAAGAGCAGGGCAAAGCGCCAGAATTGGCACATCTAAAAGATGGGCATTTTCTGGCAGCTGCGGGCTGCCAATTTTAGGGTGGACAGGGGCCCTTACCAGTCTGAGAATACCAGCCCCCCGTCTGTTTCCTTTAGCAAGGCTGGTTGTCAAAAATGGGGGGGGACCCCACGCCGTATCAATTATTTAAAATTTATGTCATGGGGACCCCTCTATTCTTGATAACCAGCCTTGCTGACAGCTGATGGTTGAAGCCCCTAGCTGTGAGTTTTGCCTGACTGATTGGAATCGCGGCTCTCTGACCGGCGGGGATGATTTCACCGTCGATCAGAAAGTGGCGTTTGCCGCGCTGTCATGCACATGACAGCGTGACAAACACTAGATGTTAAGGCCCCCCCATTCAAGTGAATGGCATCCAGGTTCAGGTACTTTCCTGGCACCCAAACTTTTTGCAACTGTTCAGCCAAACCTGAAAATCCAGGTGGCCACTCATCTCTAATGATAACTATTTGATGGTACTCCGGGGGATCATCAGAGCTTGGGATATTTCATTGAGGCTGTGATGCGGTGGAATGACACGTGATGCCTGGCGCCCAATCAGCACTAGCATCACTGTATCTGCCTTCGGACAAACTGAACATGAAGAGGAAGTAAGGGATGAGCTGCAGCCCTGGCTTTCTTCATGTTGCGTTCATACGAAGGTGGAGAAAGTGACGCCAGTGTCACAACTCCACATCACAGACCTGTGGAGAGCGAGAGCCGACACCGCAGAAAAGGCACCAGCAGAGGAAGCAGCAGCAGAGGAGGAGAGTATAGATTATTTTATTGGGGCAGAATGTTTAGTTTAAGAAGAGGCCGTCCTAGTAGTGGACATGCGATGTCGGGAGCTGCGTTCCCGCAAAGACTATATGTACGGTGCTGCAATCGGGTGCATGTATCAGCTTTATGCGAGAGCCGACACCCTGCAACAACCCTCAAGATTGATGCTAGAGCCTATCACGGATGTTTAACCCCTCTGATGCTGCTGTCAATAGTAATAGCAACATCGAGGAGCATAGCACAGGGAGTGAGCTCCCTGTCTGCTACCATTGGCACAACGGAATGCCATCGCGTTGGGTCGATGGTCTCCATAGTGACCCACGGCCACAAGATGGCCACAGGGTCCTGCAGGGAATGTGGCCTGTGAGCGCCTGCTAGGTGTAGGAGCTGACACGCCTCCACCCTGCCTGTCAGATGCTGCTCTGATGCCCTGAAGTGCAGAAGCACATTGCAGAGCATCAGATCAGTGATCTATCATTACACAGTGATGTCAATGACCATCTAAAACAGTAAAAAAAAAGTTTTTACCAAGTGTAGAAATAATATATATATTATTCCAGTAAATACATGTGAAAAAAGTATTTATACTTTTTAATTTTTTTAGAATGTGTGTGTGTGTGTGCGCGCGTGTGTAAGGAGAAGGAGAAGCAAGCCAGGCTTGTCACATCCATAACGGGCTCAGAACCGTCGGGTCTGTCACCTCAGTTACAGGGCGGAGCGCTTAAAGTAACAGGACGTTCCTTGTGCTCGAGAAAAGGGGGTGTGGCTAAGCAGACAGAAAATGCGCGCGCAGCTATTCAAACTGTGGAGGCGGGAACGCTGAGCGCGCGCGAGTGGTGTGAGGCTATTTCTGCTGTGAGGCAAGGGGGCGGAGCAAAGGGGAGCTGGAGATGAGAGGATGCACTGACAGGCCACATGTACCGTTGTCCCCGCTAACATCAAGGTCCTTGACAAGACTGCAAACTCGGCCAACTATGCTGACACAATTACCCTGGCCAACGGTACTGACTGGGGAAGGCAAGGTCTGTGTGAGGGATACCGGTGCTCAACGGTACAACTCAGCAGACCGAACAGACCACCGTGAACTGTTTCGGGACAGTCTCCCAGGCCCCGATAGTACAAGAATTCTCACCTCTGAGGGAAGAATTTGCCCCTCCTTCTGCCCTGCATCCGTTGGGACCAGTGCCCATAATA
Source organism: Dendrobates tinctorius (assembly GCF_039654945.1). NCBI lineage: Eukaryota > Metazoa > Chordata > Amphibia > Anura > Dendrobatidae > Dendrobates > Dendrobates tinctorius. The sequence goes on from NW_027361773.1 coordinate 12,432,162, forward strand.
GAACCCTGGGCAATCACCACCAGCGACAGGATTGAAAAGAAGACACCGTCAGGACCACAAGAGGACATTCTCAATGCCAGAAAAGCTTCCCCCATCTTCCACAAGACTGTAACAGATTCCCATTGTGACTCATTCCAAGTGGCCCCAGTCAAAGTGAGGGGCACATCTGTGACTGAAGCGCAAAGTGATAAGTGCATAGTTTACATTTTCTTCCCCTATTAGTTAAAACCCCCTAGAAGTGTTCTTTGTATTAGGGAAGAACTCTCCCCCTCATTTAAATATCTCCCCACGAGGAGTTTCCTCCTGTGAATTAAACCCTTTGGTAACCCTAGGTTTGCCTCTTGTCCGTTACTGCATCCCACTACCTGCTCACACTTGGCGTAGTCAGCAGGATGCAGTCCTTACATATGGACATGGCAGACCAAGTGTCGGGGGGAGGGACCTAGATCTAGCATTTCTTTTGGGACAATGTTGAATAACCTCCCGAAGTTTAAAGGGGTTGTCCGGGCTTTTCACAATCTCAGTGCATATCTGGGCTGCAGAATTATGACAATAAGTAATTTACGTTATGTCACCAGTTTGCACGGTTTTCTAGATATTCTGAACAGAACGTCCAAGGGGGGTGTGTTATGGCATTGAAATGAGAACTGGTCGTTTCCTCCTACTCTACTAAAAACATGCCGTCTGTAGCAACAACCCCACCCTCCATAGCTACAGGCCCTCCCCGTCCACATAAAGAAGCCCTCCTCACACAGTAACAAAGCCTCCCTGCAGCTCCATTCCCCCCCTTCCCCCGGCGCCATTCCCCCCCACCACACCGGTCCGTCTCACCCGGTCTTCACATTGCCGGTGAAAGCTGCAGCCGGGAATGAGCGGGTCATGTGACAGGCGGGCTGAAGTGACGTGCACAAAGCCTGTCACATGACCCGCTCCTTCCCGGCTGCAGCTTTCACCGGCAATGTGAAGACCAGGTGAGACGGACCGGCGTGGTGGGGGGGAATGGAGCTGCAGGGAGGATTTGTTACTGTGTGAGGAGGGCCTGTAGCTTTGGAGGGTGGGGTTGTTGCTACAGACGGCATGTTTTTAGTAGAGTAGGAGGAAACGACCAGTTCTCATTTCAATGCCATAACACACCCCCCTTGGACGTTCTGTTCAGAATATCTAGAAAACCGTGCAAACTGGTGACATAACGTAAATTACTTATTGTCATAATTCTGCAGCCCAGATATGCACTGAGATTATGTGAAAAGCCCGGACAACCCCTTTAATGGGAATAACACCATGTTGTGGAGCTGGACTGAGCGTATAAAGGGGAAGATGAGAATGCACCCTATGGTTCCAGCCTTGAAGGTGGAGGTCGCCGTGATGGCCTTAGACGGGGAGGCAAGACATTCAGTTATGTTGCGGCCCACCCGTGAATGAAACACCCTTGACAAAAGTACTGCAGATACTAGAGGAGACTCATGGGGACCCCACAGACGTAGGGGTATTACGCATGCGGCCGTTTCGTCGGGGTCAAAGAGAAGGGGAGACAGTGACCCAATATATGAATGCGTTGCAAGAAATCCATAATGTACACTATAGGAACAGGAAAAAGCGCAATAGGGTCTTATCCGGGTTAATGTTAAAATTATAAAAGAAATCCACTCACCTATTATAGGAGAGATCAGGCATATACAATTGGTAGTCAGCTGCTGCACGTCCAATGGCCAGACAAGTGACCGCTAATATATCAATTCTTTATGGAACTAATTTTTGGACTTCCATGCGCTGCTTGACAAAATACAGGATTCCAATTATAGTAGAAGATTAATCATTTATTGCCAACGCTTTTCGAAGTAAGAGCTGCTTTTTCCTCAAGGGATGACAAATATGAGCTGACAGCGTTGTCTCAGGACTATATACACTCTAGATTTGAAAATTGGCGCCAATAGTCACATGTTCTTTTTGCAAGAAGTCAAACTCCAATCACATCAAATGACAATCATCAATCTTTACATCTTAAAATAACAATGTCCCTTTATTTTATTACAGAAAAAAAAACTTTTTTTTCTCTTTTTTCCCTCTAAGTTTTTCAAATCTAGAGTGTATATAGTCCTGAGACAACGCTGTCAGCTCATATTTGTCATCCCCTGAGGAAGAAGTAGCTCTTACTTCGAAACGCATTGGGAATAAATGATTAATCTTCTACTAAAATTGGAATCCTGTATTTTGTCAAGCAGCGCTTGGAAGTCCAAAAATTAGTTCCATAAGAATTAAGAAATCCATACCGCCATAGGCAGAAAAGACGGCTTGGGAGTAGGGTCGACTGATGTGGTACTGCGTGACTAATTAGTGACTGGGAGGAGAGACGCGTTGCTTAAGCAGACCCTGCGAGAGCTCTTGCGCGTGAATCCACATTTGACCTTTGCAGAGGTGGGAAGTGAGGCACGCGCACACAAACAGGAACAGAGGGTGACTGTCCCTGCGGCGAAGGTCCGGAGCGGGAAGGCGGCCGTGAAAGCTACTGCTGAACCAGGATGGGTGGAAGATTTAAGAAAAGAGATCCAATCGATGAGGGAGGATCTGATTGAGACTAAAAAGAAGGTAACCTCAGCAAGTACACCCAGTAACAAAACCCCTTCAGTGCCACGTCAGGATGAAAGAGGGTCTCGTTGGAGAGAGCCCCTAACGTGTTCTCCTTGTGGAAAATTAGGTCATATGGCCCAGTTCTGCCCGCAACGTAGGCAGCCCCCAAAACATCCCCCGTTACGCCACCCAGAGCCAGAACAGCTCGAGAGGAATACCGATAGTCCCACCAATTTATTGTTAGTGAGTCCCTTGGTATGGGCCGAAATAGATGGACTGGCCGTACGCTGCCTTGTAGACACAGGCTCTAAAGTAACCACGATGCCCGAGACATATTTTAAAAGACACTTTCCAGAAGCGGTGTGGTCAGAGTGGTACAGTGATCAAGTTGACGGCCACCAATCAACTACCCATACCAGTCACAGGGGTAGTGTGAATGCACCTTAAAGTCTGCGGCAAGGACCTGGGCCGTAAAGGAGTGGTGTTAACCGCGGGTGACTCCATACAGCGACATACCGTTACGCTTGGAATGAATGTACTCAGAGTTCGGAAGTCTTCTTATTAGTGAATCTCCAAACACTTTCCTGAAACAATGGGGCCCGCATACTCCACAAAGTAAAGTATTTCAGCAATTGATCTGGATGGCCCAGGCACAAGAGGTGTCCTGTGAAGGAAAGGTGTTAGGGAAGATATCAAACCGGCCACCACCAAGCTTGACTTACCTCCGGGTCAAAGTGTACTGTCACTACCTGTCCGACAGTGTACCCCATTAGAAGGGGTTAAAGTTCAACTGCAACTAGCAACTGTGGAGAATCTACCATCGGGGCTCTCAATAGTCAGGACATTAGCTACCGTGTGTACGGTGTGTGAATTTAAGGGAAGATACTCTGACGCTTACCCCCAGAAGTGAAATCGGGAAAATACTAGGCATGCCAGAGGAGCTTATACGAATCACATGTCGTTCAATTAAAGACAAAAAAGGAAGACCCCTGGACTGTAGATGTAGAGACAACACCTGTATTCGAACCTCAATCACAAAAAAGGGGGCACCACATTCTAGAACAAACTCGGGCTGAGTTGGCAGGGTTCACACCGCAGCAGGTGAAACAAGTCGAGACCGTGTAGGAGCGTTATCATGAAGTGTTCGCTAGAAACCAGGACGATTTCAGTTGTACGACTGCCATCACCCATGAGATTCTGACGGGTAACGCTGCACCTGTGAGAAAACGTTACAGATTCCCCCGCAAATGTACCAGGAGGTAAAAGGAATGTTAGCCCAAATGTTACAGAATGGTATCATCCAAGAAGGTCAGAGCCCGTGGGCTGAGCCCATCTCCCTTGTACGGAAAAAGGATGACACCCTACGGTTCTGTGTGGACTATCGCAATTTAAGCGCCTGTACGGTGTGAGATTCGAACCCACTGCCCCGATTGAAGAATCGTTGTGCGCTCTGGGAAACGCCAGATACTTCTCCACCTTATATCTGGCTAGTGGGTACTGGCAAGTGCCATTGTCGGCACACGATCAAGCAAAGACTGCCTTTATACTACCTATTGGCCTGTATGAGTTCAACATAATGCTGGTTTGATTGGCTAATGCTCCCGGTACTTTTCAAAGACTCATGGAGAGGTGATTGGGGGATCTGAACTTTGAAGCTGCTCTCATCTACCTGGATGACATTATTATATTTGTCCCCACTTTCGAAGAACACTTACAGCGCCTTGAGCAAGTACTCAGGCGGCTACAGAAGCATGGGCTTCGTGTGAAACCATCCAAATGTCACCTGTTTCGCACCCAAATTGAGTTACCTGTGGTCTCCGCAGAAGGTGTACATCCGACTCGTGAAAAGATTGCAGCAGTGCAAGACTGGCTGACCCCAAGAACTGTAAAAGATGTTCGAGCCTTCTTAGGACTGACTGGATATTATCGACGGTTCGTGAAAAACTTCACCCACATTGCGAATCCGTTACTAGAACTGTTGAAAGGAGTATCAGCAGGAGGGGAAACAAAATCGGAAGATCCAGTGGGGAGAGCGCCAGGAGGAAGCGTTCCAAACCTTGAAGATGGCTCTCAGAGGCCCCGGTCGTGGCCTATGCCGATTTCTCTCAACCCTTCATTCTTCTTACAGATGGAAATTTACATGGACTTGGAGCCGTGCTGTTTAAGATCCAAGATGGGAAAGAGGGCGAGTCGCCCCCTGCATGTCTCTGAACAGAACCCAGACAATTACAGCTCGTTCAAACTAGAACTATTAGCACTAGTCTGGACCATGACAGAAAAGTTTACGGAGTACCTATCCGGATGAGGTACAGGTGCGCACAGAAAACCCTCTGGCCCATTTGGAAAACACAAAATTAGTCCTGGAACGCTTGGTCGCTAGAATGGCCAAATACAGATACAGAATAGCCTACAAACGGGGGGCTGAAAACACCCATGCAGATGCATTATCCAGAGTCCCCTATGGGCAACTCTGCTCTAATCGGGATGAAGAGCTAAGCTAGAGGCTGATGAAGTGCCAAAGTTCCACGGATCTGCCAGGACGTTGGCGGCTATGGGGGAACCAGTTCGGTCAGAAATCACGGTGGAAGTGTTCGAGCAGCCCCGTGATGTGTGGGTTCAGATTCAGCAAAAATTCAAAGAGCTCACTCGACTTCGGAAATGGGTGGCACTAAAACAACTGCCTACTCGGTTGGAAAGAGAAAACCCTGTCCCCTGGAATGAAACAGATTCTCTGGCAATGGAAGAGGCTCCACCTAAAAGAAGGATTACTGTATAAAAAAAGTACAGTTAGAATTGGCCGTCACCTGGCAAGTGGTGATTCCTGAAAACCTGTTACAAGTGGTCACAGAGGCGCTTGAAAAAGGGGTACACTTTGGTCCAGAAAAAAACTTTCACTGGCTGCAAAAACTAGTATATCACCCACTATTGAGAAGAAAGGTGGAAGAAGTCTGTCGACTCTGTAGGAACTGTGAACTGGTCAAACCTCCAGAGCAAAGGGCTCCCACACAAACTATCGTAACCTCCACTCCGTTAGAGGTATTAATAATTGATTATCTAAAGTCCCCGTCACACACAGCGAGATCGCTGATTTTGTGACGCCACAGCGATCTCGCTGTATGTGACACACATCAGCGACCGGCCCCCCCTGCCGGGTATCGCTGATCGTGCAGGAACGTCCTGAGCCATTTTTTGATCGCTGGCTCCCGCTGCCACAGGTAGCGATGCGCGCTGGCTAGCGGGAGAGCAACGATCAAAAAGCGGCCGTGCACGATCAGCGATGCCCGCCGGGGGGGGGGGCGGTCGCTGATCCCCGTCACACACAGCGATCTTGCTGTGTGTGACAGGGCCTTTAGTCTAGCACCTAAAGATTGTATACCAACAGAAAGGAGGGTGGGCGAGGCTTGATAAGCATCCAAGCCACAATCACAGATGAAACAATAAGTATCCAGGAATACATCAGGAAAATGGCACTAAGAGATAAGATGCTGAGAGAAAGCCTAAGGCAACAACAACTGATCTGGAAGGAAGAATAGGAACAGGAAGCGCTATGGCAAGACAAGCCGCTGCATGGGATGTACACTACCATCGACAAGATAATGGAGGTGGCTGACATGGAGAAATCCTACCAATGGCTGGAGAAAGTGGGACTCTGAGACAGCACAGAGGCAGTAATAATAGCAGCACAAGAGCAAGCACTAAGTACCAGATCCACAGAAGCAGGAATCTACCACACAAGTCAAGACCCAAGGTGCAGACTATGCAAAGAAACCATCCAACACAGTGTCAGGATGCAAAATGCAAGCAGTAACAGCATATACTGAACGCCACAACCAAGCAGTGGGGATTGTATACAGGAACATCTGCACACTATATGGGCTAAGTCCCCTATGTCCAGGTGGGAGACCCCAGAAATAGTGGTGGAAAATGAAAGGGCTAAAATCCTGTGGGACATCAAGACCCAGACAGATAAGCAGGTGTTGGCTACCCAACCAGACATTGTCACAGGGCTGTGGAGTCGGTAAGCCACAGTTGCGACTCCGACTCCTGGATTTTATCAGGCTCCGACTCCTTCATAAATGGCCAATTCATAACAACAAATTTACTGTTGTAAAATATTAAACATCGTGCTTATTCAGTTTCTCACCATCATATAAGTAATCAGACCACTTATAGCAAAAACTACATTTATTAGAATACAATTAGAATATAGCAAATAACTTTTATAAACTTTTCTAAACTGTAAGTAAATATGCAATAAACACTTTTATGCAGTTAATAAGAAGAAATCTATAAATTTGTCCTCAGAAAAAAGTATTGCCTCTGTCAGATCCTCCTTCATGGATGCCCTCAAATCTGATCTAATTATTTTGAGAGCAGAGAACAACCTCTCTACACTAACTTGTGTTGGTGGCAAAGCAGTAACCACTCGGGCAACATCTCTGACAATGTCAGGATACAGAGGAATCGCTTGTTGCACTGTTATTTTTGATGAACGGTCAAATTTCTCAATTTCTTTTAGTGTACATGAAAAATTCTGCTGAAATGTACTGGCTGTGTTCCTTGATGGGGATGACTCTTCTATGCGGGAACGCTTTGCACGGTCCTTGTGATCCAAATATTTTTCGAAATTAAATTCTTCATCAGTTGATGATGAGGGTGAAGATGTGGCAGGATGACCAAATTCTTCTTGTTCCTCCTGACTGTTCTGCAACCCTTTCATCCTTATTGCTATTTCAAACAGAGCTTCTTTTCCTTTACTTAGTTGTTGATCATCTAGAAGAATCCGATGCATTGGGTCTACATAAACAGCTGCCAAAAGAATGTTATTTTGTAATAGTAGCTCCTCTCTCCGTTTCATTGATGTAGCAATGCCACTTGCAATTAACCCTCCTCTTTGGGACAGGCGAAACATCAGGTTCTTCCACTCCTTTAAGAAAATACCTGGAGTTAAGTCCTCTGCTTGTAATTTTTTAGTCACTGTAAATGGGTGCTCTAGCAATTTTTCCAGCTCAGTCACCTGATTCCACTGACTTTCATTTAGCGTCAGTTGAGGGTTAGCCATGTCTACAAGAAAGGTTTTCAGTTCAACCAAGCGCTGAATCATTAAGTAAGTAATGCCCCATCGTGTGGCTTGATCAATAATTGCCCCTTTTCCAGCACGTCTCTTCAAAATTGAGTCAACTTTAGGGGTTTCTGGCAACAGTAGCCAATTTTCTCACCTTGCCAATCAGTGCAGCAGCATGTCCTTCTTGCAGACTGTCTCTTATAGCCAGCTGTAGCGTATGCACAACACAGCGCATGTGATGAATGAAAGAACATATTGACACAGTTTCTACAAGATCTAAACTATCATGTTGCTGTTCATCTGAAGCAACTTCAGTTTGCTCCTCAGTTACAATACTGTGTTCCTCTATTTCAAACATTTCTGTGTCTGTGGACCCAGAATGTTCTTCTAGCTGCTGGTCACCATCATTACTCTCATTCATTAGCTTAATAGTACTTATCGTATTTGAAGCATTGTCAGTTATGACAGAAAGAACTTGCTCTTTTTTAAGTTCATAGTCTTGCAGAACCTTTTCCACCAAGACCTGGAGAAACTCACTGGTGTGATGAGCTTTGGTGTCTTTTACTGCCAATGTCTTGGTAACTATTTCATTTTTGTCACAAACAAATCGGACATTGATGGCAAAATAGTTCACTCTGTGACGTGTGCAGGCATCCATTTAAAGAAACAGAAAGCGTCCCTTGAGAGTTTTTTTTAAGTTCTTCCTTTTGTTTAAAAGATTCTTCGATTACTAATTTTCTAATACTCTCTCTCTCCAGAGAAACACCAAGCTTGCGGGCCATTTCCCCATTCAGACACATAAAAGCTGGTCGTGGAAATAATGAAATAGGCACACTATCCTTTACAACAAGCTCTATGATCTGTTTTTTAAATGTATCTACTGTCATTGTCACAGTAACTTTGTGACTGACAAAATATCTTGCAACTGATGGCTGCAAAGTTCTCTGCTCCTTTGTTTGCCTGGAAGAGCTGGGCACTGGTTCATTGGTTTGGATGCAGTCTCTCATCCACTGCTTTCAGTACTTCTGGATGAAAGCGCTGTAAATGTCTCTTTAGATTAGAAGCTCTGGTAGGAGCATTTTTATCTTTGCCTGAATATGCACTCATCTTGGCTTCACAGCATTTGTTTTCGTCTGGATCATTTGTCATACACTGACAGACATAATGTTTTCTATCTTGAGTGATGGTGAAATGTTCAAATACAGCTGATTTAATGTGATGCTTCTTTGACATTCTCAGGTTTTTAATTCTGCATTCACAATCCAAATGACAATTGTTTTTCCTAAAAATTATTGCCAGGTCGTACAACTGATATAGTGGTCAGTAATACTGTTATTATTCCTCATGTACTCACAGTTAACTGATGCAAAGTTTGTTGAAAGGATAATACTTCTTACAGTCTTCCTCTTCTGAGTAGCAGGCAGCTGTGAGATGCTTGGAAGACGCACACCTAGTATGATCTAGTCTAGAGGAGGAGCTTTACTACTAAGAATTTGCAACACATTTTCACTTTCAGTTTAATACTCCCCAGTCGGGGAGTTGGGGCAGCATGAGGTTAACCAAGTATAAGATTAGATAAGGGCAGTGGTGAACAGTGACACACAAGAAGAAATGTCTCTATCTCCAGCAGAACTGCTTATTGTTGTTCATAGTTTGATAGAACATATATATTTGAGTAACATTTATAAAATTCATATGAAAGTTCAATTATGAAATATTAATACATTTTTTTTTAAAGCTGGAGTCGGAACATTTCTACCGACTCCAACCAAAACTAACTCCGACTCCACGACTCCAACTCCACAGCCCTGCATTATAGTAGACAAGGATCAGAAGACAGCAATGATAATAGATGTGGCAGTGCCAAGTGACAGCAACATCAGAAAGAAGTAATATGAGAAGCTGGAGAAATACCAGGGCCTCAAAAGGAGAAGATGTGGAAGGTGAAGGCAACAGTGATGGGAAGAATGGCTACAACAGATCCCAGAAGCATCATCTGAGCTCTCTGTCCAGAAAAGCGCAATGCTGGGAACAACTAAGATCCTGCGCAGAACCCTCAAACTCCCAGGCCTTTGATAGAGGACCAGAGATTGAGGAAGGACAACAAAGACCACCCAAACAGCTGATCAGCCGAATCGATCCAGGAAGCCAGGTTCTCTCTGGAGCTTATTCAATAAGAGCTATAGCTTGCCAAATAAGCCCTGACCTGATCAAATTCGCTCAACTCTAGTCCTTACTCCTTTGGTGTATCTCCATTTGCCCGACTTACCCTTCCACTTATAGCCTGACCTCTGGTTGGGTTGAGGTCTACGAAAGGGCTGATACTTTCGTGCTTTATCCTCAGTGAACCCCTTCATCAGAATATCTGGGCCAAAAACTAATCACCCAAGAAGGGAATGGAACACAGCGTGTTTTTGGACTGTGTATCCCCCGACCATGTTTTTAGCCAAATAGCTCACCAGGCAGCATTAGATAAGGCTTCATGCCTGGCTGCGAATCTAACAAATTTAGCAGATGCGACAGCCATAAACCCAGTAGCTAACTTTAGGGGGGAGGGATTTCAGGATAGCATCCCTGGGGGTTTCAGACTTTAGGTGTTCCTTCCAGGCTGTCAACCCGGAGGTGCATGGACCGAGGTTGCCGCGATGCTGGCTCAAATTATGGTCGCCGTCGTCTCCCAGGTTCCCTTAAAGGGAATCTGTCATCTATTTTTTTTGACTAGAAAATGCGGACACCACCATCACCTCAACAGGGCAGAGCAGTGCTCCTGAGGTGCGACGGGAAGCAAAGAAGAGGAGATCGTGCTGGATCGGACCGCGACACCCATCGGACCGGACCAGATCCCGGAGTGAGTATATTATAACTCGTTTTTCTTCTCTTTCAAGTTATATTGGGGGCTTATCTACAGCATTACAGAATGCTGTAGATAAACCCCTGATGGCGGTGGCCGCATCTTATATAAAAAAAAAAAAAAAGTGACAGATTCCCTTTAAGGAGACCATCTGCCTTCCGATCCATTGGCTATTTAAGGTTAGACGAGTCCTCAAACGGGATCAAACTCCTCTTCGCCACCTTGGCTATGGGCACATCGATTTTGGGGATGTCCTTCCAGGCTTTAATGTCCTCTGGCTTGAAGGGCTGGCGAAGCTTAACCCCTTCCTGCCATCCGACGTACTATCCCGTCCATGGGACCTGGGCCCCTATGCCCATGGACGGGATAGTACGTATCAGCGACGCCCACTTGGTGAGCGCCGCTGATCGCGGCCGGGTGTCAGCTGATTATCACAGCTGACACCCGGCACAATGTGTCCGCCCCCGACACGTTAACCCCTTGCACACCGCGATCAAACATGATCGCGGTGTACCGGGGGTTAAAGGGAAGCATCGGCAGGGAGGGGGCTCCCTCCGTGCTTCCCTGAGCCCCCCACGGCAGCGCAATGTGCAGCGCTGCTGCGGGGGGCTCCTTTCCTGCAGGCCCCCGAATCCAAGATGGCGACGGGGGCCTTCGGGGGCCTGCAGGAAGTTGGCTTCCTCAGTGCCTGCAAAGCGCAGGCATGAGGAAGCCTTCTGCACTGCCTGTGACAGATCGCTGATCTGTCACAGTGATCTGTGATGTGACAGATCAGCGATCTGTCATAGGACAGTGATGTCCCACCTGGGACTATTTCATAAAGTTAAAAAAAAAGATTAAAAAAAGTGTTAAAATAATTTAAAAAAAAAAAAAAAAAAAAAAATTCCCCCCAATAAATCCATTTTTTGGAAATAAAAAAAAAAAACAACAATAAAAGTACACACATTAGGTATCGCCGCGTCCGTAACGACCCGCCCTATAAAAACTGTCCCATTAGTTAACCCCTTTAGCGAACCCCTTAAAAAATAAAAATAAAAAACGAAGCAAAAAATAATGATTTATTATCATACCGCCAAACAAAATGGTACCAATAAAAACGTCAACTCGTCCCGCAAAAAATAAGCCCTCACATGACTCGGTGGGTCAAAATACAGAAAAATTATAGCTCTCAATATGTGGTGATGCAAAAACTATTTTAACAATAAAAAGCGTCTTTTAGCGTGCGACAGCTGCCAAACATAAAAACCGCCATAAATAGTAAATCAAACCCCCCGTTATCACCCCCTTAGTAAGGGAAAAATAATAAAAAAAAAAAAAATGTATTTATTTCCATTTTTCCATTAGGGTTAGGGCTCGGCTTGGAGTTAGAATTGGGGGTTTCCACTGTTTGGGCACATCAGGGGCTCTCCAAATGCAACATTGCGTCTGATCTCAATTCCAGCCAATTCGGAGTTGAAAAAGTCAAATGGTGCTCCTTCCCTTCCAAGCTCTGCCATGCGCCCAAACAGTGTTTTACCCCCACATGTAGGGCATCAGCCTACTCAGGACAATTTGCAAAACAATTTTTGGGGTCCAATTTCTCCTGTTACCCTTAGGAAAATAAAAATTGGGGGGCAAAAATATCATTTTTGTGGAAAAAAATGATTTTTTTATTTTCACGTCCAAGCGTTATAAACTTCTGTGAAGCACTTGGGGGTTCAAAGTGCTCACCACACATCTAGATAAGTTCCGTGGGGGGTCTAGTGTCCAAAATGGGGTCAAATGTGGGGAGTTTCAATAGTTTAGGTACATCAGGGGCTCTCCAAACACACATGACACCCGCAGACCATTCCATCAAAGTCTGCATTCCAAAACGTCACCGCTTCCCTTCCGAGCCCCAACGTGTGTCCATACAGTAGTTTTCTCCCACATATGGGGTGTCAGCGTACTCATGACAAATTGGACAACAACCTTTGAGGTCCAATTTCTCCTGTTACCCTTGGGAAAATGAAAAAATAGGGGACTAATTGATCATGTTTGTGGAAAAAAATACGATTTTTTTATTTTCATGCCCTGGCATTATAAACTTCTGTGAAGCCCTTGGGGGTTCAAAGTGCTCACCACACATCTAGATAAGTTCCTTAGGGGGTCTCGTTTTCAAAATGGTGTCATTTGTGGGGGGTTTCCACTGTTTTGGTACATCAGGGGTTTTCCAATCGCGACATGGTGTCCGATCTCAATTCCAGCCAAAAACGTCAAATGGCGCTGCTTCCCTTCCGAGCTCTGCCATGCTCCCAAATAGTGGTTTACCCCCACATGTGGGGTATCAGCGTACTCAGGACAAATTGCACAATAACTTTTAGGGTCATGTTACCCTTGGAAAAATAAGAATTGAGGGTGAAAAGATCATTTTTGTGGAAAAAATATGATTTTTTAATTGTACCGTTGTACGTTATAAACTTCTGTAAAGCCCTTGTGGGTTCAAAGTTCTCACCACATATCTAGATAAGTTCCTTGGGGGGTCTAGTTTCCAAAATGGGGTCACTTGTAGGGGGTTTCCACTGTTTAGGTACATCAGAGACTCTCCAAACGTGACATGGCGTCCGATCTGAATTCCAGCCAATTTTGCATTGAAAAAGTCAAACGGCGCTCCTTCCATTCTGAGCTCTGCCATGCGCCGAAACGGTCGTTCCCCCCCACAAATCAGGTATCAGCGTACTCAGGACAAATTGCACAATAACTTTTGCAGTCCAATTTCTCCTGTTACCCTTGGTGAAATAAAAAAAATTGAACCTGAAGTATTTTTTTGTGAAAAAAAGTTAGATGTTCATTTTTTTTTAAATATTCAAAAAAATTCCTGTGACACACCTAATGGGTTAATAAACTTCTTGAATGTGGTTTTGAGCACCTTAAGGGGTGCAGTTTTTAGAATGGTGTCACTTTTGGGTATTTTCTATCATATAGACCCCTCAAAGTGGCTTCAAATGTGATGTGGTCCTAAAAATAAAATGGTGTTGTAAAAAAATGTAAAAAAATCGCTGGTCAACTTTTAACCCTTATAACTTCCTAACAAAAAAAAATTTTGGTTCCAAAATTGTGCTGATGTAAAGTAAACATGTGGGAAATGTTAGTTATCAAGTTTTTTGTGTGCCGTATCTCTGTGATTTAAGGGCATAAAAATTCAAAGTTGGAAAATTGCGAAATTTTAAACATTTTTGCCAAATTTCCGTTTTTTTCACAAATAAACGCAAGTTATTTGAATGAAATTTTACCACTAACATGAAGTACAATATGTCACGAGAAAACAATGTCAGAATCACCGGGATCCATGGAAGCGTTCCAGAGTTATGACCTCATAAAGGTACAGTGGTCAGAATTGTAAAAATTGGCCCAGTCATGAACGTGCAAACCACCCTTGGGGATGAAGGGGTTAAAGTCTCTAGGAATAACTAGCCTTTTCTCAGCGTCTTCCCACTCTTCCATGATCATGGAGTGGATGTGGCCGTTTACCAGGTAGACTCTGTTCCTCTGGGATTTTAAAAGGGAAGGTGCCGTGATTTTAATTATTGCATTAATAATTATTGATTATGGTTACCAGAAAAATACCCACAGGAAAATTGCCCACACGGAAAATTGCCAATTGCATCATCACAAAGTTTCAGATCTATGATATTTGAGGTGCAAGGTGAGGATGTTCACATGATATGTGAAAAAAGCCCACAGAAAATTGCCCACAGATATGAATAACCACAGGAAAACAGTAGAGAGTTATATTTGAGATGCTCTGCAGGACAGAGAATAGCATAGATCTATAGGTTAAATACTCTGCAAGACGGGGGATAGTATGCAGGTATACATAAGATGCTCTGCAGGGCAGAAGAATAATATAGAATTATAGGTGAAATGCTCTGCAGGATAGAGAATAGTATAGAATTATAGGTTAAATGCTCTGCAAGCCGGAGAATAATATAGAATTATAGGTGAGATGCTACGCGGGACAGGAGAATAATATAGAATTATAGGTGAGATGCTCTGCAGGACAGGGGGATAGTATATATGGCGCCCCTGAGGGTTCAGTTGCCACAGACGTACTGCACCTCCTCCTGAGGTGTGGTACCCCACCATCCAGGTAAGTTGGAGGCTCCTGACCACGCTCCAACACAACACTGTAGTTCAGCAAAGCCACATTGCAGCTCCCTGCTTGGAGTGTAGCAGAGCACCTTTGGAACACGAAACGTGCTGGGAAGCGGGTGGAGTTAGAATACATAAAAGAGTGGGAAGGTTTAGGATTTCAGGTCAGTCAGTCAGAGAAGAGAGAGGATCCCTGAGAGAGGGATGGAGGAAGCAGGTGCTGCAGCAGATCTCAGTGACCTGGGTCTGCTGGCACGGGAAAGGAAAGAAAGAGAAAGACATTGAACAGAAAACTGATCATCCATGGGAAGGAAAGACTAGTACGGAACGTAGGAGAAAAAGGGAACAGAGGACGTGGGTTAGAAGAGAACCCTGCCTAGAAGTTCTAAGCGCAAGGCCGGGGCCCGGTCCCCGAGGTTGTATGGATACTAAGGGTCCTACAGCAGACACCGGTGGAGTAGTGGGCTGTAAATGCACTACTCCCAACTAAGACTTGGGGGCACCACAGCAACATTGTTAGTGAGCCGGGACTCAGGAGCAAGGAGTCCCCGAAGCAGGCTACAGCTGTCTGCCGTACAAGGAAGGTTCATGGGAACATCTGTCAGGAGGAACTCCAGTGTAACTCAGTACTAGGAGATCTTCACACCAAAGGCGCTATAAGAGGAGACGTTCAGAAAGGCAAATGTTGGCAGAGTGTTGGAAGGGAGCATTCCATCTGACCTGGAGGTTGACTGAGTCCCTGACCCGGAGGACACAACACGGAGGCAGGCACCTGTGTGTACTACAGACTGAGTAAAACGTTGGAACTACAAGCCCTTGTGTCCTCCATTTATTCTTGCGCCAACACACCCTGCATCACTACATCTGGGTACCAGCTTCTACACTGCCTGCGCCTCTCCTCTACCCCTACATCTACACTGCCCTGGAACTACAGCTCCACCTCTGGGGAGCTTCACCATCTTGGCTGCAACACACCACCAGTCCCAGTGGATCTATTCTGCATGCAGCGTCGGCTTAACATCTCACTTGCCGAACACCACAGGTGGAGTCACGAACTATTCAATCAATTACATTCCAATTCCCCCATTACTTGGGCGCCAGGGCCACGGACCGGGTCACCGCCGCTGTGACACATCCCACTGACACCGGCCCGGTACCGAGTACCCCACGGCCCTGGGAGGGCGACCCATATACAGGTATGGGTACAGCTACACTAGCTTCAAACTCGCATTGTTAAACAATCAGTCAGGTCAGATTGGTAACTTTTTCCTCTGCTGATCTCAGACTGCATGGAAAATCGCAGCATGCTGCAATTGCATGTGTATATCGCATGTAGGTAGCCAATGCAAGTAAAAAACACGCACACAGACAGCGTTTGTAGCATGGACTTACCCATGCTGGAAAAAGTTAAAATAGAATAGACAGATAGAAGGAATAGCTAGATCATCTTACCAGTCTCCTGCTGCCACTTCCGGGGCCACTCATTAAGCTTCATGCATATTCACAGCACTGACCTGCAAACAGCCAATCACAGATGCTCACACTCTGTGATTGGCTGTTAGTGTATGGCAACCAACCTGCTATCATAGGGTGTTAAATAAACATGACAGGGGTGAGCGAACACACTGGTACACCTTGTTCACAGTCCGTCTGAGTCGGGGCTAGGAGTTTGCAGCGCGGGCCTATACTTTTGCGTTGCTCCGCAGAGAGTGAGTCAACCTTCTCCTGCTGCGCAGTCTGTCTTCACGCCAAGTCCCCAGCATTACCGCGCGCCGTCCCTTTTATTACAGACCCACCCCGTACAGTCAGGTGCAAAGGTCTGTCAAGGTCAGAAAGCTTTCCCCCCAGCAACAAGGGTGACAGCCCCGATAGTTCCGGATCCGGCAAGATGGACCGGGCCGGTGGTGCCTCTATCTTCCTACATACACGTAGGATCTGTTCACTTACTATTCGTAGTCATAAGTGGACAGGAAAGGAAGTGCAGGCGCCAGAATCACTGCCACTGAAATCAATGGGAGAGCGGCGCTCCTCCGTTGGTCAGTGACATCACTATGGAGGCACAAGGGCCAGTGGGTGCTTTTGTCTGCTGGCCTGGCTGTTGTTCGAGAGCCCACAAGAACCAGGGCTCATCCCACTGAATGCCCACACTTGATCCCCGTGGGTAGAACACCACTCAGACAACACAGGGTGAGGGGACACACATTGGTAAGACTATTGGTTCACCAAAAAAAAAAAAAACAAAAAAAAAACAGGTGTAACGACTGTGGTCGCAGCTATCAAGGCCGATGTAACATTAAGCCTGGCTAATAATGGAGAGGAGTCAATAGACGCCTATGCATTATTAATCTTATATTAAAAAAGGGTTAAAAAAAAAACACAAGAATGAAGTATTTTAATGAAATAAAACACGACTTTTCAAAATTTATATTTTACGCCTATCCAGTCGAAGTCATACATCACCTGCAAAAAAAAAATTAAAAAACCAACAATATACTCCCTGTCCGACGTAATCCCATTAATAACGAGTGTCCCATGACGATTTCCCCTATAGAGCTGTCACATCAGCAGATGTGACCTCTCTATAGGCCTCCGATGACACACAGACGGGAGATAACCCTCCAGCAGTGTGTCATCGGAAATAAGCCTCTTGCTTTACGGCACTACAGCGCGAGAAAATTCTCACGTTGTAGTGCCGCAAAGTGACGTGTGAACTCCAGCGACCTGTCGCCCCTGGAGAGCGATCGCATCAGCTGATGTGACAGCTCTCCATGGGAGATCGTCGCGGGAAAATCGTATTAAGTCGGACACAGGGAGTATATTGATGGTTTTTTGTTTTTTTTTCTTTTTACAGGTCTTCAAGGGCTTTGGGGATAAGGTGTAGATGGTGAGTATGAACTATATATGTGTGCATGTTTTGTCTGTTTTTTTTTTTTTTTTTTTGTTTTTTTACAAACACAGCCCCCCCCGCAGACAGCCACACAGACCCCCTCGCGCACACACACACACATCATACTCGCACACAGTGTCGGAGCATGCGCAGTTAAAAAAAAAAACGGAATCAGTCGCCGGATTCTGTCATTTATCGGACAGCGACAGATCCTGCGCCAATAGGCTTCCATTCTAGCAAAAAAAATCGGACAGCAACGTATTCGTAGCTGTCCGATTTTTCAACGTAGAGAAAACACGTTCCTATGTCCGTTGTCTCCGTCCGACGGACAAAATTTAAGATGGATCCGTTGAACGACGGATGATATGTGCGGCCATCCGTCGCCAATACAAGTCAATAAGAAAAAAACTGATCCAGCGGCATCAGTCGCTGCATCCGTTTTGGCGCAATAAGTGAGCCTTATCAGGGCGGCTGTGGGCTGCTGTCTTTGGCTGGGGAGGCAATATCAATGGCCCCTTACCAGCCTGAGAAAACCAACCCCCTGCTGTTTGCTTAAGCTTGACTGGTTATCAAAAATGAAGGGGTCCACACATTGTTTTTTTTTTTTAATTATTTATTTAGAGCGCATGAGCCAGCTAATGAATACTCCCATAAGCAGCCTCTGCTCTCACTGTTATTCTCAGCAGCAGGCATAGCCTGATGGGAGCAGCAGCCCCATCAGTCCACGCCAGTGACCAGAGGTGAACTTTATACCTTCGATCACAGCTGAGGGCTCATGCTGTCATTTGACAGTGTGGGAACTGCGGCTGTATGACCAGCGGTAATGCTTTTACCTCCAGTGTGGCAAACACTGAATGTTTGGGCTCCCCATTCAAGTGAATGGAGTCCTGGTACCCAAACTTTTTTTTTTCCCTTTTACCATTCGGACGAACTTGCTGGACTTAAACATTTGCGGGTCCGCCCAGCTCTAATTAGGAGAGCATAATAGTGCCGTGGCCAGTTTTGTGCACTTCTGAAAAGAGGCCATATGGAGTCCAAAGTAACTGTTGCCTCATTATAGTGAATGGTTCCCTCGGGGGTTACATCTGTCACATTACTTGGACATTTAGATGGAAAAACAAGATAGTGCTTAGCGTACTGTACCATATAAATATGATCCTAAATGTTATGTAAAATGTTCCAAATTACATCTTCAAACCAATCCTTAAAAAAAAAAAAAAAAAAAAAAAAAAAAAAAAGAGTCCCCAATCAGGTCCGTCATCGGTCAATGGAAATACAGTGCCTTGCGAAAGTATTCGGTTCCCTGGAACTTTTCAACCTTTTCCCACATTCATTCTTCAAACATAAAGATACCAAACGTAAATGTTTGGTGAAGGCTACTTTCACACATCCGGTGTGTGGGGTCTGGCGGCGTGCGGCGAAAAGCTGGGCCGCCGGATCCGGCCTGCAGCCGTGACACCGGATGTGTGTGCGGCGAGAGATACGGCTCGGACATTACTTAAAGGAGCCGCAGGACGAGGTGGACAGAGGCAGCCGATGAGAGACAGCTGCTGAAAGGGAGGGGAGGGGAGGAGAGGATAGGAGAGGAGAGGGGGGTGGAGAGAGAGAGACATGGGGGGTTAACACTTAGTGTCCAGGCGAGAGAATTTCTCTCTCTTGCCGGGCACTTGTGGGGTTAACCCCACAGAGAGATCTCTCTCTCTCACCCAGACACTGAGTGTTAACCCCACAAGTGCCCGGCGAGAGAGATCTCTCACAAGTGTCCGGGTGACAGAGAGAGATCTCTCTCTCTCTCGCCGGGCACTTGTGGGATTAACAGTCACAGAGTCCGGGTATGCGCTGTGGAAAAAGCCGGTCCGGCGCTGACAAAAAACGTTGCAGGGAACGTTTTTTGCAGATGCCGGACGGCTAATTTATGCCGTGTCCGGCAACAACCGGACACGACGCATAACCATCCGGCACGATGCGGCGACCATGAAAGCTTATGGGACAAAACCGGATCCGGTGCTGGATCCGGTTATTAAAAATTTTGCCGCATCGTGCCGGATTACTAAAACCGGATGTGTGAAAGAGGCCGAAGAATCAACAAGTGGTACACAATTGTGAAGTTGAACGAAATTTATTGGTTACTTTAAATTTTTGTGGAAATTCAAAAAACTGAAAAGTGGGGCATGCAATATTATTCAGCCCCTTTACTTTCAGTGCAGCAAACTCACTCCAGAAGTTCATTGTGGATCTCTGAATGATCCAATGTTGTCCTAAATGACTAATGATGATAAATATAATCCACCTGTGTGTAATCAAGTCTCCGTATAAATGCACCTGCTCTGTGATAGTCTCAGGGTTCTGTTTGAGGCATACAGAGCATCATGAAGACCAAGGTACACAACAGGCAGGTCCGTGATACTGTTGTGGAGAAGTTTAAAGCTGGATTTGGATACAAAAATGATTTCCAAAACTTTAAAGATCCCAAGGAGCAATGTGCAAGCGATCATATTGAAATGGAAGGAGTATCATACCACTGCAAATCTACTAAGACCCGGCCGTCCCTCTAAACTTTCATCTCAAACAAGGAGAAGACTGATCAGAGATGCAGCCAAGAGGCCCATGATCACTCTGGATGAACTGCAGAGATCTAAGGCTGAGGTGGGACAGTCTGTCCATAGGACAACAATCAGTCATACACTGCACAAATCTGGCCTTTATGGAAGAGTGGTAAGAAGAAAGCCATTTCTCAAAGATATCCATAAAAAGTGTCGTTTAAAGTTTGCAACAAGCCACCTGGGAGACACACCAAACATGTGGAAGAAAATGCTCTGGTCAGATTAAAACAAAATCAAACTGTTTGGCAACAATGCCAAACAATATGTTTGGCGTAAAGGCAACACAGCTCATCACCCTGAACACACCATCCCCACTGTCAAACGTGGTGGTGGCACCATGATGGTATGGGCCTACTTTTCTTCAGCAGGAACAGGGAAGATGGTTAAAATTGATAGAAAGATGGATGGAAGAAAAACCTGTTGGAGTCTGCAAAAGACCGGAGACTGGGACGGAGATTTGTCTTCCAACAAGACAATGATCCCAAACATAAAGTAAAATCTACAATGGAATGGTTAACAAATAAACGTCTCCAGGTGTTAGAATGGCCAATTCAAAGTCCAGACCTGAATCCAATCAACAATATGTGGAAAGAGAGGAAAACTGCTGTTCACAAACGATCTCCATCAAACCTCACTGAGCTCGAGCTGTTTGCCAAGGAAGAATGGGCAAGAATTTCAGTCTCTCTATGTAAAAAACTGATAGAGACATACCCCAAGCAACATGCAGCTGTAATCGCAGCAAAAGGTGGCGTAACAAAGTATTAAGTTAAAGGGGCTGAATAATATTGCACGCCCCACTTTTCAGTTTTTGAATTTCCACAAAAATTTAAAATAACCAGTACATTTCATTCAACTTCACAATTGTGTCCCACTTGTAGATCCTTCACCAAAAATGTACATTTGGTATCTTTATGTTTGAAGCACGATATTTGGGAAAAGGTTGAAAAGTTCCAGGGAGCCGAATACTTTTGCAAGACACTGTACCATAAGGATTGGACCATAGAGGACTGGAGTAAGGTAATCTTCTCTGATGAGTCTATTTTTCAGCTTTGCCCAACGCCTGGTCGTCTAATGGCTAGACGGAGACGTGGAGAGGCGTACACAAGCCACAGTGTCTTGCACCCACTATGAAATTTGGTGGAGGATCGATGATGATCTGGGGATGCTTCAACAAGGCTGGAATTGGGCAGATTAATCTTTGCAAAGGAAGTATGGATCAAGCCGCATACATGGTTATCCTGGAAAAACAGTTGATTCCTTCTGCTCAGACAATGTTCCCCAACTCTGAGGACTGTTTTTTCCAGCAGGACAATGTGCCATGCCACACAGCTAGGTCAAGCAATGTGTGGATGAAGGACCACGATATCAAATCCCTGTCATGGCCAGCCCAATCTACAGACCTGAACCCCATTGAAAACTATTGGAATGTAATCAAGAGGAAGATGGATAGTCACAAGCCATCAAACAAAGAACTGCGTATATTTTTGTACCAGGAATGGCATAAGGTCACCCAAAAGCAGTGTGAAAGACTGGTGGCAAGCATGCCAAGATGCATGAAAGCTGTGATTAAAAATCATGGATATTTTACAAAATATTGATTTCTGAACTCTTCCCGAGTTAAAACATTAGTATTGTTGTTTCTAAATGATTATGAACTTGGTTTCTTTGCATTATTTGAGGTCTGCAAGCACTGGTTCTTTCATTTAATTTTGACCATTTCTCATTTTTCTTCCTTTGGCATCAAAGACATTGCCCTATCCTTGATCTCATCATACCTCTCCAAACGCACATTCCGCGTCTCCCACATTACCTCCTCATCCCACCCTCTCTATGTTGGAGTCCCCCAAGGTTCTGTTCTAGGACCCCTACTCTTCTCAATCTATACACTTGGCCTGGGACAACTCAAAGTCCAATGGATTCCAGTACCACCTTTATGCCGATGATACTCAGATCTACCTCTCTGGCCCAAATGTCAACTTTCTGCTCTCCAGAATGTCATTCAGCCATATCCTCCTCCTTCTCCTCCTGCTTCCTCAAACTGAATGTGGACAAATCTGAACTGATCATCTTTCCCCATCTCACAGATCTTCCTTACCTATCTATAACAATTGACGACATCACGCTTTCCCCAGTACCAGAAGTTCGCTGCCTCGGAGTAAACCTTGACTCTGCCCTGTCCTTCAAACTGCACATCCAAGCTCTCTCCACCTCCAGCACAAAAATATTTCCATAATCCGTCCCTTCCTCAACCCTCACTCTACTAAACTACTTGTGCAAGACCTCATCATCTCCCATCTCGACTACTGCAACATCCTTTTCTGTGGCCTCCCTGCTAACACCCTTGCACCTCTCCAGTCCATCCTTAACGCTGCTGCCCGACTAATTCATCTCTCTCCTCGCTACTCCTCCGCTTCTCCCCTCTGAAAATCTCTTCACTGGCTCCCACTCCCTCAGCGAATCCAATTCAAATTACTAATACTGACCTACAAAGCCATCTATAACCTGTCTCCTCCATATATTTCTGAACTACTCTCCCGATATCTTCTCAAACATAATGTCTGGTCCTCCCAAGACCTCCTTCTCTCCTCCACACTTATTCGCTCCTCACCCAACCACCTCCAAGACTTCTCCCGAATAGCCCCCATCCTCTGGAATTCTTTGCCCCAACATGTCCGGCTATCAACTACAGTAGGATCCTTCAGACGGAACCTGAAAACCCATCTCTACAGGAAAGCCTACAATGATCCCCGCTGCCTCCTCACCACTACTGGAGCTACCGCCTCACCAACACCAGAGCTGCTGCAACCCCCCCAACCTACTGTCTCCTTCCCCACCATCCTGTAGACTGTAAGCCCGAAAGGGCAGGGTCCTATCCCCTCTGTATCAATCTGTGATTGTTACTTTGTTTACTGTAAGTGATATCTGTAATTTGTATGTATCCCCTTCTCATGTACAGCACCATGGAACCAATGGTGCTTTATAAATAAAAAATAATAATATTAGTTTTAGAAAAAAAAAAAACAAAGTTTATTGCTTGAAAATTCAGAGACATGTTGTCTGCCCTTTTATTCTATAAACTACAATCTACATTTTACTCAAAAATATACCTATAAAGAGAAAAATCAGACAAACTGAACATTTGGAAGTGGTGTCTTAATTTTTGCCAGAGCTGTATATCTCATGTTCATTCCCCACCTATAAAGCACAGGGAATATAATATACACCTGTTTATATGGAATATGTGTTGATTTCCTAGTTGTCTACATATATTTCATGTTCATTTCATATCCAAGATGCATAAGAAATCTGTAATACCTCTCCATGGCTTTGGACTTATCAGTTACTATGTTCGCTTTATTTATTCATTTTCTTCATTCTTTTTAGTATGCCCCCAAATCATTCAGCTGCTTCGACACAAACTAAATCTCCGAGCACGCCAAAATACTCGGAGGACACCCGAGCAACGAGTATACTCGCTCATCACTTGTTATTACCACATAAAATGACACAGGTCAGAATTGTAAAAATTGGCCTATTCAGGAAGGTGAAAACAGGCTCAGGGGTGAAGGGGGTTAATGGTGTTACAGCCTCTGTATATAGTGGCAGACCAGGTGACCCCTTCCTGTCACCAAGGGTGTGACTTATGATGAAGGGAATTGGTTGCAACAGAAACTTTTATGGCTTCATAGCAAGAGGGGTGAATACATATGCACATGGCAGTTTTTAGTTATTTGAGCCCATAATTGGAATTTACGCCTAGATTTTTCTCACTTCACCATCTTAGGCTATGCGCACAAGGTGCAGATTCTGCTGCGCAGCGTTTCTGGCCCTGCGGGGCCGCAACAGAATCTGCTGCGCTGTACAGCACCATTTCACTCTATGTAAAATG
This sequence comes from Dendrobates tinctorius, assembly GCF_039654945.1. NCBI lineage: Eukaryota > Metazoa > Chordata > Amphibia > Anura > Dendrobatidae > Dendrobates > Dendrobates tinctorius. Next base: position 12,456,135 of record NW_027361773.1, read on the forward strand.
GAAACCGCTGTGCAGACGCTGCAGAGTTTTCCGTGCCGTTTCAAATCCGCAGAAAGAATTGACATGTCAATTCTTTCTGCGGATTCCGCTGCGGTTTGCCATCTCCTCCATTGTAGAGGTGATAAGCCGCAGCCCAATCCGCAGGTCATTTGACCTGAAATTTACCTGCGGATATTTACAAATCCGCAGCTACAAAAACCACGTGTGCACATAGCCTTAGACTATTTAGTGCTGATGCATTACACACATCAGATTACAAAAATATTTAAACACGGCTTGTAACGTAACTAAATAGGTAAAAAGCAAAGGGGAGGGGTAAAGACTTTCACAAGATTATATATATACACACACACATACACACACGCCTGTCTATCTTCTCCCCCATAACCATGGATGAAGGAAGGACCCAGGCATCCACAGTGATCAGTGGAGATGCCACCCCAGGGTATGCTGGGACTTGTAGTGCCACACCACATAAATTACACAACACTACTGCACAGATGATGCTTGGAGTAGTAGTTCAGCAGCTGGGCGGTAAACACTGACAGACCGAGGATCTGGTCTCCGCTCCCTGCATGTATGACAGACCGGATCCCACCGGGCACATAGGCCGAGTACCCGCCCTCAGAACCGTGCGTTCTCCTACCTCCTGGTGCAGCTCTTCTCTGGAGTGCTCTGCCCGACGAGGCTAGTGACGGACGCTTTGCGTGTAGGTCCATTTCTTTTTTTGGGCTTCGCATCCCCTGGGGGTGGAGAGCACTCCGCCGGCGGCGCCATTACCTCCTCCCCCTCCATGGTGGGCTCAGGCTCACGGTAGACGCACGAACGTTTGTCACTCAACCGCCGCGCCAGTAGTTTGAAATGTGCAGACGTAAAACAATAGCCAATAGGATAGCGAGAATCTGGTTGCTAAGAGACGGATTAGATCTTTTGGTGGCGTCACATCCTATGCGCATGCCGCCGCCATATTAGTTGAGGGCAGGCGTCTGGTCGCTGTTCTGCGCCGCTGTCGTGTTACTTCCTCCTTAATCTCAGTGAGCGCTGTGCATCCTAATTACGGGCTAATACCTGGTGCAGATTAGAAGGCACGAGGCTCTGAGTCACCACTGCAAGAGTTTTTTTTTTAATCACTTTTCTATTTTTGCCTTGTATTTGCTGTCGTTTTTGTGCTACACTGATCCAAATGTCACTTGTGGCTCAGGAATTGTGTGCAAAGTTAAAGAAAATGTTGTTATTTTCAGATTAAACGCTTTTTTTTTGCAACTCTTCAATGCAAAAAGTCGCACGGTTCGCAAAGTGGCACAAACAACACCCAAAAAGCTGGGGCGTGAGATCACTTCATAGCGGAGGAGCCTGGAGTACGGCGGCAGCGAATGGCACGTTGTGAAAAGTTGTAAATGATGATCAGGCGAAAATATCTAAGGCTGTGTGCACACGCTGCGGATCCGCGGCGGTTTGGGCCGCTGCGGACCTGCAGCAGTTTCTGCTGCGGTGTACAGTAGCATTATTCCCTATGGGAATAAAAACCGCAGTGCAGACGGTGCGGGTTTTTCCGCGCGATTTGCTGCGGTTTCTAAACCGCAGAAAGAATTGAAATGTCAATTCTGCGGATTCCGCTGCGGTTTGCCATCTCCTCCATTGTAGAGATGAAAAACCGCAGGCCAATCCGCAGGTAAAACCGCAGGTCTTTTGACCTGCAGATTTACCTGTGGATTTTACAAAATCCGCAGAGCATTCCGCAGCGTGTGCACGTACCCTAAGAAACCCTAAGGCTGTGTTCACACACTTTTTTTTTACGTTTTTCCCGTGGATTTACCAAAAAAGCCGCCCAAAAAACGCTTAAAAGAAGCTTCCCATTCATTTTAATGCATTTTGCACTTTTTGTGCATATTGATGCTTTTTTATTTCTGCGAAAAAAACACTTTGCGGTAAAAAAACCGCAGCATACTCATTAATTTCGCGGAAAATTCTGCATTTCTAGCTATTTTCTATGTCTGGGGACGCACGGAAAAAAAAGGCGCATTTTCTGGGAAGGAGTCCGGTTTTTATGCAGAAATTTTCTGTACACGTGTGCACATAGCCTAGGCTGTGTGCCCACGTTGCGTTTTTGTAAGCGTTTCCGGATCAGACGCTGCAGAAACGCTTAAAAGAAGCATCCCATTCATTTTAATGCATTTTGGCCTTTTTGTGCCAATTATGTTTTTTTCCACATAGGAAACGCTTAGCGTCTAAAAGCGCAGCATGTTCATTATTTTCTGCATTAGTCCGCGTTTTTAGCTGTTTCCTATGAGTCCAGAAGACGCGCGGAAAAAAACACATCAAAAACGTGCGGTTTTTGTGCAAAAAACGCGTGTTTTCTGGGAAGGAGAAGCGTTTTGTATCAGGTTTAAAACGCTAATGTGGGTACATGGCCTAAAGGAAGTATAAAAAGAAAGCAACTAACAAATAAAAAGGCACAAAATGAGACCCCCTCTCATTTTGTGCCTTTTTATTTGTTAGTTGCATGCACTCCAGTTTTTTCGGCATGAGTACCTCCCAATTGGTGACTTTTTTTTTTTGCGCCTGTTCTCGAGTTTTGTCTTTTATTTAGTTTCCTCGTTTTTACATCAATGTGGCTTCTTTATATGTTTTAGACTTCATTCCCCTGATGACCTTTTGGTGAGGTTTCGATGTTGCAGATTTTCTGCACCCTTTCTGCCCCCATAAAACAAAATAACGTGTATTTTTTTTAAAAAATATGCAGTGTGAGAAACTCACAAAAAACTCATCATGAGAACATAGTCCTGAACAGGTTCATGAAATGTGACTTTAAAAAAAAAAGTCACTAAATTCGGTAAAAATCTACTCCAGTCCTTTCTCTTGGACTGATTGTATAGATTTTTTTTTTTAACATTTTTTTCAAACATGATTTTTCCCATTAACCCCTTCACGACTCAGACCTGTTTTCACCTTCCTGACTGGGCCAATTTTTACAATTCTGACCAGTGTCACTTTATGAGGTAATAGCTCTAGAACGCTTCAATAGATTTCACCGATTCTGAGACCATTTTCTCGTGACATATTTTACTTCGTGATAGTGGTAAAATTTATTTCATATGACTTGCGCTTATTTGTGAAAAAAATCGGAAATTTGATGAATATTTGGAAGATTTCGCAATTTTCAATCTTTTTCAAAGATTTCCCACATGTTTATAATTTACATCAGCACAATTTTTGAAACATTTTTTTTTTGTTAGGAAGTTACAAGGGTTTAAATTAGATCACCGATTTCTCTGTTTTACAACAAAATTGGTAAAACCATTTTTTTTAGAGACCATATCACATTTGAAGTGACTTGGAGGGACTTATATGCGAGAAAACACCCAAAAGTGATACCATTCTAAAACTGCACCCCTTAAGGTACTAAAAACTACTTTCAAGAAATACCCTTCAGGTGCTTCACAGAAATTAATGGAATGTGAAAGGAAAAAAAATAAACATTTAACTTTCTTTCACAAAAATTATCCTTTAGACCTATTTTTTTATTTGGTAAGGGTAACAGGAGAACATGGACCATACAATTTGTTGTGCAATTTTTCCTGAGCATGCCGATATCCCATATGTGGGGGAAAATCACTGTTTGGGCGCACAGCAGGGCTCAGAAGGGAAGGAGCACCATTTGACTTTTTGAATGTAAAATTTGATGGAATAATTAGCAGACACCATGTCGCGTTTGAAGCGCCCCTGATGTGCCTAAACAGTGGAAACCCCCCACAAGTGACACCATTTTGGAAACTAGACCCCTTATAGAACTTATCTAGATGTGTATTGAGCACCTTGAACCCACAGGTGCTTCACAGTTTATAACGTAGAGCCGTGGAAATTAAAAAAATAAAAATAAAATTTTTCTCAAATAAATCTTTTTAAGCTCCAAATTTTGCATTTACATAAGGGTAACAGGGGAAATTGCTCCATAGAATTTGTTGTGCAATTTCTCCTGAGTTCACCGATACCCCATATGTGGGCAGAAACTACTTTTGAGGCATAGTGCAAAGCTCAGAAAAAAGTAGCACCATATTACGGTGCAGATTTTGCTGCACTTGTTTGAGGATGCCATGTTACATTGGCAGAGCCCCTGAGGAGCCAACACAGCAGAACCCCCCATAAATTAGCCCATTTTACAAACTAAACCTCTTAATGAATTCATCTAGGGGTGCAGTGATTATATTGACAGCATAGGTGTGTCACAAACTTTTATACAATTGGGCAGTGAAGAACAAGTAATTTATATTTTTAACACCAAGATTGTGTAGCCCCAAGTTTTACATTTTCACACTGGGAAATGGGTAAATAGATCACCCCCAGGGCAGGTGGGGGCTACTCGGTACCGTCCGGTGCCTCAAAGGGATGTGTCATGGTGGTGGTGACACGGTCCGTGGCCCTGGGTGTCCATGTAAAATGGGTGGAATGAAGCTGAAGTTTATAAGTAGATAATTCGTGACGCCACCTGTGGTGCTCGGCAATGAAGGTGTTAAGCCGACACTGCGGTACAGATCCTCTGGGACAGATGGTTTAAGGCAGCAAAGATGGAATAGCTCTCCACAGGTAGAGCTGTAGTCCCTGGGCAGTAATAGTAGGTGTTGAGGTAGATGGTGTAGTGTTAAGCACAGAGATGTAGCAGTGCTGAGTGGGTTGGTGCAGGAAGAAGGCAATGACACAACTGAGTGCAGTTCCATTTCTTTTACTCGCGTTTCTGGCACAGACAGGTGCCCGCTTCAGTGCCGCAGCCTCCAGGTCAGGGACTCGGCCAACTCCCAGGCAGATGGAATACACCCTTCCAGCACTCCCTTTCGTGTGCCTTTTCTGAACGTCTCCTTTCTAGCGCTAATCTTAAGTACTTGTAGTTCTGAATTACACTCAAGTTCCTCCTTCTTGATGTTACTTATAACTCCACTCGTATGACCGGCAGCTGTAGCCTGCTTCGGGGACTCCATACAATCATGTCCTGGCTCACACACGTTGCTGCTACGTCTTCAAGTCTTAGGTGGGAATAAAGTGGTCACAACTTCTATTCCTCCGATTTCTGCTGTAGGATCATTAGTATCACACACAGCCTCGGATACCGGCGCCCGAGTCCCCAGTCTCTCTCCTCACGTTCCATTCTTATCTATCTTCCTTCTGAACAACTCATCCTTCCTTCTTTCTCTTTCCTTGCCAACAGCTCCAGCTCACAGGGAGCTGCTGCAACCACATCCTCTCTCCATTCCCCTCCGGGGAGCCTCTGACTGCAGAGAGGTCTTCTCTGTTATGAATGGGTCACCGAGGAGAATGAAGCAAAGCAAGCTAAGTCACAGAAAACCAGAGAGGTTGGTAACTATGCAGATTGCAGATCCCTGATCATACCACACAACTAGCAGTAGCCGTGGAGCATGCCTACGATGTTCCTAGACACCTCGTCACTGCCGGAGGACTAAATAAGCCTAAAGCAAGAAAAGGGAAAACTAACTGCCCCAGAGCAGACCCCAAAGGAATAGATAGCCCCCACACATGTACAGACCCCAAAGGAATAGATAGCCCCCACACATGTATTGACAGTGAAACAAGATGAAGGCACAAACAGAGGCAGGAAAATAGGCTGAGCAAATGATGGGGCCCAAACTAACTAGACAGGAAAGGAAAGGAAAGACACTGTCTGCAACCTGCAAAAAACCCTACAAAAATAATGTCCAACACTTCTGATAGCAAAATTAACCCTGAAGTCACTAGACTTCTCCCACTATATCAGCACTCTGAAATATTCTGAAACAGAGCAAAAAGAGACCGAACTAGTAAGGGACAAAAAGCCAATTGGCAAAATACTGATAAATAAGAGTGGAAATTCAGCACAGCCCCCAGCCGGGGCTGGCTGACCACACAAAAAACTGAATAGACCAACAAAATCAAGTGTGAACATTAGCAGAAAAACTTAGCTTTAGATGACTGGAACAGAGATGGAAACCAAGAGCTGACAAACCAGAAGGAATCACCAGCAACTGAATAGGGCGTCGGCTGTCTTAAATCCAATCTGAGAATCCTGAGGTCCAATCATCATCCTCATTCTCAGGTGGCAGATCTCCACCTATCAAACCAGCCCCGCCACCTCCCGTCACCACCAGAGGGAGTCCGGAAGGGGAACTCACAACTGGTGAACCAGAGAATAAACTCACAACACTTCTCCCTGCTTCCCCATGCTGGGAACTTCTAACCCAACTTCCTTTCAGCTTTCCCCTCTAGTATTTCTAAGCTCCACCCACCACCCTTCATGAACCAAAGCATCTGCCATAAAGGGTGCTCTGCTGTTCTAAGGTGTCTGTGCAGGATGTAGGTGTTGGAGTCTGGTCAGGTGTTACCATCTTACCTGGGAAGTGGGATACTACACCTCAGGAGGAGGTGCAGTACCTCTGAGGCGACTGAACCCTCAGGGGCGCCACATAAAAATGTCACCAAAATTTATCCCACAATTTCTGCTGATTGTAGAAATACCCCATATGTGGCTGTACAGTACAGACTCGGGAGGGATGGAGCACTATTTGCCTCCTGGAGCACAGATTTTCCTAAAATAGTTTGCAGATTCCATATAAAGAGCTTCTAAGTGCTAGAAAAGCAGAATCCTCCTTCAAGTGGCCACATTTTGGAAATTATAACCCTTTGGGAATTTATTTACAGATGTAGTGATGATTTTGATTCCATGGCTGTTTTCCAGAAACAGGCAGCAGTGGATGTTGCTGAGTGAAAATTGCAAATTGCCTTTGTAGTGACCAGTACGTTGCAGTCAATCGTACAGTACATTATGCCCAGCTCATGCTTCTGGAGACACACAACTTTAAATTAGGTGGTGTGACAGTCACTGGTAATGTAATAGAAGGGAGATATGTTATACAATTGGGTCGCCCTCCCAGGGCTGTGAGGTACTCGGTACCGGGCAGGTGTCAGGGGAATGTGTCACAGCAGCGGTGACCCGGTCCGTGGCCCTGGGCGCCCAAGCAATGGGGAAATGTAGTTAATAGAATGGAATAGTTTGTGACGCCACCTGTGGTGCTCGGCAAGGGAGATGTTAAGCCGACTCTGGGACTGATGGTAGGGTGCAGCAAGGATGTAAAAGCTCCCCACAGGTGAAGCTATGGTCCCAGAGCAGTGTAGAGGTGGTTGGCACGGGGATGTAGCAGTGCCGTAAGGGTAGGAAGCAGACAAGACACAGCGGGGTGCAATTTCTGTACCTTTACTTGATAACTGCAGTCCAGGGTCCTGATTACAGATGGTAACGGAGCAGGCTAGCCTGGAAGCAACTCAGGGATTCTCCCTCAGCAGACGGGCTGTGCAGTCTCCATCCTAATGCTTATTTGAATGAAGCACTCCAGTACTAAGTTACTCTGAAGTTCCTCCTGTCAGATGTTCCCAAGAACCTTACTTGCACGGCAGGCAGCTGTAGCCTCTCTCGGGGACTCCTCTTTCTCTGAGTCCTGGCTCTCTATCCAAGCTGCTGTTGTGCCTCAAGTCTTAGATGGGAGTAGGGCATTTACAGGCTCCTACTCTGGTATCTGCTGTAGGACCGTTAGTCTCCGTACAGCTGTGGAGACCAGGCTCCAGTTGATGCGCTCTCAAGCTGAGGGAGCTCTCCTTCCTAGCTCAATCTCCAGCTTTTCCCTACACGTCAGCACACTTCACCTTCCGCAGACTAACTGACCACTCCTTCCTCTTGGCCCTCAGAGAGCACTCCTCCCCTTAATCCCGGTTCAGAGTTCCCCCTGCTGGCCTGGAGTGGAACTGTGTTGCATGTATGGATTGACTGCGAGAGAGACCCATCATTGCCTCCAAGCATGGCATTACCCTCCCCTGGAGGAAGGCAAAGCCACTGTGGCGACCATACTCCTGGGGGCACCACATTCCCCTCTAGTGCAAGTCAGCACTCCTGGGCTGAACAAAACATGAATGACATATAAACAGTTAGACAATAACACGTACAAGATTTAAAAATGAAAAATGTACAAAAATCAAGTGCTTCAAAAATGGTCCTATGATGATAAGTCCAGCATCAATGCCCATGGTCCATTCCTGGGCAAATGGTGAAATATTTACAGAGAAAGTTTTTGACCACACACAAGTCCTGTGGTTCAGTGTCCATAAAACAAATTCCAAAGGAAACTCTTACAGGTTACCTGTAGGCACAAAACTTGAGAACAGTTACATATTTACAGGTACAGGTGAACATTACTTTAACTTATTTATATGCGATATCTAAGGGGTGGTATATCTTGTGTAGTGCGGGTAGACCTGCGTAAGACTGGTGCAGTGGGTAATGGACTGGATACACTACTGGGGGTTCTATGTAACACAGGGATACTAGACTGACTGTGACCTCTTAGACTCACCAAGGGCATAACAGGTTCACCACTGGCAGGGCGAGGGTTCTCTGGCTTCACTGCTGGTGTGGCATCTGCTACCCGATTTTCCTGATTCTCTTGAGTCACATCTTCCTGTGCTACCAATTGGGGAAACAGCAACACTGGCACCACTATAGCATCGTTCACTTTAGTCCAATTCGCAGGGAATTCTCCAAACACTGTGCTGACCTTCTCTTCTTCCACTATGGGTTGGATGTTATCTGGTTCTTCTTTCCTTTCCTTCAACTGGTCAGGACACAACTTCAAATGATCTCTCGATACCGCTGCTGAGGTCTCTCCTCCATCTTTACTAACAAGGCATACCTTAGTATTATCAAAATTTGAGGGCAGAATGGTATAAGGTTCAGCTTCCCACTAATCATCCAATTTGTGCAATCTTCTCTTTCTTTTCAAGACTTGCTTTCCCGGCGACAAAAGGACGGCAGGTGCATTTTGATTGTAAAGCTTCTCCTGCTTTTGTCTTGCCTGGGCCAAACTCTTCTCCACACATTCTTGAACTCTCCTGTACTGTTGCTGCCTCTCCATGTCCCAATCAGCCTCTGGGGACGCCACTTCAGGTGTCAGGACTCCCATGTCTAAGTCAATAGGCAGCTTACCAGGTCTTGCTCTCATTAAGTAGGCTGGGGTACAGTTGGTGGAGTTCACTGGGATATGGTTGTAGAGGTCCACCAGATCGGGCAACTTCTCTGGCCACAGATTCCTCTCCTCCAAGGGCAAAGTCTTCAGGAGATCCATCACTACTTGGTTCATCTTCTCGCACATGCCATTGGCCTGTGGGTGATACGGCGTTGTCCGGATCTTCTTACACCCATACAGGTTACAGAATTCTTGGAACACTTCTGGCTCGAAAGCTGGACCTTGATCTGTAAGCACTTTCTCCGAGTACCCATGTGGTCTACAGAAGTGCTGCTGGAACGCTCTGGCTGCTGTCTTGGCGGTCTGATCTTTGACAAGCACAACTACCAGGAATCTTGAGTAGTGGTCCACAATGGTAAGAGCATAGATGTAGCCTGACCGGCTTGGAACCAGCTTCACATGGTCCAGGGCTACCAACTCAAGGGGCTGTTTGGTGATGATTGGCTGTAGAGGAGCTCTCTGGCTGTCCCGATCCTTTCTGCACAGGTTACATAGTCCACACTCCCGGCACCACCTCTCAATGGCTTTCCTCGTACCAGCCCAGTAGAACCTCGCTTGGAGCAATACTTCCAACTTCTTCCATCCGAAGTGTCCAGCTCCATTGTGGTATGCTTCCAGGACCATTGATGCCTCTCTCTTTGGGACTATCACCTGCCAGACCAGCTCATGAGTGCGGGCATTGATACTCCTCCGCACAGCTTCCCTTCATAAATGAACAGCCGGCCTCTCTCCTTCCACAACTGCTGAGTTTCTTCAGGAGCATCCGACTCTGGAAGTGAGTCAGCTCGTGTCAGCAGCTCCTTCACCAGGCGGACTGCAGGGTCACTATCTTGCGTTTCTGCCTAGTCATGATGGGGCAATGGATTCAGGGTGACCTCCTTCAAGCAAGACCATCTGTTTCTCACTCCTTGAGCACGCTGGGCCGCAAGTGGCCGGTGGAAGGGAGGTAACTCTATTTCCTCAAGAGCCTCAGGGTCTTCTCCTGCATCTGGTAGGTTAGGCATTCTGGACAGCGCATCAGCATTGGCATTCTTGTGCCCTGCCCGGTACTTGATGGTAAACTCATAGTTCAATAGCCGAGCCATCCATCACTGTTCCAGTGCACCCAGTTTTTCAGTGTCCAAATGCATCAATGGATAGTGAGATAGTGAACTTGGCAGAGGCTAGGTAATGTTTGAACCTTTCGGTGACAGCCCAGACTTTGGCAAGGAACTCCAGCTTGAAAGAACTGTAATTATCAGGGTTCCTTTCAGTGGGGTGCAGCTTCCTGCTGGCATAGGAGATCACTCTTTCTTTCCCATTCTGTACCTGCGACAGTATTGCTCCTAGTCCCACGTTGCTGGCATCTGTGTACAGCACAATGGGTTTATCATAATCTGGGAAGGCCAGAACTTCGTCTCCTGTGAGAGCCATCTTCAATCTGGTGAAGGACCTTTCCAACTCTTCAGTCCATTCAAAGGTGGAATTTTTCTGCTTGGTCTTCTTGGACTGCCCCACCAGTAGATTTTGCATAGGGGTGGCTATTTCAGTAAAGCCCTTGATGAATCTTCGGTAGTAGCCTACCAGTCCATGGAATTGGCGTACTTCATGAAGGTTGCTGGGCTTCGTCCAGTCCCGGATGACTGTGACCTTATCAGATCTGGTGCCACACCTTCTGCACTGACCACATGACCAAGGTACTGCACCTTGGGCTTCAGGAGGTGGCACTTGGAGGGCTTCACCTTCAGGCCAAAATTGGACAAAACTTCAAACACTTCAGCCAGGTGCTCCAGATGATCTTCATAGGTTTTGGATAAAACAATGACATCATCCAGGTACAACATGACTATCTCAAAGTTCATGTGTCCCAGGCAGCGCTCCATCAGCCGTTGAAATGTTCCTGGAGCAGTGCAGAGCTCAAAGGGCATATAATTGAACTCACAGAGACCCATTGGAGTGGTAAATGCTGTCTTCTCCTTGTCTGCCTCTGCCACGGGAACCTGCCAATACCCACTAGTGAGATCTAAGGTGGAAAAGTAATTAGCAGTTTTAAGTGCAGCCAACGATTCCTCAATTCTAGGTAATGGGTAGGCATCTTTATGTGTAATGCTGTTAATTTTCCTGTAATCAACACACATTTTCATGGTACCATCCTTTTTCTTTACAAACACTGTTGGAGCTGTCCAGGGGCTACAACTGTCTCTGATGACCCCTGCCTCCTTCATCTCCCTCAACATACTCTTAGCACACTGGTATTGTGTTGGGGGTATAGGTCTGTACCTCTCTTTTATGGGTGGATGGTCTCCTGTGGGGATATGATGTTGAACCCCTTTTGCCTGCCCAAAATCTAGTGGGTGTTTGCTGAATACCCGCTCATACTCTTGTGTCACTCTGTAAACCCCATTTTTCTGGTATGACGGTGTAGAGTCAGTTCCCACCTGCACCTGCAGTTGCTGACACCACTCCTCTGGCTGCTTCACAGAGCCATTGTCCTCCACCTGATCGGATGAGACCAAGGGTTCTGCTGCCTGCAAAGAGTTGTTATTGACGGTGAGCAGCTTAGCAACTGTAGCGTACCGAGGTATTGTGGCCTCCTCTTCCCCACAATTCAAAAGGTGTACAGGTACTCTCCCCTTTCGTACGTCAACCACCCCTCTGGCTGTTAGGACAGTGGGCCTGCTCTCGGAGTATACTGGTTCTACCAACGCCTGGTAATCTCTCCCTCTAAGACCTATAGCTGCCCGACACCAAACCAACATTTCACATCTGGGGGGTATAGCAATGGGAAAAGCATCACTCACTCTGACGCTGCCAATCTCTCCGCCAGAGAGTTCTACCTGTTGCCTTTGCATCAGGGCTCGGATCTCCTTCTGCAGGACTCGTTGTTCTCCGGAACCAGCAGTCTCAGCCACCTGTTGCAACAAGACAATAACCTCAGACAGACAGTTTTCAATTACATTTGTACCAAGAGTCATCATGGGATTACATTCATGTCGGTCAATATCAACAACTATTCAACCTTGAGACTTTAGCTCTACCCGCCCCACTTTGACAGCAATTTCTTTGCATCCTATCTGCGGTAAAGACTGACCATTACTAGCAACTACGGTCAGTTCATCAGTGGGGTCACGGGTAAGTTCCGAATCAGCCCAATACCTCTTGTACAGAATGTACGGCATAGTGGTCACCTGGGAGCCAGTGTCCAGCAAAGCGTTCATGGGGATACCGTCAATCACCACAGGAAGGATTGGTCTCCCTCCCACATACTTGGCTCTCCAGTTCCTTGGGCCTGGGGATCCTATTCCTGGGGATTGGCCCTCTGCCCCAGGGGTTGCCCATTTAAAGGACAATATCTTGCAAGATGACCGGCCTTGTAGCAGCGACGACAGATGGGACATCCATCCTGGTCATAGCGATCGTTGTTCCTCCCTCGAAGTGGTGGGGCTCTCCTCCTCCGGAGCCACGGGACATCCTCTTGTCTGGAAGCAAGCTGGATCTTTTCCTTAGAGAACACTTGCAGGGACTGCACGGTTTTAGTAAGTGCAGCCATTCCTTTGGTCAACTCCTGGACCTGAAGACGCAGCTCCTCAGTTGGATCTTTATCCAGAGTCTGTGCATCAGCCTCCACAGGGATGGAAGGAAAAGATGTTGCTTCCTGATGGTAGGTGATTGCTGGGCGTCTAGGGGGCGCTGGACGGCTGTCCGTGGACTCCTGCAGTACCCGAATAGCCCTGTCCTTAAAATCAGCAAAGTTCAGATCTGGGTTTTGCAGGGTTATAATACGCAACTGTCCTCTGTGGGTACTAGATAGGAGTCCTTCAATGAACTGCTCCTTTATCTTCTTCCTTTACACTGTCAGGATCAACTTGCTTAACTGCTCTCAGCGCTTCCTGCAGGTTGAGAGCATAATCCCTGATACTGTGGAGACAGCTGCAGCGGGCACTCCTCCTGGCGGTGCTGCGGGGTTGACAACGGCGCCTGCCGCTGCATCGCCGTTTGGCGCGGACATCCTCTTCCCCCTCTAGTTAACGTTAGCCAGGGCCGGGGGTTATGTGAGCTCACCGGCGGCCGCTTCACAGGCCAGACGCTCCGGGCTGTAGGCCTCAGCTCCTCCTTCTCTCGCGCGCTGTCCTCTCTTCCCGCGCGGCACTTCACTTCTTCGCGCTCTGTGGCAGGCTCCGCCCACGAAGGCCTGCCCCTTCTTCCCGCGCGCGCCAAGCAGCGCAGCAATGGCGGCAACTGGCGCCAGTTTCACACACAGTCTTTTTGCACAAACACAGTCTACGGCACACAGGACCCGGGGGGTGCCGGGCTCCATAATCCTGTTCGTGATGCCAAATTGGGTCGCCCTCCCAGGGCTGTGGGGTACTCGGTACCGGGCCGGTGTCAGGGGAATGTGTCACAGCAGCGGTGACCCGGTCTGTGGCCCTGGGCGCCAAGCAATGGGGAAATGTAGTTAAGCTATGGTCCCAGGGCAGTGTAGAGGTGGTTGGCACGGGGATGTAGCAGTGCCGTAAGGGTAGGAAGCAGACAAGACACAGCGGGGTGCAATTTCTGTAACTTTACTTGATAACTGCAGTCCAGGGTCCTGATTACAGATGGTAACGGAGCAGGCTAGCCTGGAAGTGGGTCACCCTCGCACCTCAGACACCCATCTTCTCTCTTCTCTCTCCTCTAACCAACTAACCACTAACTTTCACTCTTCCCACTCTTTTGTATCATCTTACTCCACCCACCTCCCAGCACATTTCGTGTTACGAAGCAGGGTTTCACGAGGGGTACTCTGCTAACCCCCAGCATGAAGCTGTTAGGTGGACCCACTGAACTATCCTGTGTGTGGGGTGCAGGTGTGGAGCGTGGTCAGGAGTTCCCAGCCTACCTGGATGGTGGGGCACTACACCTTAGGAGAAGATGCAGTACCTCTGTGGCGACTGAAGCCTCAGGGGCGCTACATACCCCCCCATTAAACACAGCACGTCCGCGGGCTGTAAGACAACAAAAGTACAATACAGGAACACACAAAAATTTTTAAATGCTATTCAACAATACTTATCTAATCTTCCTAATATAGGAGGCACATTTCTTAAATGTTACAAACAGGTTAACTTCCTATCTTAGTATCAAAAATTTACTTAAGTGCAATTCTTAATTCAAAGTGCTATACTCAACACATTTTCTATCAATTATTCTCTTTTTCTTTTTCTTTCTTCTGGACGCAAGACACTGACCATCTACGCTTGGCCTGTCACCTGTCACTTTCAATTATTCAGTCTTGGTTCAATTCTCACATTCTATCTCAAAACTTTTCTAATTCTCTGTATCAAACATGCTATAAAAGACATTTACTTTTCATAAGACACAACATTATCAAATACGTTATCATAAAACATTCAAAATTCTTGTAAAGTGCTGAACACTGCTCCCAGCCGGGATTTCTTGCAGTGTAGCTTGAGGTAGACATCATTCTTCGAAAAGTGTCCATGCAAAAACATTATCTTCGCAAAGAGTCTCTTTATATGTAAAACCAAGAAAGGGCACCTAAAGAGGTGCAACTATTTACAATAAAAGTTTTTGGATCAATCAGCGTCTATGATCTCCACAGCTCCATTTCAAAAACAACGCTGCCAATCAAAAACTGGGCAACATGATAAAAAGAAGACAAAGGCACAACTGGTGCAACAAACCCTCCTGGGTAACGAGATTTGGTAAATTATTTCAATTGTGGTCCCCTCCTGGGGTTCTGGTATCTGAACTGGAACTGGTCTTATCCTGATTCTGGTTCCTTGCTATGTGGTCTTGTCTGGTACGAGGTCTAGCTCCTAAGGCTTCTGCAGTGTGTTGGTGCTGATGAGCAACTGCCTGGGGACTTGGCAGTAAAGGGATCCCAAGATCACCATCCCAAAATGATCCAGATCCCCTTCTGACCTGTAGATGTCGGATCGGGCATGCCGGCTCCAGCCGTACTCCCACCAGCATGGTGCTCCTCCTCCCCATCAACCCATTAGGAAGGCCAGGGTAAATACCTGGGATTTCCCGACGGTGTGGCCTCTGCTCCGGGGCAGGTGGTGTGGCAGCGGATGCTGCCCGGTGAGACATTGGGGATAGCGGTGGAGCGATATCAGCAGCTCCGGTTCTGCGGGGGCGGCTGGCGGGACCTGCGCAGCCGCGCCAGGTCTGAGCAGGGGCTCCTCTTCCTCCGCTTCTGCTCCCTGGGCTGTGTACAACTCCTCCAGTATCAGCGGCAAAGAAGGAACAGAATACGCTGCTGGTGGCATGGCAGCAGCTCCAAGCTCCGTGGGGTCTGCCAGGAAAAGATCCGGTGCAGCAGCGGCGGGCACCGGTGTCGCGGGTACCGCAGGTGTGGGACCTTTCTGGGCGCGCTGCAGGTCTATTGTCCATAGCGCTTCTCTTCTTAGCTGCAGACGGGTAGTCAGTTCCGTGATCTCATCCTGTAGCTGCCGGCAAATCATGCCAGCTTCAGGGTTGGAGCCGTCAGCCATGGCACCGGGGGTTTGCACGTCCCCGCGCTCCGCAGGCCTCCTTCCCTCACTCTCCAAAATGGCGTTCTTCTTCTTGCTCCGCCCTTCTGCTCGCCACTGGCTTTCTCTGCCCCTCCTTCTGGGGGCGGCGTCTTCTTCCAGCGCCGCCATACCAAGCCAGAATATGAACCCCTCGGGGGGTGGGCCATGCATCGGTCACATAGTAATTCAGGCAGGGACGGCCCAAGACTCTTCGCGGTCTTTTCTTAGGACCTCCCATCTCTTCACGCCCTTCTTCTCCGCGCCAGCGGCCATTTCTAATGTCCATTTTACAGTCTATTACATTTGGTCTTCTGCACATTTTCAAAAGTTGTAAATCCAAGGCACACAGAACCCGATGGCATCGGGTCTCGTCATCCTGTTCGTGACGCCAAAATTGGGTCACCCTCGCACACCCAGGGCAGCGGGGTACTCGGTACCGGGCCGGTGTCAAGGCGGGAATGTGTCACAGCAGCGGTGACCCGGTCCGTGGCCCTGGGCGCCCGTTGTCAATGGCGGTGATGTTAATGGTGTTAAAGTTTATATCAATAGTTCGTGACGCCACCCATGGTGTTTGGCAAGTAAGATGGTAAGCCAACGCTGCATACAGATCCGCTGGGACTGATGGTGTGGTGCAGCAGAGATGGTATAGCTCCCCACAGGTGGAGCTGTAGTCCCAGGGCAGTGTAGGTGCAATGGATGAGGAGAGGCGCAGAATGTATGGAGGCTGGTACCCAGGTGTAGTGGTGCTGGAATAACTGGAGGACACCAGAGTATGCGGTTCCAAAGCTTTACTCACTGTTTGCAGTTCACACAACTGCCTGCCTCCGTACTGTGTTCTCCAGGTCAGGGCTCCAGCCAACCTCCAGGCAGGATAGGATTCTCCCTTCCACACTCCACCAACATGTACCTTACTGAACGACTCCTCCAATACGCCTTTAGGTGCGAAGCACTCCAGTACTTAGTTACCCTTGAATGCCTCTCTCTAGGTGTTCCTAGTATTTACTTGTATGACAAACAGCTGTAGCCTGCTTTGGGGACTCCACTCTGCGTCCCGGCTCTCTATTCAGTTGCTGTTGTGTCCCAAGTCTATGATGGGAGCAAGGCGTTAGCGGCTCACTACTCCTCCGGTGTCTGTTGCCGGACATAGAGATCCAATCAACCTCTGGGACCGGGCCCCGGCCTTTGCGCTCTCTGGACTGGAAGGGTTCTCTCTCTTTCTCAACCTGCTTCCCACCATCCTTCTGTTCTCCTTCATTCCGATCTGTTCTCTTTCTCTCTTATGGAAGGTTAGGTTATCAATCTTATCAGTCTCTTTCTCTGGTCTTTCTCGTGCCAGCAGGCCAGATCACTGGGACCTGCTGCAGCACGTCCCTCAGACACCCATCTTCTCTCTTCTCTAACCAACTAACCACTAACTTTCACTCTTCCCACTCTTTTGTATCATCTTACTCCACCCGCCTCCCAGCACATCTCGTGTTACGAAGCAGGGTTCCACGAGGGGTGCTCTGCTAACCCCCAGCATGAAGCTGTTAGGTGGCCCCACTGAACTATCCTGTGTGTGGGTTGCAGGTGTGGAGCATGGTCAGGAGTTCCCAGCCTACCTGGATGGTGGGGCACTACACCTTAGGAGAAGGTGCAGTACCTCTGTGGCGACTGAAGCCTCAGGGGTGCCGCAGAAGCAACTCAGGTATTCTCTCTCAGCAGACGGGCTGTGCAGTTTCCTTCCTAACGCTTGTTTGAATGAAGCACTCCAGTACTAAGTTACTCTGAAGTTCCTCCTGTCAGATGTTCCCAAGAACCTTACTTGCACGGCAGACAGCTGTAGCCTCTCTCAGGGACTCCTCTTTCTCTGAGTCCTGGCTCTCTGTCCAAGCTGCTGTTGTGCCTCAAGTCTTAGATGGGAGTAGGGCATTTACAGCCTCCTACTCCTCTGGTATCTGCTGTAGGACCGTTAGTCTCCGTACAGCCGTGGAGACCAGGCTCCAGTTCATGCGCTCTCAAGCTGAGGGAGCTCTCCTTCCTAGCTCAACCTCCAGCTTCTCCCTACACGTCTGCACACTTCACCCTCCGCAGACTAACTGACCACTCCTTCCTCTTGGCCCTCAGAGAGCACGCCTCCCCTTAATCCCGGTTCAGAGTTCCCCCTGCTGGCCTGGAGTGGAACTGTGTTGCATGTATGGATTGACTGAGAGAGAGACCCATCATTGCCTCCAAGCATGGCATTACCCTCCCCTGGAGGAAGGCAAAGCCACTGTGGCGACCATACTCCTGGGGGCGCCACACTATGCCCTCATGAGGTCAGTGATATAAAATCCAGAGTGCTATTTCCTCCAGCACAGTAAGTGTTGCGAGCGTTAACTTATGTTATGGGCTGGTTTTTAGGGTGACATTCATAGAGCGGGTGGGAGAGTGTCACCCCATATCTCCCCCTACAGAGCTAGCACCACTGTGACCAGACCTGGGTGATATCACAGTCATGTGATCAGTCACGTGGTTGAGTCCAGGAGGTATGGGCTTAAATGGCTGAAGGAAAGAACTTTCAGTATTCCGTGTGTTTGCCTGGACAATGAACACTGCAGGAGAGTGCTCTATGGACTTGAGAACCTGAACCGTGTGCGTTCTGTCAGGCATGAACGGGAGGAACCCTGCTCATAGAAGGACTGTGTTTGTTCTGCCACCATCTTGATTTGTTTTCCTGTTTTGCCCAGTGGGCTGTATTTTATTTACTACCCCTTGGTTTACGTTGCTTCTAATAAACCAAAGGTAGTTCATAAAGCCGCAGTGTTCCCATGTCTACGTCCGTGTGCAGCCGAGTTGGCCGGCCTACCACACGTGGTGTTAGAAGTCCCGGCAGTGTTTCCAGTGAACACGTGGGATGGCCACAAGCAAGCATGCTACTTCAGACAAGATGGAGGACCTGCTAAAACATCTACTACAAGCACAGCAACAGCAATTGTGGCACCAACAACAATTACAGCAGCAGCAGATGGTGCAGCAAGAGACAAGGAAGCTGCTTATACAGCAGATGCAGCAGCAGCACGATAAGCAGATTGACTTGCAGAGTCGGTTTGTGGAAAGCCTGCATTCCCTATTGCAACTCCAGGTGACGATATGCACTCGTGGAAGATGGTAAGACGAGCAATGCAGAAAATGACCCCGGGTGATGAGGTGGAGGCGTTTTTAACTGTGTTTGAGTGGGTGGCGGAGCGTGAGAAGCTACCACCAGAGCAGTGGGCAGAGGTGCTGGCCCACTATTTGACTGGTGAGCCCCAGAAGGCCTATTATGATCTGGCTTTACAGGACATGCAAGAGTATGCCAAGTTAAAAACAGAAATTTTGGCACGTGCGGGAGTAACTATGTCAGTAAGAGTGCAAATGGTTCACCACTGGGCATATTCAGGGGATAAACGGCCTCGGTCCCAGATGTTTGACCTTCTACATCTGGTGCAAAAATGGCTGCAGCCAGAATACTTTACTCCAGCCCAGATGGTCGAGAGGGTGGTCATGGACAGATTTGTCCACCCCCTTCCTAGGCTGGTTCAGACCTGGGTTGCCCAGGGAGATCCCCAAAATGCGGACAAACTAGTGAGCCTAGTGGAACGGTTTCAAGTGGTCGAGAAGTCCCTAATGAAACCAGGGGGTGGTGCATCCCCTTACAGGGGTACAAAGCAGGAACCTGAGCCCCAAAAGAGGGATAGTAGAGCCACCACTGGGGGGGGAGAGGGGGAGTCCTAGATCCCAAGGGGTTGTCAAAGGCCACGAGGAGAAACTTGCTTTGCTGGAGATGTCATGGTCTAGGCCATATAGCCACCCGTTGTCCCTGGTTCCCTGAAGAGATGGACTGCAGCCTAGGGAGGCGCTGCTCCTACTAGGCATATCCTGCCTGCAGTGTGGACTATCAGCCCGGAGAGGGGCGGCAATCATGTTCTGTGACCATAAACGGAGAACTGTTGTATCGAGTCACTAAGCTGAGAGATGAAGTGGTAGAGCAGTTGTTAGTACCAGCTTCCCATAGTTGTAGGGTCATAGACCTGGCCCATTCCCATATCCTGGGTGGACATGTGGGAGTAGACAAAAACACAAGAACGGGTCCTTAGGAGGTTTTACTGGCCTGGGTGTCACCAGGAGATTGGTAACTATTGCCGGTCCTGCCCTACTTGTCAGCTTACAGCCCCCGTGTCCCAATTCCAAAGTCCCCTAGTGCCATTGCCCATTATAGAGTTCCCATCTGACAGGATTGCCATGGACCTTGTAGGGCCTCTGGTTAAGTCTGTCAGAGGGCACCAATACATTCTAGTGGTGATTGACTATGCAACACCGTACCCAGAGGCAGTACCCCATAGAAACGCATCCGCCAGGAGCATAGCCCGAGAGTTAGTCCATTTTTTTTCTTGGTCAGGCCTGCAGCAAGAGATCCTGAAGGATCAAGGCACACCATTTATGTCCAAAGTGATGAGGGAGTTGTGTAAGGCTCTTCAGGTTACACAACTCCGCACGTCAGTGTACCATCCGCAAATGGACGGCCTGGTGGAGAGATTCAACAAGACGTTGAAGTCCATGCTTAAGAAGGTCGTGGAGAGGTATGGCCGAGACTGGGATTGCCTACTGCCATACCTATTGTTCTCTATCAGTATCAGGGAAGTTCCTCAGTCCTCTACGGGATTCTCACCGCTACAGCTGTTGTTTGGATGACACCCCCATGGACTTCTAGATATTGCAAAGGACACCTGGGAGGCAGAATTTATACCCCATTGGAGCGTTATTGAGCATGTGGCCCAAATCAGGCCTGGATCGCAAGAGTGATGCCAAATGTGAAGGAGAGCCTCCTTCAAACACAAGAAGCCCAGGCGAGGGTATACAATCAAGCCGCGAGGCTGACAGTTTAGCCCTGGAGACCGGGTGTTGGTGTTGATTCCCACTATGGAAAGTAAGTTCCTGGCCAAGTGGCAAGGGCCATACGAGGTGGTCGAGAAGTTGAGTGACGTCAACTACAAGGTCCACCAACCAAGGAGAAGGAAGCAGTATCAAGTGTACCACATTAACCTGCTGAAACCATGGCCAGAAAGGGATCAGGTAGCACCATGCCTAGGGGACAGTCAGGAAAGCCAGGGTTGAGGATGTTACAGTGGCAGAGACACTGTCACTGGCCCAGAAACAACAGTGCTGTGAGCTGCTTCAGCGGAACTGGGACCTGTTTACGGAGCTACCAGGTTGCATGCAGGTAGTGGAGGACGAAATCCTGATTGAACCACATGTGAGGGTAAATTAGAATACATATCAGATTACCGAAGCCCGCTGTGAGGTGCTCTCCAAGGAGAGGAGGAGAATATTGAGCCTGGGTGTTATCAAGGAGTCAAAGAGTGGTTGATCCAGCCATATTGTCCTTGTGCTGAAGCCCGATGGAGAATGGCGCTTCTGTAACGATTACAGGAAGCTGAATGAGGTATCCAAGTTTGACGCGTATTCAGTGCCCCGGGCGGATAAACTCACCGAGAGGCTAGGGTCGGCCAGATACATCACCACCTGACGGCCTTCTCTACACCTGATGGATGCTTCCATTATGCCAGAATGCCATTCGGTCTACAAGGAACACCAGCTACCTTCCAGAGGGCTATGGACCGGATCCTAGCCCCTCACAAGAAGTACGCTGCCGCTTATTTGGACGACATTGTGATTTTCAGCCTGAAGTAGGGAAATCACCTGCAGAAGGTCCATGTGTTGATGCACTGAGGAAGGCAGGGTTTACCATAAACCGAAAGAAGTGCACCATCGGGAAAGAAGAGGCAAAATATTTGAGCTACATTGTCGGAAGGGGTGAAATAAAGCCGCAAATAGACAAAGTGGAGGCAATCCAAAAGTGGCCACAGCCAGTCTCCAAAAAGCAGGTCAGAGCATTTTGGGATATTACCGCCAGTTTATCCCAAACTTCGCCACGGTAGCCGCCTCTCTGACGGACCTCCTTAAAGGGACAAAATTGACAAGGGTCAAATGGTCCTCTAAGGCTATGTGCACACGTTCGGAATTGCTGCAGAAATTCCGCAACTTCCTGCCGCGGGAAATACGCAAGCGGAATTGGCATGCGTATTCCCGCTAAACACAGTGTTTTGCAAGCGTAATTAGCTTGCAGAATGCTAGCATTTTCCAAGCGATCGGTAGCATCTCTTGGAAAGCTGATTGACAGAATGACAAGTGTGAACAACTTTTTACTATTGATAATGTTAAAAATAATACCAAAAATAAAAAATCTTCATATTCTCACCTTCCGGCAGCCCCCGCAGCCTTCCCAATCCTTGCGATGCTCCCGGCAACTCTCGTTCCCACCAATGCCTTGCGACAATGACCCCAGATGACGTAGCATCACACGAGACCGCTACGTCATCACAGGTCATTGTCACAAGGCATCACTGGAACCGGAAGATGCCAGCGTGGTGAGAGGCGGGAAGGACTCCGGGGGCTGCTGGAAGGTGAGAATGTCACAATTTTTTATTTAAATTTTTTTTTTTTTTTTTTTTTTAACAGGGATATGGTACCCAGGGCCTGGAGGAGAGTCTCCTCTCCTCCAGACCCTGGGTACCATTGCCACATGATCTGCTTACTTTGCGCATGGTGGGCATAGCCACATGCGGAAATTAAGCGGATCAATGCATTCCTATGAGCATACTGCGTATTTTGCCACAATGCGATTTTGCTGCGGAAAAATACGCAGCATTAGCACAGCATTGCGGAATGCCATTGAATTCAATGGGTTGCATTGCGTAAGCATTTTCGCGGCAAAAATGCTTACAATCCGCAACGTGTGCACATAGCCTAAAGCTGAGATGGCGTTCTAGGCATTGAAGCTCGTCCTGTGCAGACAGCCAATCTTGGTTGCACCAGATTTCATTAATGAGTTTGTGAAACGGAAGTACATCTGAACAAGAATGTTGCGGCTTAATAAAAAGTCACAATCGATGCACGAGTCAAACCAAAAATGTTGGCCATAACAATGAGCGTTAAAAAAAAAAAAAAAAAAGGCAACATACTGAAAATAGATTTGAAAACAATTCACAAACCAAAAACAAATGAAACGATGAGAGCAGGTTCACTTTGAGCACATGTGACAGTCTGGAGACACCGTGGCAAATGTTCTGCTGCCTGCAACATCCACCAGCATAATCGCTTTGGCAGTTGGTCAGTAATGGTGTGGGGGGGGGGAGATATTTTTTGGGAGGGCCACACAAGCCTACATGTGCTAGCCAGAGGTCCCAGGACTGCCATTAGCTACCATAATTAGACCCTCAGACCCATTATGAGACCATATGCAAGTGCAGTGGGCCCCAGGTTCCTTCTGATGCATGACAATGCTAGACTTCACGTGGCTAAAACATGTCAGCAGTTCCTGCATGAAGAAGGCATTGATGCTATGGACTGCCCGTTGCCTAAACCTGAATCCAATCGAGCCCATAATGTCTCATTCCATCCACGACCGCCACATTGCACCACAGACTGTCTACATTGACTGAATTTTTTTTTTTTTTTTCTCCAATGCAGGGCTGGGAGGAGATTCCTCAGGAGCACATCCACCACCTCATCAGGACCATGCCCAGGCATTGTAGGAAGGTAATACAGATATGTCAAGGACACACACTTTCCTTATCTTGAGGCATTTCCACTGAAGTTAGATAAGCCTGTAATTGTTTTTCACTTTGATTTTGAGTATTATTCTAAATCCAAACTGCTATGGGATATCCACTTTGTTTTAAATCGTTCAACACATTCCATTATGTAATGAATAAAGATTTACCACCGTGATATCTCATTCAGTGATACTTAGGGATGTGGTATTTCAGTGTTCCCTTTATTTTGTTCAACATTGTATATTAATGCCCTTAAAAATAGTGCCCACATTTTGCTTCTGAAAAGTAACAATGCCCTGTGTGCCCCTTTGACAGTCACAATAATCTGGATGCCTCTATAACAATAAAATGTTAAGTGGGTACTTAATGTCCCAATTCTCCCCCTTACACAGTATGACGCTCTCATATACACAGTAAAGTGACCTCTGCACTGTATAGTACCCAGCCACTCCCACACACATCATGCTGACCCCCAATAGCCCCTTACAATATAATGCATTCCCATAAAAAAACAGCAGGCACCATGTAACATCATTGCACCTGTTGCAGTGAGACGTCAGATGCAGAGGGGGGGGGGGGGTGTAGGGGTAGCATCAGCTGATGGTCCCTCTCATCATTGCTTTCAACTGTATCAGCATCCAGGATGCCAATTCAGTTGAACTTTCAATGACAGGCCAGGGCCCTGGTACTAGCACCGGTGGCACCCTTGGCTCACAGTACCCATAGTGTCCACCTGCTCTGCCGGAAAGTTTAACTGTATTGGCACCCTTCGCACGACCATAGAGTTAAAAGTAGCATAGCTCCAGATGGGTCCCTCAGAGCATGGTGCCCTAGGAACACTTCATACTCTTCTGCTACTATAATCATTCTAGATCAGGGTTTCCCAACTCCAGTCCTCAAGGCACACCAACAGATCATGTTTTCAGGACTTCCTTTGTATTGCACAGGTGAAGCAATTATCACCTGAGCAATACTAAGGAAATCCTGAAAACATGACCTGTTGGTGTGCCTTGAGGACTGGAGTTGGGAAACCCTGTTCTAGATCACTAAGTGACTTCTTATCCCACAGTGCAGGTAAGCAGTGTCCCACCTAGCAAGTCTTCAGTGCAGGGCCAAACACTGTAAAGTCTTATGATCTTTGACACTGAAGAAAGTAGAAGGTTGCTGCTTGGTGTACTGTTGGCAACTGAGTAAATAGCCCATACTGTGATTTATTGGGGATAAGATTTCCCCCCCCAACTGTATGTAATCAGCCACCAGTTGTGCAAGTTCTCCCACTTAAAAAGATGAGTGAGGCCTGTAATTGACATCATAGGTAGACCACAACTATGAGTCAAAGTGAGAAAACAAATCCAGAATGTCACCTTGTCTGATTTGGCAAGAATTAATTTTGCAGATTATAGTGGAAAATATGTATTTGGTCATCTAAAAACATGCAAGATTTCTGGCTCTCACAGTCCTGTAACTTCAAGAGACTCCTCTGTCCTCCACTCATTACCAGTAGTAACGGCACCTGATTGTACTTGTTATCAGTATAAAAACGACACCTGTCCACAACATCAGTCACACTCAAAACTCAACTATGGTGAAGACCAAAGAGCTGTCAAAAGACACCAGAAACAATTGTAGCCCTGCACCAGGCTGGGAAGACTGAATCTGAAATAGACAAGCAGCTTGGTGTGATGAAGTCAACTGTGGGAGCAATAATAAGAAAATGGAAGACCTACAAGTCCACTGATCATTTCCTGTTGTGAATGCCCTTGCTTGGACTTCTGAGCCGGAGCTCCTTCTGGTGGTTACTGGATGTAGTGGAGGTGGCCAGGTTGATGGAAGTTTGCCACCTGATGATGATGATTGGGAATCTGGGATTACTGGCTGGGAGCATATAATTAAGCAGGCTTCCCTTAGTGGTTGCTAGTGATTTCCTCCTTGTGCATTTGGAGTTCTTTTCTCTCCTGCCTGATCTGCATGGTTCAGTTAAGTGATTCTTTTGCATCTAATCTGGTTGTGCCTTTTTTGCTTTCTGCTTTGTTGCGAGGGTTCAGCATACTCCCTGCTGGGGGCAGCGCTGGGCCCCACTCCATATGTTACAGCTTGTTCAGTCCCTGTTATATTAGTATCTTTTGATTTGCTTCCAGTTCACACCAGCATGCTGATCTAGCAGGGGTGAGGTAGTGTGGCCTCAAGTTTTTTTGTATATCAGATGTGTTGGATTTTTTTAGGTTTTTTGCATGATTGCAGACAGTATCTTTTCTGTCCTGTCTAGACAGTTTGGGCCCTACCATTTGCTCAGTCTATTTTCTGCCTGTGTTTGTGTCTCATCTTGTCGACAATATATGTTTGGGGGCTGTCTATTCCTTTGGGGATCAGCTCTGGAGCAGTTTAGATTTCACCTTTCTGGCTTTAGGCTTGGTTAGTTCTCCGGCTGTGCCGAGGCATCATAGGAATGCTCCACGGCTACTGCTAGTTGTGTTGATAGGATCAGGGGTCTGCGATCCACTTAGTTACCAACCTATCTGGTTTCCTGATGGCTTAGCCTGTTCCTGCCATCCTCTTGGTGACCCATTCATAACAATTTCCCTCAGTCTGGGGCTCCACGCAAATTGTCACCCAGAGGGTTCAAAATGATCACAAGAAGAGTGAGCAAAAATCCCAAAACCACATGGGGTGACCTAGTACATGACCGGCTTAGCGCTGGACCACTGTAACAAAGGCTACCACCAGTAACACTACAGCGCCAGGGACTCAGATCCTGCAGTGCTAGATGTGTCCCCCTGCTTAAGCCAGTACATGTCCGGGCCCATCTGAAGTTTGCTAGAGATCATTTGGATTATCCAGAAGAGTATTGGAAGAATGTTATATGGTCTGATATAACCAAAGTACAACTGTTTCATAGAAACAAAACCTGCCGTGCTCAGAGGAGACAGAATGCTGAGTTGCATTCAAAGAACACCATACCTACTGTAAAGCATGGGGGTGGCAACATCATGCTTTGGGTCCGTTTCTCTGCAAAGGGACCAAGACTACTGATCCGTGTACATGAAAAATGAATGGGGCCCATGTATCGTGAGGTTGAGTGCAAACCTCCATCAGCAAGCAAGGGCATTGAAGATGGAACATGGATGGATGTTCCAGCATGATAATGATCCCAAGCACACCACCAGGGCAATGAAGGTGTGGCTTCATAAGAAGCATATGAATGTACTAGTGTGGCCTAGCCAGTCTACAGATCTCAACCCCATAGAAACCTTTGGAGGGATTTGAAAGTCCAAGTTGCCAAAACATCACTGCTCTAGAGGAGAACTGCATGGAGGAATGAGCCAATATACCACCAACAGTGTGTGCCAACCTTGTGAAGACTTACAGAAAACATTTGACCTCTGTCATTGCCAACAAAGGATATAAGAAAATATTAAGATGAACTTTTCTTAATGACCAAATACTTCTTTTCCACCATAATTTGCAAAATAAGTCTTGCCAAATCAGACAAGGTGATTTTCTGGATTTGTTTTCTCATTTTGACTCATAGTTGTGGTCTACCTATGATGTCATTTACAGGCCTCCTCTTTAAGTGGGATAACTTCTACAGTTGGTGGCTGACTAAATACTTTTTTCCCCCCACTGTATATTCCATACAGAGTAATTTTTAGTTACATTGCAACTTCATAGAGAAAACTATATTTAGTCTTGCAAATTTGCTATACAGTAACTGCTACATACAAACTGATTGCATGCAGATGACAAATTGAAGAAAATTCAAGCCTTCTGGATGAAACTCAAACTTTATGGGTGGTTTAAGAAAAGCATATATTTAAAAAAAAAATAAAAATAAAATAAAATAAAAGTATCCTATGATAATCACATTCTTAGGAACCTGTGGGTATGCCTTCACTTCACCAGTTTCCATTAAGCATTATAAAAAAAAAATCCATGAAAAATCTTTCAATGTCTATATACGTTAGACTTTTCCCCTACACACAGTAAATTGCATGTAAGAGGAGAATTGCCTGCTTTCAGATAGATTTAGCTGCAGTTTTTCTCCAGAGATAAAAGGATTTTGTTAAAAGAGCCAATCCTTCTAGTAGCTGGATCCACTGATATCTGCAGGTTGATAATCATTTGTTGCACATGACCATCTTGAAGTCAGTTCTATACCTTTGTGTTTTGTAGTCTGTACTCCGAACACAATGCACAGACTGACCTGATTTCAAAAGCCTAGTTTGTCTTTGAGACTGCAGGGTTCAGGTCAGGAAGTCCCAAAGCTAATCCATACAATCTAGACTGGAATATCACATGCAGTTTTCAAAAAGGAGGGGGGAAAAAAAGCCACAATGTTCAGCAACTTGTGTATAAGCATCAATTTCCAAACCCATTATGTTGCATGTCTAATCGCCTTTACAGAAGGCCATGTTATCAGATTAATGAACACCAACAGACTGATGCATCACATTTTATTGATACAAAATAAATGCTCTTTCAACCATCAATACAAGATCATCATACAGTTTATGTATTCAGCAGAACACAATTAGATACAAGACCCTTTATATATCTGAAACCATTGCTAAAAACATACAAGATCATGACAGTTAAATATTACATCTGTAAAACAGGTATTTACACATTGGCAAATATTAAGCTGGAGCTGTTCAGTATTCATCATCCTCCTCATCACCACCATCTACAGACTCAGTCCCCACTTCTTCATAATCCTTTTCTAGAGCAGCCATATCCTCTCTTGCCTCAGAGAACTCCCCTTCTTCCATCCCCTCGCCCACATACCAATGTACAAAAGCCCTCTTCGAATACATGAGGTCAAACTTATTGTCCAATCTGGCCCAGGCTTCTGCAATTGCGGTAGTATTACTTAGCATACAGACAGCACGTTGCACTTTGGCCAAGTCTCCTCCTGGGACCACAGTGGGAGGCTGGTAATTAATACCCACTTTAAAGCCAGTAGGACACCATTCAACAAACTGGATTGACTTCCTTGTTTTAATAGAGGCAATGGCGGCATTTACATCCTTGGGCACCACATCACCCCTGTACAACAAGCAGCAAGCCATGTATTTACCACGCCGGGGGTCACATTTCACCATCTGATTTGAGTATTCAAAGCACGCATTAGTAATCTCTGGCACAGACAGCTGTTCGTGGTAAGCCTTCTCTGCTGATATTATGGGGGAGTAAGTGACTAGAGGGAAATGTATTCTAGGATAAGGCACCAAGTTAGTCTGGAACTCTGTCAAGTCAACATTCAATGCACCATCAAACCTCAGAGAGGCAGTAATAGAGGAAACGATCTGGGCAATTAATCTGTTAAGGTTAGTATAAGTAGGACGCTCAATGTCCAGGTTACGGTTACATATATCATAAATTGCTTCATTATCTACCATGAAAGCACAGTCCGAGTGCTCCAGAGTTGTGTGGGTTGTCAGAATTGAGTTGTATGGCTCCACCACTGCAGTAGATATCCTGGGGGCAGGATAAACTGAGAACTCGAGCTTTGACTTTTTCCCATAGTCAACAGAAAGACGCTCCATCAATAGTGAAGTAAAGCCTGAGCCTGTACCACCTCCAAAACTGTGGAATACCAAAAACCCTTGTAGACCACTACATTGGTCAGCCTGCAAGAAAGTAGGAAAAAAAATAGATCAAAGTTCTGCTAGATATGCATACAGAGTATCGAAGTCAAGACCAACATACATTAACTTCTTTCTGACATCAGGCATAGATTTAATCTGATGTTGGACTCCCTCCCTTTGATGTGGGGTCCAGCGATGAGCCCACATCTTTCCCGGCACATATCAGCTGTTACCACCCACGGCTATTACCCTGTTAAATGCCTCCGTCAAATTGACAGCGGCATTTAACGTGCACTTCCTGCAATCGTGCTGGAAGTCTGCCCACTGGTGACATCCGTCTTGTGATTGCAGGTCACCGATGGGCTGGCATGACAACCAGAGGTCTCCTGGAGATGTTTTTGGTTGTCAGTACTGGATTGCTATGAGTGCTGCTTGGTAGTCAGCGCTCATAACAAGTGAGCAATTCTGCTACATGCTGGCGATCTGATAATCACCTTTATGTAGCAGTGCTGATCAAGTTATGGCAGCTTCTAGTCTCCCAAGGAGGCTTGAAACATGTCCAAAGGAAAAAAAAAACCTAAACATACTTGGTGTCTATGAACTCATAATGACCTGGCAAATCATAATGGCAGGTCAGTTTTAGCATTTAGTGTACCTAGTATAAAAGCAAAGCAGAAAATAAGTGTGGGATTGCACTTTTTTGCAATTTCACCACACTTGGAATTTTCCAGTTTGAGTACACAATATGGTAAAACCAATGGTGTTGCTCAAAAGTACAACTTGTCCCGTAAAAAACAAGCCCTCACATGGACAAAAAAAAAAAATAATGTTATGGCTCTGGGAAGCAAAAAATGAAAGTGTAAAGCCAAAAATACCTCAGGTCGTTAAGGAATTAGAGGTGTTCTCAAATTTAAGTAATGTTCCAGATCCACAGGCTAGGTGACAATTTCCATTTTCTGGAGGTCCGACTGCTGTGGCCCCCACTGATCCTGAGAGACACAGCTTTGAAGAGCACTGTGGGAATGGAGCCAAAGACTATCATATGCACTTCCTCTCCATTCATTTTAAAAGGAGTGATAAAGATCAGCAAGTCAGCACTCCCATCAAGAATAAATGCATCAGTAGTGTGCATGATTGCACTCTGCTCCATTCACTCTCAGGATCAGTGGAGGTCACAGCAATCAGAAAGTTATCCTATGTCCTGGAATTGGGGGATAAACTTGAGATAACTCCTTGAAGGCATAGTTTAAAGATCAGGCTTGGCTGGAGGATATGGGTGTGGCGATGGGAGGTGAGAAGAAAGAAAACAGACAATTCTAGTCTAAGCTTAAGACATGGCTGCCTAAACTATATACAAAATAAGAGTCACTTATCCCAGGCTGTATGCAGTATTGCAGCTATATTTTTAATTTGACGACTGATAGTGAGAATATTATTTAAGTTGCCAAATTCAACATTTCGAGTGTACTTGCCAGTTTTCGAACTTTGTCCAGCACAGAATCTATTAACTCTTTGCCTATTGTATAATGCCCACGAGCATAGTTGTTAGCAGCGTCTTCTTTTCCAGTAATAAGCTGCTCTGGATGGAACAAGGTTTTATATACTCCAGTCCTAGTCTCATCTAGAAAGAAAATGAAATGGCTAGATTGTTGAAGTTAATCAAAAGTTTAGTTGCTCATCCCTCAACTACTCTACTCCATATATTTAGGGATGGCCATGGCATTGGTGCGATTGCACAGGGGACCATTTCCACCTCCAAAATTAGTAAACAGATTCTGTCACAAACATGGTCCTACTAATGGCCCATTTACAGATTACATAAAAGAGCGGGAAGGTTTAGGATTTGAGGTCAGTCAGTTGGAGAGGAGAGAAGAGTGAGGATCCCTGAGAGAAGGATGGAGGAAGGAGGTGCTGCAGCTGATCTCAGTGACCTGGGTCTGCTGGCACAGGAAAGGAAAGAAAGACACTGAACAGAAACCTGATCTTCCATGGGAAGGAAAGACAGGAACAGAATGTAGGAGAGAAAGGGAACAGAGGATGTGGGTTAGAAGAGAACCCTGCCTAGAAGTTCTAAGCGC
The DNA here is from genome assembly GCF_039654945.1 of Dendrobates tinctorius. NCBI lineage: Eukaryota > Metazoa > Chordata > Amphibia > Anura > Dendrobatidae > Dendrobates > Dendrobates tinctorius. The sequence goes on from NW_027361773.1 coordinate 12,486,970, forward strand.
AAGGCCAGGGCCTGGTCCCCGAGGTTGTATGGATACTAAGGGTCCTACAGCAGACACCAGTGGAGTAGTGGGCTGTAAATGCACTACTCCCAACTAAGACTTGGGGGCACAACAGCAACATTGATAGTGAGCTGGGCCTCAGGAGCAAGGAGTCCCCAAAGCAGGCTACAGCTGTCTGCTATGCAAGGAAGGTTCATGGGAACATCTATCAGGAGGAACTCCAGTGTAACTCAGTACTAGGAGTACTTCACACCAAAGGCGCTATAAGAGGACACGTTCAGAACGGCACATGTTGGAAGGGAGCATTCCATCTGACCTGGAGGTTGACGGAGTCCCTGACCCGGAGGACACAGGACAGAGGCAGGCACTGGTGTGTACTACAGACTGAGTAAAGCGTTGGAACTACAAGCACTGGTGTCCTCCATTTATTCTTGCGCCTACACACCCTGTACCACTACATCTGGGTACCAGCTTCTATACTGCCTGCACCTCTCCCCCTACATCTACACTGCCCTCAGATTACAGCTCCACCTGTGGGGAGCTTCATCTTGGCTGCAACACACCACCAGTCCCACAGGATCTGCATGCAGCATCGGCTTAACATCTCACTTGCCGAACACCACAGGTGGCGTCACAAACTATTCATTCAAGCAACAATTCCCCCATTACTTGGGCGCCCAGGGCCACGGACCAGGTCTCCGCTGCTGTGATACATCCCGCTGACATCAGCCCGGTACTGAGAACCCCACAGCCCTGGGAGGGCGACCCATTACCATAATGTGCATATTTTTATTTTTTTATTTATTTTATTTTTTTTTACAGTGAGCATGTATACAGTAGCAGTTAGACCTGATGTTTTAATAGCTTCTTCAGAACGAATGTCATTACGTATTCCTATAACAGACTACCACTAATCCTGGAAACAAGGCTTCACCGTGTCTTCAAATACAGTCTACTGGACTGGCAGATTGAGAACAGCAGTCAACCATCTGTGGCAGTTCTATAGACAACTAATGGAGGATTCATGTGCATCCATTGCTACAGCCAGATGGGGCTCTGCAAAGCTTTGTTCTCTGGTTAAGTGGGGGAGCCAGCAATTGGCAAGCCATAACTCATCCTGTGGGCAACCACTAAGGCCTCTTTCACACATCAGTTTTTCGCCGTCAGGCGCGATCCGGCTTTTTTTGTAAAACCGGATCCGGCAAAATGCAATGCCGGATCCAGTTTTTCCCCATTAACTTGCATTAGCGCCGGATGGCATTGCGTTTCATCCGTTTTTTGCTGGATCCGGCTACTTGTCTCATTCCGGCGTCTGGAAAAAACGGCTACTGTAACGTTTTTTGTCTCCGGCAAAAAAGCCGGAAGCGCCGGATCCGACGCTTCTGGCTTTTTGCCACAATGAAAGTCTATGGGCGCCGGATCCAGAAAGACGGATCCAGCCACCGGATTCGTTTTTTTAAGTCTGCGCATGCTCAGATCCAATTGGCCAGCCCCCAGGAAACAGATATAACCTGCTAGACGGATCCGGCAGAATAACGGATCCGTTTCTACAGTTCTCCAAAATTTATGCCGGATCCGTTTTTTCTAAAAATAGCCGGATCCTGCCTGACGGCAAAAAACTGATGTGTGAAAGTAGCCTTAAAAAAACAAAAACAAATAAAAACCACACACACACACCTTAAACCAAGAATAGATACTGTACCTATGACAGTTTCCTCTAAGTCAACAAACACTGCTCGTGGTACATGCTTTCCAGCTCCAGTCTCACTGAAGAAGGTGCCAAAAGAAGAGTCCACGGTTTGTGTGGTTTTGCCATGTTCTATTACCCCATCTGGTTGGATTCCATGTTCCAAGCAGTACAGCTCCCAGCAGGAGTTTCCCATCTGAACACCTGCCTGGCCTACATGGACAGAAATGCATTCCCTCTGCAAAATAAGATCAGAATTAATGTTCACTTCTATTATCCATCTCCCATAAGGCAGGTGCAGGCATGCATATTTTTGTCCAGTAAAATCAGATTGCACTCAGATCAATGTTAGGTTATGGCGCTATGCACATGTTAGATTTTCCTCAAACCGAGCCAGTCCAAGGAAAAATTTGCTGAATGCCAGAGTTTGATCTGATTTTCAGACGCACTGCTATGCAAGTCAGTGACTCATCTGAGTGTTGTCCAGTTTCCACTGACAGAATGAAGATGGAGACTTCTCATTTGGATCCTACTACACTCGCTCTGATTTGCATAATTGACTAGTTTCTTTGAGAGAATACATGGTAGCCTGCACCTGCCTATATAGCGCCAATAATTCCACAGCACTTTACAGACATGACATCCACACTAGAGCTCAATCTAAATTCCCCATCAGTAGGTTTTTTTGGTGTGGGGAAACAAGTATATTTACAGGTAATATGTTTTTTAAGAACACATGACAGCACCCAATGAGAGAAGGGATCCAATCTTTGAGCACAGGAAACCTTCAAGATAAAAAGGCAGCGCCTCTCTCCGCATCAGTGGATTACAGCGCACAAGAGGACCTCCAAGATTAGTGTACACAACTTTAAACACCATCAGTTTCTTCATCAGGAACAGGGGTGAATAAAACACTCCCCCCCACTCTTGTAGAAGAACCTCTAGCAGAACATTTTTTGTTCAATAGATACAATCTCAAACACCCATTCTGTCGAAGATGCATGTGGGGCAGTCATCAAATTACTCCGGAGTTGGTAGGAAGGCGGAGAGCCTCCCTCCACCTGGGAAAGGGAGTCATGGGGGGGGGGGGGGGGCCACTGGACAGGAATCTTAGGCTTGCTTAACCAAACCATTAGTGACCTGGCTCTGCAAGTTGCTGCTGTGGGTGATCTTAATTCCCCATATGATGCTCCAGTATATAATGGGCCCCATATATTACTCTACACCAAAAAAAAAACTGAAATCCTCACCTCTCCTTGATGGCCACTGCTCTGGACTCAACCTTGGTGTCTTCCGGCTCTCTGCACTGACTCTTCAGGCAGAGGGCGCACACACGTAACATCACTGCACCCTCTGACCTGAAACGTCATAGTCAGAAGACGCCGCAGCAGAGGAGCAAGAAGAGGCAAGTATCGCAAGTGCCCGAGCCCTGAACATGTGGGGAGGGTGGACTATTAGCCCATGTGGCAACATTTCCGTTCCACAGCAGAGAAAGCTTATGTTATGGATCTGAAACATTGCCACATGGGCTATTAAATAGTCTGCCACTTTACAGCTTATTGGAGTGATGACATATATACACATACACACAAGACCAGATACTGAGAATTACACCATGTATACAGGACTGGAGAAGTATACACAGCATACATAGCTCCACAATATATACTGTGGTAAGGAATATAGAGTGTAGTTGTGTACATATTGTAGAGATGGGCCAACATAACATTATGCACTATATCAAGACAGCATTATACTATATTATGTTGCATACATTATATAGGCGACTGTAAAATATATATATATATATATACACACTGAAGAGCCCGGCACTGCCCGGGCATAGTAACTAACTGTGGTTAGTTGTAGCAAATTATAATTATCCTCCATCCCATAGTAGAGAGCCCATATACCCATCACACATCCTCCATCCCATAGGCCTGTGCCCATATACCCATCATACATATCCGCCATCCCATAGTCCCATGCCCATTTACCCATCATACCTATCCTCCATCCCATAGGCCCGTGCCCATATACCCGTCATATATATCCTCCATCCCACAGTCCAGTGCCCATATACCCATCATACATCCTCCATCCCATAGCAACCATTGTGACATAATGAGGGGCGGGGCTTGATACGCACACACTGTTTCCCCATTATGTAGATAGGGGCAAAATGGTTTGGTGAATTGGAACGCGCGGGGTTAAAATTTCACCTCACAACATAGCTTAGGATGCTCTCGGGGTCCAGACGTGCGACTGCCAAATTTTGTGGCTGTAGCTGCGACGGAGCGGATGCCTATCCCGTACATACACACACACACTTTGAACTTTATATATTAGACTAGATTATGGCCCGATGCCATCGCATCAGGAGGATGCAATAGCATCACACCTCTTGCCTTGTTAACCCTCAACACACACACTCCTCTCACCTTCTCCACTCACGTCCACTCACTCCTTCACTCCACACACGACCCCTTCTCTCACTCTGTCTCTCATACGCCGTCATCGCCGCTGCTCCACGATCCCCGACATCATCTTCCGCCGGCGCCATCCTGGATCCAGACGTTGTCCACGCCGGCGACATGTTCTTGCGGTGACGCCATCTTGAGTATCGTGAAATCCCGCGATACTCAAGATGGCGTCGCCGGAAGAAGATGTCGCCGGCGTGGACGATGTCGGGATCCAAAATGGCGTCGGCAAAATCTTGCGAGTTTTGCCCTCTCACACCCAGGGCAGCGGTGTACTTGGTACCGGGCCAGTGTCAAGGTGGGAATGTGTCACAGCAGCAGTGACCCGGTACGTGGCCCTGGGCGCCCAATATCAACGGCAGTGATAGTTCGTGACGCCACCCGTGGTGTTTGGCAAGTAAGATGTTGAGCCAACGCTGCATGCAGATCCGCTGGGACTGATGGTGTGGTGCAGCAAAGATGGTGTAGCTCCCCACAGGTGGAGCTGTAGTCCCAGGGCAGTGTAGGTGCAATGGATGAGGAGAGGCGCAGAATGGTATGGATGCTGGTACCCAGGTGTATTGGTGCGGGAAGAACTGGAGGACGCCAGAATATGCAGTTCCAAAGCTTTACTGACTGCAGTTCACACAACTGCCTGCCTCTGTACTGTGTTCTCCAGGTCAGGGCTCCAGCCAACCTCCAGGCAGGACAGGATTCTCCCTTCCACACTCCGCCAACATGTACCTTACTGAATGACTCCTCCAATGCGCCTTTAGGTGCGAAGCACTCCAGTACTTAGTTACCCTGGAATGCCTCTCTCTAGGTGTTCCTAGTATTTACTTGTATGACAGACAGCTGTAGCCTGCTTCGGGGACTCCTCACTGCGTCCCGGCTCTCTATTCAGTTGCTGTTGTGTCCCAAGTCTATGATGGGAGCAAGGCGTTAGCAGCTCACTACTCCTCCGGTGTGTTGCCGGACATAAAGATCCAATCAACCTCGGGGACCGGGCCCCAGCCTTTGTGCTCTCTGGACTGGAAAGGTTGTCCATCTTTCTTCAACCAGCTTCCCACTGTCCTTCTATTCTCCTTCGTTCCGATCTGTTCTCTCTCTCTTATGGAAGGTTAAGTTATCAATCTTATCAGTCTCTTTCTCTGGTCTCTCGTGCCAGCAGCCCACATCACTGGGACCTGCTGCAGCACATCCCTCAGACACCCATCTTCTCTATCATCTAACCAACTACTCCCTAACTCTCTTTTATATCATCTAACTCCACCCGCCTCCCAGCACATCTCATGTTACGAAGCAGGGTTCCACGAGGGGTGCTCTGCTAACCCCCAGCCTGAAGCTGTTAGGTGGCCCCACTGAACTATCCTGTGTGTGGAATGCAGGTGTGGAGTGTGGTCAGGAGTTCCCACCTTACCTGGATGGTGGGGCACTACACCTTAGGAGAAGGTGCAGTACCTCTGTGGCAACTGAAGCCTCTGGGGCACCACACAGGAACCAAAAAAAGAAAAAAGGAGATATGCAGCATGGGGGGGGGGCACAAAGATCACAGGGAGTGCACAGACACATGGGAGCATAAATATCAAGGGGGGGACAAAGCTGGGGCCACAGAGATCACAGTGGGGTACAGAGGCACAGAGATCATATTGGGACATATAGCTGGGGGGGGCACATGGCTGAGAGGCACAGATCACCAGCAGAAAGTCACAGAAGTCACCAGCAGGCAGGCACTGAACCGAGCTGCCGACAGATCTCTCTGGACTGGCAGTGGCATCATTGGGAGCTAACCCCGCCCACCCTGGTGATAACCCCTCCCACCCTAATGACAATCATCTATGTGCAGGCAGCGTTCTGTAATGAACGCTGCGTGCACTTGGGGGGGGGTTAAAGGGCTGGCAGGATACCACTGTCACTCAAGCATTGCAGACTCTTGGGACCTGCCCGCAGATGGCTTGAAAAGTCTGTGGGCCGGAGGTTCCCCACCCCTGTTTTAAAGGGCCGGCTGCCCACTTTGTATTACAGAGCCGCTAGCCCACCGAGCATCTGCCTGGCTGGGCAGATTAACAATCTGAGCCTGCAACTTCTCCAGTGGAAAGCAATGGCCCATCCAAGTCACTCTGCAGCGAGGAAGAATCTGAAGCAGAGTCCTGCAAAACCCCCTCAACCGAGAATGAAGACAATACTGGATAGCTATGGGACATATCTCTTGAGTGGGACAGGGCTTTAAGGGAAATCTGCACCTTCATTTTAATGATGGACTTAAGGCTAGCAGAGATGTTATGAGACTCCTTCAAATTGGTTTCTCCAATACAGGTCTGCCATAGCTTTGTCCATTCTCTAGCTAACCCCTGGCTGCATTGAGGACAGGTTCTATTTGATTTTGTGGTGCACTTCCTATTGGCATCCTTCAGACAGAAAAAGAAGGGAAGAACGAACACCTTAACAGGCTGAGCTTTCTCGCAGATCACCACTCAGGTTTTTTTTTTAAAAAAAGGGGGGGGGGGGGGGTACCAGAACTGGAGGCAGAATGTCATCCGAGATCTCTGCTGTGCAGACAGCAGACTTCAATCCTGCTGGAGCTGTACTGACTAAACCTGGAATCCCTAGTCCTATGTACTCCATTGGAGCAACCACTTCTTTCTGGATGTGGCTGCTGACTTCTCTGGGGATGCTTCTGCTGAGGTGGGAGATGCTGTGGCTGAGGTTTCTTCAGGTGCAGCTGCTGCATGGTGCTGCTGCACAGGGGGCTGTTGCGACTCCATATGGACAAAAGTGGCCCTCCCTGACCAGCAATTTTTATGTACACCACAACCTGGGTTCTGCTAGCCAGCCCGCTACTGCAGCTTCTGGTAACACCCACTGGAAGCTCCGTTCTGGGTGAAAGGTCCTGGCACACGACATTGGGGTGTGACTTCCCGATCCCGTACTGGGATGGTGCCACAGCACACTCCAACCAACAGATAGACCAGTCTCCAGCGCTTCCAGTCTCCCAGTGCAGCAGAGACTGTGCCCTGCTGGAACACCAGACAGCTCAGGTCTGGGAAAACATCCACTTTATCCTGTCGCCGTCAAGAAGGCTCCCCCGTCGAGGACAGAAAACCACTGATGCAAAGAGGCGCCGCCCGTTTTATCCTGAAGGTTTCTGGTCCTCGAAGGGCAGATCTTCTCTCATTGGTGCAGTCATGGGTGACAAAAATCAAACATAACTTCAATATTCAATTGATACTCTGTACAGGTTAGCTTGGAGTTTCTTTTATCTAGGTACCACTTTAGCGCCTGCATTGGGTTGTACCCAGCACCAACCCAGTGCAGCTCCATTCACTGCCAACATTCAGCTGCTGACAATTTGTCAGTAGTGTGTTGGACCCCCATCACCCATCTGATATTAACCACTTCATGACCAGGCCAAATTTTACAATTCTGACCAGTGTCACTCGAGGTAAAAACTCTGGAATGCTTCAGCAGATCTCACTGATTTGGAGATTGTTTTTTCATGACATTTGTACTTCATGAGAGAGTGGTAACGTGTGTTAATTTGTGAAAATATCAGAAATTGCTAAAATTTTTGAAAGTTTTAAACTATTTTTATATTCTTAAACCAGTTAGTCATGCTGTACAAAATAATTTTTGGAAGTTGAAATTGCTGATCGATTTTTAGCCCTTCTAATTTTTTAATTAAAATTAACAGATTTTGTTTTGGACCAGATCACATTTGAAGAGACTTTGGGGGCCTATATGATGGAAAATACCCAGAAGTGACACCATTCTAAAAACTGCACCCCTCAAGGTGCTCAAAACCACTTTCAAGAAGCTTATTAACTCTTCAGGTGCTTCACAGGAATTAATGCAATGTAGAGGGATAAAAAAAAAAAAAGTTTACATTACTTTTTCACACAGAAAAAAAAAAAAACATCCCCCCACATTTTTAGTCCCAAATTTTTTTATTTTGAGAAGGATACCACGAGACAAGTCACCCCAAAATTTGTTGTGCAATTTCTATTAAGTACACAGGAACCCCATGAGCGGTCGAAAACTACTTTCTGAGGCACAGTGCAAAGCTCAGAAGGGAAGATACACCATATTAGAGTTCAGATTTTACAGTAAGGTCTGTGCACACGTTGCAGATCCTCAGAAGGTTCTTCTGCGGTGTACAGTACCATTATATTCAATGTAAAATAAAAACACTGTGCACATGCTGCAGAAATTTCTGCGCAGATTGCTTTGGTTTTAAATCCGCAGCATGTCAATTCTTTGTGAGGATTCTGCAGCGTTTTTACACCTCTTCCATTATAGGAATCTGCAGGTGTAAAAACACAAGTGAAATCTGCACAAAAACTGCAGAAAATCCAAAGTAAATCTGCAGATAAAACATTTTACCTGCGGATTTAGCAAAATCTGCCCGGAAAAATCCACAGCAGAATCCACAACATGTGCACATACCCTTATTGTTTGCAGGTACCATGACATACTTGGAGAGCCCCCGAGGTGCCAGAACAGCAGAAACTCATTTTACAAACTACACCTCTCATTGAATTCATCTAGGGGTGCAGTAATGATATTGATATCACAGGTGTCAGTTTTTATACCATCAGACAGTAAAGATTACATTTTTACCACAAAATTTTGTTTTATCCCAAGATTTTACATTTTCATATGCGAAAATGGATAAAAATGGCACCAAAACGCGTGACAATTTCTGCTGAATGTAGAAATGCCTCATGTGGCTGTACAGTACTACTAAGCAAGACAGCAAGACTCAGGAGGGACAAAGCGCTAGTTGACTCCTGGAGTGCAGGTTTTCCTAGAATAGTTTGTGAACTCCATATACAGAGACCGTAAGTGCTACAAGAGCAGAACCTCCATCAAATGACCCACTTCGGGAAATTACCTACAGGTGCAGTGACAATTTTGACTTCATGGATGTTTTACATAAACAGGCAGCAGTGGATGTTGCCGAGTGAAAATTGCAGATCTGCTATTGTAGTACATTGTAGTGCTCAGTACTTTATGCCCCAGCTCATGCACCCATAAGTTAGGCGGCATTTGGAAGCACAGAATTTATTTTTTTTGGGGGGGGGGCATAGCATTTTTCCAGAGCCTTTGTGCTAACAGTAGCATGCAACCCCCTATATTTCTGTTACGAGACAGACCTGAGTGAGGGCTTTTTTTGTGGATTGTGTGGAAACCTTTATTGGGAATATTTTGCATAACATTTGGATCACATTTATCCTGTGCTCTACGCTGAGCATTTACTTTGGGGTTTCCATCCATTTATGGGTCCAATTTTTTTTTTTTTTTTTTTTTTTATAATTGTTTAAAATCTAGCTTTACAGTTTTTCTTCACTTTACTTAGTCCCTCTATGGGGCTTTGACTTCCCGCAGTCTGATCACTTATAATGCATTGCAATGCATTAGAACTGTCAGCCTGCCCTCATACTAACATGTTCGATCATGCACTGTGCACAATCTAACAGGCTTGTTAGAGTCTAGTGATGTAGTCATGGTGAAGCCGGGTAACCATGACAACAATCGGGCCCTCGTGATGACGTTGCAGGGGGGGTGCCGAGCGAAGGATTGAGGGCCACCTCCCTCTCTGCCTTCTAAATACTGTGATCGATATCAATTGCACAATTTAGAGGGTTAAACTGCCATGAGCAGCGCAGGCACCACTCCTGGCTGTGAGCTGGGGTTCAGTGGTCATGTAAGCTGAACACCCAGCGGCAATCACAGCTCCTGGGTATACATACACTTCATTGGTCAGGAAGGGGTTAATGACTTGCCTAATAAGTCATCATATCCCTGGAGAACCTTTTAATCCTTAATGGAAACATGTGCAGGAATGCAGGAGTAGAGTGTGGAGAGGGATCAGGAGCTGAGCTCTCCATATGTAGTCTATGACATGCCAGCAGCAACCGAGCTCTGATCGCTGCTTGTAGCCATTATACAGACACACGCACATTAAATGAAACGCATGTCAATGCTCACGTGCCCTGGCACCCATCAGCCTGTTGCAATGATATTGTAGGGCACCAATGGGTCACCATGGCTGCAACCTTGGAAATATTGTGAAGCTCAGCCACAGGTTGAGCTCTATAGGAGGCCAAAATATACATTACATACTATGTTACTGCAGTATATAACAAGCAGTTTAACATCTACAAAGGTCAAGTCCTTTAAGACAGACAATTGTATTTTTTCCAGTCACTTCCAAAATTGGGATAAAAAAAACAAACAAAAAAACAAATAAAACAGCTTTAGCAATGGGAAAAATAAAGCCGTTACAGATCTGGGAACTTCGTTTCTTTTTTGGCCTCATTTAGTTTTTTATTTTTCATTGTCTTTAATGGGGAAACAAGTACCCATTATAAATTTTGCTGTTCATGCACCATGTGTCAAAAACCACATTTAGATGGCTCTCAGAAGAGGAGGAAAGAATCAGTCCTGGCGAGGTTTAAGTTAGGGTGAATATTATATACACAAAAACCAGGAGGGGGGACAAAAGGAAAACAATTGGTGACAACTATTGTAAAGAGCTCCAACCCCTTAGTGACCACCAATACGACTTAAAAGTGACCTGCGATATAAGAAACAAGCCTCCAGTAGTGATCAGCTGGACACTAGATGACAACCTATTACATCAGCCACCAGGGTTAGCGCCAGCCATGGCAGTTTAACCCCTTAAATAAACACTGCTGTCAGTAGTGACAGCATCTAGATTGTTAACAGAGTGTGGGGGCTCCCTCTTTAACCCTATCGGCACCCTGAGAGCTTGAACATGTGTTCCTGGTGTTTGCAATGGAAATAATGGCCTTAGAGTCTGCTAGCTACTGTGAGTAGCCTGTTAAGTTAGAACTATTAGATGGTGAAATTACATTTTTTCATTCTTGTGTCACTTTGCATTCCTGAAAATCACCTGAAGTGTTAAACTACCTAACAGCAATTTTGAGCACATTGAGGGGGTGCATTTTTTGAAATGGTATCACTTTTGGAGGTTTCCAAAAAGATCCCCCTCCCTCAAAAAAATAAAACCCCAACAACACAAATACAGTAAGTTTTGTTAGTATCATTGAAAAAAAAAAAAAGTAAAAAATGTTAAAGGAAACCCCCCCCCCCCCAAAAAAAAAAAAATAAAAATAAAAAACCAAGCAACATTTTATAAATGGTGCTGTAAAGCAGTCAAGAGGGAAAGGTTATTAGTGTTTGTGTGTGGAATGAGTATCTGGACTTTCATGACTGACATTTGTCAAGTTTATGATTTTTTTTGTAAAGAAACACCAAACCTAAATTTAACATTACCATAAAGTATAATGTGTCAAAACTAAATCTAAAAATCAACGGAGTGTTGAAGTATTCTAGAGTTAGTACTAAATAAAGCGACACATCAGATTTAAGAATTTGGCCCAGTCATTAAGGGGTTAAAGTAATGCCATTTGTGCATTTATGACTGGCATATCCTCAGGAGGGGCCTAAACCATTGATGTAGATCCCACCAATGGGAACCACATCTAGTTCTAAAATGGGGCTCCATTGAACACTGCTCAGTGGAGAGATGGTCAGGCTTCCCGAACAAATAAGTGGGAATTACAATTCCGTCTCTAGACAGTAGGGTACATCAGGACCCCATCTTCAAATCCTATTGTTGTGATCTGCACTATTATAGTGTACACATTTCACACCCTTACCCTGGATAGAAATTCAGTGTATTAAAACAAACCAAATAACCCCCTGCATACCATGCTTTTTCCCGTTGGCTTTTCACCTCCACACAGGAGCCTTCCCAGCTCACCAAACTATCAGCAAGAAAAACAATCAACCAGGTGTCTCTCCCGCACCATGATATATAAGGCCTATTAATGTCACCTGATGGGAAATGCTACCGTTTAACACCGTGAGCTCCAGGCCATTTTTTGGCCTATAGAATTTTCTTTGTTTATGGCTGCAGGAAGTTTTTTCAGTTCACAGTCTAAACTTAAGGGCTCATACTCACTTGCGAGAGACTCGCATGAAAATCTGGCACTGCTGCCGGCACTCGGACCGGAGTGTGCGTCTGCATAGAAATACATGTAGCCGCATGCTCCGGTCCGAGTGTCGGGGCAGTGCCAGGTTTTCATGTGAGAGAATCGTGCGAGTCTCTCGCAAGTGAGCATGAGCCCTAAAAAGGATTGTTGCGATTTTGAGCTGTAAAGTTTTTACAGGCAAAAAGTTTTTTTCTTTTTCACGTTGAAAAAAGTTCAGTCAACATCCTCATTGGAATTCTCATTACAACTTGCTTGGTCGAAAAACGTACACTTTGCTTCCAAATATTCTGACATTCATAATGACTTCTTTCTCTTGGTACGATTTTGGGTACAAATATGTTACTAATTACCGTTATTTATATTACTTTATATTTTGATGTAAAAGCAAAAAAAAATTTGTGTACTTTTTGCTTGGTTTATACATCAACCTAAATAACGTGATCGATTTATGGTAATCGCAAATGCAACATCTTGCTGCGTGCGACCAAAACTTCACTCGCTGTGATGCCCAATGGCCGCACAATTTTGTTTCAGATTTGTGCACCCATTGGACACCATAGTGTCTCAATACCCAGCATGCGAAAACAATGGCAGCATACTGTGAGTGGCTGCAACAATTGGATTGCACGCACCCATAGAAGTATATGGGTGAGGCCGGGGTCACACTAACCAACGCAAAATACGGTCCGCAGTTTACATGCGTAATACGGATGAATGACCCCTAAATAGTGCTCCGTATGTCATCCGTAATCAAGGTGTGGTCGCGTATTTTGCGCATGTCTGCATCCGTATGTAATCCGTATGGCATCCGTATGCAATCTGTATGGCGAGATTTTCTCGCCGCCTTGCAAAATGGACATATAA